>NC_053396.1:173952606-174661496 GCF_905171765.1 Bufo bufo
TCTCTATCTCTATCTCCCCAAGCAGACACACACTTTCCAGTAACATTATATATCCAGTGCACTGCTGGGATCTCTTATATATGATATTAGTACTTGCACCCCCCACACACTTGCTATATACAGTGACAGTGGTAATGAGTCCGCTGCCAGTAACCTTTACCCTGTAACACCCTGTGCCAGTCATTACTACACCTTCAGGTTGCAGAAGTATATCCAGTGTATTCCTGCACATTGCAGTGACCATACCGTCAGTTCACTGCATTCGACATACGCGTTATACACCGTGTTACCTTCCTATAAACACTGTAAAGACATTATATACAGTGTGCTGCTGGGACTCTTCAGTCTGTGGACGGTGTATACAACCAGTGCACTGTACACTATACTGGTTAGGCTACTTTCACATCAATGTTTCAATTTCCGTTCTTATGCGTCGGAACAGAAAAAAATCCGATCCTGTTAAATTTTTAAAAAAACAGATGCCAGATGCACCAGGATCCGTTTTTTTTCTTTTTTTTTTCTGTAGGTGTACGAGTCCTGTAATGTACTACGTATGTGTCCAGTGCAGTTGTATGTGAGGGGTGCACCCGGCTGAGAGGTTCTTTCGGAAGCCACAGGGAGTTTGGCGTCCCGCCGGCTCGTAAGACTAATGCTGCCACCGCTAACACCACCTTATTGATAATGACAGATCCGCGTCCAGCTCTTAGAAAGTCATTGCACCCCATACAAATTAATCTGATTTCCATTTCCCAGGCCCAAGATGGCTGCACCACTTCTAAAGGCTGTACTACTCTGTCTGATTTTTCGGCTGATAATCGCTAACAAGCGTCGCATTTCGATCATCTGGCAGTGTAATACTGCTGCCGATTGCCCGTTCATTTGGCAATTCTGATATTTAAGCACGCTTAAAAATCAGCGCTTGCAGGTGGCACATTGTGGTGTCTAATAGCGATCTGCTGCCGGCGAACCACTAGACAGTATGGGGACGAGGGATGGCACCAGCGATCACTGCTCCTTAGGCCTCATGCACAAGACTGTTGTATTGGTCCGCATCCGAGTCGCCGTTTTTGCGGCTCGGATGCGGACCTATTTACTTCAATTGGGCTGCCAAAGATGCGGACAGCACTCTGTGTGCAGTCCGCATCCGATGCTCCGTTCCGTGGCCCCGCTAAAAATATAACATGTCATATTCTTGTCTGCACTTTGCGGACAAGAATAGGCATTTATATTGAAGTCTGTCCGTGCCGTTCCGCAAATTGCGGAACGCGCACGGATGCCATCCGTGTTTTGCGGACCGCAAAACACACCACGGTCGTGTGCATGAGGCCTTATGCCGCGGAGGAGATCGCTGCATGTAATAGCAGTGGTCTCCTCCACTAGCCAGCAGGTGATTGCTGGGAGGGAAGAAGAGCCAAGAACTGACTGAACTGAGGGGGCTTCAGGTAAGTGTCCTCACCTTTGTGATTTTATTTCTTTCTTTTTTTCTTGAACTGTACGGTCACTTCAATGCTACAATACTGGTTAAAGGTATGTCGCTGTCCAGGAAGGAGAGGGTTAAATGTGGACTGTCCCTGCTCCAGTGACATTTTCCCTTTGAAATATGTTCTAGTTGTGTAGTTCGGGTCCCCGGGGAACTTGGTTTTCTCTCAAGAAAGATCTTTTAGGAGGAAGGCGTTTGTGGCAGCGGAGTTGTTTCAGGTCCTGTCTTCCGTCTACTTTTACTTTTCCCATGCGATTGTTTATATTGTGCTCGGGGCGTCTCCTTTCCGCGCTTGCCAAGGGCTGTTCTGTGCACGCCCTGAGGACTGCAAACAATAGGAAGGCTCCAGCTGGTAGATGTGGCAGGATGGACTGCGCTCCGCTTTATGGGGGGTTATCTAGCTTTAGGAATGTAAATGTAAGTACTCCTTATCTGTGGGTTGTGTTTGTGAAATACCGCATTTGGGGGGGGGGGGCGAGGGGACTTTATAACCGAGAATAACCTAAACCTGATCTCCAATAGAGAAGACAAATACTAGTAAGACTTCACGAGACCTCCTCTTCCAGCATCACGGCTCCACATTTATAACAGAGCCCCGACGCCTCTGCCGCATCCGTACCGTTGAATCCTGACAGACCCTGTTAGCTTTGGACAACGGGAATCGCACTGCAGACCGTGCTTAAGGGCATCTATCAGCAGTTCTGTACCTATGACACTGGCTGACCTGTTACATGTGGACTTGGCAGCTGAAGGCATCAGTGTTGGTCCCATGTTCATAGGTGCCCGCATTGCTGAGAAATATGAAGTTTTACTAAATGCAAATGAGCCTCTAGGAGCAACGGGGGCGTAGTCATTACACCTAGAGGCTCTGGAACTTCCACTCCCTCTGCACTTTGACAGGACCAGGTGCGATGACGTTTACACTGCCTGTTCCTGCCAAAGTGCACAGAGTGCAGCAGTTGCAGAGAGAGCAGAGCCTCTAGGAGTAACGGAGAACAAAGGGATTTCCCTCACATTTGTGACCCTTCAGTAAGGATAGAGTTACACCTAGACTTTTGTAGCGCTATTAATTGATCTTGCTTGTGGAGCTATAGCTGCAGTGCAAAGCGGGAAGGTCGGGGCTACACGGCGACCGTGCCCGGACACATTTTGCACAGAGATAGCGGTGTAAATCTACAGCAATGAAGGTGAACGAGGTCGCCTTGTGACTCCCAAGTTACCGCCTTCGGAGAGTTGCAAGAAATTCAAACCTTCCACGTTCTTCCATTAATCCCCATTTTAAAAAAATTGATAAGGAAAGCACTAAAAACCACAATTGTGAATTTTGTGGTGCAAAATCTGGTTTACAGTTTTGTGGGATTTATGTACCCCAGAAAACTGGATTGCACCCAATGATAAACCTTTTCATGGTGTTTTATGCAATATTTTATTTTGATTTTTTTTATTCAGGCTTTTTTTTTATTTTTATTTTTTATAGAAAAGCATATGAGGAAAACATGGCTAATCCCCAAAATGGCAAAAAAAAACTAAATGCTATGTATGTGGACTTTCCAGTATTTTACAATAGACAGTCTTCTGACCACGGTGGTATTGATGGGCCTGTATTGCGGGCAGGAGCGCTGATGTGCAGACATAATCGGTCAGTGGCTTGCATCAGATAGGGGTTTTCTGCTCATAATGATTTTTAAAGAGGACCTTTCACCGTTTATTACCCTATGAACTAACTATACAGACATGTAGAGCGGCGCCCGGGGATCTCACTGCACTTACTATTATCCCCGGGCGCCGCTCCGTTCTCCTGCTATGTCCTCCGGTATCTCCGTTCCCTAAGTTATGGTAGGCGGAGTCTGCCCTTGTTCTTCTGTAGCGCTGGCCAATCGCATTGCAGAGCTCACAGCCTGGGAGAAAATAACCTCCCAGGCTGTGAGCTCTGCGCTACGATTGGCCAGCGCTAGAGCAGAACAAGGGCAGACTCCGCCTACCATAACTTAGTGACTGGAATCTCCGCCTACTATAACTTAGTGAGCGGAGATACCGGAGGGCATAACGGGAGAACGGAGCGGCGCCCGGGGAAAATAGTAAGTGCAGTGAGATCCCCGGGCGCCGCTCCACATGTCTGTATAGTTAGTTCATAGTGTAATAATCGGTGAAAGGTCCTCTTTAAGCAAGTGCCCGCAGCCTGCCCACTGCAACAGAAGATTGATACGTACCTGCTCCGTCTGCTGACCCGGCCTAGACTTGATAAAGGGGCCTCCAGTACCCCAAAACGTGTTGTCTATGAATAAAACGCAATATTGCTGAGACTTAAATATTGCTTATGACCGGTTGTGTTAGTGCGCCCTCTAAGGTCCACACGCTCGACGTAAAGTTCAGTTTCTTCTCTTCTACCGTTACCCGAGCGGCAGGGTGGCTCCTGCCCAAGGTGATCGGACGAATCTAGGCTGCACCAACCGTTGCAATTCTCTTCTTTTGGCCTTCATTGTGGTTGCGCCCAATAGAGGGGGGGGGAGAGATAAGTAACCTTTTAATACAAATACAGGCAGCGACCGCTGACAGGGCGCTGCGATCAGTGGCAGTTAACCACTCAGGTGCCCACAGCCCTTCCCCCTCCTCCGCCCCCCTCTCCTCTCATTGGTGGCATCGGCACAGCGGGGAGGGAGAGACTCCTTCTCCCTGTGCTGCTGAGAGCAGCGCGCTCCATGTTCTGATACTGCGCAGCCTAATATCAGTAAATGTCAAATCCAGATATCGAATCAATACCGGTACAAAAGTATCAATTGGGTATCAATGATTCGATACCCGGTGCAACCCTAGACTAAGCCCAGTGTCGTACATTGTATAGCGGCTGTGATAAATATTCCAGCTCTATTCTATTCACCTGGGACTGAGCTGCCGAAAGGCCATGCGACTGATTGACAGGACGTCACGGGTGCAAAGGGCATATGTTCACAGATTTGTACCTATGACACTGGCTGACCTGTTACATGTGCACTTGGCAGCTGAAGACATCTGTGCTGGTCCACAGATTTTTTAATATATGCAAATGAGCCTCTAGGAGCAATGGGGGCGTCGCCGTTACTCCTGGAGGCTCTGCTCTCTCTGCAACTGCTGCATCCTCTGCACTTTGGTTGACAGGTCCAGGCATGATGATTTTACTGCCTGGTCCTGTCAATTAAAGTGCAGAGTGCAAATGAGCCTCTAGGAGTAACAGCAACGCCTCCGTTGCTCCTAAAGGCTCATTTGCATATATTAAAACATAATTTTCTCAGCAATGCGGGCACATATAAACATGGGACCAACACAGATGCCTTCAGCTGCCAAGCGCGCATGTAACAGGTCAATCAGTGTCATAGGTACAAATGTTTTGATAGACTCCCTCAGTATAGGGTGCACAGCGGCCTCTTCAAACAGCAGGAGTGCTAGGAGTCCGACATTGACCTATCCCCAGGATAGGTCATCAACATTTCACTCCGGTAGGGGCACTTTCACACTTGCGGCAGAGAGATCCGGCAAGCCGTTCCGTCGCCGGAACTGCCTGCCTGGATCAGGCAAAACGTATGCCAACTGATGGCATTAGTAAGGCCTCTTTCACACTTGCGTTGTTGGGATCCTGCGTGCACTTGCGTTTTTCCGGATCCGGCGGGCACCTCCGGCAACGGAAGTGTACTGAAAGCATTTGAAGACGGAACCGTCTTCCAAATGCTTTCAGTGTTACTATGGCAGCCAGGACGCTATTAAAGTCCTGGTTGCCATAGTAGGAGCGGGGAGCGGGGGAGCGGTATACTTACAGTCCGTGCGGCTCCCGGGGCGCTCCAGAATGACGTCAGAGCGCCCCATGCGCATGGATGACATGTCCATGTGATCACGTGATCCATGCGCTTGGGGCGCCCTGACGTCACTCTGGAGCTCCCGGGGAGCCGCACGGACGGTAAGTATGCTGCTCCCCCCTACACTTTACCATGGCTGCCAGGACTTTAGCGTCCCGGCAGCCATGGTAACCATTCAGAAAAAGCTAAATGTCGGCTCCGGCAATGCGCCGAAACGACGTTTAGCTTAAGGCCGGATCCGGATTAATGCCTTCCAATGGGCATTAATTCCGGATCCGGCCTTGCGGCGAGTCTTCAGCAAAAAGCGCAGCATGCTGCGGTATTTTCTCCGGCCAAAAAACGTTCCGTTCCGGAACTGAAGACATCCTGATGCATCCTGAACGGATTTCTCTCCATTCAGAATGCATTAGGATAATCCTGATCAGGATTCTTCCGGCATAGAGCCCCGACGACGGAACTCTATGCCGGAAGACAAGAACGCAGGTGTGAAAGAGCCCTAAGACTGATCAGGATCCTGATCAGTCGAAAAAATGCATTGAAATGCCAGATCCGTCTTTCCGGTGTCATCCGGCAAAAACGGATCTGGCATTTTATCTTTTTTACCTTTTTTTTTCAGTCAGTCTTCGTTTTTTTTTCGCTGGAGATAAAACCGTAGCATGCTGCGGTTTTCTCTTTTGCCTGATTAGTCAAAACGACTGAACTGAAGACATCCTGATGCATCCTGAACGGATTACTCTCCATTCAGAATGCATGGGGATAAAACTGATCAGTTCTTTTCCGGTATTGAGCCCCTGTGACGGAACTCTATGCCGGAAAAGAAAAACGCTTGTGTGAAAGTACCCTTAAACTCCTTGAACTACCATTGTGGCCCCTTCTTTTTGAGGTTTATTGGGTTCCCAGAAGTCAGACCCTATTCAGTCAAGAAACAATGGCATATCATGGTGGGAACGCCCCCGGACCGTACTAGTTTTTCTCGTGTGCACATTTCCATTCGTCCTGCAGACACTTGTTTGCACTGGACCAGTGATGACAATGAGCTTTTTGCACCGTTCTGTTTATTCTGTCACCTCACAAAGACAAGTGCAGGTTCAGTGCAGCCGTCCCTAAATAAACAGTCCAGGGGCCGCGGAGCTGAGGCGTCCTATTTCCACTGACACCACACATTGTACATTGGAGCGAGGACACAAGTATAATGTGCACGTACTGACAGGACATGTGAAGAAAGGTATTTTCTCCGCTTGCAAAGGCCATGGTGACCATGCACAGTTGTAGAAGGGTGAAAACCTACATAATTAGTAATTAAGAGAACCCCCCCCCCCCCCCCCCTGACTAGGGCAATGTTCAGATGGGTTCATCTAGCAGTCTATAGATATTATGGTCACTTTCTGCAGACCAGGAGATGGAGGTGATTGACCCTTACAGGGGTTTTCTCATCACAGACAATGGGGGCATATCGCTAGGAGATGCCCTTATTGGTGCGGGGCCCACACCTATATCTGGTACGGAGAGGGCAAGCGTGCTACCTATAGAAGTGAATGGGAGGGCACCGCGCATGACTGGCCTCCGCTCCCATTCACTTCTATGGACCCGATGGAAATTGCCAGCGCTTGGCTGTTTTTGCCGGCCCCATAGAAAATGAATGGTGGGAGGCTGCGCATGCACAGTGCGCCCTCCAACACTTTCGGGTCTCCGTTCTCGATATAATGGGACCTGCACTTATAAGACAATGGGGACATATCCTAGCCATATGCCCTGATAGTCTGTAATGAGACAACCCCTTTAAAAGCCCCATTCACATTAGTGTATTGTCAGCCAAACCCGCCGAGAACATGGCATTATAAAGCTTATCCGTTTCTGCACAGCAAATGTAGGTAAGGGTGCCTTTGCAGTAGGAATTCCTGTTGCCACAATGTACTCCTACAAGGGCATATGTCAGCCATAGGCTCCCAAAAAAAAATAATTATAATACCTGAATATATGTATTGAGCGGTATAAAGATTTATTTTTTATTGGGTGCCTCTGTATAGAATAGCACAGTGGCCCATGCTATATAGTAAAATATACAGGTACATACTGGATGGAGGCCTTAATCATGTGAAGGAACGTGTAGATACACTTGATCTGTAAGCCGGAAGCTTTCCTAGCTCACACCGAACGTACACTGCAAGCGTGTGGAAATAGACCTAAACATTCAGAGGAAAGACTAACTTTACACCAAATGTCTTCTCTTTGCAGAGCCCATTTGACCATGGTGGTCCCTGAAAGTTCCCCTGGCATTCAGCATGACTGCATGAGAGTGGCAAGCAACAGTATCATGGACGGAGAAACCGAAACAGACGCAAGCTCTGACCTAACAGAAGTCCGCAAACTGCACGAGTTGGTCAGAAGACTGGAGATTCAGAACCAGCAGTTACGGGTAAAGAAGAACTCGCAGGGCACAAGTAATGAGCCCGGCATGGATACCTACCTCTCTACTCTCCAAGCCTCGGGAGTCATGAACAGCATGAACATTCAGCCTGAGGTGGGAGATCTGGAGATCATCCCCGACCTCCATAGCAAACTGGATCAGATTCACTCTGAGAAGGAGAACATTCCCCGTCTGCGGGTGGAGAAGTTGTCTTCCGACTCCAATGCCTACAGTAAGGAAGAGAGTCACTGTGACACAGACGACAGTGCCTTCTTCAGCCTGGACGTCAGTGGGAGGACAGATGAAGGGATGTGCAAGATGTCTGAAAGAAGCTCCAGTGGAGATCTAGGGGTTATCTTGGATGAAACTGCACTTGATGACGTTGAGGTCCTGGAGTTGGGCTCCTGCAGTGAGGATGAGGAGGATTGTTGGTATGTTCACGGTCTGTGAGGGGTATATCATTTCATGGAGATCCCCCTCCTATGAATTAAAGTGAGTCTGTCACCACTGATGACTGTTTTTAACTCTTTGCATAGCAGTGTCGCTCTCCTATTGTGACTTCCAAATATATCTTTATGTCCTGCTCCCTCTTCTGGGGGATCACTCTCACAGATGGAGCATGGTTCCTCCTGCAACTTGCTTGTGTGAAACAGCCCTCAAGGAGCTCAACCGTGGCCCTCAGAATGGAGCCTCGCGCCTCCTCTTCTCTCCACCTCTTCAACGACGTCATGATGCAGCTTCAAATCTTGCGCAGGTGCACATCTCCTTTATGTCTGCATCGTTTGTGAACTTCTGTTGGCGTCGGCTTCATCTGAACCGCGCTTGCTAGGAAGATGGCCAGTTCCAGGTTAACTGAACCCTGCGTACTAAGGGCGCATGCGCAGTTCAGTTGAAGAAGCCGATGCCTACAGAAGTTCGCCGCAGGCGCACGCGTAGGGGAGGTGTGCGCCTGCACGAGACTTGAGGCGGCATCATGATGAGGCTAGGAGATGGCTGGAAGGAGCTGGGCTGGGTTCTGATGGGCACAGCTGGACTCCTTTAGGGATTAATACGGCTCTTTGAGCTCTTTTATTCAGTAGCCTAATTATAAAAACCTGTTCTTAGGGGTCAAAAAGAGGGAGCAAGACATAAAAAAAATATATTTGGAAATCGCAACAGGAGAGCTACTCGGCGATGCAAAGGGTTAAAAACCCACCAGTGGTGACGGACGCCCTTTAATACTGTTAGGGACACACTTTAGGCTTATGAGATAACTCATCCCTTTGATGTAACCGGGCAGATTAGCGAAGCTCTAAAAGGGCAGACTAATGATGCAGCTTGAAATATCCAGTAATGCAGAAGCGATTTGCTGCGGTGAAATATTTAAGCCGCGCTCCTGAGTCAGCTCGGGGAGGTAAACAGCCCTCCCTCGACCTATTATATATATTTTTTGTCTGCTTCGAAGGGTATTGGGGTGGTGCGTAATCTGTCCCCTGACTGTATCCGCTTCTACCTGAAATATGTAAGGACATCAGAGGCCCTGTGTATGTATGAGGTAAGCAGAACATGGCTGCTTAATTCCAGTACCAGCGCCACTCTTATCCATGGGCTGTGTGCGGTATTGCAGATTAACCACATTCTTTTGATTGGGACTGAGCTGCAATACTAGATACGGCCCATGGACACATTGTGCTGTTTGCGGTGCAAGAAGCAGCTGTTTTCTCATGTCATGCACAGAGTTTTCTTAAAAACGTTTGATAGGTCATAGTGATATATAAAACGTCATGATCGATGGGCGTCTGAGTGCTGAGATCCCCACTGATAGCTAGAACGAATAGAAAGAAGCACTCGCATAGCGCACTCTCGCTCTCCTTGCAGTGGGAGACTAACTCAATAGAAAGTCCATGTCTCTTGCAGTGAGGAGGGGGTGCGAGATATGAGAGCGCTCCTCCCTCCCCGTTCTAGCGATCAATGAGGGACTCGGCCGTGCCTAGGTCATGTGACCGATGAACGTGATGTCACATGACCTAGGGAAGCCCGCAGCGCTACTGTGAGTGCCATTGCCTTCTCAACAGCTGATCAGGGGTTGGATACTGATGACTTGTACAGAGGGTAGGTCATCAGTTAAAAAAAAAAAGTCGGAAAATCTTTCAATTCTCGACAGCCGTTTCTTCTTTTGACCGGTTCATAGGAAAGCTGGATGACAAGCAGTATGGGCACCATAGTGGTTGTCACTCAGCCCAGTAGGTTTACCATCTGTAGCTGTGACGGCAGCTACAGTGGTTGTCTATCATTTTTGCCCCCAAGAAAAAGATGCATTGAGTTTCTAACTGAAGCGGGTGGTGATGCCTGCTGCCCTTATGAAAGAGCGTTTGGTAGACGTGGATTCACATGTCTGATGATGAATTTGTAAGTAGGGGAATCCTCTGTTCCTGTGTCCAGGATTATCTCCTTCCCTAGTCTACATTGATTATGAACATGAATGTTTATCATATTTGTTGTAAGGCTTTACGTGTCACCAAAGAAGCTGGAAATTGCGGAGCAGAAGCCCGATTCCCCCTTAAAATGGTGCAGACAAGTGTTGGATCATCACAGCCCAGAGACAGAAGCCGCCTGCCGAACTTTAATGGGAAAGCTTGATCAAGGTTGGTAAAACCATGCGTACGATTTTCCCGGTGCAGATGAGGTTACATTCTATACAGACAGTCGCCCATGAAGACGACACAGTGCAGCGATACTAAGTGAATATCATGTGAGCAAACCCAATTGCTGGGTCACACCAGCAGCAGGGGTCGGTCACATCAACGCCTGAAAATGTAGATCTTACCCCATCAACAAGCCGCTACAGATGAGCTAACCTGATATGTCAGAAGTCTGAAAGATCTGATAGCTGCCAGTCCCACCTCTGGGTTATTCAAGCCAAAAACTTAAAGGGATGTTCCAGGCAGATGATTTTTAAATAAAAAAAAAAAAAAGTCAAAAACAGCAAAGATGTTTACTAGCCTCCACTGATGTCCCGCTGCTGCTCCTGTCCCTGTTGCTCTGCACTTCCTGTCCTGTTATGACATGCCAGCTCACATTGACTAGCTGATTTGTGTGACTTCTAAGGTCAGCGATTGTCTGAACAGGCCTTTGATGACATTTCCAGTGTGTTCAGCTGGGACCGGAAAGGCAGTGGCAGAGCACAAGTCGAAGTGAGTAAAGCTTCTTTGATATTTTTAATGTTTTTATGACCAGTTTTTGTTATTTTTAACAAAGTTGCTTGCCTGGCACACCCTGTAATGAGGGTATTCCCAATCTAGTGTCTGATAGATAATTGCTCAGTAGATGCAGGGCCCATCTCTGATACTCAAATCTATATGGAGAATGGGGGTTTCCTAATCCCTGACCTGCTTGGGGAGGCGACCACCAGCTGTTGGACCGTGAACTGCTGTCTATTTACTTCTGTCACCCATAGAAGTGAAGCCATGGCCACCTCTACATTTATTCTCCCCCTAGTGCAGTGGACGATAGCTGCCTCCCCAGGTACTGTGGGTTTCGGGGAACTTCTATTCTCCACGTAGGTGTGGGGCATGCATCTACCAGACATTTATGGCCTATCCTGTGGAGATAAGTGATAAAGAAGGACCGGCGCTCACTGTTAGTTTCTTTTTGAATGCTTTGTTTATTGCCACATACTAGTGATGCGTTTCGGCACAATCTGTGCCTTCCTCAGACTGTGATTGTGCCGAAACGCGTCACTAATATGTGGCAATAAACAAAGCATTCCAAAAGAAACTAACAGTGAGTGCCGCGGTCCTTCATCACTAATTTTATGGGACGCCTGCCCTAGGACACGTGCACCACCCCGCTACCTCCATAGTGCCGACCGATACACACTGCCTATCCTGCGGAAATGTCCTGAGTCTAAGTTGTTCCTATCGCCTTGGTTTACTTCCACCACTTGAATGACCCGAACATTTGTACAAATCTTCAACCAAACCCGTAATACTCTTTGCTGGCAGACTGGTTCTGTCTTATGCCGAGTACCCACCTCTTCTGTGCAGAAGCACAGTCTCATTTGGTGGTAATGCTGCTGCAAGAGGAAAAGCCCATTTAGCAGTTACAGTTCTAGATTAGCCATTATGCACTGCTTACATGGTACTGTAGCATAACTATAGATGAGTGAAATGGTACCGGTCTCCTTTTAGTTTTGATGTTCACCAAATGAAAAAAACACAATTTTATTCATACGTAAATGAGGACTCTCAACGGCGTTGGGGCTGTAAGTGCCCAGGCCGCTCATCCTTCTTCCCACATAACCCCTCCCCAGCCTTGGCCCGCCCTGTAAGCCTCTTGCGTCATCCAGTTTACTGTATGAGACCCCCCTGCGCATGCACACTGTGATGACCATTGTGGGCAGCAGCATCGCTCCATGCAGTGCGAATGCGCCGGCGGGATGTCGTCCAGTACACCAGTGTGTAATGTGCATACTGTGGTGACGGCCTCCCTTTTAAGGGCTTCTTGTATGCAGGCAATCCTGAGCGGTGTCCATGCTCTCCTGCAGACAGCGGTGTCTGGGGAGCTCCATGCAAATGCTTTCTTTCTCATAGAGATGACAGTGGCGTTGGTTGTGAATTAGATATTAGTTGGGCATATACGAGATTGTACACTGCCCTTTTGCAAGATGCACACCCCCTTGTAATTTTTCTAGTACCTTTTCTATGTTAGATTAAAACTGTACTAAACTAAAAGTTGGACCATGCAGCCAAATGTTTTTGGTTGTTTTCTATTGATATGTATAATGACTTAAAGGGGCTCTCTCATCTTGGACATTAGGGGCATATCACTAGGATATGCCCCCAATGTCTGATGGGTCCGGGTCCTTAGAACAGAGCCCTCAAAGTGCAGCAGGGTGCACTGCTCATGCGCAGCCGACCTCCAATCATTCCTATGGGAATGCCGAAAATGGCCAAGCTGTACCCTTTACTATTTGTCGGCCTCACACATGTGAAAGGCACATGTGCGGTGCACTTCCTATTAATTTCCATGGGACTTCGGAAAATAGCCAAGTGCGGAGCTCGGCTATTTTGGACTCTCCCATAGAAATGAATGGGGGGCGGCTGCACATGCGCGGTGCACCCTTTTGCACTTTGCGGGCTCCAGGTTCTAAGGATAGGTGCAGGCTCCCACTTCTGGGACCTGCAGCTATCGGACAACAGGGGCCATATCCAAACGATTTGCCCCACCCAATGTCCAAGATGAGACAGTCCCTTTAATGCCAGGTCATTATGGCCCCTTGTCAGATGGGCTCCCAAGCCCCAGTGTTGTGCCCAGCTCTGCACATTATATTCCAGTGATGTCTGACTTTCTTGTGCACATGAACTACAACTATGCCAACCTTCTTTCTTTGCAGTCTTTTCGGGTGGCACAAGGTAAGTGTTGTCCCTATTCAGATTGCTGGCATCATGCATTTTCCTAGCACCCGTTTACCTGTGATTGGAGCTTGCATCTCTCCTTCTCTCCTTCTCTCCACTAATACTGATAATGCTTTCAAATTGTCATTGTAGCCGGTAGATGGAAAAGCCTGTACTGCAGCCCGCTGGCATCGCCAAGTGCATATAGCGCCAACAATGAGACCAGCTGTTGTAGCAATACACTAAACTCACCGGGGTGCCTCAAATCCACTAACAAACCACTACTAACCTGTGGCAGCTCAGGTATGGCATGTTCTGAATGGCATGGTTCCTAACCTACACCACTGAGGTGTTTTTTCACGTGTGCACAGTTGACTATTAGATGAAGGATACAAGACCCCCCCACTTCTTATATCTGTTTTATACAGTACAAAGTCCAAAGTATGAAAATAAATCGGCAAAAATGTAAAGGTATTGTCCATGGTTCAAAAAAAAAAAAAGCTAAAATGAAAAAAAAAAAAACTGTTGATGCCAGTAATAGGCCAGTGATTGGCTGCAGAGATCAGATACTGGTGCATCGGTCATTGGTGAAAGCAAATCTGTGGGGGAGCATTGATGATGGGAATTAGAGGCAAGTACAGTATCCCCCCCCCCTTCCTTCCCCATCCTCAGGGCTGTTTCACACGAGCATTTGCAGTGTGAGTCCATGTGTGAGCGTGATCCTCCATTCTGGACACTGCTCGTCTGGCAGGAACACATGACGTTATACTGATTTATAATGCTGTGTGTCTCTGGATGACCTTTATTGCTACAGAAACATAGTAACCTAAAGCTATGATCCTGTAGTAGTAGGGTCAGAGAAGCATAGCATTATAAATCAGTATAAGGGTCCATTCACACGTCCGTAGAATGGGTCCGCATCCGTTCTGCAAATTGCGGAACGGGTGCAGACCCATTCATTCTCTACGGGGCAGGAATGGATGCAGACAGCACACAGTGTACTCTCCCCATCCGCATTTCCGTAGCGTGCCCCCGATCTTTCCGCAATTGCGGCCAAGAATAGGCAGTTCTATGGGGTTGCCGGCCGGGTGTATTGTGGATCCGCAATACACTACGGATGTGTGGATGGACCCCAATGCCGTGCGCTCCTGCAAGACTAACAGTGTCCAGAACAGAGAATCACGCTCGCACATGTCGCGTTATTCCCGCACTTCACACTTGTGTGAAATAGCCGTTACAAAGCAATCAATAATTGGAAAAAGCTGAAATTTAAAGATGCTATCCCATAATTCATGTAAAAAAAAAAGCACACAAGACTTTATTTATTTTTTCTGTCTAAAATAGCGGATCTCAGGCTGAAATGGCTAAAACGGATGCCAGATGTGTATAATGGAAACTTAAAATATAGAATCTGTTTTTTCTGCTCTTCTGACGGATCAGAAGAACGGAAAACGAAATGGTGATGTGAACCCAGCCTTGCATTACGCCACAAAGACCCTCGCTCTACTTATCAGGATGGACATGAGAGGGAATCTACATTTAGAAAAACCATCAGTGATGAGAAAATCTGCAGATTAACTTGAACAAAAGGAGCTTAAAGGGGGATGCTCTGTGGGATTAAATTTTTTATTTATTTTTTTGTAAATGTGGTAATTTTGGTAAAAGAAATTCCTCACCTCAGATTCCCCTGCACCAATCCGGTTTTGATGCTGGGGGAGGGTCACTGATTGGCTGAGCGACCATCCCTTGCCATTTCTCATGTGTCGACACCGACGGGGACCTAGGAAGCAGCAGAATGGCAGCTGTGGGACATCGTGAGGATTTTTTTTTTTAATATGTTGGAAATATGTCGTCAGAATATATTAACATATTTTTTTGGTGAGATTATTATTTTTTTCCATGACACTGATAGAGAGTTTAGAGATAGAGTGTGTATATATCTCAAATTTTTTATATTTTTTTCACACTGTCCACAGGCTGAAAATGTTAAAGCACATCTGTCAGCAGATTTGTACCTATGACACTGGCTGACCTGTTACATGTGCACTTGGCAGCTGAAGACATCTGTGTTGGTCCCATGTTCCTATGTGCCCGCATTACTGAGAAAAATGATGTTTTAATATATGCAACAGGGGCGTTGCTGTTACACCTAGAGGCTCTGCTCTCTCTGCAACTGGTGCGCCTTCTCTGCTTTGACAGGTCAGGCAGTGAAAATGTCATCGCACCTGGTCCTGTCAGGGTGCAGAGGATGCGGCAGTTGCAGAGAGCAGAGCCTCGGTGTAACGGTAACTCCCCCGTTGCTCCTAGAGGCTCATTTGCATATATTTCAACATTTTTCTCAGTAATGCGGGCACATAGGAACATGGGACCAACACAGATGCCTTCAGCTGCCAAGTGCACATGTAACAGGTCAGACAGTGTCATAGGGACAAATCTGCTGACAGATGCCTTTTTAAAGGGAATCTGTCACCTAGTTTGAGCATATTAAGCTGTTACCTTTGCAATGTTCAATAAACTACCTTCTTTCCAGCAAGGGTCTTTTATTCATGTTGTCATTTAGATAAAAAAGGAAGGTTCATTAGCATAAACGAAAAATCGCTTTTGTTATCTAAATGACAACATGAATAAAAGAAAGACGACCCTTGCTGGAAAGAAGGTAGTTTATTGAACATTGCAAAGGTAACAGCTTAATATGCTCAAACTAGGTGACAGATTCCCTTTAAGACAGGTGGTCCGTTTAGACCAACTACTTGGGCCCCAAACACAATGGTCAGGAGGGGACCTACGGCAGAGTTTTGTGGACGTGCTCTGTGAGGGGGAGCTGATAAGCTGTGATATCACCTACTGTGAAGGGTGGAACTGCTTTCTATATGGAGGTGTTATTTGTGATTGTAATTCTTATGATATCATGACCTATAGTAAGGGCTCTTTCACACTTGCGTTCTTGTCTTCCGGCATAGAGTTCCGTCGTCGGGACTCTATGCCGGAAGAATCCTGATCAGGATTATCCTAATGCATTATGAATGGAGAGAAATCCGTTCAGGATGCATCAGGATGTCTTCAGTTCCGGACCGAAACGTTTTTTTTGGCCGGAGAAAATACCGCAGCATGCTGCGCTTTTTGCACCGGCCAAAAATCCTGAACACTTGCCGCAAGGCCGGATCCGGAATTAATGCCCATTGAAATGCATTAATCCGGATCCGGCCTTAAGCTAAACGTCGTTTCGGCGCATTACCGGATCCGACGTTGAGCTTTTTCTGAATGGTTACCATGGCTGCAAGGACGCTAAAGTCCTGGCAGCCATGGTAAAGTGTAGTGGGGAGCGGGGGAGCAGTATACTTACCGTCCGTGCGGCTCCCCGGGCGCTCCAGAGTGACGTCAGGGCGCCCCACGCGCATGGATGACGTGATCACATGGACACGTCATCCATGCGCATGGGGCACTCTGACGTCATTCTGGAGTGCCCCGGGAGCCGCACGGACTGTAAGTATACCGCTCCCCGCTCCTACTATGGCAACCAGGACTTTAATAGCGTCCTGGCTGTCATAGTAACACTGAACGCATTTTGAAGACGGATCCTTCTTCAAATGCTTTCAGTTCACTTGTGTTTTTCCGGATCCGGCGGGCACCTCCGGCAAATGGAGTACACGCCGGATCCGGACAACGCAAGTGTGAAAGAGCCCCCTGGCGTCCAGTGTGAAAAGTGCAGGATTATATTCTTTATTTAAAGAGGACCTTTCACTTGAAAAAACAATGTGAACTAAGTATGCTGCCATATAGACCGGCGCCCGGGGATCTCACGGCACTTACTATTATCCCCGGGCGCCGCTCCGTTCTCCCGTTATGCCCTCCGGTACCTTTACTCACTAAGTTATAGTAGGCGGTGTCTGCCCTTGTCCTGTGGGCGTCTCCTTCTCCTAAGCTGCAGTGCTGGCCAATCGCAGCGCACAGCTCACAGCCTGGGAGTTTTTTTTCTCCCAGGCTGTGAGCTGTGCGCTGCGATTGGCCAGCGCTGCAGCCTAGGAGAAGGAGACGCCCACAGGACAAGGGAAGACCCGCCTACTATAACTTAAGGAGCAAAGGTACCGGAGGGCATAACGGGAGAACGGAGCGGCGCCCGGGGATAATAGTAAGTGCAGTGAGATCCCCGGGCGCCGCTCTACATGGCAGCATACTTAGTTCACATAGTTTTTACAAGTAAAACGTCCTCTTTAATATTTTTTTTTTAAATAGTGAAATGGAAAATAAATAAATATCCAAATAATTTAAAAAAAAATGTTTTAGGCTACTTTCGCGTTTGGTGCGGATCCGTCATGGATCTGCACAAACTCTTCCGTTCAGATAATACAACCGCATGCATCCGTTCAGAACGGATCCGTTTGTATTATCTGTAACATAGCCAAAACGGATCCGTCTTGAACACCATTGAAAGTCAATGGAGGACGGGTCCGTTTTCTGTTGTCGGTGAAAACTGATCCGTCCCTATTGACTTACATTGTGTGTCAGGATCCGTTTACCTCTGCATTGTCAGATGGACACCAAAACGCTGCAAGCAGCGTTCTGGTGTCCGCCTCCAGAGCAGAACGGAGGCAAACTGGGGCATTGTGAACGGATTCTTATCCATTCAGAATGCATTAGGGCAAAACTGATCCGTTTTGGACCGCTTGTGAGAACCCTGAACGGATCTCACAAACTGAAACCAAAACGTCAGTGTGAAAGTAGCCTAACCTAAAACACATCTTAAACAATAGGTCATTGTCTGATGACACATTCCCTTTAATCCTGCCAGATGAGCCCTTTAATCTGAAGCAAGGGGAGGACGTGAGAGTGGGAGGGACATGTTAATGCATCATGTCGGGGCTTCCAGATGTCTTTTACTGTGTTGACTCTTGGCTAGTTTATGGTGTGAGCTTGTGTTTGTCTTTCAGTCCTGTTGTATGAGGTTTCGGCATTATTGCACTGCTAACATCCGATGACTTTCTTCTTTTTCCCACAAGTAGCTTTAGGGTGGTTTCGCACGATGTCTGATTCCCCTGCGCAGCTGGAGGATGCGCCAAATTTACGCAAAGGCCTCCTATAGATTTGGCTCATCATCTCGTCTGCAGTGTGACACACTAAGGCTCCATTCACACGTCCGCAAATGGGTCCGCATCCGTTCCGCAATTTTGCGGAAGGGGTGCGGACCTATTCATTTTCTATGGGGACGGAATGGATGCGGACAGCACACAGTGTGCTGTCAGCATCCGCATTTGCGGAGCACGGCCCCAATCTTCATGTCCGCAGCTCCGCAAAAGATAGAACATGTTCTTTCTATAGGGGTGCCGGGCGGGTGTGTTGCGGATCCGCAATTTGCGGGTTCGCAACACACCACGGACGTGTGAATGGAGCCTTAATCCTACATCGGCCTCCTAACTGCTGTAGATTTTTCTTTATTCGTGACAGTTTTCTGGAGGGAGTGAATAAAGATAAATGTGCTGGGTCTGCTGGCATACCCCCTCCTGTCCTCGCCACTTCAAGAAAGGGGGAGAGTTACAAATTGCGCTTCAAATATGGGGTGCCAAATTTGCCATTATTTTACTATTGTGGCCTAAATGGCATAATAAATGCCCACCTGTGGTTTTTTTTTTTTTTTTATATTTGTAGTATTCTCAGAGTGGGAAAAAAATTGCATGACAAAATAAAAAAAAATAAAGAATTCCCTGGCACTTTTGATGGAATTGAGGTCCTGTGGACATGCCATAAATGTTTATAGGGGTTTTAGAGGAATATTAACCCTTAGCCTTCTGAAAGATTCATATTTAAGCTACTTTCACACTCTCGTTTTGGGCGGATCCGTCATGGATCTGCAAAAATGGATCTGTTACAATAATTCAACCGCATGCATCCGTCATGAATGGATCCGTTTGTAACATGGCCAAGACAGAACCGTCATGAACTCCTTTTAAAGTCAATGGGAGACGGATCAGTTTTCTATTGTCAGAGAAAACTGATCCGTCCCCATTGGCTTACATTGTGTGTCAAGATGGATCCGTTTGGCTCAGTTTTGTCATGCGGACAGCAAAACGCTGCAGGCAGAGTTGTGGTGTCCGTCTCCAAAGCGGAATGGAGACTGAACTGATGCATTCTGAGCGGATCCTTTTCCTTTCAGAATGCATTAGGGCAAAACTGATCCGTTTTGGACCGCGTGTAAGAGCCCTGAACGGATCTCACAAACGGAAAGCCAAAATGCCAGTGTGAAAGTAGCCTAACCTGCTGCGCTCCGGTCTTGTGTGCGGTCTCCCCTGGCTTGTTTTCTTCCGTTTTGGCTTCAGGGATGACGTGTCCCCCAGTGACAGGCCAGTGAACGGGAGCCAGCTTGCAGGATCGGAGGAGCAGGTAAATAGGAATATCTCAGTAGACAATGCAGACCCCCTTAACAGTTAATATTCCCATGGACCCCTTTAAGGTTGGCATGATTGAGACTTCAGATGCTGAGGGCCTTCCTTCCTATGGATGGTTATGTGACCACCTCTTCAGTCCTGGTCTCCTTTGGTGACTCCCCGTCTTTCGGCACTACTGTCTGATTTTGCTTTGTGTAGATGTAGTTCTGAGGATCTAACAGGCCGCTTTCTCTTTCTGGCAGGCTACACGAGCGTTCCTTCTGCCCTCAGCTCCCAGTCCTCCGTGGACAGTGAATTAAGCACCTCTGACGACTCCATATCTATGGGATACAAGCTCCAGGATCTGACCGATGTTCAGGTCATGGCCAGACTTCAGGAGGAAAGTAAGACCCGTAGTAGTGTGTTTATCTACCATTGGATACCCAGCTCTCGTCCTGGTGCTGGGGTGGGTCACACAGTATCGCACTCTATTCTCTAATCTGTGTGACATAAGTATTCCGATCACCAATCTTTCTTGTCTTGCAGAAGTTAATCCCAAATAATAGGGCTCATTGCGGTGGTGGGACCTATAGGATGTTTTACGGGTTTTTGCTGTACGTTGGGAGTCAGCATTGTGGGATATTTTTTCGACCATCAGTTCCCTGTAGAACTTTTTTTTAAAAAAATTTTTATTTATACATTTTGCTGCATTTTACATGTAGCTACTTGTCTGCATTCACACTGCGTTATTGCAGGTACATATCTGGAGCGGGCCAACAAGGACCCACATGGCCTCTGTCAGGTGGGAGGTAAATGCGGGCTTACGGGTATATTTGACGTATGCTCCCGGTGTATTCTGCGAACAGACGCTGCAGACAGTGTGACTGATTTCACACTATGGGCCACACTTGTTTGAATACGGCGCTTCTGTGGCCTGAAAGTCGCAAACTGCGTAAATTTTTTGTGTAAGTGCCGTTTTTCCACCGTTCTCGCCACTTTCCTGAAAAGGGGATGAGGTGTGTGTGGTCATGCTACATTTATCATCTACGCCAGAAGAACAACACTGAAATCTACACCAGTCAGGGCCTGGTGTATATTCCAGTTCGGGTGCATGGACTGGCGAATGCTGCACCTAATTGACACGTGATAAATCTGCCCCATAGTGTTTTTTTTTTTTTTTTTTCTGTTTTTAAAATGCAAATGCTAGTAAAATGTGTGACTGAAAATGGCCCAAAAACACTTGTAACAACACATGGCAATTTTTTTATTTTATTTTGTTCAAGAAGACAAAAAAAAGGACCCCAAAAAAAGTGTGGAAGCACGCTTGAAGGATTGTACCATCAGGACACCCCTCAATTAGCCAGAATGGAGAGAGTTGCTCTGAAATACCATGTAATACATCCAGTAGTTGCCCCTTCATTGGAATAAACGGTTGTCTACATTTTCCCTGCAGTTTCCCTTATTGATGAGGGTTTCAGCTGCTGAACATGCGACAGTCGAACTGGGCATCGGCAGAACTGCACCAGGAAAGGCTTAAAGGGGATTGTCCGGGTGAATAGTGGCGCATCAGAACTTTTTACGCTTCGATGCTCCCCATTGCCCTCTGCTGAATCGTGCAGAGCAAGGGAATTTTATTGAGATCCGGTGATGTACCAGGCTCTCCACGGATAAGCTAGCCGGAGGCGTCTGCCTAGCAGTGAGCCCGGTGATGTCACTGGCACTAATGGGCAGGCTTTAGCGCAGGGCAAAGGGGCAGCATCGCAGCGTAAAAAGCTCCTATGCTCCACTCATTCATGGTGAATGAGTGCAGGTCAGGTTGAGTCCGGGTTCAGATCCGAACCCGGACAGCCCCTTTTAATACTGGTGAGATGACCAACTATTGTTAACATTTTTATTTATTTTTTCTTATTTTTTACAATGTTTACAGAAAAAATAAATATGAGTCTCATTGCATATCTGGTCGAGAGAAGTAATGAATATATCTGCATTAACCATACGAAGGCGCCTATAAGAAAACCCGATGGGGATGAAATGATAAACAGAATAACATAAGAAATAAGCGGTGACAAATAATAAGACCTGGTTGATAAAAAAAAATGGCTGGACAACATTTCACATGCAAACAATAGAATTGAGAAATGGGGATCATTCTATATTAAAGTGGTACAATACCTACTATAAATGGAAGCTCTTTGCGCACATTTTTGTTCAAACGTGCGTCGGGCCCATCTACCAGGCGTCAAGGTGGCTTCTGCGGACGGGTCCCTAACACTAATGTACCGCCTCTCTTGGACTTGCCAAAGCCTACATTTTCAGGGCAGTGTAGGAACCAGCTACATTTGTACTCTGCTCAGAAGCCCCAGGCAGATGGGCGTTGCTCAGTGTAAAAGAGGAGCTACCCTCAATATATACTACAAGAAAATCTAGACTAGGACATCCATATACATAGTCACAGGTGCATATCCATCAAGCAAACATGGTCGATTAAAAAAAAATGGCTGCACAACTTTACACATACAAACAATAGAGCGGAGAAATGGGGATCATTCTAAATTAAAGTGGTATTATACCTACTATAAATGGGAAAAATGGCTTCCGCAGACGGGTCCCTAACACTAATGTACCGCCTCTCTTGGACTTACCTAAGCCTACATTTTCAGGGCAGTGTAGGAACCAGCTACATTTGTACTTTGCCCAGAAGCCCCAGGCAGATGGGCGTTGCTCAGTCTAAATAAAGGCGCTACCCTCAATATATACTACATGAAAATCTAGACTAGCACATTCATAAACATGGGTGCATATCCATCAAGCAAACATGGTTGATAAAAAAAAATGGCTGCACAACATTTCACATGCAAACAATAGAATTTGAGAAATGGGGATCATTCTAGATTAGTTTGCATGTGAAATGTTGTGCAGCCATATTTTTTATCAACCATGTTTGCTTGATGGATATGCACCTGTGATTATGAATGTGCTAGTCTAGATTTTCTTGTAAAATATCTTCTATCTATAGGGAAAATATTGTGGCTTTTCTGTTCATGTTGATGTGCAGATTTCAGCGTCTGAACTCCTTTGCAGGTCTCCGGCAGGACTATGCTTCCAGCTCTGCCTCGGTTTCCCGACGCAGTTCTAGTGCCTCCCTCAACTCTTTCAGAAGAGGGACCTTCAGCGACCAGGAGTTTGACACCTACAGCCTGGAGGACGACGAGGACTGTGACTGTTCTCTGTCCTATCGAAGTGCTAACCGCTATTCACCGTCCCCTCTCAGTTCTCCCCGGTGCCAGTCACCTTCCGCCACAGGGGAAAGCAGCAAATCCTCCATTTCCCGCCTTCGTCCACCCCGCAGATCTATGCAGAATCAAGCGCAAGACCGGATGAAATACCCAGGTTTTGAAGGTAGGTTGTGCCAGTTGGGCTATGTCGTCTTTCTTACGATATACATGTGGGCTGTCACTGACCTTGTTACGGGCAGTCGGGTATTCCTTAAAGGGGTTGTCTCATTTAAATGGCCTTTATCATGTGGAGAAAGTGAATACAAGGCACTTACTAATGTATTGTGATTGTCCATATTGCCTCCTTTGCTGGCTGGATTCATTTTTCCATCACATTATACACTGCTCGTGTCCATGGTTCTGACCACCATGTAATCCAGCAGCGGTGGTCGTGTTTGCACACTATAGGGAAAATTGCCGACCTCTCTGGTGGCCGGGAGCGCACATAGACGCGCATGTGCAACAGCTATCCCCCCGCTGTGCTGCAATGATGGCTGAAACTCCTGGATAAGAGCAGTGTATAATGTGATGGAAAAATGAATCCAGACAGCAAAGGAGGCAATATGGACAATCACAATACATTAGTAAGTGCCTTGTATTAACTTTTTTTTTTCTACATAATCAATGCCATTTTCTGGAGTGAGACAACCCAATTTTAAAGGGGACTTGTAACTTCTCCTGCATGTCTGTGTTTAGCAACTACTTGTGTTCCTCATGTAATGCCAATTCTGAAGCATCTTGTCTATTGATTCTGCTGTGCTATTCCTCTATTATTCCTTCTACAAGTTTATGGATGAATTACCAGCAGTCTGCAATAAAGTTCCATCTAGCTGTTACTAGTCGGGGATATTCCTTACACTACTAATTGGATAGTGTCAGAGTTTGTAAGGACACATCCCCTTTATTGCAGACTGCTGGTAATTTGTTCAGAAGCTTCTAGAAGGAATAATAGAGAAATTGCACAGTATAGGGTCATAACAATAGATGTTCCAGATTTGTTATTGCATGGGGGAATACAAGTAGTTACTAAAACAGACATGTCAGGAGAGGGGGCAGCTCCTCTTTAAGATTTTTTGGAGATTAAATATGAGGACTTGTAGCCTCTCCTGACATGTCTGTTATAGTAAATACTTTTATTCCCCACAAAATGACAATTCATTTCTTATAACTCCGCATTGTGCTGTTCTTCTATTACTCGTACTAGAAATTTGAAAATTATAAGTAAGTTGATATGTGGGTGTCCAGACAGTGCCAGACTGTGTAGGGACACACCACTGTAACAAGGGGGGCGTTAACAACCAAGTTCTCAGTTTATACACCTACTGTATAGTTAGGAGGAATAACAGAGGAACCGCAAAATGCAGAGTTGTGAGAAAAGCTGCTCCACAACTGTTTTGTGGGGAATGCGAGTGTTTCATGAAACAGACATGCTTTGTTCCACAGAAGGAATCGTCTCCTATCAGATCATTCATGAGGGAAGTCTGAGCGGGTTGTCTCATTTATCTTGGCCACATTAATATTTATAGTGGGATTATTCTGTGTGGTTTTAAACAAAGACAACTGGTTTCTTTCCTCTTTGATGCTTTCTGATGTGATCACACCCCCCCAGCCAGACCAATGCTCACTATTATGATCCTGCGCCCTTTTGAGAAAATGTACTCGACTAGAGGCAGAAAGATGTTCTGATCCAGACATGCTCGACCTGCGGCCCTCCAGCTGTTGCAAAACTACAACTCCCATCATTCCCGCACAGCCTACAGCGATCAGCCTACAGCAGGGCATGGGGGGAATTTTAGTTTTATAACCGCTGGGAGGCCGCAGGTTGAGCATCCCTATTCTGATCTAACAGCAGATATTTCCTTTGGCTTGAAAAGGCTCTGCATACCCGGATCCCATATTGTTATCTATCCACCGTATCTTTTATTCTAGATGACCTGAGACACAGCATGCCCAACCTTGCAAAAACGAGTCTACGCTCCTTGGAAGCTGTGAGAAGCAGCCGCAGTTTGGAGTCTGATCTCCAGGGGCCAAGTGGCCGGTTAACCAGGATTCAGCCGCCCGCAGGCAGTATGTACTGTGAAAGTAATAATCATTCTTTTAAATCACTGGAGGCATTGAGCTGAGCAGTTAGGGCCCTATTACACCGCAGACAGGAAACCGTTCCGTCCATCACCTGCTCACTGGAGGAGAAGACGGGAGACTGCGGCTATTACATGCAGCGATCTCCTCAATATAGGGATGAGCGATGCTAATGCCATCGCTCGTTCCTATACGTATCATTGTTTGCCGGCAGCAGAGCGCCTATTACACGGCTCGATCTGCCGCCGGCAAACCAGGATCTTTTAAAATGTTCAGCGGCAGTATTACTCTGCCAGATGATCGCTAACGAGTGTTCACACGCACACTCGTTAGTGATCATTTTAACAATAATTTCCCTGTGTAGTAGGGCCTTTACGTGCTTTTGAAAAAAATAAAATAATGCATAAATAAAAAAAATAACCTGCCTGTTTTTGGAATTCTTTTAGTTCCCAGAAACATAAGGTATCCCTAAATGTGACAGCTGAAGAGCACATATGATTGATAAGAGGTGGTGAAAAGCCTACTGTAGAGCCCACCTGTGGTCGCTGGAGGCTGTCCATGGGGAGAGCTTTCTCCCTGATGTCACTTGCAGCTTCTGGCCTTTAGGGTCCATTCACACGTCTGTAGTGTATTGCGGAACGGGTGCGGACACATTCTACGGACTTCTGAATGGAGCCTTAATATGATCTAAGGTCCAGCCCCAGTATGCTAGCTGCAGTAGGTGTATTACATATGTATTTGGCAGTGAAATGGGTGAGGGAGTAGTCTAGCTTTTCCATGACTTTACATCTATCAGTTAGTACTGCATTGGAAAGTGAAAGTTGGAATCTAGCTGTTATGGGCTGATTAGGTTGATTCTGCATTCATAGGTTTGTAGAAGTTAGGATTAAGGTATTTTTCTCAACTCTGTTCATGTTATAACATTTTTGCTGTGAAGAAGAGGCATGTGATCTCTGCTGAGTCAAATTCAGTTTTGAGAACTGCAAAAGTAAACCAGGCATCTGTGATACTATCTTGTAGGCAGAGAAACCGCCCAATATTCTTACAAAAACCTCCGGAAGAGCATGACATTGTGAATGGATTAATGGAATTTATTTACCCAAAAAAATTACACACATAGAAACATAGAATGTGTCGGCAGATAAGAACCATTTGGCCCATCTAGTCTGCCCAATATACTGAGTACTATGGATAGCCCCTGGCCCTATCTTATATGAAGGATGGCCTTATGCCTATCCCATGCATGCTTAAACTCCTTCACTGTATTTGCAGCTACCACTTCTGCAGGAAGGCTATTCCATGCATCCACTACTCTCTCAGTAAAGTAATACTTCCTGATATTACTTTTAAACCTTTGCCCCTCTAATTTAAAACTCTGTCCTCTTGTAGCAGTTTTTCTTCTTTTAAATATTCTCTCCTCTTTTACCTTGTTGATTCCCTTTATGTATTTAGCAGTTTCTATCATATCCCCTCTGTCTCGTCTTTCTTCCAAGCTATACATGTTAAGGTCCTTTAATCTTTCCTGGTAAGTTTTATCCTGCAATCCATGTACCAGTTTAGTAGCTCTTCTCTGAACTCTCTCCAAAGTATCAATATCCTTCTGGAGATCTGGTCTCCAGTACTGAGCACAATACTCCAAATGAGGTCTCACTAGTGCTCTGTAGAGCGGCATGAGCACCTCCCACTTTCTACTAGTAATGCCTCTCCCTATACACCCAAGCATTCTGCTAGCATTTCCTGCTGCTCTATGACATTGTCTGCCTACCTTTAAGTCTTCTGAAATAATGACCCCTAAATCTCTTTCCTCAGATACTGAGGTTAGGACTGTATCATTGATTTTATATTCTGCTCTTGGGTTTTTACGCCCCAGGTGCATTATCTTGCACTTCTCAACATTTAAATTTTAGTTGCCAGATTTTTGACCATTCCTCTAGTTTTCCTAAATCCTTTTCCATTTGGTGTCCTCCAGGAACATCAACCCTGTTACAAATCTTTGTGTCATCAGCAAAAAGACACACCTTACCATAGCAATTTCGCTGATAAAGATATTAAACAATATGGGTCCCAGAACAGATCCCTGAGGTACCCCACTGGTAACAAGACCTTGGTCTGAATATACTCCATTGACTACAACCCTCTGTCTGTCCCTCAGCCACTGCCTAATCCATTCAACAATATGGGAGTCCACATACAGCCTTATTCTACATAATTAAAAAAATAATCTTTATTTCATGATGGAATAACCTTTGGATGGTAATATATTTTCCTCCAAAAAGCATTTTATTTAAAAAAATCAGATTTAAATCAAAAAAATATTTTTTTAATTAAAATCATAGATTTTTATCCACCCTGGTTACGAAATACAGGTGGATAATTGTAGAGGTTAAAGGAAACCTTTCGGAAAGTTTTTGTCCCCAAACTGCCACCTTTGCCAAAACGTTCTACAGATTTTCTTGAGGTACCTCTTTGGGCAACTATTATAATAAACAAGAACTATACAGCCTGTGCCATGTGCTAATTAACTGTTTAAAGTCAAGGAGGTGGCAATGCTGCCGAGAGAAGTCAGGATGTCCCTGCTGTTATCCCTCCCAGGATAGGGAACGTCCTCACAAGGCCGTCTGAAATCTTGCCCGTGCACCATTCTGGTCTAACTTCGGCACATGCGTAGGCTACTTTCACATCAGCAGGTTTCCTTTCTGGTATTGAGATCCGTCATAGAATCTCAATACCAGAGGAAAATGCTTCAGTTTTCTCCGCATTCATTGTCAATGGGGACGGAACAGAGTGCACCAGAATGTGTTCCGTATGGTTGCATTCCCATGCCGGTCAGAAGAACGCTGCGAGCGGCGTTTCTGAGTGCGTCATGGAATGCAGAGCAGAACTGGTCCGGCATGAAACCCAATAAAATATGGTGCCTGATCCGTTTTCTCGTCATGGCTATTTTAGAGCGAATTCAACCGGATCCGTTCATAATGGATGCAGCCGGTTGTGTTATCTTAACGGAAGCGCTTTTGCTGATCCATGATGATCGTAGCCTTGGTGAAGCAGGGTGTACTTATCCTGCCTCTACCCGAGCCCTGCTGATCTCACTCTTCATATGGCTTTTGTTCTTGCAGATACCCCTCCGAGTAAGCTGCGCTACAGTTCCAGCTCCAGCCATCCAGCAGGTGCCCGCCCGCCCGTCAAAGCAAGTTTAAGCACAAGCTCCCTCATGAACTCAAGGCAGCCAGTAAAATCATCCGGTTACAATGGGTCAAGTGGTGTCCGTAAGATGTCTTCACCTGGTTTAGCTCCGGTGGTTCCTGGGGTTTCAAGAACCAGTAATCTTTCTCCATCTGTGAAACACTCGGGTGTCAAATCTCAGTTGTCTTCAGGAAACTCCACTCCTAAAAGCAAGATGGTGCAGCCTTCCAAGAGGTGAGATTTGTACTGGGTGGCGGGATGTTAGGAATACAGCTTTCTCAGGCCACCGAGCCGCCGCCGCAGACTGACGACACACAAGCAGTTCAGATCTTGGTGTGAGTGTGTATCCAAGTGATCGAACATATTAATAGAACCATGTATGTGAAGCTTATCCAGGGAGATAGTGGGGTCCTGGGCTTCATAGCACCACCGTTCATACCTAGTCAGTATTGGGCACTGTCCACACCTGCATTCATGGTTTCCATTATGAATGAAAACCACAGAGCAGTCGTGGATGTAGCAGCGATTACTGATCCCCTTGACTTTTATATCGGGGTCCCTTGGGCTCTACCTGGTTGTCGTTTTGAATGGAAAAATAGCGCTGCATGCAGTAATAGTCTTCCTGTTAGAAAAGGAATCTTCATTGCAGAACGTGGCTTAAAGGGAACCCGTCACCATGAAAATACAATATAATCTGCAGGCGGCATGTCAAAGAGCAGGAGGAGCTGATCAGATTGATATATTGGGGGGAGAGAGAAGGATAGTACTAGTGGCTCACCAACTGTCCGGATGAACAGGTGCACGCCCCTCAGCACCCCCCGTCCTGTGAGAAAGATTTAGGATGAATGTATGAATAGGTGGGGAACACTCTCTATCTGGCAACACATGGACACACCGGGTGGAATGGGTTAAGAATTATTTCATCGAAGTAAAACTAATATAAAGAAGTATGCAATAGATCAATAAACTCGACGGTTAAAAATGGTGTATAATGCAATTGCACTCAATGTATAAATGGATATGTGGCGTATAGTCCAAATGGCATCAGAGTAGTAGGTTCACATATGACATGTGGGTTGCGATGCCAACAGACATGTACGAGACCAAATGAAGGTGTGATCACCGTACACCTGTTGGAACAGATCCTGTGTCGCGGTAGCCAGTGCTGGTGCAGTGTCCCCCACCTATTCATACATTCATCCCAGATTGATATATTGTTATATGGTTAATGATTCAGGATAACTTGTAATTTACTCCTTTATATTCCTACTCCTTTTGGGTTCTGAAGTCCAGGAGGCGGTCCTATCAGTGATTGACAGCTATCTCTGTATACACAGTCATAGAGGGAAGGCTGTCAATCACTGATGGGACCGCCTGCTTGAGCCCAGAATGAGCAGGAATATAAATGAGTAAATTACAAGTTACACTGCTCCTCCTGCTCTATAACATGCTGCCTGCAGCTCAGACACCATGAGCCACGGGACAGGTTCCCTTTAAGATGATGATCACCCCGGTAACCTGTATGTCAGGGCTTGACAAATTTCCTTGGAATCTAGGAGCCAGCTAAAAAAGTTAGGATTGCGTCATAAAGCCCCCCAATAATGCATGCCAGTACATAGGGCCCCCCAGTAGATGCCCCCATAGTGCTCCTTCCACTCTTCTCCATAGTGCCCCTATAATGTGCTAGTATATAGTGCCCCCAATAATGTGCCAGTATATAGGGCCCCCATAGTGCTTTCCCTCTTCTCCATAGTGCCCGCCCCCCCTTCTTGCCACAGTGTACTATAAGTAATAAAAACAATAAACTCATATACTTACCTTATGCTGCGGTCAGTGATGCGATGCAGGCCTCTTCCGGCCTGTGTCCCGCACTGTACGGCTTAGGCGGTGCTATGACTTCATCGCGCCGCCTGCATCGGCTTTTGATAGGTTACAGGCCTAGTGCCTGTAGCCTATCAGGAACAGGCAAGGAAGACGCCTCTCCCCTGCTCCTCCACACCATTAATCTGTATCGCTGTCCTGAGGACGGCGATAAAGAGGACTATAGAGATGAGCGCTTCCACATCGGATGCGCTCATCTCCACTCCTGCCTCCGGACAGAAAGGGCCCCCCCTCCGGCGCTCTGTACCCATCGCCCGTGCACCTTTGAAAACTGGCTGACAAATACCCAAGTGCCAGGACTAAATTCCTGATCGTCATGGCGACCTGGCGCCTGGGATTTGTTGAGCCCTGCTGTATGTAGTACCAGTGTTCTCCAGTCTTGCGCTCTCCTTCTGTTGTGAAACTACAACTTCTCAAGCTGTTATGGCATGCTGAGGGTTGTAATTCTCCAACCACTGGAGACCGAAACACGGGTATTGGGCATAGACGTGATTGGTCACCCTTCCATGGCCGTCGCTGGTCTTATGTCTGATATAAAGTGAAATTGAATAACATAAACCGTGTCTTCTTTTTAATGCAGATCCCTTAATTCCTCAAGGACAAATCCTCCAGACGATGACTCGTGGAAAGAAGGATGCTATTAAATCACCCCAAAGATGAGGCTTTTTTTTTTTTTTTTTTTTTTCATTTCCTGTCCTGACAAGTCCAGCGGGCTGGACTTCAATATTTTAGAGGGGGGAATAAAAAGGAGACCCTTACCTGTTTGCCGGATATGAAGACCGATTTTGTCTTCACCGTAGTTTACGTTTTAGGTTTTCAGACTTTGCATAAAAAAAAGATTGGGCTGTTTCCGTGTTTGTTGCTTGTTGTAGCAGATGAATCCGTTTCACCCCAACACTGAGCCATTGGTTTTGGAAGGACAAAAATAAAAGCTAGACTTGTTGGACATTTTTGCACTATTGCTATTGAGGTTTCACCTATACAGGTTGAAGGCAGACATTTTGAAGAGGAAAAACTTTTTGGATTTTTTTACCTCCCAACCTTTGAGTTGATCTGTACAGTTGTGATCTACAACCTCCTGACTCTCCAGCTATTGTAAAACTATAAATCCCAGCATGCCCTGACAGCCTGTGGGGAGTTGTAGTAGTTTTGCAGCCTCTAGAGGGCCACAGCTGAGACTACTGCTGTACAGCGCTGCCATCACTATACTCCCCACAGAATACTCAGGCTTGAGATGAGCACTATGGTAGTGGGGTTGAATATGGCTCCCACCTAAGTCTGGCCATACACATTAGATATCTGTTGCAGAGGGCTATCTCTCCCGATCCTCCCATACATATGCATGCTCAGACAAGAATTAGCAGAGGGGAGAAAGCCGATGCTGGATCTGGCTTGAATCTGACATGCCCGATCTGGGAGGCCACCGTACACATTAAATAGTGTGTTGAAATCATTGTGTTTGATACACAACTAATGTGTATGGCTAGCTTAAAGGGGTTTTCCACCTATCGGGCTAGGCCCTCCCACATTGGCAGACCTGTGGAGGGAACCATACCTACCTGCTCCCCACTGCAGGGTTTTGGCATATTCAGTCCCCCTATGCCATGCTGTGGTCCCGCTTGTCAACATCTGGTTTGATGGGGGTCTCGTGTGCCACTGCAGTTAATTACTGGTCACGGCGCTGATGCGTCACGTGAACTATTGATGTAAAGCATGGGGGACACATCATCACTGCGGACAGTAATTGGCTGCAGTAGGACGCTTGACCTCTGTCACCCCAGGTATTCACACGTTAGACCAGAATGTGGAAGTGGGAGACCAAAGGAGCAGGAAGCAAGTAAGTATGCTTTCCTCCACAGGTCTGGTGACGGGGGTCTGGCTGAAAGGCCTCCGAAGGTGGACAACCCTGGGCTAATTGCATATCTGGACCAATGTACAGCACCCCCCAAATATCACTTTTGTGGGGGGAGTGTAGGTCCCATATTGAGCTTTTGGCCCGTGACTGACTTTGGTAGACATATGGGTTTGGGTCCTTGAAGGATGAGGCTGATAAATTTCCTGGGAATCTGTCATTTCCACCATGTTCATGCTCATTACTGGATTCAGCCTCCACCTTATTGAAGGAGTTGTGACAGGTTTAGAGATTATCACCTACCCGCAGGAAAGGAGGTCGTTGGGACCCCCACCGATGGTGAGAATGGAGGTCTTGTTCCATGGTTAAGCATGCGCCGTTCATTCTCTGTGGGGCCACTGGAAATAGCTGAGCGCTGTACTCGGCTATTTCCAGCAGTCCCATGCCTGAGCTGCAGCTCCATCATATCGGGGGAACAGGATTCCCATTCCCAGGATCAGTGAGGTCCCAGCAGTTGGATGCCAAGCGATCAGTTATCCCCTTTTCTATGGATAAAGGATAACTTCTAAACTTTGCAAAAGCCATTCAAAGCAGTTGTCCAGCCCCTCACCTGCAAGCCTCGACATTAATTAGAACACGCTTGATGCTTGCTGGGCATCAGACCTTTGAATTCCGACCTCGGCCACAAAATGTCAGCCTTCAACGTGTGAAGACATGGAGCACACTGTCAGTTTCTGAAGATCATGTTGGGAACAAATGTAACGTAGATGGTCTTAACATTTTATAGTTTTCTGTTATTTGCCATTCACAGAACATTTTTGTATTTTTTTTTTTTTTCTACTTAAAGCAGAGACTGTTTTTCATCTGCAAGTTTTTAAAGTCGTTGCAGTTTAATGTGTGAATATATGTATATACATAGGTCTATTCCCATATGAAGAAGTCACAGGAGCAGCAGTCCCTCGCCACAAGGACTGCAGCACTCAAAAATGACGACTGTGCACAATATTTGTGTGGTTGTATAAAGTGGATTTAGTTGCGTTGTGTAGAAGAGAATATGTTTTGTGGAACGTCACCTTTCGATTTCCTGCTTGACAACCTCTAAGTAAATGGAGAAATGTACATTGCGTTGTGTTCTTATTCTTGCCTGGCTGGTTACTGTGATACTATGTCCTCAAAGAAACACTCAATCTACGGATGAAGCAGAGCTGAAATGGTCATGGAACAGTCCTGAAAATGCTTGTAATTATTTGGAGTAAAGACTGCAGGGGAAACCTACTGGCATTAGCTTATGGAAGGCTAATGATTTATCACAGAATTCAGAAAGTTAGCTTAGGAAAAGAGGAGAGCTGATAACTGGAGAACAAGGCAATTTTTTTTATTTGCTTGCACTGTTGATTTTATGTGAACTCCTTTTCTTTGATCCTATTTACTGTAGATCATAGTAACATAGGTCAAACTCCTGTTCTCATGAATGTCTTCATGTAGAGTAGCTCCATTTTTCTAATACAACAAGGAGCAAAAATGTCAAGGAAGTGAGACAAGAAGCTTTAAAAAGTTGCATAAACTACACTACTCATAACAAGTGAACTTAATGTGACCTTCTCTAAGTATTTGAATTCACATGCCCAACTCTTCAGTGTTTCAGTACTTTCTTGTAGGATACATTTGGGGACACAGCACCATGGGTATATGCCCAGCTGACACTAGAAGGAAAAAGTGTTGGCTCCTCCTATCTGGGCTATACCCTCTGCACGTGCAGGAGAAAACCCGTTTTTCTAGTGTCCATAGGAGGCAGACATGACCTGCTTTTTTTCTGCAGGTCTTGCTATTTTGTTTTTCATATTGATAGTTTTTCTTCCTTCTGCAGGTTTTTCACCTGCTGCAGGTGGGTGCTCCATCGTGGGCTGCCTCTTTAGTTGCACCCCCTGCGGGCGCGCTACTTTGGTACCTCGCCAGTCACCCAGTCCCCATTACTGCCTCTGCAGTGGATTGCCAGCATTCCCATAAGTTCTGTGTTGTCTGCTAATGTGGTGCCTGAAGACGACAGAGGGCAAGTACTGTAACCCCCTCCCTCTCAGCTGGATCCCTTTCCACCTCCTGGCCAGGGCGTCTATTCTGTCCCTGGAGGACAATCAGCGGGGGCACTTTAAGGGACTGTTCATGCGGCAGTACGGGTGGCCGTAAAAACCTTAGTCCCCAGCTTATGCCGCTAATTGGCCTGATTTTTCTCGAGCCTGCTGGTCGGACCCATGGCTTTCCAGGGGCCTGGTTCTGTTCCCTGGGGTGTTCTCCCCCGCTGGGGTCGGTGACCTTTTTCCCATTTGGGGGTGCAGGCGCTCCCTTCCATTCTCCTGCGACGTCCGAAGCTGAGGCCCAGCCTTTTTTCTCTAATTTAGTCCCCGGCTTTTTGGCCTGCTAGGCCGTGCCCTTTTCCTGCCCCTCTTCCTTCCCTGCCTTTGGCCCAACTTCTCCTGCTCACATCAGGAGGGGCCTTCTGAGGCAGGCGAAGCTCCTATCCCAGCTAAGCGCGGGCTTTTCTGAAGAAGGGCAGTATATTCTGCTTCTGAAGAGGAAGACACTCCATCTTGCTCCAAACAGTGACCTTCCTTAGCTGCTGCAGTGCATCTTGGGACACAGCACCTGGGGCCTGGTAGGATAGCCTCTCCTGGCTAACCCTTTTTTCTCCTCAAAGTTTTTTTCTTCTGCTGCCAGCATGTCCTTGGCCAGAGAAGATCCCCAAACCCGGGTGCCTATTGGGGTAGCTGTTCATTATATGTGCTCCCGATGCAATGAGGCCTTGCCTTCCCCGCAATCTAACTCGCTCTGTGCGCAGTCCCTTGACCCCATGCCCCCTCTGGACACCCTGGCCCCCTCTGTGGTGCCGGTCTCTCCTGATTGGGCCGCCTCACTGTCCCAAGCCATTGGGAATCTTGCCAGCCTCTCCCGGTCCATGGTGCAGTCGCTTGAACGCTTGCCTGCTCAAATTGCGGCAGTTTCATCCCCACGCAGGGACCATGTTGCTGAAGGGGCACGCCCCCGCTCTGACGCAAGGTCCCGTATAAGACTTTAAGTAGTCTCAGCTGCGTCTCGCTCATCCTCTGGTCACTCCCCGGACAAGTCTGAGGCAGGCGAAGTCTCGTCTTCTGCTGCTACTGGGCACACCCGTGACTCCGATTCAGTATCGGAGCAGAGTTCAACATTGTCTGTGGCCATGCAGGACCTCATTAAGGAAGTTAGAGACGCTCTCCGAGTGCAGGACGGTCCCCCCTCCTCTACTCAGGAATCTGTGTCCTTCCGCTGTTCCAAACGCTTTGTGTTGGTTTCTCCTAACCACCCGGATCTCTACGCACTACTGGCCAAGGAGGCGCCTGCAGACCTCTAAGCGTTCGGACACTTTTTTTTTTCCTTCCAGTGAGGAGTCCGTTAACCTCTGGTCAGTCCCACCCCAGGTAGACCCTCAGGTGGCCCTCTTAGCCAAGGCCACCACCCTTCCTTTGGCTGACGCGGCTTCCTTGTCGGATCCCACTGATAAGCAGATTGATTCTTTGGCAAAGTCAGTTTTCGTGCTTTTGCCTCCTCCTGGGTCGCTAAAGCCTGTGTGGTCTGGGCCAAGCAGCTCATCCGGTCCTTGCTGGATTCTGCTCAGGGGGGTTTTCCCGTTCTTGCCGCTCAGCTTCTCCAGGCATCCCGGTACCTATGTGATGCCTCCCTGGAATCGGCTCGCCGATCTAGCAGGGCGGCTGCGTACATGGGTGGCAGATGCGCCCTCCAAGAAGGTGCTCATTTCTCCCTTTTTTTAGGGCAAAACATTTTTGGGGGAATTTATTTCCAAAGCCACGGGAGGAAAAAGCTCCCTCCTCCCCCAAAGCCGCCCTCTCGTTCCCTTGGCGGCTTTACTGTCCAAAAATGTTCATTCCTTTCGGGACTCTTCCTCCCGCTTGGATAAAAAGTCGGCGGGGCCCACCTGGCATTCTCGCCCCAAGCCTTCCAAACCCCAGTCTGCAAAAACCTCTTCTGCATGACTGCGCTTTGCCGCGGGTGGGCGGGCGCTTGCTAGCCTTTCAGGGGATTTGGCGCGCAAGCGTGGACGACGCATAGGTTATGGAGGTAGTTTCCTCCGGCTACAAGATAGTTTTCCACTCTTCCATCGGGGCGGTTTTTCATGTGGTCTCCCGCAAAGGCAGCAGATTTTATTTTTTCCAGGCCCTTAAATCCCGAGGGGTAATTGCTCCAGTCCCTGTTTTGGAACACTTCCAGGGATTTTACTCAAATCTCTTCACGGTTCCCAAGTAGGACCGATCCCTCCGCCCTATCCTGGATCTGAAGGCGCTCAACCGCCTTTTCCGGACCTGACACTTCCGCATGGATTCGCTCAGGTCAGTGATTGCCTCCCTGGAGGAGGGCGAGTTTGTTGTCCCATCGACATACAGGAAGCATACCTTCACGTCCCCATAGCCTTGGCCCATCAGCGGTTCCTTCACTTCGCGGTAGGTTCTCTGCATTTCCAGTTCGTGGCTCTACCCTTTTGGTTTAGCATCCGCCCCGAGGACCTTCACGAATATCCTGGCTCACCTTATCGCTCTCCTCCGTACCCGGGGAGTGGTGGTGATTCCTTACCTGGACGACCTTCTGGTCAAGGCTCCCTCCCTGGAGGACAACCTGGCCAGCCTCAATATCACCCGGTCTGTCCTGTCCCAGTTCGGGTGGTTGGTAAACTATCCCAAGTCCTCTGGTTCCCTGCCAGAGAATGGAGTGCCTGGGCATGGTCTTCGACCCTTGCCTCGGTCGAGTGTTCCGTCCCCGGGACAAGGTGATGTCTCTCCGGGCTGGAGTGGCCCGCCTTTGCATGCCGTCCCCCCTACCTCTCCGGACGTGTATGCGGGTTTTGGGCCGGATGGTTGCCTCTTGAGGCGATCCCCTTTGCGCAATTCCAATCCCGGCCTCTTCAGCTGGCGATCCTGTCCAGCTGGGACAAGTCTCAGTTGGGCCTAGACTGCCTGGTTCGACTTCCCCTCCTGGCTGCAGGGAGTTGAGCTGGTGGCTGCTACCTCGCCTGCTCTGAGAGTCCTTTCTTGCCCCACATTGGCAGGTGATTTCCACAGATGCCAGCCTGGTGGGTTAGGGGAGCTGTCTTTGGGTCCCTCACTGCTCAGGACCTGTGGTCAGCGGTGGAATCCTCCCTGCACATCAACATCGGTGACTTACCTGAACCACCAGAGGGCCACCAGAAGCGTGAGGGTCATAGAAGAGGCCTCGCGCATACTACAGTGGGCAGAGGACTTTGTTCCGGTCCTCTCTGCAGTTCACATCCCCGGGATCAACAATTGGGCAGCAGACTCCCTCAGTCGCCAATGTCCTGACCGGGGGCGAGTGGTCCCTTCACCCAGAGGTGTTCCTACAACTGTCAGCGTTGGGGCTCTCTGGACGTGGACCTCTTCGTTTCCCGTCTGAACCACAAGCTTCCGTGTTACTTTGCAAGGTCCTGGGACCCTCAGGCGCTGGCCTCAGATGCTCTGGTCCTTCCTTGGTCCCAGTGCAGCCTCTTATACCTCTTTCCTACCATCCTGCTCCTTCCCAGGGTCCTCAAACGCCTGAAGGCGGCTCTGGTCGTGGCGATTTTGGTGGCCCCGGACTGGCCTGGCAGAGCGTGGTAAACAGATCCTCTGCTGCGTTTAACGGTGTGGCTGTTGAAGCCACGGTCTCTCGGAGTCTGTTATCCAGACTATGCACGCAAGCACCAATCATCCAAAATTTATCACTGTACCTGGAGGACTTATTTTTCCTGGTGTAAAGCTGGTTAATTTCACCCTCTCTTCCTCTCTATTTCCAGAATCTTGTCTTTCCTCCAGGCTGGTTTTGACGAGGGTCTTCGGCTGGCCTCTCTCAAGAGTCAGATTTCGGCCCTGTCCGTTCTCTTCCAGAAACCCCTGGCTTCTCGCCGCCAAGTGAGAACCTTTCTCCAGGGGGTTGCTCACCATGTTCCGCCTTTTTGTTCTCCTGTGGAACCGTGGGACTTGAACTTTGTCCTTGATGCTCTTCAGGCCTCTCCTTTTGAGCCCTTGAAGGATATCTCTTTCCTTTTTGTTTCTTTAAAGGTCTCCTTTCTTGTGGCGATTACCTCCATCTGCAGAGTCTCTGAACTGGCTGTGCTCTCTTGCAGGTCCCCTTTCCTGGTGTTCAAACAGGACAAGGTGGTTCTGCGTCCGGTCCCTTCCTTTCTCCCTACGGTGGTGTCCTCATTCCACATTAATGAGGAGATTGTAATTCCATCCTTCTGCCCCAACCCCTCTCATCCTAGTGAGCGTTCTCTCCACTGTTTGGACATTGTTAGGGTGCTTCGCCTCTACCTTCAGTTGACCGCGTCCTTCCGCTGGTCGGACTCCTTCTTTGTAGTCCCTGAGGGCCCTCGTAAGGGCCTGCAAGCTTCCAAGGCCACCATATCCCTTTGGATTTGGTCGGCTGTCAAGGAGGCCTATGTGGAAACGGGTAGTGTTCCTCCCTCTATTTTGACCGCTCACTCCACTAGGGTGGTTGGGGCTTCTTGGGTGGTTTGACATCAGGCCTTGGCTTCCCAGGTCTGCAAGGCTGCCACCTGGGCCTCTGGCCATACATTTTTGAAGTCTTACCACAGCCACGCCTTGGCCTCTGCTGATGCCTGTCTGGGTCGCAGGGTTTTGCAAGCAGCTGTGAGTTAGATGCTTCACATGTTTTTCTGCCCTCCCTCGTCGACTGCTTTAGGACATCCCATGGTGCCGTGTCCCCCAATGCAATTCACGAGAAAACTGGATGTTTTTGTACTCGCTGTAAAATCCTTTTCTTGTAGGATGCATTGGGGGACACAGCCCATCCTCTTTGGATAATTTTGAGTTATAGCCTGGATTCTCCAGGGTTTTTTTTTTTTTTTCCCTATTGTTCCTCTCTGGTTTAGGACTTGTTGGCTTCTCATCTTTTTTGGTTGTGCTCCTACTGCCTTTTTTTTTTTTTTCCCCTTCTCATACTGGTTTGCTCCTGCATGGGCAGAGGGTATAGTCCAGATGGGAGGAGCCAACACTTTTTTTTTTTTATTTTTTTTTTTTTATTCTGGTGTCAGCTGGGCATATACCCATGGGGCTGTGTCCCCCAATGCATCCTATGAGAAAAGGATTTTATGGTGAGTACAAAACTCCAGTTTTTTTGCACAACTTGCTGTTTGTTCTCAAACAAGGAGCTTAACTGCAAAATTCACAACAGGTGTTTTGATCAATGAATTGCCTAATAAATTTCCTGGTCCAATTAGAATTGGTATGTAAACAGTTCTCATCATGCTGTTCACATTTTGACATCATGAGGCCAAGATGACATCTAGCAATTGATCAACAGTACCTCACCACTGCGAGGCTTCAAGCAGCATGTTCTTAGATGGAAGTGGCTATTGAGCTAAGGGTCCAACCACACGTCCGCATCCGTTCTGCAATTTTGTGGAATGGGTGCGGACCTATTCATTCTCTATGGGGACGGAATGGATGCGGACAGCACTTCAGGGTCTGTAGCTCTGCAATAGCTAGAACATGTCCTATTCTTGTCTGCAGCTGCGGACAAGAATAGGCATTTCTATAGGGGTGCCGGGCGGGTGTGTTGTGGATCCGCAACACGACGGACGTGTGAATGGAGCCTTAGAGTGTCAGTGTAATCAGCAGGGTGTAACAGAGAGATTGGTACTTTGGCCACACCGTGTCATTGTGAATAATGCCCTGTGGAACTGGATAATGAATGCCACACAACTCCAGGCACATTTAAGGGAGGTGAGAGGCACCCAAGTGTCACATCATGCCAATTGAAACTGTTTACATCAGTGTGGTCTGCATGCTAGATGAGCTGCAAGGGTACCTGTCTACACAACCAGCCACAGGTGTCATTGACTTGCATGGGCCAGGGAGCATCTATGCAGGATGAGGGACCAGTGGGCCTCAGTGCTGTTCACTGATGAAAGTCAATTCATGCTGAGCAGTAATGGCTGCCCACTATAATGGAGACGTTAAGGAGAGTGCTATGCATCAACCACTGTTGTCACCAGATTAGCCTTTGGTGGTTGTGGTGTTAGTGTGTCTAGTCAATACAGAACTGCCCTACACTTTGTGAATGGTACAGGTACAAGCTCATACTACTTGAATAACATCATGAATCCAGTCATTGTGCCTCTGCATGAACAACACAGGCCTAATTTCATCTTCATGGAAGACAATGTGCCAGCTCACTGAGGTTGCATCATTAGGGAATGGCTGCTGGAGACTGGGGGACCTCAAATGGAGTGGCCTGTCCTTTCGCCAGACCTGAATCCTATTGAAAACCTATGGGATCTGCTGAATCGCTGTGAAGAGGCTTGTAACTGTACCCCAGAACCACAATGACCTGAGGGACGCCCTTCAAGAAGAGTAGGATGCCATGCCTCAGCAGACAATAAGTCGACTTGTGAACAGAAGACATCTTTCTGAAGGCCACATGACAAGTTATTGAAACTGACATTTTTGTGGGGGTATACCCACCACTGGGGTTGGCTTTTGTTTCAATAAATTGTTTGAGATGAGGAAATCGCCGTTGCTGCTTCTTCCATGTTAAAATGTTTACACTACCGTGAGATTATAAGTTTTGCATAAATTTCACCAGAAAGCCAGATATCCCAAACTTTCTGTGAATAGTGTATAATTCAAGGGACTGGAAGAAACGTGGCTGTGACTAGGGCTCATCTGTTCAACCACAGCCCATACACTAGAGGGGTGCTGTTCCTGCTTAATCTCATACAACCCTTTTAAAGGGGTTTACTGATCTATCCCCTGGATATGTCATTAGTATTTTAATCTTTGGTGGTCCAAAACCTTGGACGCCACCTGATCAGCTACAGCGCTGGTGCCTTCTCTCAGCTCATCAAGCACAGTGCCGTACATTGTATAGCGGCTGTGCTTGGTATTGCAGCGCAGCCCCATTCACTTAAGTAGGTCTGAGCTGCACCTAGGCCACATGACTGATTAACGCGATGTCACATGACATAGGCCAAGCTGCGATATGGCTGTGGCGCTACTGCTCGGTGCGATGCCTTCTCAAACAGCTGATTGTCGGGGGTCCCAAGTGTTGGATCCCCAGCGATCAGATACTGATGACCTATCCTGAGGATAAGTAATCAGTATTAGGCCTCTTGCCCACGACCGTATGCCCTCCGAGATATACAGTCCATGAGCGGGCCATATGTCCCGGAGCGGCATTGATCGTGCGCACAGCATCATAAATTACAATGATGCTGTGCGCATTGGGCCGCCTGCGGGACTATTGATGATATGAGTGCGGGACAATAGCCCCTCGGGTGGCCCAACGTGCACAGCATCACTAATCTAAGATGCTGTGCGCTCCCATGCGCACGATCAATGCCGCTCCGGGACATATGGCCCGCTCACAGACCGTATATCTCAGAGGGCATACGGTCGTGGGCAAGAGGCCTTGAAGTCTTGGAAAAACCCTTTTAAGCTTTGATTACATCAATGAAGACACAGTAAAGACCAAGCGCCGCTCTCTTTAACAAGCTTTATTTACACATTTAGTCACAATCAATGACTATATTAGCACAGTGAAAAGCATTTGCACCATATACATTGTCTTTGTTTGTTAGGGCTCATACACACAATTTTTTATTTTTTTCCATGTTCGTTCAGATTTCTTTTTTGCAGCCCGTATGCAGAACCATTTACTTCAATGGGGCCGCCAAAAAAAACAGAAATGACTCCGCGTGCATTACTTTTCCGCAAAAAAATAGAACATGTCGTATTATTGTCCGCGGTATGGACAAGGAAAGGACTGTTTTATTAGGAGCTGGTTGTTCCACGTTTTGCGGATCCGCAATTTGTGGGCCGCAAAACAACGCACCAACGGTCGTGTGCATGAGCCCTTACTCTGTAGTAATGGTGGAAAACGTGGCAAATTATCAGAACCAGTTTATTAATGGTAGTACCAATGATTTATCTCAACTTTATGTTGTATACAGAAAGTCAACATTTGTGGGGGGGGGGGGGGGGGGTACTGATACAGCTGTACCCCTATAGAAATCAGAGCAAACAAGAAAGGCTGACATCTAAGAGCTGGACCCTGAAGAATTGTAAATGCAGCTCTAACTGTAATTCAGGATCAATAAGAAATGTCAACTTTTTAGATTTTCTATGTGTGGAAACGTTTAACGGTGGACATAATGATATCCCTAGTAAGAAGCTCAGATGAAGTTGTACCTTTGGAATCCCTTTAACAAAGTATTACGGAATGTCTTAACGAACGAGGCTAAGTCTACAAAGCGAGATGTGCCGCACGACATCAAGCCTCAGAAAAGTTGCGTGACATTTATTTTTAACCCACAAAAAAAGCATCCAAAAATATCAGACTTTTTTTTTCTTGGTGGTGTTGGCAAATAGTGCTTTTGAGCAACTTGCATTTTTTGTGGGGTTTTGGTTTTGCATGCTTTGCATTTTTATGTATGTACCTTCCCCCACTGATCGCAGTATGGGGAAAAATACACTGGTAGAAAAAATACCATGCAAAAACCCTGCCCATATTACGCACGAATTTATTTTTTCAAGAAGTGCAAAATCGATGGATGTCTATGGGACAAAAACACCAGAAAATGAGGGAAACAATGCCAGACTCACAGCTGTTACACTGCTCCCCCCCAACCCAAAAAAAAAAAAACAACACTTGTGCTGCTTTTATTTTTTATAGACTTCCATGAAATGTCTGGAGCTGGCTTATTTATTTATTTTTGCCTAAAAATGCTGTAAAACAAAAAGGGCAGAAAACAAACATGTGGCAGATTTGCAGAGATTTCTGTGACTGTCTCGTTCGTCTGACTGAGGCCTGTAGAACGTTAGGCGGAGAAGAGCCCTATTCAGGCTACTTTTACACTGCCGTTTCTGGGTCCGCCTGTGAGATCCGTTTCAGGGCTCTCACAAGCGGCCCAAAACGGATCAGTTCAGCCCCAATGCATTCTGTATGGATAAGGATCTGTTCAGCCTCCGTTCCGTTCTGGAGTCGGACACCAAAACGCTGCTTGAAGCGTTTTGATGTCCGTCTGACGAAACTGAGCCAAACGGATCCGTCCTGACTTACAATGTAAGTCAATGGGGACGGATCCGTTTTTTACTGACACAATATGGTGCAATTGAAAACGGATCCGTTCTGAACGGATACCAGCGTTTGCATTATAGGTGCGGATCCGTCTGTGCAGATACCAGACGGATCCGCACCTAACGCAGGTGTGAAAGTAGCTTCAGATGTATGGAACAAATTGTCAGCTGCAGAAATTTCTACAATAAATCAGCCCCATTTGAAGAGAAGGGAAGTGCTTCCAATAACTATATATTAGGAAATTGCAGGTCTTTAATATTGGTCACGGTGTATAATGTATTATCTTTTTAGGCCCCTTTTCAGATGAGCTGTACAGATTGTGTCAGTACCTGTTCAGGAAAAAAACAGTTTTCCTGCGATTACATTCAGCGTGTACATTTTTTACCATCTGAATAGTATGCATTTTTAACGCGTGATGAATACAATCTAACAATCATCAGTGAAAAACACAATATAACCGAATGCCTTCCGTTTTTCACTGAATCCCCATTTACTGCTATGGAGCCGGGGCTGCGTGAAAAACGCACAATATAGAACATGCTGGGATTTTTTCCTGAACGCAGAGATGATGCATGAAAAACACACACATGGGTGTATTGGGTCAGGATTCAGTCCGGAGGCTATGCGTTCACTACACACTTGACTATCGCATCTGGAAGGAAAACTTGCTCATGTGAAATGGCTATTACGAAAAAAAAAAAGAAAAAAAAAACAACAAAGGGTGCGAAGAGTCTCTGTAAGGCTACTTTCACACTTGCGGCAGGACGGATCCGACAGGCTGTTCACCCTGTCGGATCCGTCCTTCCGCTATTTCGCCGTGCCACCGGACCGCCGCTCCGTCCCCATTGACTATAATGGGGACGGGGCAGAGCTCTGGCGCAGTACGGCGGTGAGAGGCCGCCGGACTAAAAAGTCGGACATGCAGGACTTTTAGTCCGGCGGCCTTTCGCCGTGCTGCGCCGGAGCTCCGTCCCCGTCCCTATTATAGTCAATGGGGACGGAGCGGCAGCACGGCGAAATAGCGGAAGGACGGATCCGACAGGGTGAACAGCCTGTCGGATCCGTCCTGCTGCTAGTGTGAAAGTAGCCAGAGTGAACATTGCAAAGGAGACTCCATCTTAAGCATTCTACTGGTCCCTTAAGACGGCTATGTGTACATAGGCTTCCAGCCTACCTCTTTTCACCACCCCAGCCCTACTCCATGTGTCCCTGTGTCTCTGATCTGCTTCCAGCGCTAACCGCATGCAAGGTTTTTTTTTTGTATGGCCAACAGCTGGCATTTGCGCTGGATCTCTGAAACAGATGTGAACGCAGCCTTACTGAGCGCAGGGAAGAGAGCAGATAACGGGGCTGCCAGCGCTTTAATGTTCACAATAACAAAGCACACTTAGGCCTCTTTCACACGACCGTATGGCTTTTTCAGTGTTTTGCGGGCTGTTTTACCGGATCCGTTTTTTGTTTCCGTTTTTCCGTATACAGTAATTACATAGAAAAAATTGGGCTGGGCATAACATTTTCAATAGATGGTTCCGCAAAAACGGAACAGATACGTTTTTTTTTGCGGACCCATTGGAGCCATGGAACGTGATTTGCGGGCAATAATAGGACATGTTCTATCTTTCAACGGAATGCATACGGAGTACATTCGTTTTTGTTTTTTTTTCGGAACCATTGAAATGAATGGTTCTGTATATGGAACGCAAAAAATAGAACGTAAACGGGAAAAAAAAATGGTCATGTAAAAGAGGCCTTAGGCCTCCTGCACACAACCATATGGCTTTTTCAGTGTTTTGCAGTAGTGTTTCCGTTTCCGTTCAGTTTTTGTTTTTTGCGAATCGCAAATGGAAACGGAAGCATGGCATATACAGTATACAGTAATTACATAGGAAAATTGGGCTGTCCATATAAAATTTTAATAGATTGTTCCGCAAAAACGGAACGGATACATTCTGTATCCGTTCCGTTTTAGTTTTTTTTCACAGCCCTATTGACTTGAATTGAGCCACGGAACGTGATTTGCGGCAATAATAGGACATGTTCTATCTTTGAACAGAAATACGGAAACGGAATGAATAGTTCCGTAAACGGAACGCAAAAAATGGACTGTAAACGGAAAAAAAATAAGTTTGTGTGCAGGAGGCTTTATTGTCAGCACAAAGTGCTGCAGCCCTGCTCCTCTCCCAGTCTTCCCAGTGTGTCTTAGCCCTGGAAAGAAACGCAGAAGAGCAGGACCGCAGCGTTCTGTGCAGATAGTAGGTGTGCTATGTTGCTGTACACCTATGGACATCACTAAAAGCTCTGGAAGCCCAGTTCTCTGCTCTCTTCCCTGCAATCAGCAACTAAAATGGATGTGCAGGAAAAAGAGACATGTACTGAGCTGCCAGTCAGATAGGCAGGGACACAGCGGTGATAGAGCACATCTAGTGAATCGGGGGCAGGGAGATAAGAGGCAGGCTGAGAAGCCTGCCTCTGTATGTACACATAGTCGTCTTCAGTAGAACTCAAGATGGACTCTTCTTAGCAACACAGAATCTTTACACATTGTTTTCTAGTAAAAAGAAAGACATTTCCCTAAAAAAAAAGTTAAACCAAATCAACAGCTGCGCGTTAAGCTTCGGAAAAACTCAGGATACTTTTGCCCATTTTGTGCCAGTTACAGTGTATGCCACATCTGTGAAAGTGCTGCGGTGCTTTTTTTTCTTTCCTTTATTTTCAGCAGTCGAAGATATACCGTGCAACAATTACAAAACACATCCACGTAAAGCCGTCATCCCACCATGGATGTACACGCTGTCCTAACAGAGAACATTGTAAAACTATACTAATTAATCAACTCCTTATCCCAGCGGGGTGAACAATCGTGTATGCTCTGGCTACCTGCCTAGCAGCCGACATGATGGCCTCTGCCCCCCCCCCCCCCCCAAAAAAAAAAAACGTAGAAAAAAAACACCCAATAAATTAATCGTAAATCTTGCACAATCCTCTTTTGTCACATTGCAGATCCTTTCAGCCATTTTATAGTTAGCACAATTTTGGTTCACGACCAGTGTCCACCATGGAGGGTCTGAACAGTAATACCCTGGGGCACCCCCACCCTCATTATTTCAAACCTGTTATTTTTGCAGTGTCTTCTTTGGTATTTTTCACAGCGTGTTTTAGGTTAAAAACACTTGTGCCCACGTGTTACTTTACAGACCATGGTAAATATTGGAAGGTATACACAGCGATCTGTATATGATGTTTATTCTGGCGTTTTTCCCATAAAAACACCAGAAGAAAAAAAAAAAAACCTTAGGCCTCTTTCACACGGGCGTTGCGGGAAAATGTGCGGGTGCGTTGTGGGAACACCCGCGATTTTTCCGCGCGAGTGCAAAACATTGTAATGCGTTTTGCACTCGCGTGAGAAAAATCACGCGTGTTTGGTACCCAAACCTGAACTTCTTCACAGAAGTTCGGGCTTGGGATCGGTGTTCTGTAGATTGAATTATTTTCCCTTATAACATGGTTATAAGGGAAAATAATAGCATTCTGAATACAGAATGCATAGTAAACTAGCGCTGGAGGGGTTAAAAAAAATAATAATAATTTAACTCACCTTAATCCACTTGCTGGCGCTGCCGGCATCTCGTCTGTCTCCTTCTGTGCTGAACATTCATTCCAGGACCTTTGATGACGTCACTCCGGTCATCACATGATCCATCACCATGGTAAAAGATCATGTGACGTACCATGTGATGACCGGAGGGACGTCATCACAGGTCCTGTAACTGTACTTAATGCTCACCACAGGTCCTATTCAACAAAGGAGACAGAAGCAGATGCCGGGCTCCGCGATCAAGTGGATTAAGGGGAGTTAAATTATTTATTATTATTTTTTAACCCCTTCAGCGCTAGTTTACTATGCATTCTGTATTCAGAATGCTATTATTTTCCCTTATAACCATGTTATAAGGGAAAATAATATTGATCAGGTCTCCATCCCGATCGTCTCCTAGCAACCGTGCGTGAAAATCGCACCGCATGCGGACTTGCTTGCGATTTTCACGCAACCCCATTCACTTCTATGGGGCCTGCGTTGCGTGAAAAACGCACAAAGAGGAGCATGCTGCGATTTTCACGCAACGCACAAGTGATGCGTGAAAATCCCCGCTCATGTGAACAGCCCCATAGAAATGAATGGGTCGGTATTCAGTGCGGGTGCAATGCGTTCACCTCCCACATCGCATCCGCGCGGAATACTCGCTCGTGTGAAAGGGGCCTTACCAAAACTAGAATGACACCAAAAGCTCTTCGGGAGAAAAATATGGTATTAAAAACCCTAGAAATGTACTGCATTTTATTTAATTTTTTTGCAAGAGTCTAAAAACACTGGAAAAATGGTGTGAAGAAAGCCAATAAAAAAATCCGAAACTGATCCAAGGACCCCTCCAAGACAAATCTGGCTAATGGACACGACCGCTTCCATTTTGTGGTCTGCAAAATGCTGATGCATCCCGCACTTTTCGTAGACCCCATTGTGAAAATGTCTATTCTTATCTGCAAAATGAACAAGAATAGGACATGTTCTATAATTTGCTGCACGGATGCGGACAACACAGCGTCGGTGTGCTGTCCCCATTTTTTGGGTCCCTATAGAAACAAACGCGTCCACAAAAAATGCAGTTTAAAAATACAGTGGTGAGCATGAGGCGTAAGGCTAAAGCTACACGGCGACAGGTGTCACCGAAAAGTCACATGGCGTTTTTTATAATGATATTTGACTGTGACATCCTGCGACTGCGACACGATAGTCACAAAAACCCAACCAAGTCCACACATGTCCCAGTGTAGTTGTTACTTTTAGCCCTAGCCTTACCACTGTATTTTTAAACCACATTTTTTGTGGAACAAACATGGACGCGTTCGTTTCTATGGGGACGGCACACCGATGCTGTGTTGTCCGCATCCGTGCAGCAAATTATAGAACATGTCCTATTGTCCATCTTGCGGATAAGAATATACATTTTCACAATGGGGTCTAGGAAAAGTGCGGGATGCATCAGTATTTTGCAGACCACAAAATGGAAGCGGTGGTGTGCAGGAGGCCTTAGGCATATATTCCAATCTCACTGAATTCTGAGATGGACATTCACTGATGGACATATTGGGAGTCACCCAGCTTTCCCAGGATAACTATGAAATAGCTGAATAGAATTTAAAACGCCCTAAAAAAAAAAAAGACAACTCAAATATTAAAAGTTTTTTTTTTTTTTTTGGGGGGGGGGGGGGGGGGGGAGAGCGGACTTTAATTGACAGCCTATCCCGGGAGCTCCAATCGAGGAGCAGAATGAAGGGGCCATGGTGCCTGCTAGAGCCCCTCATGGTTTATCCAGTCACAGCGCCATACATCTGGGTGTGGCAGTGCCCGGTACTGCAGCTCATCCTGCCCACTTGAATAGACTGAGCTGCAGCACCAGACACAGACCCAGAAGGGCCAATTAAAAGGTCCCAAGGCAACCCCTTTAAGGGGAATCGTTCTGCACACTATGAAAGCGCAACAAAAGCCCCTTCCCATGGACAACAGGAAACCGCAGTAACAAAGCCTGAGATAAAGTGACAACAAGATGGAAGCCGGTGCACCTTCTGGAAACTATATACAAGATTAGTTTCCAGACGGAGTTAACCATCATTAAATAAAGCAAGATCACATTTGTAGACAATTGTAAGGAAATAATAGCGGGAAATATGTGTAAAATTAAAAGCATGAGTGGTTTTCATCAGAATGACTGCCTTGTTTTACCACCTCCTCGTGAGGACCATGTCCGACGTGGCTTTTCTAGGTCTACTGACTACGTAGAATATTTCTGTAGGAGCTAATACTGATTTTTAGATCTCTTCCTGGGAGACCTAGGTGACAACCAACATGGACTCGTCACCATAGCTTCCACAGTGGTCTTCCACCTTACCTTGAATTCTGAATGGAAAATCAGCCTAGAAAGGCAGCGACGTGGACAGAGGGGACGGATCACTGCAAACGTTTAGTAAGGCTGTACTACTTCAACTACACAATCTGTAATACAGCCATAGGCATGAGCCCTAGAATCTTTATGATTTTAGGACCATTAGAGCACCCATGGCATACTCACAGTGAACACCCCCCCCCCCCCAAACTGGCACTTTTGGACTTTTGGGCAGGGTTTGCAAAAACCTCAACCCTTTTGCGGTCAGGTTTGTGTGCAAAACCGCGACTGTTGGCAAGTATGCCATGGTTTTTTTCCTTCAGCTTTCCTAGATACAAATGCAGTGACTTGGAGCGGGTATAGAACTGCATGAACTACCAGATTCACAAGAGCATCCATATTACATCCATATTATGGCCCGACTGTGGGTTTAACTAACCTGAGCTCATCTGTCCTGAAATCCAGCAGAACATCCTGATGGAATTCACCTGACTGATAATGCCTTGAACCGCACCGCCGAATCCCCATTAACTATTGACTACAAAAATGTAGGCCTTCCACCGGACAAAGAGTCCTGCGTGCGTGATTTTTTTTTTTTGTCCGACACAACGCCAGAATTGTGGTGGAAAGCAGACGCATCCCATTGTAGTGAACAGGGATCTGGTCGTTCGCCGGATACAGTGAACTGCGGCAGGCCTGCTGGATGTCACAATGCAGATGTGAAGGTAGGGTCAGCCTTGTAGATCCCTATAACGATCAGAGTTCAGGTCAGTGAATCCTATGGAGTAATACAGTAGAAAAATACATCCAAATTAAACTCGCGCGAGTCCGGCCTAAACCCACAGGCAGAAATTCCACTGTGGATTTGTCCTGGATTTCGCTGCAAAGTGTGAAATATGCGGAAATTGACATGCTGTGGACCTTAAATCTGCACCGCAGGTCAAGTCTGGGAACCCTATGGCAGCAAACTGGTTATCGCCCCGCCTGCCTAAAAGCAACTATAAGGAGGCAACAGCTGGATAGAAGAAGACAGATTTTAACGTGAGGTTTTTCCAGCATTTCTTTGTCCTATCAAAAATGGTGATGCAACCGCCAGATGATCCCAAGCACACAGAAAAATCACCTACCTAACCTTGACAAGGCCAGAAGTGAGATGACGATTTCAAGGAGGTGGAGCAAAAGGTCATATCATATGTGTGCAAGACATACATAGAAGACAGGTGCGTGGACAAGCAGCGCGAGGGCGGCCGGGCCAAAGGAAATTAAAATAAATTGAACCACTTTCCGGAGGTTAAAACATGAACCAGTCCAATATACATATATATTATTTAGGAAGTAAACTGACAAATGGTCGGAACCACAGATGACATCTCCCCCGTCACCGTCCTTCATCTCCAGCAGAAGCCTGACTGTACAGGACAATGGGGTGAGGGAGGTATAAGGCATAGAGATACATTGTCCAGTAAGGATGGAGGGACGACAGATTGAGGAGAACTTCTGACACCTCAGTGTCTTCGGGGAGGGGAAAAGGCTTTTCCATTAAGTCTCTTTTCTACGGGACGCTACATTTGTGAACAAGTAGTAGGTTATGTTCTGGTTCCTGTCGATGGTCTTCATGCAGCAGAGGAGAGGCGGTTACTTATTCACACAGCTAGGCCAGCTCAGCCCTCCACATGCTGCCGACACAATGATATAGATGATGACCTGCGAGACAAACGCATCTGATGAATCCAAGCCAAAGTGTCACCCGGGAATAAATTATTCTTGTGCGATATTGGTCCTTGAATAAACCACCTTAAAAGGGCATCTGTCAGCAGTTTTGTACCTATGACACTGACTGACCTGTTACATGTGCGCTCGGCAGCTGAAGACATCTGTGTTGGTCCCATGTTCCTATGTGCCCGCATTACTGAGAAATATGATGTTTTAATATATGCAAATGATTCTCTAGGAGCAAAGGGGGCGTTACCATTACACCTAGAGGCTCTGCTCTCTCTGCACCAGGCAGATGTAATTACTTTTACATTGCTAGTGCAGAGGGCGCAGCAGTCGCAGAGAGAGCAGAGCCTCTAGGTGTAACGGTGACGCCCCCTTTGCTCCTAGAGAATCATTTGCATATATTAAAACATCATTTTTCTCAGCAAGGCGGGCACATATGAACATGGGACCAACACAGATGCCTTCAGCTGCCAAGTGCACATGTAACAGGTCAGCCAGTGTCGTAGGGACAAATCTGCTGACAGATGTGCTTTAAGGGGGTGTCGGGGATTAGGAAATGTGCACCTGTAATGAGCAAGCAGCAGATCCTTAGTACTTACTATTGTTACAATAGCAATAATGATGGTCAGCTTCAAATTCTTCATGCACATAGCCCTGGCGAGGTTTCTGCTTGTGGTCTTAAAGGTGACCGACTGCAAAGACAATTAAACGGTTAAGAATTGTGGGACAAATTGCTCCAACCAAATGACAAACAAAATAGCGGGTGCCACTGAACAAACACCTCCCCTACTAAAAAAAAGTCACATTTTCAAAATCAGCGCAAGTAGTGATGCTTGTCCCACCTGAGGTTCAAGCAGGAGTAAGCCTTGCCGAGTGACATCACATCCTTCGTGTGTATCCTGCCCAGGCAGCCATGCAAGGAAGGAAGAAGTGCAAACTGATACTTCAACCTTCCGAAGAGGCTGCATTTTAAGAAATGAATCATAAAAGCATTTGTAAGACAGGCCAGCAGCAGCACACTAATAAAAAGAAACCACTAGATGGCGGTCTTAGGACAGGCTCCGGGCATGTACTAGAACAGGCATCCTCAAACTGCGGCCCTCCAGCTGTCGTAAAACTACAACTCCCACAATGCCCTGCTGTAGGCTGATACCTGTAGGCTGTTTCGGGCATGCTGGGAGTTGTAGTTTTGCAACAGCTGGAGGGCCGCAGTTTGTATTATTCTAGTCCAGGCATCCTCAGACATCTGTATACAGGTGTCTGGAAGATCCAGGGATTGGTCGCCTCATTACAGAGGGGTCAGACTACCAAACTCCTGGAAAAAGGAGACAGAAGGGATATTAGTTTATTCCAATGCTCCTGTATTCATAATGAAACGATAAGCAGCACTGGAAGAGCAATATAGTACTGTATGTCATCTTAAGACTGCATTCACATGGCCATGTACGGTCTGTGTGACGGCCACATTTCCCAGACCGACCGCCGCATCATAGTGAACTTTCCAGCCCAACCTGAGACTCCGTACCAAATGATTCTGTGATTTTGGGACCTTAGACCCTTGGTCAGGCTCGAACTCACAGCATCATAAATATCTACGATGCAGCGAGTTAGACTCACGCCAGCCACGGTTGGTCCAGGAATTGTGCCAGTCACACAGACCGAGAATGCAGCCTAAAGGGGTCGTCCAGCCTTTTTTTTTTTTTTACATTTTACACCCGATCCAGCCATGCCTGTAGAAAAATTCATACCCGCCTGCTCCCAACGCCACCTCCCTGTCTGTCTTTATTGGTCTTTTGGTCCACGTAGATGGGATCAAGTGCACCTCTGCAGCCAATGACTGAACTCAGCGGTGACGTCTCCACAAACAGCATGCCACTGAAACAACCTAGCAGCGACGTTTTGTTTGGGGACATGCCACCACTATGGTCACTGGCTGCAGCTGTGCCCTTGACCTCAACCATGCAGAAGAATACAGATAGGATCCAGAAGGCCAGTGAAGAGAGCCAGGGGGCCAAAACAGAGCGTCGGGGGGCAGGCAAGTATGGATTTTTCTAGAGGTACAGCAGGCTGGGGTGGAAATAAAAATAAAAAGTTGGACAACATGTTAATAGCCGAGCATCAGGATGGCTTCAATATACTCACTAGGATACATGCATTTTCATGGACATGAGAGGGATCTCCACTACCACTTATGAAGCGTCCGGTTATTTTATGCCCACCACTGAACCAGATTTTACAGTTAGACCGTTAGAGATTTATCAGTATAAAGGATGCATAAAAGTGACTTGAAGAAAATGGCGCCCGCTGAACAGATTTATCAGAGTGGCTCCACACGGTATGTTAAAACTGTCCGTTATCGGGCTGTCAGACACCGGGTAAGGAGCTCCTATACTGCGGCGGATAGTGTACATCATCTGGTGTAAAGATTATCCTTCCTAGAAAGCAAATCTACACTACAAGCTCTGTGTGAACGCTGACTGAGCACAGACATCACCAAAGGTTCTACACACAATACAAATCACCAGAGCAAGCAAGAAATACAGGGAGATTTCAGCTCTGAGGCCTACAGAACTGTAATGCAGCTCTGGACTATGGTACAGGAGCAATACAACCATGTAATGTAACTTTGCATTTACATTCATTCCATAGCTGCCTGGTAAGATGGTGTTCAAGGGTGGACACGCCTTATAAATTTGTGCTGCCCACCTTCTTATACATATCTTTCAGAATTTACCGACTCTGTGAGTCTCTGATACTTCATTTGGCAGTTTTGCAATTCAGGCTTCTGGGAAAGATGGATGACAACCCTGTGGTACCGGCCCCACCTACAGAGGGACTCACACTTACCCAATCCCTGCCACTGGGTTCCAGCTCCTTCGCTTCCCCAGCTCTGCTGGAGCTCTCTGGTCTTCCAACTCAACATCTGGTTCATTGCGGGTCACGTGACCCATTAAACATTGTTGGCTAATATGTAAAGGAATATAAATATATTGTATGGAGGGGCACTCAAATATCAGGAATGGATTTCCACTGAAGCAGGTTAATTCAGCACCGGTTTCCAACCTGCATTTAAAGGGGTTGTCCGCTTTACTTATATTGCTGACCAATCCTCAGGATGATCATCAATATCAGATCGGCGGGGGGGCCAACACCCGGCACCGCTGCCGATCAGCTGTTTGAAGAGAAGGCCGCTTTCTACGTCAGCGCTGCCTTCTCTTCATTGGTTACCCGCTCGCCGTCGGAGCCGCATCGGTAAGCAGGCTTAATTACAACTAAGCTGTCCCATTCCCTTCTATTCAAGTGTATAGGAAGGAGCCGTCCCATAGAAGTGAATTTGGCGGCTTGGTTGTAATTACTTCTGCTCACCTCTGTGGTTGCGACGGCGAGCAGATAATCAATGAAGAGAAGGCAGCAATCGCATGGAGTGCGGCCTTCTCTTCAAACAGCTGTTCGGCGGGGGTGCCGGGAGTCGGACCCTCACTGATCTGATTTTGATGACCTATCCTGAGGATAGGTCATCAACATAAATAAAGGGGATAACCCCTTTAAGTGTTTGTCCAAGTACAGTGCGATAAAGTAAAACCATTGGCCGCCGTGGAGCATATGCAGCACGTTTCATTTTATTAGAGAAGATTGCACATACGTATCCACTATGTCCATGTCTGTATGTGCACAGAGCGCAGCTCTAAGTCATGTGTCTGCTAGGGAGCGGAAAGGAAAGGGTCATTCCTCTATATACTTACTGAGTCCACAAGGTTCTCCGTTTTATCGATTAATAGTTCTAATCGTTCTCCTCTCTGGGCTACAAGATCTGGAGGAAGAAGGTAAAATCTGTTAATAAGAATGGAGATCTGGAGCGGGATGTATTCATAAAGCTCATTTATTACACGCTCTGCATGTGCCATCTGCCAGCAGCTCTCGCCTCCGTCCATCAATCCCTGCTGACAGGGGCAAGATGAGGCGGGCAAGTGGTACCCCCATGAATACAGCAAATATCTGCTTTAGGATACAGTCGCACGACCGTATTTTCGGTCCACGTCCATGCAGATCGTACGCGGACCCATTCATTTCTACGGAGCCATTAAAAATGCGCCATATGTAACACATGAATGTCACGCGGGGCATGCCGCAAATAACAGAACATGTCCAATTCTTGCCCGTTTTGCAGGCAATAATAGACATTTTACAATGAAGCCTGCAAAAAGGGGCTGGATGCAAACGAACTTCATCCGTAATTTGCAGATCCTGGATTTGCAGACCACAAAACGCAAGTCGTATTAATGCAGCCTTAAATGGGTTGTCTGCTTTGAACAAACCCTTTGAGAGCCACTGAGACCCCAGAAAACTTCTTATTTTGCAGAGGAATATCTAGAAGGCTGAAGCAGACGGTACAGAGGAAATGTCATAGACGGATTGGCCCAAGTCATCCCAAGTGTTAACCACCACATGCCTCCAATCTGGCTCATACAGGTAGGTGCCCATGAGCAGTGATGGCCAGTTCGCCCGCGAACATATGCGGGCTGCCATCTTTTTCCACAAGTCCGGCGAGGCACAGGTAAGCCCTTACATGTGCCTGTGCCGCGAGCCGGTCTGAAACAAATGCGGTCACCGGGAGCAGGCAGTTCCGAGAACAGCCCGATGAAGGCCCCCGGTGGCTGTTCTCGGAACTGCCTGCTCCCGCTGACCGCACTTGTTTTCAGACTGGCTCGTGCGCAGGCACAGGTAAGGGCTTACCTGTGCCTCGCCGGACTTGTGGAAAAAGATGGCAGCCCGCATATGTTCGCGGGCAAACAATGCGAACTGGCCATCACTGCTTAGGAGTATGGTGGCTATTTGTATACACTGCTTTCTCGTGCACAGACCATACCTATATTCCGGACCATAATTCCTTTCAGCTCGTCCACTTGGGCTTGTGTCTCCACTACACGGTCTACAGTCTTGTTTTCTGAATGATGCTTCTAAAATGGAGTTAAAAGAGAACATGTTATACCCATTGGCACGGCAATATCATCACCCCAGTGGGCGATATCCCATTCTGCATTGTGTACTTCCTTCCCACCATTAGACCTTTACTCAGTCTCTCTCACTTTTCAATCTATTATTCTTTTAATCTGGCAAAAATGGGATTTGGAGATGGGCACAGGACTATTAGATGCTCCTATAAAGGGGTATACCTACCAATATTTAGATCCCAACCCCATTTAAAGGGTCGTTGGGCTTTTAGAAACTTTTGATATTTCACAGCGACATATCAAAGGTTTTGATCGGTGGAGATCCGAGTGCCGAGACCCCCACTGATCATTAGAATGAGGAGAGAGAAGCGGTAACATATGGCGCTCTCTCTCTCTCTCTCTCCTCACTGCAGGAAACGGGCTCAATAGGAGGTCTCTGTGCCCATCTCGTCTACTGCACAGAGGAGAGAGAGACATTCTTTCTCCTCGTCCTAGCCGTCAGCTGGGGGTCTCAGCACTCCAACCTCCACCGATCAAAATCGTCGCTATCACATATCTAAAGTTTGGTGAAAGCTCAGTGTCTCTTTAAAGGGGTTATCCAACCCCTATAATGCCCCCCAAAATGCCTGGGCACCTCATACAGGTTATACTTAGCCCGCTCCCCAGCAGGCTGCGACAGGAATGAGCCTCCCCAGCATCACCCGCGTTGCTAGGGAGGCTCGTTCCCGTCACGGCCCTCTATTGGTTGCCACGCCCGTTGTCGGATGTTTTGATCCGCACGACTGGGAGACACAGCGGCGGCCGTGCGGGCATCAGGAGCGTCTCGGGCGACGGGGAGCGGGGTATGTATAACCTGTATGAAGTCCCTGAGTATTTTGGGGGGCATTACAGGTGCTGAATAACCACTTTAAGCCCAACCCCCGGGTGTAATCTCCACCAGAGGAGTACACAGATCTCATAGGGGCCCCATAACAAAACTTAGTATGGGCCCCCTTGCCCCACCCAGTCTCCCACTACACGTGCAAAGCATGACACCCAGATTTCTGACAAATTTTTATTAAAAACAAATTTGTAATAAAAAAATTAAAAAATGTTCCCTTCACCTTACCCACTTCATGCTACTTCTATGTCGGAAAAAGTGGCATAGGTACTTCATAAATATGGTGCTCATTCTGAAGACCACATTTCTCAGGGTACTTACAACCAGACCACAGGCAAACATACATTGATAATTCATCTTCCCTTCATTAAAAAGCTGTCTGCCTGCAGCCACCACTAGGGGAAGCTCAGTGCATAGGAATTTATAGTTACCATTTACTGGGATGGAAACTGAAGTAATCTCTTTGCATTGAGCTTCCTCTAGTGGTGGCTGCATGAAAATGCAGCGTTTTCAGGAAAAGAAGAGCGTTCAGTGTCTGGACCCCATTGCTCATAGCAGGTGTATGAAGGTATGCCACTAAGCTCTACCCTGTTACAGTTGGTGGGATAGTCCCAGAAAATTCAGGACTTTTGGTACGTGCTACACTTAAAGGGGTATACCTATGGCATATCCACAGGATGAGCTCTCTTGACCCTTGTCTTGCATGTTGGAGCGGCCCCTGTGAACAGACACGTGGCCAGGATTAAAGAACCAGTCAAGCTTGTTTTGCTGCATTGTTTCTTTAAAGGGGTTGTCCCAGGAAAAATATTCTGCATTTTTCCAAACCAGGACCTGGATCTGAATACTTTTGTAATAGCATGTAATTAGAAATGTAGTATCGCCACTGAGTTGTTCACTGAACTCTATCTGTATAGCGCCACCTGCTGTTTGCTCTTTTTTTGCCCAGCTCACTGAGGTTCACATACATGCTCAGTTCCATCCTTCGACTGGCACCAGCTGCGGCAGAAAGGACACGTCCCCTGAGAAAGTGCATGGCACCTAGGCTACCAGCATGAAATAAATCTAGCAGAGCAACTGGAGCAGTGAATGCAGAGATCTCTGGATCCATGTGAGGTACAGGGCTGCCTCTAAGTTTGACATTTTTTTATTTTTTTACTTTACTCAAAAGGATAACTCCCTTCAACTCCTTTAAAAATTAATAAGCTGAAAGTGATATCAGCTATAGTCTGGAAGGGGCTCTCTGTGATAAGAAGGGTTTGTCTGACCTCCAAAAAAATTTTTTGGTGACAACTAGGAAACCATTTAGAAAAAAAGAAAAAACAAACACTGGCCTTTTGAAAGCCCCTCCATGGTCACAGGACTGCTGCAACCAATCACTGGCATCAGCAGTGATGTGGTCCCATCTACCGTAGTACTTGGTTGAGTGAAAGGCAATTACTTTTTTTTTTTTTTTTTTTTAAACAGTTCCCTAGCTATTTTTCTGGAGGTTGGACAACCCCTTTAGGCTAGGTCTACACGACGACATTTGTTGCGTGACAATGTTTATAATGGCAGTCTATGGTGTCACACTGCAACATACAACATGCTGCGACTGCGACAATCGCAGAAAATCCATTCGAGATGGATTTTTCAGCGACTGTCGCATCGCAGCATGTTGCAGAGCGACACCATAGACTGTCATTATAAAAACTGTCGCGCGACAAATGTCGTCGTGTAGACCTAGCCTTAAGGCCTCTTGCGCGCTGCAGGATCCTATGAACAATGTCTGTCAAAAGGCAGATAGACTCTGTGGGCTTGTTATAAATGTGTTGTAAATTTTTTTCTTCTAAATTCCTTATGGATCCAAAAGAAACATAAAATGGTAGAGGAGCAGACTACCGGAGTTACCGTATCTGGCACAGCCGGACACCGCTACACACGCCGCATCCCCATAATGCGATTTGTCGGGTTTCTGGCAGGTTTGCGGCATGACTACTGGCTTCGCACCCGCGTCGCTTCTGATGACCGCCGATGCATTTCCCCGTCACGTGGATAAAAACATACGATGACTGAGGGGGAGGGCAGCCAATAGCAGGCCGCGACGGTAACGAGCCTCCCTTGCGTCACCTGCGATGCTAAAGTAAAAAAATATACACTGCTCAAAAAAATAAAGGGAACACTTAGGCTAGGTCTACAGTCGTGGCCAAAAGTTTTGAGAATTTTACATAAATATTGGAAATGGGAAAAGTTGCTGCTTAAGTTTTTATAATAGCAATTTGTATATACACCAGAATGTTATGAAGAGTGATCAGATGAATTGCATAGTCCTTCTTTGCCATGAAAATTAACTTAATCCCAAAAAAAACCCTTTCCACTGCATTTCATTGCTGTCATTAAAGGACCTGCTGAGATCATTTCAGTAATCGTCTTGTTAACTCAGGTGAGAATGTTGACAAGCACAAGGCTGGAGATCATTATGTCAGGCTGATTGGGTTAAAATGGCAGACTTGACATGTTAAAAGGAGGGTGATGCTTGAAATCATTGTTCTTCCATTGTTAACCATGGTGACTTGCAAAGAAACGTGTGCAGCCATCATTGCGTTGCATAAAAATGGCTTCACAGGCAAGGATATTGTGGCTACTAAGATTGCACCTCAATCAACAATTTATAGGAACATCAAGAACTTCAAGGAAAGAGGTTCAATTCTTGTTAAGAAGGCTTCAGGGCGTCCAAGAAAGTCCAGCAAGCGCCAGGATCGTCTCCTAAAGAGGATTCAGCTGCGGGATCGGAGTGCCACCAGTGCAGAGCTTGCTCAGGAATGGCAGCAGGCAGGTGTGAGCGCATCTGCACGCACAGTGAGGCGAAGACTTTTGCAGTGCTCCAGACTAAAAAAAATTCCTAGTAGCCATTGGCTCCTGAACTGAAAAATTTAAGAGCCAAATTAAATTTTTAGTCGCCAAATCAAAACCGAATCAAAATGTTAGTATCGTGACAACGCTACGCCGATCAGATTGGCGTAGGGTTGTTTCGATACCAAAGTTTTGATTCGCTTTCGTCACCATAAAAAAGTATTGCGATACTCAATACCGTGCAAAAAAAAAGAAAACCCCCAAAAAAGCCGCGTGCATTTTGCATTTTATGAAACGTTCGGCCCATAATAGAACAGTCCTATCCTATTTTTTGGGGTGACAAGGTGACTAAAAATGGCGAATGCTCACCGCATAGGAGAATTTTTTTTTAAATTTAATAGTTTGGACTTTTCGGACACAGCGCTATGTAATATGTTTATTTATTGTTTATATATTTTATATGTAAAATTGGGAAAGGGGGGATTTAAACTTAATATTTTAGGGTACTTTCACACTAGCGTTTTTCATTTCCGGCATAGAGTTCCGTCACAGGGGCTCAATACCGGAAAAGAGGTCTTCAGGTCAGTCTTTTTGACTGATCAGGCAAAAGATAAAACCGCAGCATTCTACGGTTTTATCTCTGGCGAAAAAAACTGAAGATTTGCCTGAATGTAAACATTGGTGGCGCAGTGTGCCCCCCCCCCCCCAACACCCCAGTATAATAAACATATAAACATTGGTGGGCAGTGCCAATGAGGGTTAAAAAAATAAATAAAATTAACTCACCTCCTCCAATTGATCGCGTAGCAGCCGGTCTCCTGTTCTTTCTTCAGGACCTGTCATCACATGATACATCACATGATCATGGACCATGTGATGGAGCTCAGTGACGTCACCACAGGTCCTGAAGAAAGAACAGGAGACCGGCAGCTGCGCGATCAATTGGAGAAGGTGAGTTAATTTTTTTTTTTTTAACCCTCATTGGCACTTCCCACTGCGCCACCAATGTTTATTATACTGGGGGGGGGGCGCACTCAATGTTTATTATACTGGGGGGGGGGGCCGCACTGCATCACCAATGAAGATGACTGACCTGTTAATACAAATACAGGAGGCGAGTGCCGGAATCAAATAGCCGGCACCCGACCTCTATGACAGGGAGCTGCGATCAGCAGCAGTTAACCCCTCAAGTGCCGCTCCCAGTGTCATAGAGGTCGGGTGCCGCTATTTGATTCCGGCACCCGCCTCCTGTATTTGTATTAACAGCTCAGGTATCTTCATTGGTGGCGCAGTGGCCACAGCCCCTCCCCCTGTCCCTCTCCTTATTGGCCGCGGCAGCAGCAGCACAGGGGGAGAGACTCTTCCACTGCGCTGCTGAGAAGAACATGATAGTTCAGCTCCTGTGCCCGCCGCTGTATTCAGAGCTGCGGCGTGGCTCTAGTCGCAAATGGCGACAAGACTAAAAAGTCTTGTCGCCATTTGTAAATTCTAAGTCGCATTGGCGACCATTTTGGTCGCCATCTGGAGCCCTGTTTTGGAAGATGGCCTGGTGTCAAGAAGGGCAGCAAAGAAGCCACTTCTCTCCAAAAAAAACCATCAGGGACAGATTGATCTTCTGCAGAAAGTATGGTGAATGGACTGCTGAGGACTGGGGCAAAGTCATATTCTCTGATGAAGCCTCTTTCCGATTGTTTGGGGCATCTGGAAAAAGGCTTGTCGGGAGAAGAAAAGGTGAGCGCTACCATCAGTCCTGTGTCATGCCAACAGTAAAGCATCCTGAGACCATTCATGTGTGGGGTTGCTTCTCATCCAAGGGAGTGGGCTCACTCACAATTTTGCCCAAAAACACAGCCATGAATAAAGAATGGTACCAAAACACCCTCCAACAGCAACTTCTTCCAACAATCCAACAACAGTTTGGTGAAGAACAATGCATTTTCCAGCACGATGGAGCACCGTGCCATAAGGCAAAAGTGATAACTAAGTGGCTCGGGGACCAAAACGTTGACATTTTGGGTCCATGGCCTGGAAACGCCCCAGATCTTAATCCCATTGAGAACTTGTGGTCAATCCTCAAGAGGCGGGTGGACAAACAAAAACCCACTAATTCTGACAAACTCCAAGAAGTGATTATGAAAGAATGGGTTGCTATCAGTCAGGAATTGGCCCAGAAGTTGATTGAGAGCATGCCCAGTCGAATTGCAGAGGTCCTGAAAAAGAAGGGCCAACACTGCAAATACTGACTCTTTGCATAAATGTCATGTAATTGTCGATAAAAGCCTTTGAAACGTATGAAGTGCGTGTAATTATATTTCACTACATCACAGAAACAACTGAAACAAAGATCTAAAAGCAGTTTAGCAGCAAACTTTGTGAAAACTAATATTTGTGTCATTCTCAAAACTTTTGGCCACGACTGTACACAACGACATTTGTCGCGCGACATTTTGTTGCACCAATGTCGCGCGACAATTTTTATAATGGCAGTCTATGGTGTCGCACTGCAACATGCGACATGCTGCGACTGCGACGCAACAGTCGCAGAAAAATCCATCTCGAATGGATTTTCTGCGACTGTTGCGTCGCAATCGCAGCATGTTGCATGTTGCAGTGCGACACCATAGACTGCCATTATAAAAATTGTCGCGCGACATTGGTGCAACCAATGTCGTCGTGTAGACCTAGCCTTAAACAACACAATGTAACTCCAAGTCAATCACACTTCTGTGAAATCAAACTGTCCACTTAGGAAGCAACACTGAGTGACAAACAATTTCACATGCTGTTGTGCAAATGGGATAGACAACAGGTGGAAATTATAGGCAATTCGCAAGACACCCCCAATAAAGGAGTGGTTCTGCAGGTGGTGACCACAGACCACTTCTCAGTTCCTATGCTTCCTGGCTGATGTTTTGGTCACTTTTGAATGCTGGCGGTGATTTCACTCTAGTGGTAGCATGAGACGGAGTCTACAACCCACACAAGTGGCTCAGGTAGTGCAGCTTATCCAGGATGGCACATCAATGTGAGCTGTGGCAAGAAGGTTTGGTGTGTCTGTCAGCGTAGTGTCCAGAGCATGGAGGCGCTACCAGGAGAGAAGCCAGTACATCAGGAGAAGTGGAGGAGGCCGTAGGAGGGCAACAACCCAGCAGCAGGACCGCTACCTCCGCCTTTGTGCAAGGAGGAACAGAAGGAGCACCGCCAGAGCCCTGCAAAATGACCTCCAGCAGGCCACAAATGTGCATGTGTCTGCTCAAACGGTCAGAAACAGACTCCATGAGGGTGATATGAGGGCCCGACGTCCACAGGTGGGGGTTGTGCTTACAGCCCAACACCGTGCAGGATGTTTGGCATTTGCCAGAGAACACCAAGATTGGCAAATTCGCCACTGGCGCCCTGTGCTCTTCACAGATGAAAGCAGGTTCACACTGAGCACATGTGACAGACGTGACAGAGTCTGGAGACGCCGTGGAGAACGTTCTGCTGCCTGCAACATCCTCCAGCATGACCGGTTTGGCATTGGGTCAGTAATGGTGTGGGGTGGCATTTATTTGGAGGGCCGCACAGCCCTCCATGTGCTCGCCAGAGGTAGCCTGACTGCCATTAGGTACCGAGATGAGATCCTCAGACCCCTTGTGAGACCATATGCTGGTGCGGTTGGCCCTGGGTTCCTCCTAATGCAAGACAATGCTAGACCTCATGTGGCTGGAGTGTGTCAGCAGTTCCTGCAAGACAAAGGCAATGATGCTATGGACTGGCCCGCCCGTTCCTCAGACCTGAATCCAATTGAGCACATCTGGGACATCATGTCTCTCTCTATCCACCAACGTCACGTTGCACCACAGACTGTCCAGGAGTTGGCAGATGCTTTAGTCCAGGTCTGGGAAGAGATCCCTCAGGAGACCGTCCGCCACCTCATCAGGAGCATGCACAGGCGTTGTAGGGAGGTCATACAGGCACGTGGAGGCCACACACACTACTGAGCCTCATTTTGACTTGTTTTAAGGACATTACATCAAAGTTGGATCAGCCTGTAGTGTGTTTTTCCATTTTAATTTTGAGTGTGACTCCAAATCCAGACCTCCATGGGTTGAAAAATTTGATTTCCATTTTTTTTTTTTTGTGTGATTTTGTTGTCAGCACATTCAACTATGTAAAGAACAAAGTATTTCAGAAGAATATTTAATTAACTCAGATCTAGGATGTGTTATTTTTGTGTTCCCTTTATTTTTTTGAGCAGTGTATATATATATATATATATATATATATATATATATGTATAAAATCTATCAGCCTGTCATCTGCTGGCTGAATATTAAAAAAATACCCTGCAGGGCTGTACTGCCGCTGTATTCCCCATAATAATACTGTATCAGGGGTCTGCTATGTACCATGTGCATAGGATGAAGGGTAAGCGCCTTTTCAGTCCAGTGAATTCTATTGTATGTCCACACAAAGAGCAACAAGCATCCTCTATGCGTGTGGTCACATGACGGCCGGCGTGTATTCAGTGCGGGGGTCACATGTGCTCATATGAACGGCTTACAGAGATTGTGATCATGAAGGGCTCACATGACTGATGACTGCTGCTCCTCCCTCGTCGCTGGGATCAGGTTACGAGACTCAGCTTCAGATCATCCCACCTACAATGTGAATACTGGGTCTCGCTCCTCTCATCATCGTCTACTCACCAGCTGCGCTGCGAGGACACTGGAGAATTCGCTGTTCATGGCATAGGGGAGAGCGGTCTGTGCCCTGGATCCATAGGTTGTCTGAAACCTCTTCCTTACTTCATTCAAGAAAGTAAAAGCCCGGGAACGCTCAAAATCCTAAAAGTGACAAATATTCAATATATTCTTCATTGCTTATAAGCACACAAACACAATGTATCAATTCCTTTGTTACATAAGCTTTCCCGCCATGCATACTTCTTAAAGAGGGCCTCTCCCCTCTCCTGTCTGTTTCAGTATTCCTCATAATATAGGAGTTCTGGAGCATCTTTTCTTAAAGCTCTGCATTGTACCATTCCTCCGTTATTCTTCCTAGAAATGTATAAATAAGTTGCCTATTGGGTGTTACCAGTTTGGGGGGGGGGGTGTCCCTTCATATTCTGATGCTAACCAATCAGCACTGACAGCATCAGACTGTACAGGGACACCCCCCTTTGACAAAGGGAATGGTAACAGCCACTCAATTTATTCCTAAACTTTCAGTAGGAATAACAGAGGAAAAGCATGACACAGAGTTATGAAAACAAAACATGCGGCAGAATGGTTATTACTTGGGGACCACGAGTATTTATTAAAGCAGACGTGGCAGGAGAGGGGACAGATGCTCACTATGACAGACCTCTTGGAAGACGGGAATCGCTGTGGTATGGGCATGCTGTGTCTATAAGAGCGCGCTGCCGCTGGACACTATACAGGGGTTGGCATTGATGGCATATTGCTAGGATATGCCATCAATATCAGACAGGTGCGGGTACCACCTCTGGGACCCGCTCCTATCTAGAGAATGCGGCCCCCCAAACTGAAGGCGAGCGCGCCGCACATGCACGGCCACCCTCTATTCACCGCTATGGGACTGCCAGAAACAGCACTCCCATAGCGGTGAATGGAGGTGGCTGCTCTCTGCTCACTTTGGGTATTCCGTTCTGGAGACAGGAGCGGGTCCCATCTCTGACACCAAGCTGATGCTGATGGCAAATCCTAGCGATATGCCATCAATGTCTCAAATGGATGTACCCCTTTAATGTACCTTTTGGAAAGAGTACTCACGTCATCGGTGATGCAAAGGTAGATGATTCTATCCTGACAGATGTAATGGAACAGATAACTGTTGGGAAAAAAAAAGACAAAAAGAGGGAACTGTAAAAAATGTAAAAAATGGGTAACTATAACAATCGTACATAGCTCTGAGGAGAGGTCACTGGGGGACTCGTGCCCCCTCACCCCCATGGAACATGCTAAATATCGATTCTTAAGGGTCGTCTATCAGATCTGCTGTTAACACTGAGACGTGGAGGAGTCGCAGTATGGACACAAAAACCAATTCACATGCATCCGAAAAATCTGTGCGGATAGTCAGATAGATGGCGGGTTTTAAATGCACAGCGTGTGTAATATATTGCAGGCTTTCCCGGTGAGCTGCACGTAACACATTAGCTGTGAATAACTGCCGCACGTGAACGTGGCCTAATGAGCCGCATACTGGCCCTGAACACCTCACGGCCTCCTCCATCTGACTGTATATATGGAGGTACTCTCCCCCTAGAAGCAATGAATAGAATACGTCACTGTACACACGAAGCCTGCATAGCAGAGCATGGCGGCTCCGCACTAATACGCTGCGTTGTACATGAGCTTAGCTGCACTGTCTCATGCAGGGGTAGGCAACCTTCGGCGCTCCAGCTGTTGTGAAACTACAACTCCCAGCGTGCATTATTGCTCTGCTCTTCTCAGAACTGACATAGAAATGAATGGAGCATGCTGGGTATTGTAGTTTCACAACAGCTGGGGTGCCGGCGGTTGCCGACGCCTGGTCTAATGGATGTCGGAGGTAGTCTGAAATCCACCTTCACGGGTCACTTCTACCCATATATCGAGGAAAATGAGGGCGCAGTCTGTACCCAACTAATACTCCTATGGCCAAGCGCTCAAGGGTATACAGCAGCATCAAGGAGGATCATAGGACACGTACTGGACTCCTACGCTGGACGTCCCTCAGGAGACCCCGGGGCATGTGAAAGAAGGGAACAGTGACCCGTCAGCTCCTCTGACTTGTCAGTAAATGCTTATATTACTCATGAAGGCACAATTCTTTGCATTGTATTGTTGCTCTGTTATTCCTCCTAGAAATTGGTGACTAAATTAAAGGGGCTTTCCCCGCGAGATGTTTGAACTGATCACCTAACCTCCGGATAGCTGGATTGAAGTGAATGGGGCTGAGCTGTGCCTAGGTCATGTGACTGATGAACACGACATCCCATGGCCTTGGGAAAGCCGAGAGAGAAGGTGGCGGTGCCCTGAGGGGTGTGGGGGGGTGCGGGGGGTTGAGAGCTAGTGTCAGACCCCCACGGCTCAAATACTGATGACCTATCCAGGGAATAATTCATCAGTTCAAAAATCTCGGAAAAAAAAAACTTTTAAGAAATTAATGTTATCTTCCCCTTTGTCCAATGGGTCGTGTCCCTACAGTCAGTCTGTTTAGGGACGCACCCTCATCTGGTAACAGGACCGTCAGTTTACTCACACCTTACCAGGAGTATTAATAGAGGAATGACAACTGATACTCCAGAATTGCTATTTCATATGGAATAGACATATCAGAAGAGGTGAGAGGGCCCCGCTAGGATCAGCACCAGTGGGTGTAATTGCTGTCATCAGATTTTTGGCACGAGCCTAGTAAGGAATATACAACCACGCACAATATCGGGAAGGACGACCCGAGCCAGCGCCGTCTCACCCACCCAGCACCTCACCTGCCATGAGAGTACGTCAGCTTGTTGTTTTCTGAGGGGATCTTGGCCAGGATCTGCTCCGTCACCTCCAGGAAATTTCCTCCGCACCAGGCATGCTTCGCCAGTATGGTGGTTCCCCTCGCAACAACCGAGAACAGGATGGCCATGTCTCCCCTGCGAGAACAGAACAGACATGTTAGAGGTCAGTCCGCAGGAGCTGCCAGCTCTGCGCTCATTACATAGATCCAGCATCTCCAACATCAAGCGTCAATTATCTGCCGGATGAAGGACACGGTCAGCTTGGATTCTTCTCATGATGTTCCTCGCTGGTGGATGTGATGTTAATTGGAGGAAAAATCATAGAGACAAGGTCAGACATGTCTTCTGAGTCAATCTTCCCAGGGTGATCACTGGAGATGGCAGAGGGAAGGGGTCTGTGTCACTTATTAAAGGGCATCTGTCAGCAGTTTTGTACCTATGACACTGGCTGACCTGTTACATGTGCATTTGGAAGCTGAAGACATCTGGTTGGTCCCATGTTCCTATGTGTCCGCATTGCTGTGAAAAATGATGTTTTAATATATGCAAATGAGCCTCTAGGACCAGGCAGCGAAAATGTCATCATACCTGACCCTGCCGTTGCAGAGAGAGCAGAGCCTCTAGGTGTAACGGTAACGCCCCCATTGCTCCTAGAGGCTCATTTGCATATATTAAAACATAATTTTTCACAGCAATGCAGACACATATGAACATGGGACCAACACTGATGTCTTCAGCTGCCAAGTGCACATGTAACAGGTCAGCCAGTGTCATAGGGACAAATCTGCCGACAGATGCCCTTTAAGTACTGGCAGAATCTATAAAGAGGAGGATGGGAGTCCTAGGATCCACTGGGCAGAGCGAGCACTGGGTCAAACTTGCCCATCATAAAATCCTGCTCTGGCCCAAGCTTCAAAATCACAATGACCACAACACGGCCCACGTGGTCCAGGCGCGCTACCCAACTTCCAGTGGAGATCATTTTTCGCGCGCGTTCCTTCTGGGACAATTAAAACCTATTTCTGGAACCTTTGTGAGTCGACTTCATCCGAAGGGATGACCAGGCAGTCAACGTTCAGAAAACGACTGCCTAAGGCCACATGCACACAGTGCGGATCACGCGCAAAAAACTGGCCGCGTAGTACAGCAACAGCGAAGATGATGAGATTTGTCAAATTTCATGTACACAGTGTGGGTTGTTGTTTTCTTGTGCGAAAATTGACCTGCGGTGCAGATTGTGGAATCGGTAGGATGTCAGTTGTTTGTGTGGATTTTCAGGACATATTTTACTCTTTGCAATGCAAAGGGCGAGATCTGGCGCAAATCCATGTCCGAATCCCCAGGTAACGCATGCGGATTTTGGTGGGAATTTGGTGCAAAAAACACACAGAAAATCCGCATAAGCTACACTGCCGTGCACATATACCCTGACACGCGCAGACACATGGCGACATCTGCATAAGCTACACTGCCGTGCACATATACCCTGACACGCGCAGACACATGGCGACATCCGCATAAGCTACACTGCCGTGCACATATACCCTGACACGCGCAGACACATGGCGACATCCGCATAAGCTACACTGCCGTGCACATATACCCTGACACGCGCAGACACATGGCGACATCCGCATAAGCTACACTGCCGTGCACATATACCCTGACATGTGTGGCGCAGAACTGTGGCGAAATCTGCATGAAAATCCACATAAACTACACTGCCGTGTGTACGTAACCTGAGGCCTCATGCGCGCAACTGTATTTTGCATCTACGTCCGATCGGCGTCCTTTGCGGATTGTGCACGGACCCATTCATTTCTACGGGTCGGAGACGCAGATATTATCTGTATGTAACACGTCATATTTAGTTCACATTGTGGACAAGAAAATCACTTCTAGGGACGGGAGTGAGAAAGACGCAGACTGCACGCAGAAGGTGTCCGTATTTTGCGGATCCGTGGACTACGGACTGTAATATGGATCCTAAATCAGTGGTCTAAAACCTGCGACTCCCCAACTGTTGCTAGACGAGGATATCTTGTAAATTCCGCTTGATGACCGGACTGGCCTGCACAGGGTGAAGACAATAGGGTTCCCGCTGTGGTTTCACTTTCCGGATACAGCGGCCTCGCCGTGCTGCCAGGTGCACCTTGTACTTGGCGGCCGCATCAACCAGCGCTGACTGTGTGCACAGGCGGAACCAGGAAGAAACTGGATTTACTAAGTGATGGAAAACACAACATTGTGTGTGAATGTGCTTAAACAGTGAAGTAAGAGATGGTTGGGGTGGAGGGATCTGTCCGCCGAATCAGGGACACTACAACGCCCCATCGTCTTGTGTACTCAGCTCCTAGGCAGACTTAGGAGTCTCCTTGGTGACAGGCCATGTGCAGTCGGACCCCGCAGTCATACTCCAGTCCATCTGTCCCCCAAATTTGGTAGGCGGACAGATGGATGGACACGCGGCGGAGGTATTCCAGAGGGACTCCTTTTAGGGGTTGTCCCTTTTCAAAATTAGCCGATTGCCTTGGATCCCACTTTGGGCACCCCTGGCAACCGACTATCTGGGGAAGCCGTGGCCATTTTTGTGTCTGCCCACTCTACGATGTCCATGTGCCCTAACAGGCCCATGAATGGGAATTGTCTGCACGAGACAGCCCCTTTAATAAAAGCTTTTGCCCCCCAAAAACTGATCACTAGGAGGGGTCAGCACATGGGAGCAAAGCCTCCAGGATCCCACTACGTGGTCCCCACAGTTTCATAGATCTCCCCCTACTTTACAGAGACATCGGACAACGCTCTAACTAGCACACTGTTAGGGCACATGCACACCAACATTTTATTTATTTTTTTCTGTGTCCGTTCTGTGTTTTGTTGCGGCCTGTATGCAGAACCATTCATTTCAATGGGGCCGAAAAAAAAACGGAAAATACTCTGTGTGCATTCTGTCTCCGTATCTCCGCTCCGCCAAAAAAATAGAACATGTCCTGTTATTAGCCTTTTTTTTTTTTACACGCATCAGTTTTGCGCTGCGGGAAAAATGCAGCATGTTCTATATTCTGCGTTTTTCACGCAGCCCTGGCCCCATAGAAGTGAATGGGGCTTCAGTGAAAAACGCATTGCATCCGGAAGCGAGTGCGGGTACAATACGTTTTCACTGATGGTTGTTAGGAGATGTTGTTTGTAAACCTTCAGTTTGTAAACCTTCAGCGCGAGTGGCAAACTTTGTAATGCGTTTTGCACTCGCGTGAGAAAAATCGCGCATGATCTTTTACCATGGTGATGGATCATGTGATGACCGGAGTGACGTCACCACAGGTCCTGTTCAGTAAAGGAGACACAAGGAGATGCCGGGCTACGCGATCAAGTGGATTAAGGTGAGTTACATTATTTTTTTAACCCCTCCAGCGCTAGTTTACTTTGCATTCTGTATTAAGAATGCTATTATTTTCCCTTATAACCATGTTATAAGGGAAAATAATACAGTCTACAGAACACCGATCCCAAGCCCGAACTTCTGTGAAGAAGTTCGGGTTTGGGTACCAAACATGCACGATTTTTCTCACGTGAGTGCAAAACGCATTACAATGTTTTGCACTCGCGCGGAAGAATCACGGGTGTTTCCGTAACGCTCCCGCAACGCCCGTGTGAAAGAGGCCTTACTGTTTTAGTAACCACTGGCCTCCCCCACGTAACAATAACTTTGAAGCATCTATTCTTTTGGCTCTATGTTGTGCCATTCCTGTATTATTCCTGCTAGAAGTTATGAATTTGAAGTTACTAGCAATTCACAATGAAGGTCCAAATGGGTGTTACCAGTTGGGGACCTGTCCTTGCACAGTCTTACACTGGCAGCATTGATTGGACAGTGTCAGACTGTGCAGGACCCCCCCCCCCCCCCCCCAACTGGTAACACCCATCTGGACCTTCATTGAGAAATGCTAGTAATTCATTTATAACTTCGAGCAGGAATAGTGCAATGTAGAGTCATAAGAATAGATGCTCCAGAATTATTATTACATGGGGAATGCAAGTAGTACAGACAAGTCAGGAGAGGGGACAGATCCTCTTTAAACACTAAAATCAGGGTACACGCTACGGGGGGGGGGGGGGGGGGGGCAGACCTAGCAGTTGCACAAGTGACCAGGTGCCGCAAAGGGTGACACCAGAGAAGGTAGGAAGGGGTGCTGGTTACAGATTCTGCATTGGGCCCCAGGACCAGAACGGATGAAATGGGACAAAGGCAATGAAAGGGGGATAAGCAGTGTGAGGAGCAGAGACTGGAGGGAGCGCAGCAATGACAGGCTAACCTCCGTTATAATCACAGCGCCTAATAACACAATGGCTGCGCTCGCCAGATAATTACTGTTTTGCCTCTAGTTCTTCACGGCCTATTAGACGCTACGGTTACAAGTCTGCAATCCAGTAACTAGAATAATTGCACCGCTAGACGGCTCGGATGATGGGAGTAATGAACTCCAGTCCCACAGCTATGCAAAGAGGACCTCTCATGAAGACCACCCCTTCCTAGATGCCCCGTTAGGTGTATGGACATCATAAATGGGTCTCTTTAAAGGGGTTGGTCCAGGTTTGACACTGGTGGCATGCCATCAATGTCAAATAGGTGCGGGGCCCACCTCTGGGGGGGGGGCCCTGTTTTGGACATATGAGGTGGGACCTGCACTTAGCGGTCTAGCGACAGACCATCAATGTCCCAGATGAGAGTACCCATTTAGATGATCATGAGTCTGGCCCCTAACAATCAGAATGGCCTGTTACAAAGACCTATTACTTTCAATAGAAGTTACTGAAATCCAGCTAAAGGGGAGCTGCCCCCTCTCCTGACATGTCCGTTTTAGTAACTACCTGCCTACCCCACGTAATAAACAATTCTGGAGCATCTATTCTTATTACTCTACCATGTGCTATTCCTTTATTATCACTGCTAGAAGGTATGAATGAATTACTACCAGTTTGCAATGAAGGTCCAGATGGGTGTTACCAGTTGGGGGCGCGTCCTTCCACAGTCTCACACTGGCAACACTGATTGGGTAATGTTAGATTGTGCACGGACACCCCCGCCCCAACAGGTAACACCCATTTGGACCTTCATTCTGCTATCCATTCATTCATAACTTCTAGCAGGAATAATAAAGGAACCGTACAATGTACCGTAGATGCTGCAGAATTGTTATTACATGGGGAACAGTCATGTCAGGAGAGGCAACGGGGCCTCCTTAAAGCTTCAGGAGCCTATGAGCCTATCCACTTCAGACAACCCCTTTTGTTAGACGCATCCTCTGCAAATAAACGGATTGCCCCAGTCCGCGGTAATCTGGAGGGTGGGAGAGGCCAAGGATCGCGGCACATATAAGGACCGAGTGCTCTTACGAACGCTCGATTCCGAAACTGCCCCATGTAAGGCCTCATTCAGACGGCCATAGTGTGTTGCGCATCCGCAAAACACGGATACCGGCCATGTGCGTTCCGCAATTTGCGGACCGCACATATGGCCGCAACCATAATGGAAAATGTCTATTCTCGTCCGCGATTGCGGATAAGGGCTCGTTCACACGACCGTACCGTTTTTTGCGGATCCGCAAAACCCGGATGGCGCCCGTGTGCCTTCCGCAATTTGCGGAACGGAACAGGAGGCCTATTATTGTCCGCCAAACGGACAAGAATAGGACAGGACTCGTGATTTTTGCGGGGCCACGGAACGGAGCAACGGATGCGGACAGCACACAGAGTGCTGTCCGCATCTTTTGCGGACCCATTGAAATGATTGGTTCCGTATACGGAACACAAAATACGTTTGTGTGAACGAGCCCCAAGAATAAGAAATGCTCTATCCTTTCCGCGCCTTTAAAAACAGATGGGACCTGTACCTAGAGTATACTTTTTAGAAGTCAGGGACCCCCCCCCCCCCCCATAACACACACCGGCGCCACATCTGGCACTGGAGACCACGCTGGCGTCCACACCAGTATGAGGGTCTAAGGCTATGGCAGAAGGACCTTACTGTATTCGCACAGACTATCTATTAAAGGGGTTCTCTACCTGGGACTTGTGAGGAGGGTCCTAACAATAAGCTGATTACGTGTCTCCTTCCTGGGACCCCCAGATGTGAGGAAACCAGTATATATGTCCATACACATGCTCGTTCATTCGCCAGCTATCCCCCCTGACTCCCGCATACATGCATGCTTGGCTCGGCTGAGCGATGCCTGCGCTTCCAGTAACCGGAGAGGAGAAAGCTGCCGTCAGAACAACGGGATTGGGCGCTGCAATTTAATTTTCTTGATCCTTCTTTCACCGAACATCATTCATCTGTTGAGGGAGAGTCGGGAGACCCCCCTACACATTAGATAGATGGCCGACGCTGCCACAATCGGTGGGTTTGGCGTCAGTAATCGAATACATAAGAGGGCCTTAAAGGGGTATTCTGGTTCTAAGAAGTTAGCACATAACTATTAGATTAGTAGGTTCCCCCTTCTTAACAATGGAGGTCCCATAACCCAAAGTCAAGGTACGTGGCCGGTGGAGCATGCGCAGTGCCGCTCCATTCATTCTCTATGGGACGGATGGGAACAGCAGAGCGCTGTAGTACGCTGTACCATGAACGGAGCGGCAATGTGTACGCTCGACCAGATGCTCCATTCATTTGGTGGTACGGGGCCCCCACTCTTGTAATGAGGGGGGCTCCCAGCAGTCAGAACCCCACTGATCTAATAGCTATCCTGTAGATAGGGGATAACTTCTTATAACAGGAATTCCCCTTTAAGTGTTCAATTAACTCTGAATTCCCTAATAGTGTTGATGAAAATGGGTTTTCCAAACTAGACAACCCCTTTAAAGGGGGTATTCTGGTTATATAAAGTTGCCCCCTATCCACAGGATAGGAGATAACTATCAGATGGTGGTCCTAGCACTGGGACCCCCCACCGATAATGAGAACGGGGGCCCCCCAGAAATGATTGGGATACGGGGGGCCCTCGTTCTCGTGATGGGTGGATCCTGGGGATAACTTTATAGAACTGGACTCCCCCTTTAAAAGGAATCTACAAAATTAATTCATGACAAGTTCTGCAGGTAATTGCAGCAGAGTGTCCCTTTAATATCGGGCTGGTGAGCGGTGATGTCAAGGTCTGTAGCTACAATACGGGACTTAGGCTGGATGTGTAAGGACCGGAGACGTATGCACATCCCTACGGACAAGATAGATCTCAGCACCAGTCCTCAGGTCACCTGCACAGACAGACATGGGAATTGTTTAACGGGGAACTACAAGTCCCAGCATTTACAGAGTCAAAACAGCATAAAAGTCAATTTTCATCATGCATATTTACCACTGCTTTCACTTTTCATTACAGCGTCCCATGACGGCGCCTGCACAGCGTTTCCTCCTCTGCAAGCCAAACATTGGACAGGCGCCAAAATCCACTCACCTCCATTCTATATTTATTGCTCCTTCGGACATCGGTTAATAGGTCGGACCCCCAATAAACAGCATTCCTGCTATGTAGTCATCAGTCAGTACATGAGGCTCTGTACGACGCTTATCTCCTGAGGAAAACCTACTACAGGGAAGGGGCTGCTTATCGCTACCATAAGACCGGCTATGCTTCAGCCCCGCTTTAATATAAGGCAGAGATGCCCACCCTGCAGCCCCCCAGCTCCAAGTATCAGCCTACAGCTACTAGGGCATGTTGGGAGTTGTAGTTTTGCAACAGCTGGAGGGCCACAGGTTGAGCATCCCCGATATAAGGGAACATCAGGACTTTGGTCATTGAACCAACTACTTTGGGCCCCTCAGATGGCAGCAAAACACCTAATATTTCCGTAGGATGCTGGCGGCATCAGCAGGGCGAGCAAAATATGGTAGACTTTAGGAGCTGGTCAGACCACTATGGGACTGCAGACCCGCATTAAAGGGGTGGTGAGGGCTTCCATGGTTTGTAGTATGGGTCTCATTAGGGCATCATGCACACAGCAACGTCCGTATTTGGGACCGCGGACACCTTCCGTGTGCACTCCGCACTTTTCTCACTCCTCTCATTAGAGATGCCTGTTGTAGTCCGCAGACCAGAACAGGACACGTTCTATAAGGCGCGGAACGGCCGTGTCGATCTGCCCAAAAATACGCTGATAGCGCACTGACAAAAAATCTGGTCGTGGGCATGACGCCTAAGGCCTCTATTACGCGTGAGTGAATCGCCGACGCGTGCCCCTTGACTTGTCCCAATTCGCTAGTATATGCCACCAACGTCACATAGGTGCGGGTCCCATAGGTGGCTGCCAAAGAGAACGAGGGTGCACCGCACACCTTCTATTCACTTCTATAAAAGTGCCAAAAATGTGCTCCATTCCCTTCCAGAAGTCCCATAGAGGTGAATAGAGCGGTGAGTGCGCTCTCCATTAACTTCTATGGGAGTTCCGAAAATAGCTGAGTGCGCTCGCTCCGCCATAGAAGCGAATGGACAGCACGCTGCGCATGCGCGGTGCACTCTCCTTCGCATTGGCCACAGTTCCACAGATAGGTGCAGATTCCGGCCTATTTCACATTGGTGCCATATCCTGGCGATACGCCACCACTGTGTGAGATAGGCCAACCCCTTTAATGTGGGGACACCACGGAAGCATGACCCAATTTTCTTCTGTGGGTACAGATCCCTCACGCACTTTATAGTCTATGGGGGAGATTTATCAAAACTGGTGTAACGTAGAACTGGAGTAGTTGCCCATAGCAACCAATCAGATTCCACCTTTCATTTTTCACAGCTCCTTTGGAAAATGAAAGCTGGAATCTGATTGGTTGCTATGGGCAACTAAACAAGTTCTACTTTACACCAGTTTTGACCAATCTAAACCTTTGGGTCGGTGAAAATCACGGACCATTGCTAGCAGCCTCTGTGGATAATATTTAAACAATTACATGAATTATTATAAATTGACAATTAATTGTAATAGACTTGGCACCACGTAATAGGCGTGCGGTGCTGCGTACAGGGAGGGGAGGCGCAGCCGTACACGCAGAAGAGCTTCAAACCACAGCATCACTGCGTTGCTCATAGCAACCAATCAGATCGCATCATTCATATCCCAAACCGTTTTGGAGAGATGAAAGCCGGGCTCTGATTGGTTGCTATGGACAAAACTGACTAGCGCACATTATGACGAGTTGCCAAGGTTGCGCTGTCAACGCGGCGGATAGAAAACCGACAGCATTAATCGCTGCGTTTACAGGGAACGCGTATGACAACATATCACATGACAGCACAGAGCTGTGACTGCACTAAAAATGCAATTTCCTGTCATTTCAAAACTCCCTCTTGAGCCTGCAGACATGTCACATGAGGCTGCTGACAGAGCCTGCCACTCTCCCCTGTGATGTCCCCTCACACTCCATTATCTGGACACTCTGCCCTGCTTGCCTCTAATTATTGACACCCAGCCCCCCCTCACCTTCTAATGGTGTGACCCATCCCCCCCTCCCCGTACCTGAAATGGCTCCGGCCGTACAGTGTAGATACAGACAGGGCGTTATTTACATGCCAGGACCCTGCAGCTGCTTCCTCCCTGGACTGAGCACAGATCACGTGGACTTCCGCAGGTGACTCTTTGTCACAGTGAAGCATCATGGGAAATGTAGTTCTGGCCGGTGATTGAGCGCTGCGTACACTCCCCCTGCCTGTCAGAGTGTGGAGCCGAGTGTGGAGTGGTGTGAACAGGGCTGTGTAATAAGCGCATAGAGGGCATGGACTAAATAACCTGACAGGTGACACTTTATAAAACAGGAGCAGAAAATACTGGAATTAACCCTTAGGATACCAGAGTTTTTTAGTTTTTTTTCTTTCATTTTCATTTTTCTTCCCTATCTTCTTGGAGCCATAACTTTTTTCTTTTCCCATTAACATAGCCATATGAGGTCGTGTCTTTTGCGGGACAAGTTGTACTTTCTAAAATGCCACCATTTAATATGGCCTACCATGTAGTGGGAAGCGGTAAGAAAATGCCAAATGGGGTGGAATTGGAAAAAAATGCAATTCCTCCACAGTTTTATGGGTTTTGTCCCTACGGTGTTTCCTTTGCGGCAAGCCTGACCTGTGCCCTTCATTCTCTGGGTCAGTACGATTACAACGATACCACACATGTATAGATTTACTAGCTGATGACCTGACGTTGCTCGGGTATTTATTAATTGCAGTTTTATATTAAATAACAGTGACTTTCACAATGGCCGCCCCTTTAACAGTTACTTTTACAGTGGCTGCCCCTTTAAGAGTGACTTTCACAATGGCCGCCCCTTTAATGGTGACCGCCCCTTTAACAGTGACTTTCATAGTGGCCGCCCCTTTAATGGTGACCGCCCCTTTAACAGTGACTTTTACAATGGAGGGGCGGTCACCTTTATAACAGTGACTTTCACAGTGGCCGCCCCTTTAATGGTGACCGCCCGTTTAACAGTGACTTTCATAGTGGCCTCCCTTTTAACGATGACCGCCCCTTCAACAGTGACTTTCATAGTGGCCGCCCCTTTAACGGTGACCGCCCCTTTAACAGTGACTTTCACAGTGGCCGCCCCTTTAACAGTGACTTTCACAGTGGCCTCCCTTTTAACGATGACCGCCCCTTCAACAGTGACTTTCATAGTGGCCGCCCCTTTAACGGTGACCGCCCCTTTAACAGTGACTTTCACAGTGGCCGCCCCTTTAACAGTGACTTTCACAGTGGCCGCCCCTTTAATGGTGACCGCCAGTTTAACAGTGACTTTCATAGTGGCCGCCCCTTTAACGGTGACCACCCCTTTAACAGTGACTTTTACAATGGAGGGGCGGTCACCTTTATAACAGTGACTTTCACAGTGGCCGCCCCTTTAACGGTGACCGCCCGTTTAACAGTGACTTTCATAGTGGCCTCCCTTTTAACGATGACCGCCCCTTCAACAGTGACTTTCATAGTGGCCGCCCCTTTAACGGTGACCGCCCCTTTAACAGTGACTTTCACAGTGGCCGCTTCTTTAACAGTGACTTTCACAGTGGCCGCCCCTTTAACGGTGACCGCCCCTTTAACCACCTCCGGACCGCTGTACGCACAGACGCGTCCTGGAGGTGGTTGATTCATTCCTCCTGGACGCGCCGGCGCGTCCTCTCGCGAGACGCGAGATTTCCTGTGAACGCGCGCACACAGGCGCGCGCGCTCACAGGAACGGAAGGTAAGAGAGTTGATCTCCAGCCTGCCAGCGGCGATCGTTCGCTGGCAGGCTGGAGATGTGTTTTTTTTAACCCCTAACAGGTATATTAGACGCTGTTTTGATAACAGCGTCTAATATACCTGCTACCTGGTCCTCTGGTGGTCCCCTTTGTTTGGATCGACCACCAGAGGACACAGGTAGCTCAGTAAAGTAGCACCAAGCACCACTACACTACACCCCCCCCGTCACTTATTAACCCCTTATTAGCCCCTGATCACCCCATATAGACTCCCTGATCACCCCCCTGTCATTGATTACCCCCCTGTCATTGATCACCCCCCTGTCATTGATCACCCCCCTGTAAAGCTCCATTCAGACGTCCGCATGATTTTTACGGATCCACTGATAGATGGATCGGATCCGCAAAACGCATCCGGACGTCTGAATGAAGCCTTATAGGGGGGTGATCAATGACTGTGGTGATCACCCCATATAGACTCCCTGATCACCCCCCTGTCATTGATTACCCCCCTGTCATTGATCACCCCCCTGTAAAGCTCCATTCAGACGTCCGCATGATTTTTACGGATCCACTGATAGATGGATCGGATCCGCAAAACGCATCCGGACGTCTGAATGAAGCCTTACAGGGGGGTGATCAATGACTGTGGTGATCACCCCATATAGACTCCCTGATCACCCCCCTGTCATTGATCACCCCCCTGTAAAGCTCCATTCAGATGTCCGCATGATTTTTACGGATGCACTGATAGATGGATCGGATCCGCAAAACGCATCCGGACGTCTGAATGAAGCCTTACAGGGGCGTGATCAATGACTGTGGTGATCACCCCATATAGACTCCCTGATCACCCCCTGTCATTGATCACCCCCCTGTAAAGCTCCATTCAGATGTCCGCATGATTTTTACGGATGCACTGATAGATGGATCGGATCCGCAAAACGCATACGGACGTCTGAATGAAGCCTTACAGGGGCATGATCAATGACTGTGGTGATCACCCCATATAGACTCCCTGATCACCCCCCTGTCATTGATTACACCCCTGTCATTGATCAACCCCCTGTAAAGCTCCATTCAGATGTCCGCATGATTTTTACGGATGCACTGATAGATGGATCGGATCCGCAAAACGCATACGGACGTCTGAATGAAGCCTTACAGGGGCATGATCAATGACTGTGGTTATCACCCCATATAGACTCCCTGATCACCCCCCTGTCATTGATTACACCCCTGTCATTGATCACCCCCCTGTAAAGCTCCATTCAGACGTCCGCATGATTTTTACGGATGCACTGATAGATGGATCGGATCCGCAAAACGCATCCGGACGTCTGAATGAAGCCTTACACGGGCGTGATCAATGACTGTGGTTATCACCCCATATAGACTCCCTGATCACCCCCCTGTCATTGATTACCCCCCTGTAAAGCTCCATTCAGATGTCCGCATGATTTTTACGGATGCACTGATAGATGGATCGGATCCGCAAAACGCATCCGGACGTCTGAATGAAGCCTTACAGGGGCATGATCAATGACTGTGGTTATCACCCCATATAGACTCCCTGATCACCCCCCTGTCATTGATCACCCCCCTGTCATTGATCACCCCCCTGTCATTGATCACCCCCCCTGTCATTGATCACCCCCCCTGTCATTGATCACCCCTCTGTAAGGCTCCATTCAGACATTTTTTTGGCCCAAGTTAGCGGAATTATTATTTTTTTTTCTTACAAAGTCTCATAATCCACTAACTTGTGTCAAAAAATAAAATCTCACATGAACTCACCATACCCCTCACGGAATCCAAATGCGTAAAATTTTTTAGACATTTATATTCCAGACTTCTTCTCACGCTTTAGGGCCCCTAGAATGCCAGGGCAGTATAAATACCCCACATGTGACCCCATTTCGGAAAGAAGACACCCCCAGGTATTCCGTGAGGGGCATATTGAGTCCATGAAAGATTGAAATTTTTGTCCCAAGTTAGCGGAACGGGAGACTTTGTGAGAAAAAAATTAAAAATATAAATTTCCGCTAACTTGTGCCAAAAAAAAAATTTTCTATGAACTCGCCATGCCCCTCATTGAATACCTTGGGGTGTCTTCTTTCCAAAATGGGGTCACATGTGGGGTATTTATACTGCCCTGGCATTCTAGGGGCCCCAAAGCGTGAGAAGAAGTCTGGTATCCAAATGTCTAAAAATGCCCTCCTAAAAGGAATTTGGGCACCTTTGCGCATCTAGGCTGCAAAAAAGTGTCACACATCTGGTATCGCCGTACTCAGGAGAAGTTGGGGAATGTGTTTTCGGGTGTCATTTTACATATACCCATGCTGGGTGAGAGAAATATCTTGGTCAAATGCCAACTTTGTATAAAAAAATGGGAAAAGTTGTCTTTTGTCAAGATATTTCTCTCACCCAGCAAGGGTATATGTAAAATGACACCCCAAAACACATTCCCCAACTTCTCCTGAATACGGCGATACCACATGTGTGACACTTTTTTGCAGCCTAGGTGGGCAAAGGGGCCCATATTCCAAAGAGCACCTTTAGGATTTCACAGGTCATTTACCTACTTACCACACATTAGGGCCCCTGGAAAATGCCAGGGCAGTATAACTACACCACAAGTGACCCCATTTTGGAAAGAAGACACCCCAAGGTATTCCGTGAGGGGCATGGCGAGTTCCTAGAATTTTTTATTTTTTGTCACAAGTTAGTGGAAAATGCTGTTTTTTTTTTTTTTGTTTTTTTTTCATACAAAGTCTCATATTCCACTAACTTGTGACAAAAAATAAAAACTTCCATGAACTCACTATGCCCATCAGCGAATACCTTGGGGTCTCTTCTTTCCAAAATGGGGTCACTTGTGGGGTAGTTATACTGCCCTGGCATTCTAGGGGCCCAAATGTGTGGTAAGGAGTTTGAAATCAAATTCTGTAAAAAATGACCTGTGAAATCCGAAAGGTGCTCTTTGGAATATGGGCCCCTTTGCCCACCTAGGCTGCAAAAAAGTGTCACACATCTGGTATCTCCGTACTCAGGAGAAGTTGGGGAATGTGTTTTGGGGTGTCATTTTACATATACCCATGCTGGGTGAGAGAAATATCTTGGCAAAAGACAACTTTTCCCATTTTTTTATACAAAGTTGGCATTTGACCAAGATATTTATCTCACCCAGCATGGGTATATGTAAAAAGACACCCCAAAACACATTCCTCAACTTCTCCTGAGTACGGAGATACCAGATGTGTGACACTTTTTTGCAGCCTAGGTGGGCAAAGGGGCCCATATTCCAAAGAGCACCTTTCGGATTTCACAGGTCATTTTTTAGAGAATTTGATTTCAAACTCCTTACCACACATTTGGGCCCCTAGAATGCCAGGGCAGTATAACTACCCCACAAGTGACCCCATTTTGCAAAGAAGAGACCCCAAGGTATTCGCTGATGGGCATAGTGAGTTCATGGAAGTTTTTATTTTTTGTCACAAGTTAGTGGAATATGAGACTTTGTATGAAAAAAAAAAAAAAAAAAAATCATCATTTTCCACTAACTTGTGACAAAAAATAAAAAATTCTAGGAACTTGCCATGCCCCTCACGGAATACCTTGGGGTGTCTTCTTTCCAAAATGGGGTCACTTGTGGGGTAGTTATACTGCCCTGGCATTCTAGGGGCCCAAATGTGTGGTAAGGAGTTTGAAATCAAATTCTGTAAAAAATGACCTGTGAAATCCGAAAGGTGCTCTTTGGAATATGGGCCCTTTTGCCCACCTAGGCTGCAAAAAAGTGTCACACATCTGGTATCTCCGTACTCAGGAGAAGTTGGGGAATGTGTTTTGGGTGTCATTTTACATATACCCATGCTGGGTGAGAGAAATATCTTGGCAAAAGACAACTTTTCCCATTTTTTTATACAAAGTTGGCATTTGACCAAGATATTTCTCTCACCCAGCATGGGTATATATAAAATGACACCCCAAAACACATTCCCCACCTTCTCCTGAGTACGGAGATACCAGATGTGTGACACTTTTTTGCAGCCTAGGTGGGCAAAGGGGCCCATATTCCAAAGAGCACCTTTCGGATTTCACAGGTCATTTTTTACAGAATTTGATTTCAAACTCCTTACCACACATTTGGGCCCCTAGAATGCCAGGGCAGTATAACCACCCCACAAGTGACCCCATTTTGGAAAGAAGAGACCCCAAGGTATTTCGTGATGGGCATAGTGAGTTCATAGAAGTTTTTATTTTTTGTCACAAGTTAGTGGAATATGAGACTTTGTAAGAAAAGAAAAAAAAAAATCATAATTTTCCACTAACTTGTGACAAAAAATAAAAAGTTCTATGAACTCACTATGCCCATCAGCGAATACCTTAGGGTGTGTACTTTCCGAAATGGGGTCATTTGTGGGGTGTTTGTACTGTCTGGCCATTGTAGAACCTCAGGAAACCTGACAGGTGCTCAGAAAGTCAGATCTGCTTCAAAAAGCGGAAATTCACATTTTTGTACCATAGTTTGTAAACGCTATAACTTTTACCCAAACCATTTTTTTTTTACCCAAACATTTTTTTTTTATCAAAGACATGTAGAACAATAAATTTAGAGCAAAATTTATATATGGATGTAGTTTTTTTTGCAAAATTTTACAACTAAAAGTGAAAAATGTCATTTTTTTGCAAAAAAATCGTTAAATTTCAATTAATAACAAAAAAAGTAAAAATGTCAGCAGCAATGAAATACCACCAAATGAAAGCTCTATTAGTGAGAAGAAAAGGAGGTAAAATTCATTTGGGTGGTAAGTTGCATGACCGAGCAATAAACGGTGAAAGTAGTGTAGGTCAGAAGTGTAAAAAGTGGCCTGGTCTTTCAGGGTGTTTAAGCACTGGGGGCTGAAGTGGTTAACAGTGACTTTCACAATGACCGCCTCTTTTATAATCGTAGTAATCAAGAAGGACCGGCACTCACACTTTGTAGCTTCCAAAGTGTTTCTTTATTGCCACATATCTGTAAAGCGTTTCGACACCACCCGTGTCTTTGTCAAACAGTGTCTAACACGGGTGGTGTGTTGAAACGCGTCACAGATATGTGGCAATAAAGAAATACTTTGGAAGCTACAAAGTGTGAGTGCCGGACCTTCTTGATTACTACGACTATTTGGGGCGCCAACCCTAGGACACGTGCACCGTGGATTTTACTGGCGGTGCCGACTGATTTGGACATACTATCCTGAGGACAGGTCATCAATATTAATAGCCCGGAGAACCCCTTTAATAGAAATGATTGAATCGAGTTGTCTCATGACCAAGAGTTCTTCAGCTATGAGGGGGTGTCCCCGCTGCTGAAGAAGCTCCCCCCGCCCTGACAATCTGCTGCTAGCGGCGCATGAACAATTGCGGAATGCAGAGCCTTGCGCTACTACCCGGAGCAGACGTGAGATTGTCAGGGCGGGGCTGCAGCAGCGAGGACACCCCCTCGTAGATGAAGAACTCGGAAGAACAGACTCCCTCATCTCTAGTCATCAATATCTGATCGGGGAGGGTGTGAAGAGGCTACGGCACTGGCACGAGCGTGTCTTCCTGCATGCTATCTAGATCATACTGTAATTACAACGTCTTCTCTTCACCCCTGATTTATAACCTTTTCGCAAAAAAAAATAAAAAATTCTAATAACCTGCGACGTTTGATAGATTTTTGCGTAAACTAAATATGCCAACACGGACTCAACCAAAACTACCTTCACATTTTCTATGAGCTGTGGTGTTTTGGTGGCTCTGGGTACCATGGTTCCTCTCACGTTTTTCCTATAGTCTTCTCTATAGGACTTGAAAAATGTCAGAAAATACACACAACAATAAAAAATTTTTTTATTTCCAATGGTTCAACCTTATGGATCCAGCTCTGGCTTTGGCGGAAAAACCTGCAAGAAAATCTGCCTGAAAACCTCCCCCAAAAAGTTCAGTGTGAATCTACTCCTAACTGTACTTGCTGCAGAAAATCCACAGCACGTCCTCTATGTGGACATATGCTTAGGCTACTTTCACACTAGCGGCAGGACGGATGCGACAGGCTGTTCACCCTGTTGGATCCGTCCTGCCGCTATTTCGCCGTGCCGCCGTTCCGTCCCCATTGACTATAATGGGGACAGGGGCGGAGCTCCGGCGCAGCACAGCAGTTCGCAATGAGAGGCCCCGGACTAAAAAGTCGGACATGCAGGACTTTTAGTCCAGCGACCTTTCGCCGTGCTGCGCCGTAGCTCCGCCCCCGTCCCCATTATAGTCAATGGGGACGGAGCGGCGGCACGGCGAAATAGCAGCAGGACGGATCCAACAAGGTGAACAGCCGCATGGGTGACATATCACTGCTATGGCCAGTGATTGGCCGCTGGGGTCACGTACCCCCTGTGGCTGCTCTGTGGGGTTTGAACAAAATATTTAGGAGAACTTCTTTAAGGGTCCATTCACACGTCCGTGGTGTATTGCGGATCCGCAATACACCCGGCCGGCACCCCCCATAGAACTGCCTATTGCGGACAAGAATAGGACATGTTCAATTTTTTTGCGAAGTTCGGGCCGCGCTCCGGAAATGCGGATGCGGAGACCACATAGTGTGCTTTTCGCATGGATTCCTGCCCCATTGAGAATGAATGGGTCCCCACCTGTTCCCGATATTGCGGAACGGATGCGGACCTATTTGCGGACGTGTGAATGGACCCTATGTCTGAGTCCTTTTACTCTGGATAAAAAAAATGATATTCCTATAAGGGGCTGCCAGGGAACTTAAAGTGGCAGAGGAAAAAAACTAAAATTTGCCCAATGTTGTTGGTGGGTCAAAACTGACAGAAGGTAGGGCAACACAAGTAGATGGCAGGGTCAGTGACACCATAGTGCAGCACAGAATACCATCCCACAGGAGACTGACTGACATAATGATGGTGGGGGAGGGAAATCCTGACAGCATTTCAGAAGGTTTTTCCATTATTTCCTATAGGTAATGAAGAAACATACTGGGAGAGATTTATCAAACTGGTGCAAAGGAAAAACAGGTTAGTTGACACTAGCAACCAATCAGAATCCACCTTTCATTTTGCAAAGGAGCTCTGAAAAATGAAAGGTGGAATTTGATTGGTTGCTATGGCCAACTACACCAGTTTTGTTATATGTAGTTCATTTATTTTTCATTTCATTTAAGCGTCCCCTGTGCCTGTCCCAGCAGCTGAACAGGACATCCATAACACATGCATGGCTTCTTATCATCCCATTACATTTTCCCACACCGTCAGCCACCTGACCCGAAACGCATTAAACTACAACTACCGTCACCCCCTCGGTCCGTATGACGTCATCACAGCGCGACAAGCTGATGACGCGCACGGGGGGCGCCGCAGTTTAGACAGCATGGCTGCGGGAGCGGAGAAGAAGCCGGTGCTGGAGATGGTAAGATGGGTACTGGGCGTCAGGGGAGGCCGGGACATGGTAGCCTTGCTCCACTCTATGGAGAGAATCCATTGTCTGTGTCTTGTGAATGTTAGTATTTACTGCAGGTCCAAGAGCCTGTACAATTGTGCGCATGCTCTGTTTGATCCCCGTGTAAAAGTGGTACATTGGGTCTCCAGCTTCAGGACCTTCCACCTGGTAGAAGATTACACTTATGGGCTCCTGGGGGCCACATCCAGCAGATGTTAGTATAGGGCAGCCATCATGTCTTGTTGGTAGTGGCGAGGCAGTTGCCATGTAAAGTGGTCCTGCGGTGACTTATTGTGGAGAGACCCAGTCAGGTTGCTAAGGTGACCATCTGATGCCCAGCACATGCCATATACAATTAATGGGGCTGTGCGTTTGCCCCAGTTACCCAGCGTGCAGTTCCATCTAAGACTGAGGATTAGAGGGGGGCGCTAATACATTTTCCTACATATTATTCAGTATCTGTGTAACGTGGCACTTTTATTGGGTCCCTGTAGCTTTCAGTAAGGGTATATTCACACACAGCATGCAAGTTTCTGATTTCTTCTTCCAGGATTTGGGGACAGAAAATACACCATCTATTACAGTACCATCAAAGTGGATGAGATTTTTAGCAAATCTCATCCTCACGTTGCGGAAATTCACTTGGTGCGGTTTTTCAGATCCACTTCACGTCGTTCCTTTCCGCCGATTACAATGTAGAGTGTGAATTCACATGTAAAATGTGCAGATTCAGCTGTGGATCCAAAAGAGATTCCCCCCAACTTGAGTGGACCTACCAGGGGCGGATTGGCCATAGACCCTACAGGGAAATTTGCCGGTGGGCCAATGCCCAGGGGGCCACTAAAGCCCTTTTGATGGCCGCAGGCCAGGTACATAATGGTCTGATGCTCAATGGCCACAGGTGCCCTCCTGAACTCAACTGTATTACCGTCCTTATGATAGTGATACAGTTGAATACTGTGGTTGGAGCATCAGTACTTTGTGCTGCACTGTGGTACTTGGTTCTGCTGGGGTAGTATTCGGTATTGCAGGTCTCTCCTACTTCTGTTGACCCTGCCTACTTGTTTTGGCCCTTCTTCTGTCAATTTGGACTCGCCTACCACATGGGGCAACTTTTTTTTCCAGGGCCACTTTAAGTTCCCAGTTCGCTCCTGGGACCTACACTTAAAGGGGTTGTCTCATCATAGACGATGGGGGCATATCGCTAGGATATGCCCCCAATGTCTTATAGGTGTGGGTCCCACTGATGGGACCTGCACCTATATCGAGAACAGAGCCCCGCAAGGTGGTGGCTGGAGGACTCCGGTCCGGCCACTACCAAGCCGGCTCCCCATAGAAGTGAAAGGGAGTGTACTGCGTATGCGCGGTCCCCGGTTCAATCAGTTTCTATGCCCCATAGAAAATTAATAAAGGGCGGCTGCGCATGCGCAGTGCGCCCTCTTTCACTTGCGGGGCTCCGTTCTCGATATAGGTGCGGGCCCCGCACCTATAAGACAATGGGGGCATATCCCCATGCCCCCATTGTCCATGATGAGACAACCACTTTAAAGAAGCACTCCCAGAAAAATTGTTATTCTCTGACCTGTTAGTAAGGTACATGATGTAATCTTCTCACCAGTGACAGTATTTGTCAGTTATAACCTCCATTCTGATCCTCAGCTGTGTCATGTCACCAGCACTCTGATCTCCGACTGACACAGGACTAGAAGTCAGTTACTTCTCTATCCATTCCTATGAGACTGACGTTGGTGCTCCCATAGGAATACATAAAGAAACTGGATTTCTGTCCTGTGTTATTTGGAAAGTCAGAGTGCGGGTCACGTGACACAGCTGAGGATCAGAAGGAAGATTATAACTCCTAAATTAGAGTTGTTGCGATACCAAATTTTTGATTCGGTTTCGATACCATGAAAAAGTATTGCGATATTCGATACCACGCGAAAAAAATAAACAAAAAAAGCCACGTGCATTCCTCATTTTTAAAAATGGCGAATCGCGCAGTTTTTATTTTATTTTTTCTGTTCCGGCATTCACCACCTAGATTTTTTTTAAATATTTTAATAGTTTGGACTTTTCTGACGTGGCGATGTAATATGTTTATTTATATATTTTATATGTGAAATTGGGAAAAGGGGGGTGATTTATACTTCATATTTTAGTGTTTTTTTTTTTTTCACTTTTTATTTAATAACTATTTCCCCCCTTAGGGGCTAGAACCTGGGATCTTTCATCCCTTTTCCTATTCACCCTGATAGATCTCTATCAGGGTGAATAGGACTCCACACTGTCCCTGCTGCTCTGTGCTTTGTGCACACAGCATCAGGGATGTTACCATGGCAACCAGTCCTGGCTGCCATGGTAACCGATCGGAGCCCCAGGCTTACACAGCTGGGGCTCCGATCAGAAGCTGCCACTGCACCACCAATGAGGGGGAGTGGAGAGGTCCCTGTGGCCACTGCCACCAATGATTTTAATACTGGAGGGTTGAGAGGGGCCGGCGCACTGTGCCACCAATGATTTTAATGGGATGGGGGGATTGAGGGGGGGGGGGGGGGGGGGCACACTGCACCACCAATGATTTTACCCCTTTATACAGGAGGCGGGTACTAGCAGATCAGCGGCAGTTAACTGCCGCTGATCGCAGCTCCCTGTCAGGGGCAGGGTGCCGGCAATGCGATTCTGCTGCCGGCACCCGCCTCCTGTATGTGTTAAAGACTACTGTATATGAGTCCAGACTTTCACTATTAGGCCACACAGAGCGGCGCCCAGCGATGTCTCAGCACTCACCATTTAGTCCTGGGCGCCGCTCCGTTCGCCCGCAGTGCCCCATTACTGTCTCCTCTCCTGCTCCACATGCTGCTGATTACTATCGGAGCGATGGGAGGAGACATCAGCTTCACTAGTGGGCGTTCCTTCTCCCTGGCTGTAGCGCTGTCCAATCGCAGCGCAGGGAAAAGGAACGCCCACTAGTGAAGCTGATGTCTCCTCCCATCGCTCCGATAGTAATCCTATCATTGGTGGCGCAGTGCGCCCGCCCCTCCTCCGCCCCTCTCTTCTCATTGCCGCCCCTCCTCCACCCCCTCTCTTCTCATTGCCGCCCCTCCTCCGCCCCCCCCTTCTCATTGCCGCCCCTCCTCCGCCCCTCTCTTCTCATTGGTGGCAGCGGCAGCAGCACAGGGGGAGGGAGGACAGCTTCCTTCTCCCCGTGCTGCTGAGAGAGAACATGAGCGCGCCGATAGCAGCGCGCTCATGTTCAGAGATACTAGACTGCGCAGAAGCGCAGCCCAGTATCGAAAAAACGGAAATCCCGGTATCGTATCGATACCGGGACAAAAGTATCGATTGGGTATCGAAATTTCGATACCCGCAACAACCCTATCCTAAATACAGTCACTGGTAAAAAGATTACCTTCACTACAGTTTACATCATGTTCCTTTCTAAAAGGTCAGAAAATAAAAACTTGAGACTCTCATGTCCGCCGCATCTCCAGGACCGATGGCGGCTCATCTGACCCGAGCTCACATCATCGTGTGGATCGCCAGAGGAGACCTAGTATAAGGACAGATTCTATTTCTCTTCTTATTTTGAATCCACTTATGGTTTTGGGGTGAAATCTGTACTGAAAATCCACACCACAAGCCATTTTCCGTGCAAAAAAATGTCTGCGCCGTGTACGTGAGATTTTGATGATGATGCAAATGCAGCTCTCTCCAACTCTTCCAGTCAGTTGTCAGGATAGTTTGGTACTTTCCCTATAATTGCCCATTACATCGTCCTGTGTAATTCACACACGGCAGATTTTTTATTTTATTTTTTTTGCTGAAAATTTCTTCGACTACAAATCGGTTCCATTCATCTGACTGGGATTGTTCTGGTGAGAAGCACGTGGATATCTGCAGAATTCATTCAGGTAAATGGAACTGATGTTTGTGATGTGTGAAGGCATCCTAAAAGGACCATTACACATAAAACAGATGGTCACTACATGGCGCCACACAGTCCTATATTAAGCTGAAATTTCGAATACAGATATATAGTTCCCTAACGCCTCCACACCTTCACTGGTAGGAGCTTGATCCCGCCTTTCAGGGACAGGAAACAACAGCGGAAGCCAAATAAAGACACCTCCTCCAACCTACTCCAGTTGTTGTTTCCTGTCCCTCAGGACGGGTGGAAGCCTTGCCAGTACGCTGGCTGAAGATCTGGTACGCTCCGCCTAGAATCCTTCCCCTTTTTGGGAGGGCTGAGCAGGGGACAGACGGTCCGGGTGGAGCGCGGACTCTCCTTCTCTGTCCCTAGGTGTAAGTCCCGGGCTGTACCTACCGCCGAGTAGAGGGGATCAACGCCTCGCGCGTCTTGCAGGAGGATTCCTGAGACATGGCAGTGCCCTTTCTCGTCCGAGTCCGCGCCTCCGGCGGTGGATGATGTTATCGCGCATGTTGCGTCGGCCGTAGGGGGTGTGGCCAGGAGGAATCGGTGGGGGCGGAGCCAATAAGAGCGGGGTGCAGAGTTTAAAAATGGCTCTGCTATCCCATGAAGAGGTGGTTTTGGCTGCAAGGTATCCAGGATGTCCCCTGCTGATCCCTGCAAGGCCCTCAGCCCGGTTAGAGACCTCCTCCGTTTTGCAGCAAGGGTGCAGTGGGGGTTGATGGATGCTATTTCACTTATCCCAAGATGGGGGCTGGTGTTGGTTCTTCCTTTGGGTCTAGTTCTAACCTAATGTATATACCCTTAGGTAAAAGAGGCTGGCCCTGCAAAGTCCACGGGTGGTGAATCTATAAAAAAAAAAGTATTTTTTAGGGGTAGTCCTGGACACCCACCATCTATCTTCCTTTCTACCACAAGAGAAGCAAATCGGGTAAAAATCATCTGTTCCAGAAAAACAGCATCAATTTGCGTTTGCTGGGACTTTTAACATCAACGCTATCCTCTGTGAGCTGGGCTCAGGCCCACTCCAGGATCCTGCAGTGTTTCCTCCTTTCATCTTGGGAAAAGAATAAAGATTCCATGGCAAGTAAAAAAAAAGATCCCTAAGTTGGTGGACAGTGGAGAAACCTCTACAAACAGGGGTGCAGTGGCGGCCGAAGGATCAGATTGCGGTAACCACCGACCCAAGCAGCAAGGGTTGGGGTGCCCATGCTCTGCAGAAAATGGTACAGGGGACATGGAGTCCTCGGATGTCTTTAGCTTCCTCAAACCTGAGAGAATTGACAGCGGTCTTCCAAGCCTTCCTAAGCTTGAAACCCACTATCCAACACCACCATGTTGAGGTATTCTTGGACAATGCAACGACTGTGGCATATCTGACCTGTCAAGGAGGGACGAGGAGCAAGTCCTTATCGGCTGTCTCAAGGAGAATATGATATGCATAGTAGAGAGAAGATCACTTCGAAAATGTATCTGCGTACTTGTTATTCGCGGGTGGCCATTGGGATCCTCAGAATAGTTTGGATATAAACCTGATTTTAGAGTTCTTGTAAGCAGGATTCGATAAGGGGCTTAGAACCAGTACCTTTTTAAAAGTTAGTTTCAGCCCTTAGTGCCTTTCTGGATATCAAAGTGGCAGAAATTCCCCTGGTTGATAGGTTTCTTAAAGGTACAAGCAGGTTACGTCCTCCATTTTTTTTATTTTTTTTTGTAAAAGTTCCCCCTTGGGATCTAAACTTGGTCCTCTCGGCTCTAATGTCCATACCCTTTAAGTTTATTCCAGAAATATCCTTAAAGGGGTTCTGCACTTTCATTTAACTGATGATCTATCCTCTGGATAGATCATCAGCTTCTGATCGGGGGGGTTCGACACCCGGGACCCCTGCCGATCAGCTGTTTGAGAAGGCAGCCGTGCTCCAGCAGCGCCGCGGCCTTCTCACTGTTTACCGCCGGCCCAGTGACTCAGACATTCCAACCTGCAAAAACTCATTTCAGGGAGGTTTTCATTTTTTTTCTTTCACAAACTTTTTATTACATTTTCCAAACATAATCAGTATCTGCACACTTTGCTCTATGGTGTGGAGGACGGGGCTCATTACCCTGTATATGATTAAAGGGATTCTGTCACCACCTATAAGCCCTGTGAGCTAAACATATGCTCATGTCCAGGGCAGCATTCTGATTTCTAAGGTGGCCTTATAAAAGCTATTTGTGGCTTTATTCTGCGGAAAAACAGGTTTTACTAACCTGTCAATCATTGAATTAAGGTGCCCAAGCAGGGGAGGTCTGTGGATGCATGGTGTCCGGCCGCACGCATCGCCGTTCGTGCCCAGCGCCGCCTTTCCCTCCCTCCCCCTCCCGCTTTGAGATCCCGCGCACAGGCTCAGCCTGATACGCCGTTGCGGACTGCTGGCATCGGCTTCTTCTTGCACTGTGCGCACGCACCGAGAAGGGGACACTGCTACAGGTTGCCAGAAAGGTTTACTGCGAGTAAAGTAGAGATGGGAAGTTCGGATCTTTCACATGAATCGGTTCATTCGCTGAGCTGACAAGAAGCAAGTGAACCCTGTGTGTAATTATGGGGGTGAATTTAACACTGGGGTAAATAATATAATTAAAATGGAGGGTTAAATGTGTAAATGTATTTTCAAAAAAATGCATCTCTCTCAATAGTTATATAGCTACTAAATGAGACAGAAGGGATGCCTTTAACATATAGATCTCCTTGAGAAGCCAATTTGACCCTAAAGGGTTAATTCAACCTGTAATCTAAACTCTGTCCTGTCACTTCTCTTATCTCTCTGCTCTGCTATCAGTAAACCTTTCCGGGATATAGGGTGTCAGGGAGCCGCTATCTAATAGCGGGAGACTCCCTGAACTTCAGGGAGACTTGAGATCCCTGAGTGACTTCACGACTAGTATCAACTAGCGTGGGCGGGGCTAAGCTCCATTAAAGTGAACAGAGCTTAGCCCTGCCCATGCTAGTTGATACTAGCCGTGACGTCAGTGGGCTGGCGGTAAACAGTGAGAAGGCCGCGGCGCCACTGCCTTCTCAAACAGCTGATCGGCGGGGATCCCGGGTGTCGGATCCCCGCTGATCAGATCCTGATGATCTATCCAGAGGATAGATCATCAGTTAAATGAAAGTGCAGAACCCCTTTAAGGTTGTTGATGCTAAAAACCACCTTTCTTATCGCTATAACAATGGCCAGGAGGGTGGGGGAGATCCAGGCCTTTTCCTGTAAACAACCTTACCTCACTGTTTTGGATGATAGCGTCGTTCTTAGACTCTCCCCAGCCTTCCTTCCAAAGGTGGTCTCTAGATTTCACTGCCAGCAGGAGATAGTTTTACCATCCTTTTGTGCTTCTCCAGCCTCAGATCAGGGAAAAATGTTTCACCATCTAGATGTGAGGCGTTGTCTTCTAGAGTACCTTAGGGCTACAGATTCCTTTAAAAAGTCTGATCATCTTCTTGTCCAGTTTCAAGGGAAAAATAGGGGTCTTGGAGCCCCTAAGGCTTCTATAGCCAGGGGGATAAAGCTGCCCATCCTCCTCTGTTATAAAGAAAAGAAGGTTCCTCCTCCTTTAGGGTTGAAGGCCCATTCTACAAGGCTGAAAGGGGGGCTGCCTCTGTGAGATCACATATGTAGGGCTGCCACATGGTCTAACCCCATGACCTTTTTCAGGCATTATAAACTTGATGTTATGGCTTTTGAACGAAAAGTCCTTTCAGGTGTCGTCCCTCCCACTTTATTTTATGATGTTCTTTTGTAATGAATTATCTGCTGTTCTGTTATTAACTGGAGTAGGTTGGAGAAGGTGTCTTTATTTGGCGTTTCCCTGGGAGGCGGGATCAAGCTCCTACCAGTGCCGTTGTGGAGGCGTTGGGGAAATCAATTACCGGTAAGAGTAATTGTCCTCTTTTTCTTTCCAGGTCCAGGGTAACGGGACAGATGAGTCCTGTGTGACGTTTGTGTTGCATGAAGAGGATCACACGTTGGGAAACGCTCTGCGCTACATGGTCATGAAGAAGTAAGTGGACCGCAGTTTATGCTGAAACACCGAAAAGTCCTTTTTTCCACCAATGCTAGTCTGTGAGAAAAAGTATAACGATTTTGTAAAGAACGACCATACCTTTTTATAGGAGTTTTCTTCCTCCTGCTATTGTAGGGGAATGTAGTACTAAGTTACTGGAGGGCTGAACTACAGTACCCAGGCATGCTATGATCCTCACGTGCACACACTAGTTCTCCAGTTGTGTTCTTTCTGAGTCGGGGGAACTTTTAGCTGCTTGAGTTGCTACTTTAGAAGTATCTTTTTAGGTTGGGGATTGGCTGCAGATGCGCTGCCTACAGGGTTCTTTCAGACCCCGTATTCGATCACCTCATCACATTCTCCATCTGCAGACCCTAATGAGGTTGAACGCCTCTACGTGGTATCTGGAGATTTGGTTAGGCAACCAGATGGCTTATTACAAATGCTACTGTGTGGTGGTAATGTTCTGGCCGTTGAACCAGCCGCGCTGACATAGTACTCTAAAGTCAAATCCACATGTACGGCACCACTGATTTTGCAGCCAATCCGCATGCGCAACATTCAGGTTTTGATTCAATTTCTGCATGGATTTCGCCCCTACTATGTTTTTAAAGGGTAATTAGGTTTGGGAGGCGCTCAATATATCTGAGGTCGTGTGTATTAACCACAATATACGTGGTGTTATTAATAATTTTATTATATTTACAGATGAGGCAATATAATGAGAAGAATAAAAAGTTAAAAAAATAACATACGCAAAAACACAAATACTCTGCAACCAGCACTCTGCCATTAGCATTCTGCCCTGCCTCTATGCTGGATGAGGCATTGGTGTACATTTTGGCCAAAGCATAATAAGCCACTCACCACGTCAAGGTCGCCTCTATGAGTGGTCCCTAACGCTAGTTCCTACCTGTTATGGGCCATGACAGCCACATAAAGTCCAGGGAATGCAGGTACAGCATGCACCCCAGGCACACTCTGCTTTTAACCCCGTCCGGTGCCGTGACAGCTTTCATCGGATCCAGGGATGCAAGTACCAACATGCATGCTGAGCCCACCATATACTTCTCCTGGAGCCAAATGGCTACTGGTAGGCGCTGTAAAAGTAGACTCAGTTTTATACTGACTTTAAAACCAGCCTCCAGGGCAGACTAACTGGTCAGGTGTGCATGACTGCATGGAGATCGCCACGCCTAAAAAAAATAACATGTAAAAATGTTATTATAGTTGATCAAATCTTTAAAAATGAGGAAAGTTTAAAAATAAGTCAATGAAAATTGAAAAATAGTATTAAAGTGAAGAAACAATATAGTCACGGTGTATGGAAATATAGGAGGCTCTCTCCTGTGCACAGCATATATAGAGTAAAGCTATAGTTTTAAATAGTATAATGTTGCAGGCCTTTGTGAATACCAAACAGACCATTCCAGTTTACCAGGCAATATTTGGCCTACTTAGAATGTTTTTCTTCCTATCCTATTATATGAAGACACAGATTGTTACTGCAGGATCGCTAAAAAGAAAGGAAAGTTCCTTTTCACACCCCTAGCTGCAGATCAGCCGCAAGGAAGAGCCTGTGCGATTCTATATCACCTACTGGGATCATCAAGAACTGACACAACTGCTCCCCCTACTGGATACTAACGGCATCTACAATGACTAATCATACACCGGGACTATATTGTTTCTTCACTTTTTTTTTTATACTATTTTTTTCATTTTAATTTTTATATTTCCAAATTTTTTTAAGATTTGATCAACTATAATAACATTTTTACATATTTTTTTTTACTTTTTATTCTTATTATATTGCCTCATCTGTAAATATGATAAATGATTAATAACACCAGGTATATTGTGGTTAATACACACAACCCCAGATATATTGAGTGCCTCCCAAACCCAATAACGATCATTGTTTATTGTTTCTTGCGACATTGGGTAGAGCACCTTACCATCTGTTTCCAGTTTACCTATCCATGTTTTTAAAGGGGTTAAATCCACAGCGAAAATCTGCAGCAGGCTGCCTGGGTGATGATGTGGGTATGTCCGGGTTCACCTTTGAAGTCGGCTCTGCTAAACTGCAGGTCTCTTGATTTGTCACCACGAATACTAAAAAGAAACACAAGCATAAAAGGACATTGTCCCTTATACAATATTATTTACATGTCGAGCTCCAATATGGTCGGTGAACTTGCAGAAGGAACTCTAACATCTGTGTCTGTCTTTTTATATATTTTTTTATTATATATATTTCACTTGTACATTCTTTATTCTCTTTTCAGCCCCGAAATAGAGTTTTGTGGATACAGCATTACGCATCCTTCTGAAAGCAAAATAAATTTTCGCATCCAGACACGAAGTACGTGCGTAAGGCCTCGGAATTGCTAAGTTCTGTATAAAGTTCCGTTTTCTTTTGTGCTGGGAGGGATCTGAAAACATGCACAGATTCTAGGTAAGGCCTCATGCACATGGCTGTTTTTGCTGTCCGCGAATGGCGGGTCCGCAGAGCATAGATACCGGCCTTGTGCATTGCGCATTTTGCAGAACGGTAGGAACTGCCTATTCTTGTCTGCAAAACGGACATAGGACATGTTCTATTTTTTCTGCGGGGCTGTGGAACACGGTGTGCTGTCCACATCTTTTGCGTCTCCATTGAAATGAATGAGTCCATATATGATCCGCAAAAAATGTCGTGTGCATGAGGCCTAAAGAGGGAGATGGGTGTCTATTTCCTCATTTGTCAAGAGAATATGTAGAGTCCCCATTTGGGTTTATGGCTGGTGGATGGCACATGTGTGGGTGCTAAGCTGTTTACATACTCATCCCTATATGTACATCGCCTCCTGTGGACATGTGCAATACCTTTTTGGAAGGGTCTAAACAGACAAAAAAAAAAAACCATTCCCTCCGTACCATTTACATGTCGCACTTTATTCACATGCTAAGGACCCGGGTCGAGTAGAGACAGTGCCATTGTCTAAAGGGCTTGGCTAGTTTCCTATATTGATGACCTATCCCAGGATAGGTCATCAGTATCAGATCGGCGGGGATCCGACTCCCAGGACATCTACCAATTAGCAGTTTGAAGAGAACGCAGCCCTCCAATGAGGATAGGTCTTCATTATTGGACCCTTATGTGTTGGCCAAGGCAAGGAACAGCTGCAAAGTGTCAATCCCTTTGGAGGACTTGACACATCTCTTTGTATTACTTGGACTGCCCATTGATATCACTAAGGCTACTTTCACATCTGCGTTTTCAATTCCGATGTTTGAGATCTGTCATAGGATCTCAATAGCGGAAGAAAACGCTTCAGTTTTTTCCCCATTCATTGTGAATAGGGACAAAACTGAACTAAACGGAATGCACCAGAATGCATTCCGTTCCGTTTGGTTGCGTCCCCATCGCTGCAAGCAGCGTTTTTCTGTCCGCAATGTGGTACGGAGCAAGACTGATCCGTCCTGACACACAATGTAAGTCAATGGGGACGGATCTGTTTTCTCTGACACCATAAAAAACGGATCCGTCCCCCATTGACTTTCAATGGTGGTCATGGCTATAGAAGACATAATACAACCGGATCTGTTCATGACTGATGTAGGCGGTTGTATTATTGTAACGGAATTGTTTTTGCAGATCCATGACTGATCCACAAAAAACCCTAATGTGAAGGTAGCCTTTTTATTATGTAATGCTTCCCCTCCTTTGTGGCAGCGCCCAAAGCTCTCCCAATGGCGCCACTTGTACTGTTTTATAGGAGGAACCCAGGGCCAACCGCACCAGCATATGGTCTCATAAGGTGTTGGGCTGTAACCATTTGATAGTAGCTCCTTTCCCCTGATGAAGCCACGGTCAGTGGTGAAACATGTTTGGGGAGCTCTAGCCTTGAAATTTTAGATTAGGTTAGGCAGGGATCCCGTCGCGGAGAGGAGTATCTGCAGACCCCTCTGAACCGCGACCACAAATGGTGGAGAGTTGTGTCTAAGATAGCTAAAGATGAAAATAATGATTGGAAACGACTGACCAAGTGACCTCTAAACATAAAATTCCATCAAGAAAAAAACATATCGCTAGAATATTAGGTAAAAGGTTGATGGATGTATGTTAGGGAGGCAGAATATATGGGTGATTTGAACCCCTAGCTCTGCCCCGGAACCCTGCTATACCTAGGATTTTAAAGTTTTCCTTTGTTCTCCCGTTTTATGTTATATTTTTAACCAAAGAAAATAAATAAACGTTATGTTTTAAGTTGACCAGAAACGGGAGCTTACTAGTCTAGGCAACTAGACTATTTGAATTATATAATTAGATTTTCCTGGGTCTAAAGGGTCTTTGAAATTTTGTAGGCTATGATTAATCATCCCAGGTCACCTACTTCTGCTATTAAAGGGGTTGTCTGAGTGAAGTAAAAATGTTCCCCACGCCCCTGGAAGCTATAAAATCATGATATACTGACCTGTTTCTCCCCTGCCGTTGTCGGTGCCGCAGCTTGATCCTCCTTCCAGTGTTTGTATATGAGGGTGCAGCGCTGACACTGAGGTATACGGCATGTGACTGCTGCAGCCTTGTATACCCCAGGAGGAGGACTGAAACTGCAGTGCTAACAGCAGAGGAGAAACGGCTGAGGACAGCATGATTTTTAATTTTTTTTATATTTATTAATAGCATTTTTGGCAAGGAGATAGTTTTAAATTAAAGGGCTTCTGTCACCCCCAAAACCCTTATATTTTTTTTTGGGGCTTGTTAAAATCTTAGGGATCTTACCTTTTGTCTGTGGCTTCTTTTCATTAAAAAACTATCTTTTAAATGCTAATCACTTCACTACCAGCAAGTAGGGCGTCTACTTGCTGGTAGCCGCAGCAAAAAAACGCCCCCTCCTCTTGTTGATTGACAGGGCCAGCGAGCGCTCTCCTCCTCCGGCCAGCCCTGTCAGCATTTCAAAAATCCTGTGCCTGTCTTCATTCGGCGCAGGCGCACTGAGAGAAGGAGGCTCGCCTCCTCAGCACTCCTTCAGTGCGCCTGCGCCGATGACGTCACCGAAAGAGAAGACATCATCGGCGCAGGCGTACTGAGGGAGTATGAGGAGGCGAGCCTCCATTCGGCGCAGGCGCTCTGAGAGAAGAAAACAGGCGCGGGATTTTTGAAATGCGGACAGGGCCAGCTGGAGGAAGAGAGCACTGCTAGCCCTGTCAATCAACAAGAGGAGAGGGCGGTTTTTTGCGGCGGCTACCAGCAAGTAGACGCCCTACTTGCTGGTAGTGAAGTGATTAGCATATTTTAAAAGATTGTTTTTTAATGAAAAGAAGCCACAGACAAAGGTAAGACCCCTATATAGGGAATAGTTGTTAAATAACGATTTTAACAAGCCCCCCAAAAAAAAGGGTTTTGGGGGTGACAGAAGCCCTTTAACTGACAAGCCTTCTAAATGGAGCCTGTCACCTCCAAATTGGATTCCAAGTAAGCATACCACCATGTAGGGTAGGTGCCCCGAAACATAACCGTACCTATTCTTATTAAAATCTGCTCCTCTAAGGGTACTTTCACACCAGCGTTTTTATTTTCCGGCATAGAGCTCCGTCCTAGGGGCTCAATACCGGAAAAGAACTGATCAGTTTTATCCCCATGCATTCAGAATGGAGAGCAAACGCATCAGGATGTGTCTTCAGTTCAGTCTTTTTGCCATTTCAGGATGGAGAAAATACTGCGGCATTATCTCCGTCCAAAAAGACCGAACACTTGCTGGAATGCCGGATCCGGCATTAATTTACATTGAAGTGTATTAGTGCCGGATCTGGCATTAATTGTTCCGGCAAAACAGACCCGGCTTTCCGGCCTGCGCATGCGCAGACGAAAAAAAATAATTAATACAGGATTTGTTTTTCCGGATGACACTGGAGAGACTGATCCGGCATTTCAAAGCATTTGTCAGACGGATTTGGATCCGTATGACAAATGCCATCAGTTTGCATACGTTTTGCCCGATCCGGCAGGCAGTTCCGGAGATGGAACTGCCTGCCGGAATCCTCTGCCGCAAGTGTGAAAATACCCTAAAAAAATATTAAATTGCAGACGGCAGATCGTATTGTCTAATAACGAGCCGCTGCCGCAAGCCACTGTACAGCACGGGGACAAGCGATGGCATAGCTATCGCTCCTCCCCATGCTACGGAGTAGATCGCTGCATGTAATCATATCGGTCTCCTCCACTAGCGAGCAGGCGATTGCCAGGAAGGAACGCTTCCCTCCCAACAATGGCTTGCTCAATCGACCTGTGTAATACAGGCTTTAGGCTGACTCTGCTCCTTGAAATCCCGCGCCAGCTCACTTCACTCCCAGGCGTCCAGCCAGTTCATTGATGCATCTGCTCACAGTGGGCAGTGTACGGCGCGGTCTCGGCAGTGAAGTGAGGAGTGCGGCATGTAAAGCATGTGCGCCAGATGTCTGAGCCAGAATCCCGATGCATTTGCAGAAGTAAATCAGCCCTATCGGGTGAGTGTGAATTATCAGCGTTTTCTTCTTTCAGATGGATTGCCAGCAGTGGAGCCATTCAGAAAAGGACTTACTGAGCTTATGGATGTCTGCCAGCACGTTCTCAACACATTTGAGGTAAGGTAACCTGATTGGAAGAGGTTCTCCGTGCCACAGATATTGATGACCTATCCTGAGGATAGGCGGTGATCTGACACCCGGTCCCCCCCCCGGCTGCGGCGCCAGAGGCTGTGCTGGGTACAGAGGTGGGGGCAGACGGCTCAGTACACTGCGTAGTGGCCATGTGAATGGGGCTGAACTTCCTTTGGGGATAGATCAGTGCAGATTGTCCTTATATTTGCATACCCATGCCTACTAACCTATGTGGCTGGATGAAAAGAGAGAAAAACCAGTATTTTCTGAAGCATGTTGGGTTTTTTGATCCTCTTCAGCTCTTGCGACGTCACTACGTGCTCTAGACACAGCGCAAGCTTTGGGCGAGGGAGACATGCGGTCGGCCAGGGCACACTTCTGCTACTTATACCATCGGGACCATAAATATATGCCCATTCAGGAGGATATGTCATCTCAAGATGGACTCCTTGAACCCGTGGACATCAGCTCTGGTAGTTTAGTCAGCACTTGTGCTATAGTGTGTCCATTAACAGGAGTAGTAGTAGGCTAGTGGTCCGGTGGATTACAGGGTCTGTATAGATGGTTAGCTCTGTCCATGCTTTTTTGTGAACGGTACTGGCTTGTGCCCTGCACCACTATCCGTCTTTTACATTACAGCTTCACCAGTCTACAGATCTGTCTGCTCCATACACTGTTAGTTCCCAGCTCCACAACAGTCTAAAACAGCTGATCAGTGGGGGTGCCGGGTGTCAGACCCCCATTAATCTGATATTTATGACTTATCCTGAGGATAGACCATCAATATCTGTAGGCCGAAGAACCCCTTTAAAGGGAAGGGGTTTATTAATCTTGTGTCTATTACCAGCAGTCACTGCTGCGACCCACCTCCAGTTGGGAGAATGACGGCATCTTGACCCTCATTTCCCAATTCAGATAACCGCTTCTAACATGGAGACCAGTAGAGAGATTGGTCATGCTTGTGCACGGCTCTCCCCATGTCTTTTTTTATTTTATTTATTTATTTTCTTCCTCTTTAGGCTTCATTCACACAATAGTGGAAAACGTGACAATGGACAAAATAGAACGTCCTATTTTTTGACACTTTCACTGACTACGTCCCGTCCCCCCCCGAACAATTGAAGGGGACCGGTTTTAATGTCCGTTTCTTCAAAAGGCACCAGTGAAAAAAAATAGGCATTAAAAACGGAGCCTTATGCCATCTTTATTGGGAAGTTTTTTTTTGTTTTGTTTTTTACTGTCATGTGAAAGTAGCCTGATTGTTTCAGTGCCGTATGTGCTTTTAAGGCCAGTGACTGCCCCGTGGACACTACCCGGCCTCCACACTTCTAGTTTCTGTACATTTGCTGAGTGACCTTTTGCATTGAGGGGTCCGATGCAAAATGCAGTGTGTGCGGAGATGTGCTCTATAATTTTCATGGTGGTGGTTGTTGTTGAAAATTCCCCATGACCGCAGATATTATAGGGTTCCATTTCAGCATTTGCCTATTTCCAGCAGTCTTATAGAGATACATGGAGAATGAGAACCCAGCTGTTGGACCCCCACTGATCCGATAATTATCCCCTGTCTTGTGGATAGGGGATAAGTTAAGAACTTGGCACAACCCCTTTAAGTGATGGCTCATACATGAGATGAAATGATCCCTCCCAGGTCTGGTTTCCATTTGGTTGCAGTGGCTTGTGGTGGTTAAATGACTTTCCTATGTCCTGACTGAAGGCACGTCCTAATTATCCATGTCACTCACTCCCAGATTAGTCATAGCACTTCTGATCTCGAGACCTAATTATTTAAAGGGATTGTCGGACACTCACCGCTTATCACCTAACCACAGGGTCCCTTTTCTGGGACCCCCTCCATTCAGATGTATGGGGGTCCTGTGTCTCTCACAGTATGGGGGTCATCAATACTATCACAAGGATAACCCCGTAAGACTACGTTCGTATGTGCAGTAACCTGATCCCGCAGGCTGTTTTGGCAGCCTGCCAGAGTTCACTTGTCCGGCATTGCCGAATACTGCTATTAACCGCCGGACCCCACTATAATGGGAGCCGGCTGCAATGGTCTTTATCCAACCAGAACCTGGTACTCATGCTGGATAACTGTCGTTCCCATTATAGTCTATAGGGTCCAGCAGTTAATAGCAGTGTCTGGCAAGGCCGGAGCGGTGGACTCTGGGAGGCTGTTCTCTGCCGGATCAGATTACCATTCATGTGAACGTAGCTTTAAAGTCTGTGGGACTAATGAAGATGACCAAGCACCGTACTGTGCTTTCTCCATCAGTCCCATAGAAATGGAATAAAGCTGCAGCACTGATGCATGACTGCCCTTCTATTCAAACCAGAGAAACAGGACCCCCAATTCTGTAGTCAGTAAGTGACTCGGAGGTTAGACCCCAGCGATCAGACAATTAAAAGGATTGTACAGCCTGCACTAAAAACGCCACAACCCCGCCGATCACTGCAACTACACAGCTCCATCATCCAGCTCATCACTACAGCACTGCTCCCGTTGAAGTCAGTGTGAGCAGCGCTGCGGTGCTGAGCTCTGTCCCCTACTGGTTAACGGAGACGTGTAGTTCCGCCAATGGAGATGGCGGGTGCATAGTGTTGGATTCCTGCCAGTCAACCAGTGATAGGCCAACACTGGACAACCCTTATTAACAAGCAGTGGGATTGCCGGGCGTAAGTGTTAGCATTTCTTATAAAAATCTTCCCACTTTGTCTATAGTGAAGTTTCTGCTTTTTTAATTGGGCACAAAAATATGATGTGGCCTGATTATATGAAATTGGCCAAGAGGGCGGCTATGTCCTAAAAATGTCCCCTCTCCGGTCCGTGGTTGGTATTGCAGCTTAGCCTCATTCACGTGAATGTAGCTGCAGACACCGTCCAGGACAGGAGTGGCTCTGCTTTTCGAATAAAGTGGACATGTTTGTTTGTTTTTTTATGATTTTCATACACTGCCTTAAAAGTGTCATTAGTCCTGTAACTTTTTTATAGTTTTTGACCAATTATCCCCTCTTTGTTGTCTCTCACAGACCAGCATGAAACGATACAATGACCAAAAGGAGACTGGAATGGAGTAACGTCCTGGAGTAGCGTGTATATAATGTCCTGTGAGGACCTCTGCTCTGTAATATACATTTCGTAGAATATTTTCTATTGCTTCCATTCTTATATGTAACATAAGGTTAAATATACATGTACAATACTTCTGAATATGAATGGTTTTCATTTATAGACCATGTGTGTAAATAGAGTGTATATGAATGTGCTGTGAGCATGATGTCCGCTGGGTCAAAGCGTCTCCAATACGACGGCGATTGTGAGGTGTTCTCGGTATGCAATGATTAGTACCTACCGAAGGAGCTCCAAGGAAGGAACCGGCGACTGAGTCATGGACGTCTCAGGCTGCACAAGGGGAGTCTGTCTGGTCCAGTCTTATGGAAGAGCTACTGTAGGACCATTTATGACATGTCCACAGAGATTCCCACCTCAAAAAGCTTGTTTAGCTTTTTCCGTGACCTCCATAGAAGTCATTGAGGGAGATCCGTACACATGTACAGCCAACTCTCCATTCATTCTCTGTCTGGATATGGAGGCCACCTCACCATGCTAGACCGGGATGAGGGGAACCCTGTAACTGGAAATGTGAGGGTCCTAGAGATGGGACAAACCTCTATCAGACATATTGGCATATCATGTAGATCTTCTGTAATGCCTAAAGTAGGAATAGCTGTTTAATGCCAGCTATGATAGAAAACACAAAGCATCGCAGCTTGTTGTTTATGGGGCTGGGTAGTGCTGACTGGTCAGTGTCCATACTGACCCCTGTCCACCACTGAGAACGCCTACAATAGCAGCAAGAGCATCAGAACTGGATCATGGAGCAGGTGGCCTGGTCTGAGGAATCGCGTCTTGCTTTAGATCACAGGGGGTAGAGTTGGTTGCTTGTGCGTCACTTATCTGAGGAAGAGATGGCACTTTGGGAAGAAGACAAGCTGGAAGAGGCAGTTGAGAGGCTCTGTAAAAAGTTCTTGGTAGGAAAACATGGGTTTGGGCATTTGTGTGGATATAACTTGATACGTACCACCTACCTAAACATTGCTGCAGACCTTTCGTGGTAACGGTATTCTCTAATGGCACTGGATCTTCCTGTCGGTGCGCGGTGTACTCGCCTTTCATCGCTGTAGGAGTTCCCAAAATAGTCTAGCAAGCTTGCTCAGCTGTTTTCGGAACTCCAGAGAGTGCACCGCACAAGCGCAGCCACTTCTCCATTCACCACCATGGGACTGCCAGAAATAGCCAAGCTGGCGTTCGGCTATTTTCGGACCTCCCATAGCTGTGATCGTAGGATAGCCGTGCATGCTCAGCAGCTCTGTGTTTACTTTGGGGGGTTTTGTTTGGCCCCGCACCTTTCTGACATTGATGGCATGTCCTAGCAGTATGCCATCAATGTCCCAGATAGGCCAACACACTTCTAAGGGTCAGCCGCCAACGTTTTGGTACCAGCTACACGCTATTAGGTAGGTGGTTATAATGTTCTGGAAATGCATTGAAAATTGTGATCACTGCCCTGTTGTCATCTTCAGACACTTTTGTGTGCGCCACTTGTTGGCTGGCTCATTTTGCACCAAACTTTTTAGGGCCATTTTGGCACGTCTTAAGCCATACTCTTTCCTGTAATCGATGACTTTTCCTGCTAAGCCAGACCCCCTTGTTGAGCAATGTGCAAAAATTGATAAAACACATGAAAAATGTGGTGCAAAGTGAAGAAGAAATTTTTTTTCTTTTGGGAGCAAAGTACCGTAAGCCAGAATTCCGGTGCATTTAGTTTAAGAAATCTTCCCAGTTAGGTTTATTTAAATGAAGCGATATCTTGGTAGTATAGCTGAGAAGACTTCTTGTATTAAGCATGTTAGGATTTTAAAAGCTGAATTGTAAGGTTAGAGGGGACTATGTTTTATCAACTGCCAGTGGGGGAAGGACACTGGTTCTGGCCAGAGCCTATCCACAGCAGTACCAGGAGGGATATGTGGTAACAAAACATAAAAAAGGTATTTCCTTACGCTAGAAAACACTGCTGATTACTGTAAAATGGCTGGTTTTTGTCCGATATTACATGACTGCTAACTGGGAATCATGAAATGTCCCACTAATACTGTGTTGGTTGTAGTGGCATATTTTATTTTTTCTCTCTCCAGAATGCAGCGTGCCTGAGGTGTGGTATTTTTTTCAGACTTCTTCCCATTTACTTCCATGTAGGAAAAAAAAGGTCTGAAAACAACCCAAGTAAAATGTGAGACTAAGGGCTCGCTCACACGACCGTCTTTTTCAGTGTTTCCCGGGCCATTTTTCCCAGATCCGTTGTTCCGTTTTTTTTTGTTTCAGTAGGGTTTCCGGCTCCTTTCCGTTTTTCCGTTCGGCATGTACAGTATACAGTAATTACATAGAAAAAATGGGGCTGGGCATTACATTTTCAATAGATCGTATCCTTTCTGATTTCGCAGAACTGAGTACATTCCGTATGTGTTCTGTTTTTTTTGCTGACCCCTTGACTTGAATGGAGCCACGGAACGTGATTTGCGAGCAATAATAGGACATGTTCCATTGAAAGATTAAATGGAATGCATACGGAGTACATTCCGTTTTTATTTTTTGCGGAACCATTGAAATGAATGGTTCCGTATACAGACTGTATACGGAACGCAAAAAAAGTTCATGTGAATGAGCCCTAAAAAAGATGCCTCCCAGAAAAAGACTTGTAAAAACGCTTGATTAATGTTTTTTTAAAAGTCGAATAAAGTTTAGAATCACTTTTTGGGACATTACCAAATCCATCTGGTTGGGAGGCTTAAATGTTTAACATTTTGGGGTTGTAATGCTGGGGAGTCTGGTAACATGTAAGAATATTTGTTTTTGAAGGGTTTGTCCAACCCCAAATTTTTTTGTGAAAAAATTGATTACAGCGATGTTAAGTAAAATGAGGATGCGCCGACGTGACATTTTTCCGCTACAGCCAGTCACTGACTGTCGCAATAATGTGTCGTCACCACTCTAGCTAGTGATTGGTTACAGAAGTCATGTCCACATGTCGCTGCTGGATCAAGGACCACAGAAACCAGAAGAGGACCTGGAAAGTGCTGGCACTGGAGCAGTGGGGTAGTGGTAAGGGGGGGGGGTGATCTTTTTTTTTTTTTTTTTTTTGCACCATTGTAAAACTGTTTAAAAAATGTTGGACGCCTTTAATGTAATTTCACAGTTAAAGGGGTTTTCTGAAACTTTAATACTGATGAAGCATCTTCTGGATAGGTCATCAGTATGTGGTCGGTGGGGTTCTGACACCTGGAACCCCTGCTTTTCCTAGGCCAGTGATAGGCAAACTGCGGCTCTCCAGCTGTTGCAAAACTACAACTCCCACCATGCCCTGCTGTAGGCTGAAAGCTGTAGGCAGTCTTTGCATGTTGGGAGTTGTAGTTCTGCAACAGCTGGAGAGCCGCAGGTTGCCCATCACTTTCATCAGTCACATGACCTAGGCACAGTTCAGTCCCATAGAAGTGAATCGGGCTGAGCTGCGATACCAAGCACAACCACTATCCAATGTACGGCCCTGTGCTTGGTGACCAGAAAGAAGGCTGTGGCGCTACTATGAGCGCTGGTGCATTCTCAAACACCTGAAAAGCATTGGGTCCCGTGTGTAGGACCCCCACCGATCAGATACTGATCCATATGCCTTAACAGGTGAGAACCCCTTACAGCATTTACTCCTGCATTGCTCCTTCATTCTTATATTGTAGTGAAGGTCTCGCTCTCGTCTGTTTCTCCCCGCAGCCAAACTGTAGGTGTAATTAGGACTCTGATCCGATTATCATAGATGCTCTTGAAAAGTTTTCCAAAGAGCTCTGAAGATGTGTCGGCGTTCAGTTCAGAGGATTTCCTGCCAGGTATTAGATTAAGGCCTCATGCACATGAACGTATTTTGTTTCCGTATCCATTCCTTTTTTTTTTTGCGTATAGGATGCAGACCTATTCATTTCAATGGGTCCGCAAAAAAAATTTACAATGTATAGAAGAGATCAAAATCTACAATACTGCGCCACACTTAGGGCTCATGAACAAATGTACACTGCTCAAAAAAATAAAGGGAACACAAAAATAACACATCCTAGATCTGAGTTAATTAAATATTCTTCTGAAATACTTTGTTCTTTACATAGTTGAATGTGTTGACAACAAAATCACACAAAAATAAAAAAATGGATATCAAATTTTTCAACCCATGGAGGTCTGGATTTGGAGTCACACTCAAAATTAAAGTGGAAAAACACACTACAGGCTGATCCAACTTTGATGTAATGTCCTTAAAACAAGTCAAAATGAGGCTCAGTAGTGTGTGTGGCCTCCACGTGCCTGTATGATCTCCCTACAACGCCTGTGCATGCTCCTGATGAGGTGGCGGACGGTCTCCTGAGGGATCTCTTCCCAGACCTGGACTAAAGCATCTGCCAACTCCTGGACAGTCTGTGGTGGATAGAGCGAGACATGATGTCCCAGATGTGCTCAATTGGATTCAGGTCTGGGGAACGGGCGGGCCAGTCCATAGCATCAATGCCTTCATCTTGCACAAACTGCTGACACACTCCAGCCACATGAGGTCTAGCATTGTCTTGCATTAGGAGGAACCCAGGGCCAACCGCACCAGCATATGGTCTCACAAGGGGTCTGAGGATCTCATCTCGGTACCTAATGGCAGTCAGGCTACCTCCGGCGAGCACATGGAGGGCTGTGCGGCCCTCCAAAGAAATGCCACCCCACACCATTACTGACCCAATGCCAAACCGGTCATGCTGGAGGATGTTGCAGGCAGCAGAACTTTCTCCACGGCGTCTCTAGACTCTGTCACGTCTGTCACATGTGCTCAGTGTGAACATGCTTTCATCTGTGAAGAGCACAGGGCGCAAGTGGTGAATTTTCCAATCTTGGTGTTCTCTGGCAAATGCCAAACGTGGACCTCGGGCCCTGATATCACCCTCATGGAGTCTGTTTCTGACCGTTTGAGCAGACACATGCACATTTGTGGCCTGCTGGAGGTCATTTTGCAGGGCTCTGGCAGTGCTCCTCCTGTTCCTCCTTGCACAAAGGCGGAGGTAGCGGTCCTGCTGCTGGGTTGTTGCCCTCCTACGGCCTCCTCCACGTCTCATGATGTACTGGCCTGTCTCCTGGTAGAGCCTCCATGCTCTGGACACTACGCTGACAGACACAGCAAACCTTCTTGCCACAGCTCGCATTGATGTGCCATCCTGGATAAACTGCACTACCTGAGCCACTTGTGTGGGTTGTAGACTCCGTCTCATGCTACCACTAGAGTGAAAGCACCGCCAGCATTCAAAAGTGACCAAAACATCAGCCAGGAAGCATAGGAACTGAGAAGTGGTCTGTGATCACCACCTGCAGAACCACTCCTTTATTGGGGGTGTCTTGCTAATTGCCTATAATTTCCACCTGTTGTCTATCCCATTTGCACAACAGCGTGTGAAATTGATTGTCACTCAGTGTTGCTTCCTAAGTGGACAGTTTGATTTCACAGAAGTGTGATTGACTTGGAGTTACATTGTGTTGTTTAAGTGTTCCCTTTATTTTTTTGAGCAGTGTATTTTCTTTCCGTTTCTGTTCCGTATTTTTTTTTTTTAGCAGACTGTATGCAGAATCATTCATTTGAATGGGTCCGCAAAAGAAAACTGAAGTTGCTACGTGTGCATTCCATTTCCGTATGTCCGTTCCGCAAAAGAATAGAAGATGTCTTATTGTCTGCATTACGGACAAGGATAGGACTGTTCGATTAGGGGCCGGCTGTTCCGTTCCACAAAATACGGAATGCACACAGACGTCATCCGTATTTTTTGCGGACCGCAAGATGTATACGGTCGTGTGCATAAGCCCTTACTCTGGCTTATTACAATAGTATCAGTCCTTCAGAACTCTGTTCAATCAGAAAAGAACATAGCATTTCTTGCTATGAAGGGCCTGGTGCATGCGTTCATTACACAGTTGGCTGGTTTTCATGGGAACTGTGTAATGCTTCCTTTAACCTGTGGAGGCGCTGCAGGAAAATAAAATTATGCAAACGTGCTCACAGCTAATCACCATGTCCCAGCAGTGGTCGGCTTATCTGTGGGAGACTATTTTAAAGAAAAGTGGACAACATCCTTATAATGGCCCCCAGAATGCCTCTGCCCCCCCTCTAGAGCATACCTAACTGTTCCCTGGGACCCGCGTCCCTGCACGACCGCCGCTGCATCTCCCCGTCGCATGGATCAAAACATCCGGCAACCGGGGGGGTGCAGCCAATAGCAGACCACAACGGTGACCAGCCTCTAGGGCAGTGGTGGTGAACCTATGGCACTAGGGCACCCGCACCCTGGAAAAAGTCTATGGTGTACCAATGTCTTAGACTTTTCCTGCCATTCATTGGCGCAGTATGAACAGCACAGGCGGTGCATTGAATGTAGGCCGGCTATTATAGCTAAATGATAAAGTACATGGAAGGTGGACAGTAGTATTCAGGTTAAATTGCTGTGTTGGCACTTTGCGATTAATAAGTGGGTTTTGGGTTGCAGTTTGGGCACTAGGTCTCTAAAAGGTTCGCCATCACTGCTCTAGGGGGTCATTATAGGGATTGGCTAACCTGTCAAGTCTCATCAGCAGGACTTCTTCACCTGTGAGGGGCTGTCCCTGCAGGTGAAGAACTGCCCCACTTTGGCTAGATTGACAGGGCTTGACATTTTAGCCCGGTTGTGACAATTTCCTGTCTACGTCACTGCTCCAAATGGCAGAGGCTTTAGGCTGGGTTCAGACCTGAGCGTATTTGATATGCGCGTTTTATGCGCGTTTTTTGCAATAGTAAACGCGCGTTTGTGTGATAGACTGCAGTGTCCTATGGCCACAAACGCGCGTCAAAACGCCCCAAAGAAGCTCAAGAACTTGTTTGAGCGTAGGGCGTTTTACAGCGCGTTTTTCAGCGCTGTAAAACGCTCAAGTGAGAACCAGGGCCGTAGGGAAGCATTGGTTTTCATGTGTTGAGCGTTTTACAGCGCGTTTGAACGCGTTGTAAAACGCTCAAGTGTGAACCCAGCCTTAGCGTCAGAGCAGCGACCGCACTAGCGCCACTACGCTTTCCGTTAGGGGAGGGTAAACGGAAGGAGAGTCGGTGGACCAGGGTCATGAAGAGCAAAGTGTAGCCCATCAACTGCAGGGTGGTCAGAGTGCCCATGATGACCCCCTGTTTACCATCCAAAGGGTCTACAGTGGGCAAGAGATCATGGAGGAATGGAAAAAGGTGGCCCGGTCTGATAAGGTTTTCTTTTACTGCATGTGGATGGACTGGTGAGTGGGCATCACTTACATACCTCCTGGATTCGGCCGTGCGCCAAACTTTGCAACTTTATTTTACACCAGAATAGGGATTGAAAAAATGTTCCGCTATGTGTCTGTAAACTCATTGGATGTAAGAGTTGTGCAAGATGAGAAAAACATGGCTGCCTTCTTTCAAACACTGAAAACTGTGGAAAAAAACCCAAAACTATTGCAAAGTCAGAAATCTTTTGTTTTTCTACAAAAAAACAACACCTTTTTTAATATAATAAAATTAAGACGTACGCACACCGGCAGAACATTACAAGCAGTCTTATAACAATGCTATATTGACTCCTATGGTTTTTACATTATTCTAGGGAAATAATAGGTAGAGGTGAAGGTAGGTGTAACTAGCAGAGTTGGTCATTTTTGGCTACTTGTTGCCCGTGGGTGACAGACTCAGTAAGTGCTTCTTTAAAGGGGTATTCCGATTGTGACAAGTTATCCCTGATTCACAGGAGAGGGGATAACTATCAGATCGGTGGGGGTCCTATTGCTGTGAACCCCACCGATCACAAGAATGGGGACTCCGTATCCTTGAGGCCCCCCAAAATGAATGTGGCGGTAAGATAGTCTTGCACACTGCCGCTCCATTCATCTCTACGGCAGTTCCGGAGACTGCCGAGTACAGCGCTCGGCTATTGCCTGAGCTCCCACAGAGATGAATGGAGTGCCTGCTCCACTGATTTGGGGGGTTCCTGAAAGTATGATGACCCCCCACCAACCCAGTAGTTATTCCATATCATGTGGGAATGTCATAGGGAATAACTTGTCACAACTGGAATACCCCTTTAAAGAAGACCTGTCAGCTCTCCTGACTTGCCTATTTTAGTATTCTTCATGAAACAACAAGTCTATAGCTCCTTTTCTTAGAGTGCTTCACCATGTCGTTCCTCTCTTATTCCTTCTAGAAATTTTAAGAATAAACCGTTACCAGTTGGAACTTTTACTAGTTACCGGTCGGGAGGGGTATCCTTCCATGTTCCGACACTGTTCATTCAGAGCTCAGAGTGCCAGTGTGTGCAGGGCTATGCCCCATTGACAAGGTAACACCCAGTTGTCTGTGTTCATAAAAATTCAGGAAGAATAACAGAGGAACAGAACAACGCAGATTTATGCAAAAAGATGCTCCACAATTCCTATTACATGGGGAATGCGAACACTTTCTAAAATGGATATGTCGGGAGACATTTAAGGGGTAATTTAGTTTCAAAGATATACTTTGGGCCCTGTTGCCCATAGCAACTAATGGGTGTCCATCTTCCATTTCTTAAACTGCTGTGAAAAAAATTAAGTCATAGTTGCCAATGTAATTTGGGAAATTTAACGGGGTATTCCCAAGACAGACAATGGGGGCATATCGCTAGGAGCGGGGAGAGCGGTGGCTGGAGGACCCCAGGTTGCTGGATGACCCCACCTCGCTTGCGCGGCCACCGCTCCCATACATTTCTATGGGGCCGACAGAAATCAATGGAGGGTGGCTGTGCATGCGCAGTGCGCTCTCCACCACCTTTTCCCACTCCGTTCTTGGTGTACAATGGTTGTCCTAGTAATATGCCCCCATTGTTTGTGATGGGAAACCCCTTTAAGCCCCTCCCTTGGGACAGCCTGTGAAATGCTCACAAAGTGCCTACTTTGGGGTTAATTGGCACAGCCCCACTCCCTTCCCATTCATTTCCTGGGACTGTTGGAGACCATCTTAAAGCTGATTAGTTTCTAAGGGTTATTGACTCAACTGGGAATAATCTTTTAAATGCTATAGAAACCTTTGGGGCATTTTATGATTGCATTTTACTAATTTTTGGCTAAAATAATTTTTTCAGTAGGTCTTTAACCATTTCTGAGTACAGGGTTAAAAATCAGTCTGTTTGCAGGCTGTCAGTTTTATTTGAATCCTGTCATCTGAGGGCTCAAGTGTAGATCTAATCTTTGATCACCTGACCTCATAAAAACTCAGTATAGCTCAATTCCTATCAAACTCCGAGGTAAGAGCTACATGTGACCCCCTCGGATGACGGGTTTTTAAAGAAAACAGAAACTGACAGCTTGCAGACTGATTTTTAACCCCTGTATCTCAGAAATGGCTGAACATTTTTAATAAAGACCAACTGAAGAAATAATTTCTAGCCCAAAATGAGTAAAATACAATCATAAAAAATGCTCCTAAAGGTGTACACAGTCTGCTAATAATACCAAGAACTTTATTGATCACATACATAAAGACTAAATGGGATTTGTGTGACCCAGTCACATTCATTTAGAAAAATATTAGAAAATACTACATAATACGCGTAAATGGCAGTGTTAAAAAAAAAGTCCAGCGAACTTCATTTAAAGGGGCAGTAGGCACAAAAATTGCCCCTCTAAAAATTGAAAATTTGTAGAAACTACCCTTGTTCTGTACTTAAGGAAACTTGCGTAGGCTAGCTGTTACCTCCCACACCAAACAAGATTGGGTGACTCACAACATTCAGCCCATTTTTTTTTATCAGTTTACAATTCCCGCCACGGTAGAATTTGGCATTGAAAATGGTTTCCATATGCTGTGGACAGTTCCAATTGTATGCCAAAACTCGGGATTTATGCCTGATTTATATAAGCTTGGCAGCTTGTTACCACAATGAAGTATGGGTTCTCTTACAGTCTTTGTAAGGGTGCAGTCTGAGGGGGTGGTCCAGGAGAAATTGGATCCTCACAGTACTGGAGCTTGAAGAACCTTTTGAGCACTAAGGTAGAAAAAGGGGACCTACGTCCATTAGATACGGGGATGTGATCTTATTTTGTCTTCAGGAAGAGCTGTATTTGTTTGAAAGACGAGAACTGCTCCGATCCAGGACCAGGTCATGGCCATTGGCTTTCCACTTGCCTCCAGAACCTTTCTCATCCATAGGTGTGATGGCTAGATTTGGCCTGTGGCACCAACAGCAAAGGCAAGACTATAGAAACAAAAACCTGAGATCAGTACATAAGTACATGCTGGTTACATGGAAGATACTTGGACCATAAGCATTTTGTGTGTTAAAGTTGAAATAAAGTTTTACAGATTTAGGCTACTTTCACACTGCCGTTTCAGGGTCCGCCTGTGAGATCCGTTTCAAGGCTCTCACAAGCGGCCCTAAACGGATCAGTTTGGCCCCAATGCATTCTGAATCGATGCGGATCCATTCAAAATGCATCAGTTTGGCTCCGCTCTGCCTCCATTCCGCTCTGGAGGCGGACACCAAAACGCTGCTTGTCCGCCTGGTGGTTTGGAGCCAAACGGACTTACAATGAAAGTCAATGGGGACGGATCCGTTTACATTGACACAAATATGGTGCAATTGTAAACGGATCCGTCCCCCATTGACTTTCAATGTAAAGTCAGGACGGATCTGTTTGACTTCACTTTTTTTTGACTAAGTTATGCAGACGGCTCCGTACTGAACGGATACCATTGTTTGCATTTATAGGTGCGGATCCGTCTGTGCAGATACCAGACGGATCCACACCTTGCGCAGGTGTGAAAGTAGCCTTATTTGTAATTTTTCTCATTTTTTTCTGGATTTCTTAAAGAGCTAGCCTGATTAAGCTTGCCCATCAAACAGATCAGCTGATTGCTGCAGGTTAAGCTTTAGAAACTCCTGATTAGGGGTGAGCGAATCGACTTCGGATGAAACATCCGAGGTCGATTCGCATTAGACTTTGTTTCAATACTGTACGGAGCGAGCGCTCCGTACAGTATTAGAATGTATTGGCTCCCATGAGCTGAAGTTATTACTTCGTGAGATTTCACGTATTAACTTGAGAAATTCATTTATACTGTAAAAAAACCTTTACCAAACTCGGATTCGATGTACCTTGGAGTAATAACTTCGGCTCATCAGAGCCAACACATTCTGATACTGTACGGAGCGCTCGCTCCGTACAGTATTCAAAGGAAGTTTTATGCACATCGACTTCAGATGTTTCATCTGACGTTGATTCGTTCATCCCTACTCCTGATAATTGGGTTTTATCGCCAGAGGAAGCTTCACCCATTGCAGGAGAGATGTAGGATTGAATACCGACCCTTCAAATGGATGTCTCTCTACCTGGGCTAGTAGAGAGGTCCCTATCATCTAAATGACGTCTATATGCCCTAAAAGGGTTGACTTGATGAGACAACTGTTTAAGTATAATTATCCAGTAATTAGTAGGTAATAAAAAAAACACTGTGAGTACATATTTTCATTAAAGGGGTTTTCCAGAAGTTTAATATTGATTGCCTAGCCTTAGGGAAGGTCATTGATATCTGATCAGCTGTTTTAAGCCTCTTCCTAGGCCAGTGATGTCACATTCATTGGTCACTGGGTCTAGGCTGCAATACCAAGTACAACCACTATATGGCCCTGTGCTTGGTATGCTGGGAAGAGGCTTGCTAGAGCACATTGGCCTCTTCAAACCGCTAATCAGTGGTGGTGCTGGACCCCCGCCAACTTGATATTGATGACCTACCTTGAGGATAGGACATTATCACTTGCTTTCCCCAATTTGGGAAGGGTACCAGGAGGAAACTCGCACAAACACAGGGAGAACATACAAACTTCATGCAGGTGATGTCCTTGGCCAGATTTGATCCCTCGACCTCAGCGATGCAAAGTGCCAGTGCTAACCACTGAGCCCCCGTTGTGTCCATCAATAATGCCCATCTCGGCCACAAATGGCGGTTATGGGAATACCCCTTTAATGCACTCCTATAGTCTTATCGTGGTCGTTACGGTGAGATAATTTCCCCCTCTCGCCCCTTCCTCTCAGATAAATCACAAGTTCATCTCAAATGTTAAAATTTTGCATTGAAATCACTGGTGTGAATAGGTAGCTGAAGGTTCAGTAATCACACAGTCTTACCCGGAAACAGTTTTTGAATTTTCTGCTGACAAAGTAGAGAGCCACTGGGTTGATGCAGGAATTCAGCGAGGCCATATTGATGCCGATATAATTCACAACCAAGAAAAAGCTGAATGAAGCAAAACAGAGGAGCATGGTCAACATGTGCAAGAATCTGGGGCTATGTACAAATTCTATCCATGACCATATACGTTCTTCCATTTTTATCTAGTGTGTTGACCAGAAGCTCTTGTGTCTCAATGTGAAATCTATAACAGGGCCCTGTACCAACCATGTGCCATTTATAACATTGACATCTTGAATTATATGTGGCAGAACAGACTTTGTGCCCCTCAGGCATCAGTGGCTGGGGGTGACTGCTACCACAGAGACAGTGGTAGGGTATATTCACACGTAGTGGTTAACACCAGGGGGAAACACGTTTTCGAAAGGCAGGCATTTTTTCCAGTACGGTTATGACCGCATTGCTATTAGAAAAGTGATTGACCTACCCATATGTGTTTGGAGTATTAAAACATGAGAACTTAGACCTACCTCCTACCTACATGAATGGTGAACAGTTGTATTACCTTCTTAAATTATTATTATAGTGAAAAATGGCTTGGAAATTTGGGCAAATATCCCTGGTTCTTAGTGAGGTTTTGCTCACCTTATTCATATGTGTGTCTGTATTTAACATACAAGGAAACCTCTCCAATGGACCAGATGCAGACTGACCATTTTCTGTAAGAAGACCACTCCCCAGAAGCCACTTTTCAATGCAATGTTGGGTGGTCCTCTCAAAGAGGTTTCATAATTGTTTCATGTTGATTTCATTATTGGACGGATTGAAGTCAAAGTTCATCCATGAGCTAAGATGGTACAAGTAATGGGGTAACATGCACAAATAACCCCTGGTCCATGAATTTGGAAGATATGTCGTGTTTTTCGTGTTTGGAGCCAGTATAGTATACGAGTTTACACAAATGGTATTGCTTCAACAAAAATAAAAGTCTCAAAATGCAATCTTGCTTCGAGCGCAGCAGGTCTATGGTGAGGTAGGTTCAAGTTCACACTTAGTCCTGAATTTCATAAAAAAAAGACCGCGCAGCTCAAAACCATCCATGGCGTGACTACTATAAGACTTGCAGTATTTCACTATGTCAAGCTCTCTTGCGTAATATCTAGAAGATAGAGGCATTGACTGCGGTGGGAGCCCGGATTTCAAATTCAGTGATCGATCGTATTGCAAGGACACTTTCTGCATACCTTCTACTACTGACATTTCCATGGATGGTTTTGAGCTGCACGGTCTTTTTTTTAATGAAATTCATATAGTACACGACCTTGTATAGAAATAGTTGGTATCTTACCTGAGCAGCTCACATCTATGTGGATCAGTTCCGTCGTACACCGTTTTCTTCAGTATGCTGCTAACATGAAGAGGCAACCAACACAGCGCAAAGATCACCACCAGACAGAACACTGTCTTAGCCACCTCCCTCCTCTGAAACAAAAAATAAAACAATTATCCATCCATCCATCCATCTCATATGTATCCCTCTCATACCCATCCATCTCTCCATCTCATATCTACCAACCTCATATCTGTCCATCTCATATCCATCCATCTGGCCCTCTCATATCTATTCAATTAATTTATAACTGCTCATGCTTTACTTTTAAAGGGGGCTGTGGAAGTGGTTAACCTCAACCCCTAAAATGGAGAGAGGCTATACAGCAGGACCACTGAGTGTGATCTTTTAAGCCTCCATTGTACACATTCAGAGAGTGGAAACCATGAATTGTTTTTGTTGGCCCTTCTAATGACCCCTAATGCCACATGCAGATGGTGCGTATTACAGGCAGGTTTTCTGCATGGACCTTGTACAGAAAATCTGCAGTATAAGGCCTCTTGCACATGATTGTATGTAATTTGCGGTCCGCAAAAAATATCGATGACATCCGTGTGCATTCTGTATTTTGCGGAACGGAACAGCTGGCCCTTTACAGAACAGTACTATCCTTGTCCGTAATGCGGACAATAATAGGACATGTTCTATTTTTTTGCAGAACGGAAACGGAATGCACACGGAGTTACTGCCGTTTTTTTTTGCAGACCCATTGAAATGAATGGTTCCGCATACAGTCCGCAAAAAAACGGAACGGACACGGAAAGAAAATACGTTTGTGTGCAAGAGGCCTAATAGAATAGCACAATACTTTGGTTTACCTGTTTCATGTGATCATTAAGTGCAATCCTCATCCCATTCTTCATGCTCAACATCTCACAGGACATCAAGGTGTAGAAGACTCCAGTGCAAGCCAAGGGTAAGCAAAAGTAGAAACCGAAAAGCCACCAGACCTTCACTTCTTGATAGAACTAGAACACAGAGGGATATTTTGTAGATTTATAAAACTGTGATAATGATGGACGCTTCAGCTCATTCTGATGCATGCCACGTACAGTAATTGTGCACGAAAGTATTCAGATCCAGGTACTGTTTGGAAAAATGCTAAATGCTTTTTCTTGGGTCGACCCATTTAGGATAAATTGCCCCCAACGTATAAAAGAATGTTGCAGAACTTTTACAACAAATAAAATTTACCTCTTTAAAAAGGTTGTGCTAAGTTTCAAATGTATCCCCAATCTACAAGATATGATTTGAATGGTGGGAGTCCAACCACTAGACCTTCACCGATCGTGAGGACATGTCTCGCATGATAAATGATGTAGCTGTCGATAGTACCCGCCCCCACCCCATCTATATTCATCTCTTTGGGACTACATTGCCATACGGGGGTACACTTATACCTTGGCACGAACCCTTTGAAGGGTAACTGTCATATTTTTTATTTATTTGCTAGTTTATTAGAGCTAGGCATGTATACCTGAGTTAGTCTGTCAATGATTGTCAAAAGATCTGTAATTACCTTATAATAACAGCTTTCATTAATGTCCTCTGTCCCTTTCCACTGCTCCCTTAAAAGACCATTGCTATGGCTTGTCTGTCTCCATCTAAAAAGACAGGAAGACGGAGGGGCGGTCCTTCACACTGCATGCCTGCATTAGGCTTCAGAGTGAGGAGGCGTGTCTCTCAGTAATCCAATCTGATTGGCTGGCAGGGAGCTGCTGGCTACAGCAAGTGTGTATGGGAAGTGAGGGAAAGCAGTTTTGGCCCCAGAGAACTGGCTCATCTTGAGAAGGTCCTCATATTGTAAATGTTTAAACAGCCATAACTAAGGGAAAAACTCAAGGAAAACAGTGGTATGTGAAGAAACTAAAGATTGCTTTATGCATAATGCTGCTGCAGCAATAACATATGCTAACATAGATTTTTTTGATGAAAACATGACAGTTACCCTTTAAGTCTCAGAATACCCATATTGATATCCGGTATAAGCTATCTTTCTAAATTTCTGTGGAAGAAACATCTGGGCTATTTACCGTCATAAATCTGGACGACTGCTCCAGAGGCAGCATGCACACTTGAATGGTTTGATCTCTTAACTCCAACTTGACCAAGTCAAAGGCAATGGCTTCGGGGACTGCCAACATGATGGCAACTGCCCAGATCAGGGTGAGTTCTATGGCCTTCCACACTGGGATTCCAATGCCCTGAATTCTGTTCCAGGAGGCCACCGCACGATATCTGTGAAAAGAGCAGAAATGATGGAAGAGCATTTTTCAAGATTTCAATATTGATGGCCTATCCTCTGGATAGGTCATCAATATGAGATCAGCTGTGGTCCTACACTCGCCACCCCCACGACCAACTGTATGAATAGGCCACGGTGCTCCGTGAGTGCTTAGGCCTCTTTCCAGGCCATGTGGCTTCACATTCATCAGTCACATGACCTAGTGAATGGGGCTGATCTGCAATACCAAGCACAGCCACTGTTCAATGGACGGTGCTGTGTTTGGTAAGCTGTGAGGAGGCCGCTGCGCTCACCGGAGCTCTGGTGAGCACTGCGGCTTCCTCAAACAGCTGATTAGCGGGGTGCCAGGAGTCGGACACTGATGATCTCATATTGACTGAGGATAGGTCATCAATAGAGATGAGCGAACTTTTGAAAAATTAGATTCGGCTGCTTTGCCGAATTTTACAAAAAAATCCGCTTTGTGACGAATTACTTCGTTACGAAGTGAATTTCCTTGTAAGTAGTGAGTGCAATGACAGGGAGTGGCGATAGCACCGCCCCCCATCATTGTGCCCCTCAGATGCCACGTTCATAGCTGATGGCGGCATCTGACAGCAATAATACAGTGTAAAAAAATAAAATAAAAACGTACTTACCTGACCCATTTGCTCGCAACAGGCCAGGCACCGCCATCTTGCTCGAAGGTCTGGCATGAAATCTCACGCGGCCTGAGATGACGTCATCATGCCAGCCGGCGTGGTGACGTCATACGTCACCGTGCACAGGATTTGAACCGAGGTCTTCAATTAAGGCCTCATTTACCCATACGTGGACCACGTGAAAACCTCGGTTGCTATGACGCCGTGCGCTTTGTGCCGCCACCGCTGCTGTACAGTAATACACTCGTATAGATCCTACGGCGGCAGCACGAAGCGAACGGCGTCATAGCAATCAATGACGCCGTGCGCTTGTGCACTCAGCAGGATGACAGGCCGGGTTTTCACGGACCGTGGTCCACGTATGTGTGAATGAGGCCTAAGATGGCGGCGGCCGGCCCCTCGCAAGCAAATGGATCAGGTAAGTATTTTTTTGTTGTTGTTGTTTTTTTACACCATTTCAGGTTAAATCAATTCGCTACCACAAAGCATGAGGAAATTCGGCTTTGCTTGTATTCAGAAGTTATTCTTAGGTTTAAAGTTCACCTATGAACACTAATTCATAGTTTACACATAACATAGTCCAATGCTACACTCACAATTCTGCAGAATTCAGAGCTGAAATCTCCCAGCATTCTTCTATTAAGGGCTCGTGCACATGGCCGCATACGGCGGGTCTGCAATACACAGGGCACCGGCCGTGTGCACCTCGCATCACGGATGTGGACCCATTCACTTGAATGGGTCCGCAAACCCTGAGATGCGGTGCGGAAGCACGGATCGGAACCCCACGGAAGCACTATGGAGTGCTTCCGTGGTGTTTCTGGCCGTGCCTCTGCACCGCGGATCGCGGACCGTCGGTGCCCAGTGCATTGCAGACCGCAATTTGCGGTCCGGCCAGCACACAGTCGTGTGCATGAGCCCTAACACAGATTATTATGATGGTGAAATGGACTTAGTCTTTGTACAGTAACTGGATGTGGAGAAACAAACTCTCCTCCTGCATGATAAGAATGTTTCCAATGGCAGCCTGCAGAATTGTAAATGCAGCTCTGGAGTATGATACAGGCTGTAAGCTAGGATCAGTGCAAGATAAGGAATGTACTAAAAGGACACGTTTAATGTTTGTAATTAGCTGAGCAGGCATTTCCTGCATGTTGAGAGGTACCAGGAAGCAGCAGGGGATCACTGACATCAGAATCATTTTTTAAAAGAATTTTAAAACCCAGGAAACCTCTTTAACATAAAATTCAGAATTTAGCAATCTTGATGACGAGGTGGTCAGATTGTGCTGCATGTGCCAACCATTGATCCTAATTGTAATGAAGAGGTGCACAAACTTCTAAAGAGGATTTCATATACTTTCACACGTCAGTGTTCGGTCAGTGATTTAAATCAGTGATTTTTGTGAGTAGTGTTGAGCGAACTTCTGTTAAGTTCGGCGTCTAAAGTTCGGCTTCCGGTTAGCGGAGAATCCCGATATGGATTCCGAATTCCGTTGTGGTCCGTGGTAGCAGAATCAATAATCGGCCATTATTGATTCCGCTACCACGGACCACAACGGAATTCGGAATCCATATCGGGATTCTCCGCTAACCGGAAGCCGAACTTTAGACGCCGAACTTAAAACAGAAGTTCGCTCAACACTAATTGTGAGCCAAAACCTTAAGAGGAGCCTCCACAGACATAAGGTATAAGGGAAAGATCTGCACCTGTTCTGTGTTTTTGACCCGTACCTGGTTTTGGCTCAAAATCACTGATGAAAATCACTGACCAAACAGTGACCGAACACTGAGGACTCGTTCATATTTCCGTTTTTCACTGATGTGCGATGTCCGCATTTTATGCGGACAGCACACCTACCCATTGATTTAAATGTGTCTGTTCACATTTCAGTATTTTTTTTACTGACCGTGGCCGTGGGTCATGCACTACTTTGATCTGTGATGCGGACCAAGCACGCCCATTGAAGTCTTTGGGTCCGTGAAAATCACTGACACAACACGGATGGCATCTGTGTTGTGTCCGTGTTGCGTCCGTTTTTCTCTGAAGACTGATAGGAGATTCTTTGGAAATTAATTTTCAGCTGAGCAACGTCAGTGAATTACGGATGACACACGGACCAACCACGGATCCTTCACGGACAGCTGCATGGATGAAACACGTAACGCTTTTTTTCACGGACATGACACTGACAACAAAATGTGAACGAGGCCTGACCGTGTCTAGAGGGGAAAAAGCTCTCCAAGCCGTGAGAGAAGACTGATCCATGTATTAGCTTGTCACAGAATTAAAAAGTCACTGTTTTAAAAGGATAGTTTATTGTATTAAGAAATGTATATAATGGAGGGGTTGTGCTTTTATTATAGCATGGCAGTAGATGATAGATACTACATGAATAGCTGAATGGATGAGAGCAGTCTGCACCTTTACCTGTCTATGCTGAGAGCACAAAGGCTGAGCACCGTGACCCCAACAGATGCCTTCTGGATAAAGGGGAACAGCTTGCAGACATACACCCCGAATGGCCAGTTCCCTGCCAGCAGCTGCAAGTACACAGAGGAACATACAGTAAGTCTAAGTGATACGGAAATATTCACTTTACTTTGCCTGATCTCTCCTGACATGTCTGTTTTAATACCCGCTTACATTCCTCATGTGATAACAATTCTGGAACATCTATTCTTATAACTGTATGTTGTGCCATTCCTTTATTATTCCTGCTAGAAGTTTACAAATCATTTTCTAGCAGTTGGCAATGAAGGTCCAGATGAGTGTTACCCGTTGGGGGAGTGTATCCTGACACTATTCAGCACTGCCAGTGTCCTACTGTGCAGGGACATACCCCTAACTGGTAACAAACAGATGTACCTTGCTGGCAATATGTTCATACATTTGAGTAGGAATAATAGAGGAATGGCACAACATAGAGACATAAGAATAGATGTTCCAAAATGGTTGGGGATTTCAAGTAGTTACTAAAACAGTTATGTCTGAAGAGGTGATAGGTCATCTTTAAAGAGGTTGTCCGGGCGTTTTAATATTGATGACCTATCCTCAGAATAGGTCATCAATATCAGATCGCCGGGGGTTCGACACCTGGGACCCCCGCCGATCATCTGTATGGGGAGACGGCGCACACAGTGCGCACGTTCCCGGCTCCCTTCTCTCTTCCTGCCCACTGCTGCTGTCCCATAGACATACAGCAGCGGACAGGAGGAGAGATGGCACATGCGCTGTCTCCTCATACAGCTGATCGGCGGGGGTGCTAGATATTGGACCCTCGCCAATCTGATATTGTTAACCTATCCTGAGGATCCTGAGGTCATCAATAGTAAAAAGCCTGGACAACCCCTTTAAAGGGAACCTGTTATTAGTATAGAGCTGCCATAACCAAGGGCAGCATGAAAAAGCAAGTACGCCGCCTCATTACAAAGCACCATTTTACTCCAAAAAGCTGCATAGGCCTTGATTTATCAAGACTGGCATGCGCTAAGCCGATCTTAATAGGATCTGCACTGCCGGAGGAGGTATGTAATTACATGCCTCCTCCGGCAGTCCGTGCGCCTGAATGAAATCTAGATGTCAATAATTATTTATGCCAGTTTATGCCCGACCACACCGTGCTCTCGCCAGGCCACCTTTGTGGAAACTGATGAAGCCGGCGTAAAAGTTCCAGTGACGGCTAAAAAAAATTTGTCACAATGGCATTTAAAAGTTGCAAAACACAAAAAAAGGAGGAGGGGGAGTGATAAATTTCCCTCATAGTTAAATTTTTTCAAAAAATGCCAGCCACTGGTCAGCTTCACTCTGCTTCACTCTGGTCAGCTTCACTCTGGGGAAAAATGTCCACTGGGCAGCTCCCCCCGAGCTGCCCAGTGGACATTTTTCCCCAGAAAATTACTTTTTTTAAATAGTTTTTTTTAAACATTCTTTTCCAATTTTCCACGTCTAATAGGCATACATATGAAATGTTTTTCTTGAGTAACCTAATGTACCCTAATTTCCAATGTCAAATTTAAATATACCAATGATTCACTGGAAACCCTATGAACAAACCTTATAAATATTGATGGGAATAGCGATAAGGATGTAGAACAGGTCGCCCAGTGCCAGGCTGGCGATGAGGACGTTGGGTCCATTCCTCATGCACTTGTTCTTGTATATGATTCTTAAGAGTGTGGAATTTCCTACGATCCCCACCAGAAAGATAATGCAGGACAGTATTGTTGTGACATATTTAAAGGCGTGCTTGATTTTGAAGCGGGATAGACAAGGAGGTGGTTGGCGCGGTGGCGGCATTCTCCCATAGTTTTCTTTGGAGTCGTTGCCGCTATCGTTCTGTAGGTTTGTATCCAGCTGCACAATGTGGCCAGCCTGCTCCTGGTCTAATGTCTGTGACAGTTCAGAAATCTCCTCAAGAGACAGCGGAGTTGGCGAATATTGACTGGAAACACCCACAAGTAGGCACAGGATCCAAATGGCGGAGGTACCAGGAGGAGGCATAGTGGATATAGGTAATATCAGAAGGGTCTTGAAAATTCAGTTGATGCCTCTTTTACATTAATAATCTATGGAGAATAGAGAGAATAAAAATAATCCCATTAGTTACTCAAACCATTATTTACCCTTAATGGGGTTGTCTGTCCAATATAATTAGGACTAGTAAAGTGTTCAAATAGAGGAAAAAGGACCCTCGCCTAATCATTACCGTTGCCATTCTTTTTTTTAATAGTGTTTATTTATTGAAAAGTTTTTTTTTTTTTTGTTTTGTTTTTTACTTCACCAAATCCCAAAGGGATACAGAAAACAAAGACAGCCGGACTACAAGTCCGAAATCCAGTACTCATACAAGGATCCCTAAGCGGGAAATACATCAGGATAAAGCAAGGCTATCTTGTCACTAAACAGATGAGCAGTCCCATATTACATCACGGCATAGTTACGAGTACAGGACGCGACAACCATTCACACACTCACTCACCCCGCCCATGAAATCAGATAGTACCCTGCGCACATAGCCAAAGGCCCCAAATCTGATCGAAGCTATCAGGAGTCCCCCTCGCTGCGAAAGTGAGTTTATACATCCGCAGGTCAGCGTTTATCAGTTGGATCCAGGATCCAAGGGTGGGGTTCTTGGGTGGTTTCCAATGCAGAAGGATGGTTTTCCTTCTGTAAAACATGAGTAGTCGGAGCAATTTCCTTCCATATTTGGTAGGAACTATCTCCGTCACCAATCCCAGCAAACAGGCTATAGGAGAGAGTATCCCCAGGAGCCCCAGCTTTGTGGAGATAAAAACACAAATCTCACTCCAGTACCGCTGCATTACAGGACAAGTCCATACCATGTGATATAAAGATCCTCTCGGCTCTCCACACCTGGTACAAGAAGGGTCTGGGAGCCTACGCATATGGTGCAGGCGCACTGGAGCGAGATAAGCCTTATGAACCCACTTAAGTTGAATGAGCTGGTCACGGGCGCTTATTACCGTGGTCTTCCAGACCGAGCCTAGTTCCTCCAGATGAGACGCCTCCAGATCCGGGATATCAACCCTCCAAAGCTCGAAGGAGCGACAGAGCGACGAATCCTGCATTTTCATAATTTCAACATAGAACGATGAAATGGGTTTGTATGGTTGTTTCAACCAAGCCACCGACTAAATGGGGCCACATTTCAAACACAAGGATAAGGATTTGAATTGGGCCTCACAGGCGTGTCTCAGCTGGAGGAACCGATAAAAACATGTATGAGACAATTTGTACTCTCTTCGAAGGCTCTCAAATGAACAGAAGACACCATCCACATACAATTGGGTAAGGTACTTCACACCCCTTTGAGGCCAGAATTCATAATCGGGTAAATGAAACAGTTCTTGCAACTGCTTGTTGCGCCACAGGGGTATATACGGGGACCAAATATCCCCCCCCCCCCACCCTCAGTGTGTGTCACCACAAACTGTTTCCAGGCCATCACTACTGTAGCCATCGCTTCAGTATAATGCAAGACTGAAGTCGTTCCTCCCCTATACACCAAGTTAGGCAACGCTTCATAGGATCCCACTAAAGCCGCCTCTAATAACCGTTGCGTTTCAATGCCAAGGGTCCTTTTGTGGCAGGGTCAGTAGCCTAAGTGATGGCCTGTCCCTAAGTGGCACAAGATCATGGCAGCTCAGAGGTCATGTGCTACTTGGGGACACATCGCCACTGAGGTCAGTGAATGGTATGGACATGTCCACAGGCGGGACTTCATGCTTCCAGTCCACAGGGGGGTGGAAGCAGCGGGTATGGGACCCTCAGTGCTGGAACAGGGCGTAAATATTTTATTCTATTGCGTGTAGTTTTGTAATTTTTTTTTATACGAATTCTGAACCAATTTTGTTCTGCAGACAGGAGGTATTTCAATACATAGCAAGCTGCCAAATGCCATTCACTCAGAAATCCTTCAGACGTTCTCTGATAGCTTCATAGAAACATAGAAGACTGAGAGCAGAAAAAGACCAGAAGGTCCATATAGTCTGCTCTGATTGTTACTTATCAAGTATTTATCCCCTTACTTCTCCAAAGTGTCTCACTAGTAATCTGTTAGCTGCATCACTTGGGTACCAATGAGCTCGCTCCATCTGTCAGTTCCATACCTGCCTTGGTCACTACTGAACGTGGCATTAAACTACCTGGCATTTACAGCAGAAGCCTAGCTGTGTTGCAGCCAAACTTTAGTTGCAATCTTGAGGGTATGCTGGGCCATACACACAATATCACAAGATATCATGAGAACAGCCTATCCCCTATACATCCGCTATAGCTGGCGGTGGATCAGCCAGAGTTATGTAGAGGCAGAGCAGGAAAAGTCGCTGTTTGCAGCGCAAAGTAATCTGCTTAAGGTGGATATCAAAACTAGGTATTAAGTGGGAGAGTTATCAAAACTGTTGTAAAGGAAAATTGGCTTAGTTGTCCTGAGCAACCAATCAGATTCCACATTTTATATTCCAAATGAGGTCTAAAAAATGAAAGGTGGGATCTGATTGGTTGCTAGGGGCAACTAAGCCAGTTCTACTTTACACCAGTTTTCATAACTCTACCCCTAAGTTTTTACAAAAAACTAATTGACAGTCCTCTTTAAGTACGGCATAAAAGATGCAATCATGTGATGAATTCGCTTGTTCAGTGGGTGACCAGTGGCACATTTACACGGTGCAGTTATGAGTAATTTATGCCTGGAAGTTACCTCAATCCTTGGCCCATTTTTGGTATAAGCTAAACCAGTCTTAATCACATGAACCACGCAGTTCTCTTTTCTACCGGTCATGAATTGTTTTTGACAAACGGCGTACAAGTAAACTTTTGTCCTTGCATTCTGATTGTTGTATTGTCCAAGGTCATGAGGGCCCTGTTTCTCCTGAGGCTTTTCTCATGTGGTGACTAGTATGAATCCAGGCTTTGATGACCTATGGTGAGCAGCCAGGGAGACACCATCTGAATGAGCCTTTCTAAACAACAGCACAAGAAGAGCATTCAATACAAGTTAGAGTTGAGACATCAGCCAAACATGCCCTAAGGTGGTGCCACTTTATCACCAAGTGTAAATCATATTTAGGCGCTATAACGAATCTCATTTAGTAGCCTGTTCTTTGTTCCTGGAAAGTTATGAACAGACAAAACATGGGTGTACATAGGTCCGTGATCATGATGCTTATTATGAGGGGTGCAGTTGTTCAGGGTGGTTGATATGGAATTCGATGCAGTTTTAAAAAAAAATCTTTTAGGAAGTATTTTTCAGTATTGGCCGGTATAATCTTTATGACTCAGAAAATTAGCATTTTAAACCATGTTGTTTTCTTTTAATTAGTCCTAAATTCGGTTCAGATTCAATTTATAATTTACATTTATATTGGTAGATGCTGTTTTTTTTTTTTTTACTATATAGAGTCCCAAATTCCTGGTATAGGCATTGCTTAGAAAGTGCACATAATATATCCAGGGGTGCACCACCAATTAGGCCAGGTGAGGCGAGAGGGGGGCAGCAGAAGAGCCATGGGCAATGTGCGCTTTCATTGTGGCAAAGGGGTTAGGTTATAAAATTGGCATTGGGGAGGCGCCGTTTGAGTTTTCGCCTCAGGCAGCAGAAAGGCTAGGTGCACCCCTGAATATATATCTATTGAACACTATAATAAAACACCAAATAAGCTACCCCCTAGTGGTGGCTGCAGGTAGCCAAACTTTCAAGTTTTTTATCAGAAGATTGAAACTTCGCCCTTTATAAAAATATATATACTTATCGTGAAATTAGAGGGTTATTCCCATCTAAAATAGTGATGGCGTGTCACTTGGACATGCTATCACTTTATGATCGGTGGAGGGCCGCCATCAAGCTGATGGGACTACAGCTTTGTTTTCGTGCTGTTTCCCGTTTTTACGTGCGTATGATTGCCCCATGATGATGATCGTGGATTTCAGTTAAAATCAGTGACAAAAAGTCTCAAACACAATGTTAGGAGTTTGCTTATTTTGAACCAGTTCTGCATATCCCACCCAGTGCATGGGTCCACATCAGTGCCCTTTTCTGCCATGACTGTAAAGTATGTTATGGTTGTGAAACCCATTATTTCCTAAAGTGGTTCCTTGGTTTTATCTTCTCACATCGTGGAGACTTATTAAAGATTCCATTAGGTGCAGGTCCAAGACTCTACCAATGCTCTTTTAGCAAAGGAAAATGACTGGACACTTTGGCTCTGCATCTCCTTGTACATCTTTTTAGGTTGGCCTATCATATACCCTAATCTAACTCTTCTCTATTCACCGTACCCCCCACACCACCCATCAGAATCATTCTTCAGAACCTGATCCATCATCAAATGTCCAAACCCCATGCACTCAGAAGCACTAAAGATATCAGCTGGTGATGGGCTCATGGAGCTGTAGATCTACTCCCCTATTGAGTTAAGATGACCAAACCATTGTCCAAAACATGCACTTTTTACCTTTTGTGCCACCCCATCTCCTCATAGAAGCTCTTGTGAGTAAGGCTCTCACTCCTCTTATTTTAATTGTTGACTTGTTTGTTTCTGTGTAATATATGATTCTGTTTGTATACGATTCCTATGATTGTAAAGCTCTGCGGATTATGTTAGGAGTCCGTAAAGAAAGATTCTCATTACCTGCCATTACTAAAGGAAGCGTCATTGGACTAGGTGTCCAGTTCACTCGGAACCTGAATTTTGGGAAAGGTAACTGTACAAGATACATTTACATGGCTTAGTTTATTGCCTCTGTAGTGTTTTTTGTACACTATATGATCATATCCCCATATATGATCATATCCCCATATATGATAAGGGGAGCATCAGTAGAATGTTCCTCACTGGGCACCACCCAACCCAAGATTAAAAATCAAACTTTTCCCCCGAGTTAATACAAGAAGCATTAGACTGGACAATTAACATCCCACAGATTGTGCAACATAGCCTACAGAATCAGACCAGCTGAGAAGAAAAGATCACTTGACTTGGTTTGAGGCTGGAAGAAGTGACCAAAGATCATCAACTTTCCACCCGCTTTTGCTGATCTACAAACAAGATAACACATGACGATCAGTCAATACAATTCTCACCCCTTCACGGTTCTGCGTCATTGGAGCTAGAGATATGATGTGTGACTCAGGGGCGTAGCTATAGGGAAAGCAGGGAAAGCGGCTGCTTCGGGGCTCTGACCCCGAAGGGGCCCATCCAGGAGGAGGAGGACTGAAAGATTTTGTCAGGGCCCCCTCAACAGTATTACACAATGAAATTATATACAGTGGAAGTATAGACGGATGGAACAGCTGCCGAGCCTGGTCTGAGAGAGTGATCTTTACTAGTCACAAGAATGGGGGCGGCATGAAAGGAAGGGGTTGAGAAAAAATTACTGGGGGAGGGGGGGCTCCATAAAATTTTTTGCTGTGGGGCCCAGTCATTTCTAGCTACGCCACTGGTGTGACTACATCTGAGATCACCTAAGACTCTGCTGCAGACTGAGTCAATAATGACACATGGATTGTTTCATAGACTAACTCATTTCCTGTAGGTAAGGACTTACCGTACATATAATTTGTGAGCTGGAAGGTCACCTTCATTTACTTGCCCCGCACCCTAGTGTTCTTGTAGATAACACATACTCTACTCCCCCCCCAACCCTTCAGACCTCCACACGTGTGCGTTCTCAGTACAGGGCTGCTCACACTACAAGGTATCCATTGTAGCTACCGCTGCTTTCTGCAGCTTGTCTGTTCGGTCATCCGTCATAAATCCATCAAATTGCCACCATAGGCAGTTGCCTACTCTGCCTGCCCCTCAGCTTAGCCTTGTTCTACTAAATAACACTATAGTTTTCTCACGTGGGGTAAGGAGTGCAGGTGTTACATTTTGAATACTTTTGAAAAATAAAAAACACACAAAAATATTAGGAATTGAAATCGTCCCCCTTCCTAATTTTATATATAAAAACAAGCAATTAAAAATAAACATCATTGTTATCACCGCTTCTAAAAACGCCTGAGCTATTAAAATATAAAAATATTTTTTCCGTGAATACCGTCACGAAAACAATACGACATTATGGGTCCGGGAAGGCCGGGAGGAAAAAATAAAAATGCAAGAACAAAAATTGGAAATTGGCTGGGTTCTTAAGGAGTTAGATAAGGGTAAAATATCTCCATACCCCTTCACCTCAATAAGAGTTAAGTCTAAGGCCTCATGCACAAGACCGTAGTTCGGGTCCGCATCCGAGCTGCAAAAACTGCGGCTCGGGTGCAGACCCATTCACTTCAATGGGCCGCAAAAGATGCGTACAGAACTCCCTGTGCTGTCCGCATCAGTTGCTCCGTTCCGTGGCCCCGCCAAAAAAATATAGCATGTCCTATTCTTGTCCGTTTTGCGGACAAGAATAGTCATTTCTACAATGGGCCGTCCTTTCCGTTCCGCAAATTCCCTTTTTTGCGGATCCGCGGTTTGCGGACCGCAAAAAACGGAACGGTCGTGTGCATGTAGCCTAATTCACATGTCAGTTATTCGGTCAGTTATTTCCATCAGTTATTGTAAGTCTAAACCAGATGTGGGTCGAAAACATAGAACAGGAGAAAATCTTTCCATTATACCCGATCTCTGAGTAGGTTCCACTACTGGTTTGGGCTCATAATAACTGATGGAAATAACTGACCAAATAACTGAAGTGTGAACTAAGCCTTAACATTTAGCCAAGCTTGACCTCTATGTTAATGGGGACATTGTGTTACTTGCTGGCCATCTTTCTGCTGACAGTTTTTCTCCGTTCACAGCCAACTTGTCTTGACCGGTTTCGTCGAACAGAAAAATATTTCCAGATTATGTAACAGATATAATTAGGCCTTCTGTAGAAATAATTCTGTATTCCAGGCTGAGGTCCCTGAAGACATCCGGTGCAGGACACTGAAAGTTTATATAGTACATAGTTGGTCTTTATCCTGATGACGCCATGTGCAGTGCTAATTACAGTATATTACTACTAGCCTTATCTACGTACATAAACAATTTTGCTTTTGTCATCATTTAAACCTTAAGATTTATTTATCCGGAGGGTCATTTTGATTTTTTGGATATCATAGATTATTACATAGACTTGCTAATAAAATTATTTATTTCTTGTGCTTTGGCCTCTTATTTAACCCCTTCCTGACCGCCATACGGCTATATACGGCATACAGCAGGCACCCGCGGCTAATGTCCACGACCGGCAGTAATGCCGATCGCGGACATTTAACCCTTCATATGCCGTGGCCAATTCTGACCATGGCATCTGAAAGCTGAAAACCTGGAAATCTGTTCCGGCTTCCCCCGGTGGGGATTGGGGAAGCCGGAGTGTGTCCGCAGCGTCTTGTGGGTGACAGGAAGCTGCTGCTTAGTAATTTCTATGGAGCCCCTGCCTGTAGCAGGGCTACATAGAAATATAGTAAAATGCATAGGAGCCTATGAGAATAGCAATCTAATGATTGCTTGTTATCGTTCCCTATGGGAACTATAAAAAGAAATGTTTAAAAAAAATGTTTTTATGAATTAAAAAAAAAAGGTAAAAAAATATAAAAGTTCAAATCAACCCCCTTTCCTCAAAATGAAAAAAACAAACATAAAATAAAAAAAATGCACATCATACAGTAGGTATCCCAGTGTGCAAAAATGCCCACACTATAAAAAATGTAATCCCATATGGAAAACTTTGAAACGGAAAAAAAGTCTAAATGGCGGATTCGTAGTTTTTTTGGTCGCTTCTCCTCCCACCAAAAATAAATAAAAAATAAAAAGTGATCAAAAAGTCATACACTCCCCAAAATGGTATCACTGAAAAGTACAGATCACCCGAAACAAATGAGTCTTCACATAGCTCCACATACATAAATGCAAAAAAGGTATAGAGGTCAGAATATGGAGACTAAAAGAAAAAATTTATTTTTTTCAAGTTTTTTTTCCCAGTATAAAAATGCAATAAAAAATATACATATGTGGTTTTGCCAGATTCGTACTGACCCCTAGAATGAAAGTAACTGGTCAGTTTTATGGTATTGGGAATGGCGTAAAAACAAAACCCCCAAAAAACGTATGGAATTGTGTTTTTTCAAATTTCACCCCATTTATAATTTTTTTCCAGCTTCCCACCACATTGTATGCAACCGTCAATAGTGCCATTAGAAAGGGCATCCTGTCCCACAAAAAACAAGCCCTCATACAGCTGTGTGAACAGAAAAATAAAAAAAGTTATGGCTTTGGGAGGGCTGGGAGTAAAAAAACAAAAATATTCTTCTGATTCGTCACAGAGACTTGTCAGAAATGCAATAAATGGTGGAATGTTAGCTTGAATGCCGACCAGTTCCTGAAAAGAAGAGATGCTTTGCACTTTAGACATGACCAAAAATTTAAATTCTCCCCCTAAAATACCACTGATTTAGGAACACTCCAGGAATAAACTAATGCCCTATGTTATGCCTGATGCAGGGCCTGTGGAGGTGGTGCATGACCACCATCTTTGCTGTTTTTTTGAGTAAAATACCATCCAGGGGCGTACACAGATGTTACAGGGCTCCATAGCAAAACTTAGTATGGGCCCCCTGCACCTAGTTTCCCCCATGTATGTGCATCAATCACTCCCAGGCAATGCAGAACATGCACAACTCCCAAGATTAGAAGAAAGTGGAAGAAATTTTTATTTAATATAAACTGTAATAAAAAAAAGTTTACTTCAACCTCAATCCACTTTATCCGACAGGTGCTTTTGAACACCATATTTCTCAAAGTATTTACACCCGAAAATAGGCAAAAAGACTGATAAATCTCCTGTTTCTCTTCTATTACAAAGCTACCTGGCAGCAGCCACCACTAGGTGGAGCTCAGTGAATAGGAATGAATACAACTACCATGGAAGCTGTAATAATCGTTTTGCATTGAGCTCCCCCTAGTGGCGGCTGTGTGAAAATGCAGTATTTTCTAAAGGGAAAGAGACGAGTAAGTTCCATGCAGGCACCTCCTTCCCCCCATAGCAGTCACGTGGCCATCAATTAGAGGTATGCCACCCCTCATGCCCCACACTAGGCATACCACGCTGTACTATTTCTTCCTACAGTATTTCTTTAATTATCTACTTAAATAGCAATTCCTCCAAGGAAATACCTCAAGGAGTAGCAGCGGTAAAAAAGACTAATAATAAGATGCAGGAACTCTGGTCTCTGCTGCCATCTGGAAACATAGCAATAAAAAGTAATATTTAAAGGGGTTGTCTCACCGTTACTAAGGGGAGATGAGACACAGTCCGGACCACCCTGCCGGCAGGTAAACAGCAGAATGTGTCTGCGCTCGCTGTTTCAGTAGCTCTTATTGCGGTGCCTGGGAGCTACAAAAACAGCGTGGCACAGGAAGCTATGCTATTTCTGAGTTAAAGGGGTTATCCGAGGCTGGAAATGGCGCCCCATACGTCTGGGCCCCTCACACTGATTCTACTTACCCTGCTCCCCGCGCCGCTCCTGGTCCGGGGACTGCTGCAGCTGCTTCTCCCCGAACGCGGATGAAAACATCCGGTGTCAGGGGGGAGCTCCGTTCCGTGGCCCCGTAAAAAAAAATATAGCATGTCATATTTTTGTCTGTTTTGCGGACAAGAATAGGCATGTCTACAATGGGCCGCCCGTTCCGTTCCGCAAATTGCAGTAGGCACACAGGCGGCTTTTGTTTTTTGCGGATCCGCGGTTTGCAGACCGCAATAAACTGCACGGTCGTGTGCATAAGACCTAAATCAGAGAAAAAAAAACCTTAGATATGGAACAACGGATCCGTGAAAAACGGACCGCAAAACAACAACGGCCGTGTACATACATGAGGCCTAATTACAATCGCGAGCAAGGTAGCCAAGTGTGAGAAGGAAAGCAGAACAAGAGAAGGACTTATTCTGGTTACAGGTATACTGAGCACCAGTTCTCAATGTCATTCAGAAGCTGCAAAAGCAAATAAGATTTTAAGATCTGCGAAAAGAGAGAGAAAAAACGATGTAATTTTAGGGTACTTTCGCACTAGCATTATTATTTTCCGGTATTGAGCTCAATACCGGAAAAAAACTGATCAGTTTTATCCTAATGCATTCTGAATGGAGAGCAATCCATTCAGGATGCATCAGGATGTCTTCAGTTCAGTCCCTCTTACGTTTTTTTGTCCGGAGAAAATACCGCAGAATGCTGCGGTATTTTCTCCGTCCATAATTCCGGAACTCTTGCCAGAATGCCGGGTCCCACATTATTTTCCATTGAAATGCATTAATGCCGGATCCTGCACCAAGTGTTCCGGCAAAACGGATCCGGTTTTCCCGTTCTGCGCATTCGCAGACCTTTAAAAATGCCAAAAAAATATATACCGGATCCATTTTTCCGGATGACACCGGAGAGACGGATCCGGTGTTTCAATGCATTTGTTAGACTGATCCGGATCCATCTACAAATGCTATCCGTTTGCACACGGATTTCCGGATCCAGCAGGCAGTTCTGGCGACGGAACTGCCTGCCGGGTTTTCACAACCAAGTGTAAAAGTACCCTTTATCTATCCCCTGCAAGGCAACATATTGAATTTGGGCTCCACATTCTCAAAAAAGATGAAGGAGAGCAGGAGAGGGTTCAAAAACATGTAAGTAGATTATTAAATAGGAGGACATAATGAGGCTTGAAAGATTGGGCCCATTCAGCTCGGAAAAAGATGCCTTTGATCTCTAAATACATGAGTGGTCAGTACAAAGAACTGGCGTATGATTTATTTGTCCCAAAGACCAGGATTAGTGATGATCGAGCATGCTCGGCACATGGCGGTATTCGGGTGCTCGTGTGCAATGCTCGAGTCTCCGCCCTGCACGTTTCTTGGCTGCTTCCCAGCCAATATACGTGCAGGTAAGTACTGCCCTCACTGTAATGCCGTAACCATGTTGGCTGCTGGAATTACAGTGATTGGCTGTCCGAAACGTGTCATCGGGTGCTATATAGCACCCGATGACGCATGTTTGGCTCATTCTTAGTCAGGTAGAGCTGTGCTGAGGAAGGGACAGTGGGCATGGATGTCTGACCTCTGTGAGGTTTTAAGAAACTTTGCGGAATCAACAAAGATGGTGAGCGGAGATATCGCTATTATCAGCGTCACCATCCCACTTCTGTGTCTACTCAAATGCTCGCTGCTCACAATTAAGGCCGAAGCTTTGCATGTGGAAGAGGTGGAAATGTGGGAAGACATTACTCAGGGTGATAGTCAGACCACCCTCAGTTCGTCTTCTCAGCGCGAATTAGACGATGAAGAGGAGGAGGAGCAGTAGACGGTTGCCTCCGCTACAGAGGGTAGTACCCATGGGAGTTTAATTCCATCTGTTCTGCGTAGGTGGGCAGAAGAGGAGGAAGAGGATGAGGAGATTGAGAGTCATCCTCCTGATGAGGACAGCGAAGTCTTGCCTGTTAGTACTCTGGCACACATGGCTGACTTCATGTTAGGCTGCCTTTCCAGCGACCCACGCGTTATACGCATTTTAGACAACACGAATTACTGGTTGTTCACCCTTCTTGACCCCTGCTACAAAGAGAACTTCTCATCTCTCATTCCTCTGGTGGAGAGGACGTGCAAAACGGTGCAATACCAGAAGGTCCTTGTTGAAAAATTGCCTCAAAAATGTCACCTGACAACGCTGGCGGCAGAGTCCGTAGTTCCTTGGGAAACCGAGGAGGGGAGACAAGGGGAACACACAGCAGTTCCAACAAAGGCAGGGCAACACTCTCCAAAGCCTAGGACAGTTTCATGACACCCCGCCAGCACCCTCACCCTAATGCACGGCCTACTGTGACAAGGAGGGAAAAATTTTGGAAGATGGTGAAGGAGTACATAGCAGACCGTGTCAGCGTCCTCAATGATCCCTCAGTGCCTTACAACTACTGGGTGTCCAAGCTGGACATGTGGCACGAACTGGCGCTCTACGGCTCGGAGGTGCTGGCCTGCCCTGCCGCCAGCATTTTGTCTGAGCGTGTATTTAGTGCTGCTGGTGGCATTATAACAGATAAGCGTATCCGGCTGTCAACTGAAAATGCTGACAAGTTGACTCTTATAAAAATGGCCTGGATTGACCATGACTTCTCGACTCCACCAGAGGAAAGTGGCTGAACATAAAGGCACTTTAAGTGTGTTGTTTATAATGTACTGAATACACTGTATTCCCATGCACCCCTTCCACCACAAACAAGGGTATTTGGTTGAATCTTCCTTTTCTCATCCTCCTCTTCCTCTTCCATCATATCAACATGCTTATTTGTCGCATATAATGCCCTTTGCATATAATGTTTTACAGGGTCAGCTCACCTGCAGGCCCTCTCATATAATTATTTTGAGGGTCAGCTCAGCTGCAAGCCCTCGCATATAATTTTTTAGAGGGTCAGCTTACCAGCAGGCCATCAATCATAATTTTTCAAGGGTGTGTATGATGCCCTCCTTTATGTGTAATAAAGGGTGTATTGGTGTGCCGGTTCCTTGTAATTTTTGCCAGCCCTTTCTCTTAGTGCATAGGCTTTATGAGTGTAGGAGTCCCACTACCTGAACAATTGTACCACAATGTGAATGAGTCCTTCCTTTATGTGATATACAGGTTGTATCGGAGTGCCTCTTCCTTGTAATTTTTGGCAGCACTTGCACTTTATATACAAATAAATATACATGAAAGAATGTTTCCTATCAATTTTTCCTTCGTCTAAAATGGATTTTATCTTCGGTTTTGTGCGTATTATTGTCAGTCTGTAAAAGTGGCGTACTACTCGGACAAGATCGTTCCCAGCAGCGACCTGGGAGTCCAAGATGCACCCAGACATCCTCCCCATGCTGTTCCTGAACCACTGAAATGGTTCGGGAACAGCATGGGGAAGATGTCTGGATGCATCTTGGACTCCCAGGTCGCTGCTGGGAACGATCTTGTCCGAGTAGTACGCCACTTTTACAGACTGACAATAATACGCACAAAACCGAAGATAAAATCCATTTTAGACGAAGGAAAAATCAATTTAGGAACTTTTCTTATGAACCAGACACCCTCCTCTCTTCAGAGCAGGGGGTGCCTGGTTTAATGCTCGGGTTCTCCCATTGACTTCCATTGTGCTCGGTTGCTCGGTAGAGCACCCGAGCACCCGAGCACTATGGTGCTCGATCAATACCAACCACAATACAATCATTAAGTGTGGAGAAAAGGTGATTTAGATATCAATAAGGGAAAGGATTTTTTACAGTTAGGCCCCTTGCAGACGAGCGTGAGCGGATTAGGTCCGGATGCGTTGCGGATGCGATTTCGCAAGCAAGTTCATTCAGTTTTGTATGCGATTGCGTTCAGTTTTTATCGCGGGGTGCAATGTGCATTGATGCGTTTTTCACGCGCGTGATCACAAACTGAAGGTTTACAAACAACATCTCTTAGCAACCATCCGGGAAAATCGAATGGCATCCGCACTTTCTTGCGGATGCGATGCGAATTTCACGCAGCCCCATTCACTTCTATGGGGCTAGCGTTGCGAGAATATAGAACATGCTGCGATTTTCACGCAACGCACAAGTGAAGCGTGAAAACCAACGCTCATGTACACAGACCCATTGAAATGAATGGGTCCGGATTCAGTCCTGGCGCAATGCGTTCGCATCACGCATTGCACCCACGCTGAATACTCGCTCGCGTGAAAGGGTCCTTAGGGTAGTCAAGCTATGCAGTGTCCTAACCAAAGAGATAACGATGGCAGATACTACGTCAGCATTTACAAAAGGGCAAGATGCTTGTCTAATTAAACGGCATTGAGGGTTCGAATAAATCTAACAATTCATGTTCTATAATTGACCTTGGTTTGGACTTGATGAACCAATGTTCCACCCATGTAACTATGATAGTAAAGTTCAGCTCTGTTAGAACTACAGGCTTCACATTTCTCCCTTTCTAGTAAAAGACAGTAAAAAGACGCCTTTGTCTGATAATAATATTTCTTCACTAGAACCATTTTAGGAACAGCATTTACTACTTCTCAATCCGGTTATAAATAGCAGATCTACAATTAAAAATATCTAATCCAGCGTCAGTTCATGAATGAAAGGATTAAAAAAAAGACGTGGCACGGGTTTATTTTGGCTTTCTTCGACTAAAGGCGGAATTGTTTGCTGGGATCATTTATAGCTTTGTAAATCAGACGTTCTAAATTTTACCCGACAGCAGCGGCAGCACATAACCCTTCATGGCTGCAGGCGGTGGGATCTTACAGCGTCCACATCACACAAGGGATCATTCCACTTGTCCATGAATAATGTCCTTCTCCCCAGCACTATAAAGCAGCTATTGTGTCCCTTTTATTCTTTGGTGTCCCCGGACTTTGAGTTATTAAAGTTTGGTAGTAAATTTTCCGTACATTTAATTCTTCTTAAAAAGGACCTCTTCAAAGGACCTGACACTATCACATTTTGTACCAATTTATATCAAATCTCCAAACTCATTTGATGCCCCTCAAAAGTAAATTCAACAATAAATTCAGTAATTTTGTGGCTCAATCCCTGTCCATAGTTGTTTTATGTTGCGTAAGTGATTTTTTTGGACCATTTCCAAAAAGGAGAAGAAATTCCAGAATCTGACCCCCTACTCTCACTTGCCCTGACAGAGTACCCACTATGACAAAGGGCAACCCCTGGTAAACCAATACAGATTATTTCCAATGTCTCGAGTAGTTTCTCCTGTTGGTTCAAGGGATTCTTTGGAGGACTTCACATTTAACGTTCAAATGAAAAATGTTTGGGAGACGTCCGTGAAAAAAAGCGTACGTGTTTCATCCATGAAGCTGTCCGTGAAGGATACATGGTTGGTCCGTGTGTCAGTTTTTACCATCCGTGTATCATCCGTAATTCACTGACGTTGTTCAGCTGAATATTAATTAAAATAAGAATCTCTTATTAGTCTTCAGGGAAAAATGGACGCAACACGGATGTGTGTCAGTGGTTTTCACGGACCCATAGACTTCAATGGCCATGCTTGATCCGCATCACAGATCAAAGTAGTGCATGTCCCCGCAATTCTTTTACTGACCCATGGTCAGTAAAAAAAATACTGGAATGTGAACAGACACATTTAAATCAACAGGTAAGTGTGGTGTCCGCAGAAAATGCGGACAGCACAAGTCAGTTAAAAAACGAAAATGTGGACGAGGCCTCAGGACGTAGGAACAGGGTCTTCAGCAGTGATAGGTAGTGCCATGTTGGTGGTGGGATACCGTACGTGTGTATGACCTCTACCACGTGTGGAGTCTTTTACATTTTGATAAAGAAAGCTTAGATTTTGGATCAGTGTCATATATGAAAACCTTGATTTTTACCTCCGTTTTTGTCTCATTGAAAAGGTAAAGAGGGTGTTGACCATTTTGAAGACCAAGGGTGAGCAGATGTCTCAACCTTAAGTCGTCGGCCAACATAAAAAAGCAAGGATCCATTTGAAGGAGGCAAAATGAAAAAAAATTAGATACGTTTGGTTTATGTCGGGATGTCCTTTTGTTCTTTTCCAATATGGTGGAAAATTCACATGGAAATGACAGTGTTTAACATGGCTCCCACGGGCTGTAATCTGTTACAGTGCAGGGAATCGGTTTCTTGGAGGATGCACGGTTATATTCTGACTGAAGGCCGAGATCAGAGGGTTTAGGACAAGGAAATCATAGATCTTGGCCAGAAGTTTCCTCATCTACTATTCACTTAAACATAAACGATCAGACATGTCCCCCTTAGAATTAAAAAAAATATAGCAAAAAAATCTCTCCGCATGGCTCCATATGGAATCGGAGGCATACATCAGTACAGTGTGGGCCTATAGACTTGGGCGCTAGATTACAGGTCCAGTTGTAGTCATTTTCAGAAATGATTCAAAATGGCCATCACATGTTAAGGGTCAATTCACACGTCCGCAATTTCGTTCCGCAAAATTGCGGACCCATTCATTTCTATGGGGCAGCACGACGTGCTGCCCGGATCCGGAATTGTGGATCCGCACTTCCGGGTCCGCAATTCCGATCCCGAAAAATATAGAACATGTCCTATTCTTGTCCGCAATTGCGGACAAGAATAGGCATTTTCTATTAAGTGCCGGCGATGTGCGGTCCGCAAAATGCGGAACGCATATCGCCGATGTCCGTGTTTTGCGGATCCACACACACGGACGTGTGAATGGACCCTAACTAGACTTTTATAGTGGTATTGTTGCCCATGGCAACCAATCGGAGACCACCACTACTTCTCCAGTTAACTTTGGTTGCTATGAGCAACAAGTAGTTTATTTACAGGTGGTGCCGAAATAGTAGCCCACCGCCCCACCCCACCCCAAGCCCTGGACCTTGGGTCTGAAGGGAACTAAAGGCCCCTCTCCCACAATAAAGGACACCAGCATTACAAATGGTGTCTTGTAGGTGGATGGCCGTGTTACAGATTTTGCATTTGGCCTTACTTTACACCTCAATTTTCCAATACTTGAAATGAGCAGAGTAAGAAGGTATTATGGTGGGTGCTACCAAACAATGCCAAGTTGATATACTGGTTGTGACTAAGGGGGAGATTTATCAAAACTTCTGTAAAGGAAAACTGACTTAGTTGCCCCTAGCAACCAATTAGATTCCGCCTTTCATTTTTTAGGCTGGGTTCACACTTGAACTTTTTACAGCGAGTCTAAAGTAGAACTGGCTTAGTTGCCCATAGCAACCAATCAGATTCCACCTTTCATTTTTGACAGCTGCTATGGAAAATGAAAGATGGAATCTGATTGGTTGCTATGGGCAACCAAGGTTTACTTTACACCAGTTTTGATAAATGACCCCAATAGTGTAAATTATTATCATTTTTTTTGGTGTGTGTCTCTTTCCGTATATTTTTAAACCTTTGAAAAGGATTTTCATCTTTGAAAAGAAAATTACATTTATTATCAAAATATTGTATAGACCCAAAGGGTTGCTTTAGCCCTCCTGCACACGACCGTATGGCTTTTTCAGTATTTTGCGGTCCGTTTTTCACGGATCCGTTGTTTGGTTTTTTGTTTCGGTAGTGTTTCCGCTTCCATTCCCTTTTTTTTAATTTGGTTTCCGTTTTTGATCCGTTTTTTGCGGATCGCAAATGGAAACAGAAGCATACAATAATGTTTAAACAGTAAGTACATAAAAAAATTGGGCTGGGCATACAATTCTCAATAGATGGTTCCGCAAAAACGGAACGGATACGGAAGACATACGGATGCATTCCGTATGCATTCCGTTTTATGTTTTTTTGCGGACTCATTGACTTGAATGGAGCCACGGATCGTTTTTTGCGGCCAATAATAGGACATGTTCTATGTTTGAACGGAAATACGGAAACGGAAGGCATGCGGAGTACCTTCCGTTTTTTTTGCGGATACATTGAAATGAATGGTTCCGTATACGGAACTCAAAAAACAAAAGGTAAACGAAAAAAAAAAAAATGTTCTTGTGCAGGAGGGTTTAGTTAAAGGGGCATTCCCATCTCAGACATTGATGATGTTAATTAATATAATCATTCTAATTCTATTAATATAATCTTTATTTCTTTTCATTTATATTATTATTATTATTATTATAATATTTATATAAATACCAATGTTTTTTTCATTTCAAAACAACTTTTTCAACTAAGAACATTCAAATAAAATATAACAAAAATAAATAAATAATGAATTAACAAAATGAATTGAAGGCGTGTAATATAGTATTTCATACCTGAGACGTCATGTATCATGTATCTTGTCAGGTCATAGAGAAGCCAAAAAGTGACAAAAATATGTCCACAAAGTTACATATCCTCGTCAGTGCCTGGTGTGATCAGAGCTTTGTATGGTGCTGTGACTAGGACTAGGGACTTTATACTGATCTCCAGGCTGTCTTGTCTGATGTGTCCGACCACAGCCAATGGGGTGTAACAAGGGGGGCAGGACAGTCCCAATACTATGATAAGCACAGAGGGATGTTCCAAAAAAAACAAAACAAAACAAAAAACAAAAAAACGAATTGCCTGTCACCAGGGAAATAGAGAGTTTAGTGCAGTGAGAACTGCATGAAGGAGGCAGTGGTGGAGTCGATGTTTGATGTTTCTATAGGGACTGTCCCCATCCGTTATGAAAAGCTTCAGCCAGTTTTTTTGCAAGGCCAGTCATATGTATACATAGACGTCATTTATCATCTACACATGATGCTACGGTGGAACTATTGCCTCTGCTTGTGAGATTTTTGTGCTCTGGACCTTGTGATGTGGCCATAAACAGTAGTTAGTGCTTCCCACAATGCGTCGTAAATGATTGGGACCATGTATTCATCATCTCAGATGACAACCTAAAATATATGGAGTAATGCGGTCACAAATTCAACGGTGTAAAAAAAAAAAAAGTCTTACCTGCCATAACTCTGGCTGGATGGGATCTGCGGGTCCGTCGAGGGCAGCACTAGACATGCCCACAATAAGGGGAATGCATCAAACTTCTATGCCAGTTTTCTGATGTGCAAAACTAGCAAAGTTTGGCAAAAGTCGAGTATTGCATCATCATTTTTCTCCATTTTCTGACAACCTCAGCATGTCAGAAATCTACACCAGCTCTTGGTTTGTGTAGATTCCATTTTTTTGGTGCAGGAATCTCTTGCCCCTTATTAATTCAGGTGCAATGTACATTAGTGTATTTCTTTATTAAGACTGGCAGCCTTAAAGGGGTTCTCCAGGAATACTTACTTGCTCCCCTCCTCCATGTTCTGGTCCCTGCCTTGTTTTATTCTGGAAATAAGGGCACCGAAGTGCTAGTGGCTCACCAGTCTTCCTAATAGGTAGGTGCGCGCCCCTCATCTAACCTTATTCAACAACAGTGCCAATATATCTCAAGGCAATTTTGATACTTGATATCGTATGACACCTGAAGTTCTCTTTTTGTTCTATACAGTCGTGGCCAAAAGTTTTGAGAATGGCAAAAATATTAGTTTTCACAAAGTTTGCTGCTAAACTGCTTTTAGATCTTTGTTTCAGTTGTTTCTGTGATGTAGTGAAATATAATTACACGCACTTCATACATTTCAAAGGCTTTTATCGACAATTACATGACAATTATGCAAAGAGTCAGTATTTGCAGTGTTGGCCCTTCTTTTTCAGGACCTCTGCAATTCGACTGGGCATGCTCTCAATCAACTTCTGGGCCAATTCCTGACTGATAGCCACCCATTCTTTCATAATCACTTCTTGGAGTTTGTCAGAATTAGTGGGGTTTTTTTTGTCCACCCGCCTCTTGAGGATTGACCACAAGTTCTCAATGGGATTAAGATCTGGGGAGTTTCCAGGCTATGGACCCAAAATGTCAACGTTTTGGTCCCCGAGCCACTTAGTTATCACTTTTGCCTTATGGCACGGTGCTCCATTGTGCTGGAAAAATCATTGTTCTTCACCAAACTGTTGTTGGATTGTTTGTGTTGGAGGGTGTTTTGGTACCATTCTTTATTCCTGGCTTTGTTTTTCGGCAAAATTGTGAGTGAGCCCACTCCCTTGGATGACAAGCAACCCCACACATGAATGGTCTCAGGATGCTTTACTGTTGGCATGACACAGGACTGATGGTAGCGCTCACCTTTTCTTCTCCGGACAAGCCTTTTTCCAGATGCCCCAAACAATCGGAAAGAGGCTTCATTGGAGAATATGACTTTGCCCCAGTCCTCAGCAGTCCATTCACCATACTTTCTGCAGAAGATCACTCTGTCCCTGATGTTTTTTTTGGAGAGAAGTGCCGTCTTTGCTGCCCTTCTTGACACCAGGCCATCTTCCAAAAGTCTTCGCCTCACTGTGCGTGCAGATGCGCTCACACCTGCCTGCTGCCATTCCTGAGCAAGCTCTGCACTGGTGGCACTCCGATCCCGCAGCTGAATCCTCTTTAGGAGACGATCCTGGCGCTTGCTGGACTTTCCTGGATGCCCTGAAGCCTTCTTAACAAGAATTGAACCTCTTTCCTTGAAGTTCTTGATGATCCTATAAATTGTTGATTGAGGTGCAATCTTAGTAGCCACAATATCCTTGCCTGTGAAGCCATTTTTATGCAACGCAATGATGGCTGCACGCGTTTCTTTGCAGGTCACCATGGTTAACAATGGAAGAACAATGATTTCAAGCATCACCCTCCTTTTAACATGTCAAGTCTGCCATTTTAACCCAATCAGCCTGACATAATGATCTCCAGCCTTGTGCTCGTCAACATTCTCACCTGAGTTAACAAGACGATTGCTGAAATGATCTCAGCAGGTCCTTTAATGACAGCAATGAAATGCAGTGGAAAGGTTTTTTTGGGATTAAGTTAATTTTCATGGCAAAGAAGGACTATGCAATTCATCTGATCACTCTTCATAACATTCTGGAGTATATGCAAATTGCTATTATAAAAACTTAAGCAGCAACTTTTCCAATTTCCAATATTTATGTAATTCTCAAAACTTTTGGCCACGACTGTAGACTGGCTATTTAAACGCGAAAGATCTATGCCAATGATATTGGATGATATGACATCCAACGAATGAAGTACTGATATTTTGCTGCTTATATGTTGTATTGTTTTAGAGCTTTTACATTTTTAGATTTGTGTGACAATCAAATAAATTACCTTTTAAAATACCTTACACGTGTCGCCAAATACAAAGTGCCCCCCATCCAGTTCATTCATTGTTTTATTCTGGAGCTGCATGGGCAAGGTCACATGCTCCGCTGCAACCAATGACTGGCTTGAGAAGTGCTTCTGGCCAGGGATTGTTCACCCCTTGGGACCTTTTCTACAGACCCCCCCAGCGTGGCTGAACTCGCCATGCTAATTATACTTACTTGATGCCCACCACCAGGTTTCAGCTCCATTGCTGTCCCTCCAGCTCTGCAGGTTCCTAGTCTCCCACCTCTAGTTTGACATGGGTCATGTGTCTTCTGCAGCCAATGACTGACCAAAATGGTGACAAATCACCCATGTGTCACGTGACCCAGTGACATGATGCACGGGTGACAAATGACCTCTGTGGCGAGCCATTAGCTGCAGTGGTAACGTGACCTTTGTCAAAACGGATGTTGACACGGGGTGACCTGGCACCTGTAGAGCTTGTAGGACATTAATGGAGCCAGGACCCATCAGGACCTGTAGAGCTAGTAGGACATCCATGAAGCCAGAACCCAGCAGGGGATGAGGTAAGTATAATTACACTAAGGGGTCTGTGAAAAAGGTCCCTAGGGGTGGACAATCTCTTTATTAAACTCTTCATATTATGTCTAGGTGACCACCAGTGACTTTCAGACCAGACTTCTCCAAGTGTTGCATTAGCAATAGGCTTGATTCACAAATTTTGGAGCACTTTTGATGTGGTCTCCTGTCATTAGCTCTGCCCACTGATTTTTTTTTTAAACTTCTTTACCAGTTCTTCTGTGTCCAGACTATTAATCCAGGTTTCACTGGTACCATAGATCGAGATGTCTATTTTTCACAGATTAACAGAAGCACCAGGAGCCACTGAAATTCTTCTAGGGACTTCTAGGTAATCAATTCTCCTGGACTGAGACCAGAGGACAGATGAAGGATTACACATATCACAATTAACTTAATGGCATTGTACTCTGGCTAATAGATAAATGTAGAACCCCCCTCTATAAATCCCATAGCAACAAGACACCCTGACTTCTGGTAAGCCAAACCAACATATTTTTTTGGCGACTACACACTTTGTAGGCCATTAATAAAATTACTCTATAACGTCCTTCTCAGGCTGATACGTCCACTAGATGACTCCTGTAATCAATCTTTATGCATAGGCTTATTCTACAACTTTATTAAATTAATAGATTCTGAATTTTTGGAAGAAAAAGTAACGCTTCTCCTGCTATTTTGATATGTTACAGGCCCATATTAGCAGCTCATTCTGGCGCCACTTGCTGTAGAAACAGATGCCTGAATGTTGGGCACCCTCAGTAACTAGCCAAAAGTACACACAGATCCATTTATCTTCTTCTCTGAGAACTAATTGATGTATTTCCAGTAATAGGATTATCTACTTCTCACTCATTTATTTGGTGGGTTCTGGTATATACTTGACTTGATGCAACCCGGCATAGAATCTCTTCCCTTCAGGCACCATTGATTACATTAATTCATTATATGCCTGGATGGCAGAGTAATTACCACATCTTGATTTTCTTTGCTTCAGTTTCTGAAATTTTTTTAGGCCACATCCGTTTGTACTCATTCACAACAAGAGTGATATTTTTTACTCTAAAATGTAATTTTTTTTAACTTCAATGTGTAGGTCGACTTCTCAGAGATAGGACATTACATAAAAATGGTTGATTCCACTTTTGCCCTAATTTTTTAAGTAATGGTCAATCAAAATCAGACATTTTGGATGCCTTTAATCCAGGGGTGCACCGCCAATGAGGTGAGGTGATTGCCTCGGGCAGCACCAGATAGGGACAAGTGGCGGGCAGCAGAAAGGCCTTGGGCAATGAGTGCTTTCATTGTTCATCTCTGCATATTCAACTGTATCGCTATATTAGCCAGTAGGTTTTGTAGCACTATATGTAATGTTTTCCAAGTGTGCCTTTAACAGTAAGGCTGGACGGAAGGGGTTAGGTTGAGAATTTGGATTGGGGGGGGGGGGGAGGGGGCAGCGTCATTTTAGTTTTAGCTTCAGGCAGCAGAAAGGCTAGTTGCTCCCCTGCTTTTATCTCATCTGTGGGCAACTTAAAGGGACACTTCCATCAAATTCTTTTTCTCACATAGTCACAGCCTATAATTGAATATATTGCTTTATAAAAATACAAGTTTTTCGGGATATAACTTTTTGAAGTCTCGTCACGTATTCGATTTCCGATCCCAGTTCTTTATCTTCCTTTTTAGTGGACTTTTAGCACAGCAGACAGTCTCGCTTGAAGGGGTTGTCTCAAGAGAAAATGTTCTACATTTTTCAAACCAGCGCCTGGATCTGAATACTTTTGTAATTGCATGATAACTAAAAATGGAGCATAGCCAGTGAGCTATTCAATAAAATGTATCTGTATAGCGCCACCTGCTGTTTGTTCTCTTCCTCATTTTTCTATCCAACCTCGCTGAGGTGGTCGCACATGCTCAGATCATTCCTTCAACCTCCTCCAGCCTTATCTTCTGTTAGAAGCTATGACAGTTACAAGACATGTCCCCTGAACAAGACCTAGACAAGCTGCCAGCTGAAAATTAATCTAGCAGAGCAATGAATAAGAAGATCTCTGGACCCATGTGAGGTACAGGGCTGGTTCCAGCTTTGTCAGAAAGAGATTGTCATGTACTATGTGATGTCTGATTTTCATTTTTTACATTACTCATGGGATAAACACTTTAACTCGCTTTCTCAGGTCATCACTGCACCTAGGGTGCCCCCCTGTAGTGACTCAATTTCAGTGTTATACGTTACACTAATCAATGCAATGCTCTTCTGTGGGCCCCCTTATCTAGGTCTATCAATCAATTCTACATCTACTGTTATAATGAAGATTATCCATCAGATAACATCTACCCCACACAGCACCAGTAAACTGACAAAGGATTCCCTATTTATGTAGGAGGTCTTATCATTTGTGTTGACTGCTTCAGAAGGACAATATTTTGTATTATTTCATTTTCAATGGCATGGTACTGCCGGAATGAAAATAAAAACAGCCAAACATGCTTAAAATATTGCTTTGCAAATTGCATAAAAAAAACTCTTTACTCATACCACATAACGCAGGCCTGTGTGGCATAGAGAGGTAGTCTATTCTATAGCAGATCACTACAGTACATGTAAGTGCAGATATTAAAATAAATGGCATCCAGACAGATAGTCACTGGCTGTCATGTAATTCGCAGTTAGATACCTAGCAGAATGCATTGAGGAAGTCTGCAAGAAAAGAAAGATACTACTAGTATTAGGATGGTTGTCTTCAGGGCATGAAGCTGGAGATCAAGTATATCAGGTCTCGTAATCACACTTTCCCTGTTTCAGTCTCCTATTCTCACCATTGGGCTTTATGCATACGACTGTATCCGTTTTGCAATCCACAAAATGCGGAGTCCTTCCGTGTGCAAGCTGCCTCTTCCTCAGTCCTCATGATAGAAATAGCTATTGTTGTCCTGGACAAGAATAGGACATGTTCTATAATTTGCGAAACGGACATACGGATGTGGACAGCACACGGATGGCATTCGTGTGTTTACCGTTTTTTTGTGGACCCAAAGAAATCAACGGGTCTGTGAGGAGAAAAGTCGGATACATGGACCCAAAATACGGTTGTGTGTGTGAGACCTTAGTCATACTTAAATATGATGCATAGACGAGCACTCCTCATCTGTTCTTATGCAGAAATATTTTTTGGTTAAAAAATATATAAAATATTTTAGAAGGGAATGTATTGAAAAGAGTGTATAGTGTACAGATAGCGTATACAGTTGCTTATTAAGATTTCCACACAAGCATAGAATGATGTGAACTTGGTCGCATAAATATAATTGTGTACAAAAAAGTGCATGTGCGGTAAAGAGATATCAATAATTTGATGAAAATAGAGGATAAAAAATAAATAATAAATAAAAATAACAGTTGTTGAATTCTTGATAGAAGATCAGAAAGTGAATAAGTGCAAAAAATAAAGTATATATCGTTGTGATTTGAATAGTTCAGTGTCTTCTCTTATAGAGATCTTGTATTCTCCTTTCCTCTGTGGAGTGATTCTATCCCTTGTGCACGTTAGCGTTGCTAATAGTCATAAATAGCATTCGTATTGCACAGTGTCCCAATGAGTTAGCGGTGGTTTAGCAGTGAATATATTGCACAATGTCCCAGTGTATTGACAGTAGTTGGTATACTTCTGCTGGATAATACTGTTACAATATTTCAATACGGCGGCATTCCCGCCTATTTGTGACTTTCAAATAAGAAGATGTCCGGTTCTGCTAGATACTATAGTATTTTAAATGCAGTGGTATTCAATGAATAAATATAATTCCCAGGCAGCGGGTTGTCAGGTCAGCCGTGGCGTCCCACGTAGCCGCCAATAACAACTCCAAACTGCCGTTACCTTTGTGATGTCTTCACAACTATCCTGCGTAGTCACGATGACTACGCACGTGGGACGCCGAAAGACTGAAGTCTTATCCACACGCCCGCTGACTGCACAAGGGCAAACACAAGCAGGATAGTTGTGAAGACATCACAAAGGTAACGGCAGTTTGGAGTTGTTATTGGCGGCTACGTGGGACGCCACGGCTGACCTGACAACCCGCTGCCTGGGAATTATATTTATTCATTGAATACCACTGCATTTAAAATACTATAGTATCTAGCAGAACCGGACATCTTCTTATTTGAAAGTCACAAATAGGCGGGAATGCCGCCGTATTGAAATATTGTAACAGTATTATCCAGCAGAAGTATACCAACTACTGTCAATACACTGGGACATTGTGCAATATATTCACTGCTAAACCACCGCTAACTCATTGGGACACTGTGCAATACTGTATATTCACTGCTAAACCACCGCTAACTTATTGGGACACTGTGCAATACGAATGCTATTTATGACTATTAGCAACACTAACGTGCACAAGGGATAGAATCACTCCACAGAGGAAAGGAGAATACAAGATCTCTATAAGAGAAGACACTGAACTATTCAAATCACAACAATATATACTTTATTTTTTGCACTTATTAACTTTCTGATCTTCTATCAAGAATTCAACAACTGTTTTTTTTTTTTTTTTTTTTTTTTATCCTCTATTTTTATCAAATTATTGATATCTCTTTACCGCACATGCACTTTTTTGTACACAATTATATTTATGCGACCAAGTTCACATCATTCTATGCTTCTGTGGAAATCTTAATAAGCAGCTGTATTCGCTATCTGTACACTATACCCTCTTTTCAATACATTCCCTTCTAAAATATTTTATATATTTTTTAACCAATAAATATTTCTGCATAAGAACAGATGAGGAGTGCTCGTCTATGCATCATATTTTAGAACTTAATCCACTGATTGGGTGAATCAGATAGACTTTGAGCACCCGATACACGGTTAAAACCAGGTGAGCCACCTATTTTAACCTTAGTCATACTTACAACTTTTTTTTACAGCCCAAGCAGGGACAATATCTAACTTTGCTCAATGCCTATCTATACATGCCCAATCCCACCCAGGTCTTTTTATGTCTGTACACTTTAGTAGTACTCCCCTAGCGCCCTTTCACGGTAGTGATGCTCCCTTAGTGCTCCCCTCACAGTATTGCTGCTCCCTTAATGCCACCCTTATAGTAGTGCTGCCCGCTTAGTTCCTCCCTCACAATAGTATTGTACCCCACAATAGAGAATAGTTTAAATAAAATTAAAAAAAGTAATTCTCACCTATCCCCATTCCCCTGGTTAAAAGAGTACATCACCCCCCGGCTGGTGCTCTTACCTGCTCAGCTCAGCAGGTGTGATGATATCACTGCATTGCGCCTGCTGCCGGAGAACGCACGGGCCGGTCAATGGCTGGAGCAAGGAGTTGATGGCTCCCTGCTTCACTACTGTATTCAACTGTATCTGCATCCTAAGCATGCGGATACAGCTCAAAATGGGACACGCCACAGCCCTCGTGGGACCATGGGACAACCACTAAAATCCAGGACTGTCCTGTCGGATCCAGAATGGTTGGGAGGTATACCATTAGTGGAGAAAACGCTCATTAAGGGTCAACCTTAAAATGTTGTCTTAATGTTATTACAGGTTATAGTTACTAGAATACTGGGAATTAATCCAGGGAGTTATTCAGATTGGTTGATTGGAGTTGGGAAGGATTTTTTTTCCTGCCAAAATCAGGAAAATTGGCTTCTACCTCATTAGGGTTTTTCCGCTTACATATTACAGGTTGAACTGGATGGACGTTTGCCATTTTTCAGCCTTATTAACTATCGTTAATTTGTCTATTCTTCAATATGGGGTTATATTACACATGTATTACACTTACATATTACACTTACATATTACTTACACTTACTTATTACACTGTATTACAGTATATAACCTCTCTTTTATGTACATTTCTGATTTCTATTGATAGGTTCGATACTTTCTAAGCACCACATGCTCCTGTGTTTATTCATGCACTGAAGGACACCATTATCTTCGTCTTATCATGCCCCATATTTGCATCTTTTACTGAGCTAAATACCAGATGAGTGTCCTAGCAAACTCGCCATTGTCCATTCAGAATTTTATCACATGACTGATCATCCAAAGGTTCACATTGCATCTATGGACCTCAGTGCTTTGTCAGTTCAGATGTAAGCATTTATAGTTTTATATAATGTACAAGGAGTGAATAAAACCTCCATTGTCTATTCTTGGCCATTCTTTAATCATCCTATCACTGTGTACACATACATATGACCGTGAGATATATCAGATCGGACCCCGTATGTGAGGTTGTCATGTAGTAACAAAAGGCTTTTCCATTTCTTTGATGGCTTCTGGTCTTCTTGGTGATGCCTCCAATTCTTTTTGACATAATATCATCTGCTTAATATGGTGCTATCAAATGATTCTTCTTCCAGTAAGATGAAAGATCCACCTTGGTGAGGCCTTCTACTCTATGATGGATGTTGGACTGGCCCAACAGAGTACCAAAAGATGCTCTGGTGGGCCCAAGCTTCATTGGATTGACCCACTAGAGTACCAGAGCATCCTCTGGTGGACTCAAGCACTAAAACAATAATAGGCCTTTAATGGAACAGGACCCCAAAGGTCTAGCAGAACCTTGTGCAAGGAACTTTAGCCTGATGCTGTCTACGCTTCAGCCTAAAGCAGCAAAATTGGGTGATGTTATATTGTAAATATCAGGTTCTATACTCTGGAAAGTCCAAACATCCAACATGTTTCCGGCAGAGAACCAAGATACATTTTGGAGTTTGACGGAACCAGAAGACAAAGCAGAGAGAAACAGTTCAGTTATGTGCTTCTATTTTTCCTTGACCCAATCTCCTAAATAGTAAGCCATTATTGCAGCTCCCAAAGGGCAGATGAGATATTCCAAAGATCTGGGACAGTGTACGTTACAGTGCTGATTACATTATATTACAGAACTCAAGTACAATATTTATGCAAGTTCATTATTATTACTGTACACATCATAATACCATGAAAAGCGATAGCCACATGTAATGGAGATACATCAGATGTACAGAAAAGAAACCGATGGAGTGACTGGTGAGCATGACAATATCCACATAATACAATCTCATGCTCTCATGTCCTTTCCTTGTTACTGGACAAGCTTGGTTCTAACTGGTTTATCAGATGTTCTAGCTTTTGCAAAATGCAACCAAAAATTCTGTCAGGTTTGCTCTGGTATCTGACAATTATATGTCACATGAAAGTTGTGTTCCTAATCTGCAGGCGTCTGTCAGTTCTCATCCATCCTACTTGAATTGTCAAGAACTGGTGGCTTTTCATCCAGTCTTTGCATGAAATTCATTTCAGTGCATAGAAAAACCAATCGATTATACAGTACATTCATCAGTTTTTTTACAGCAGAGGAACATAGTAGTATTACACACACACTTTGAGTTATCATGTTGTACCAATAATTTTAGGGGTTGGCGTGAATATGGACCAAGGACTATTGGTAGAAGTAGAAGCAGTCCTCTCTCTAGGTACCGGGGGAACCTAGCATAGATTGAACATCTCTTTTCATAATGGACATGTAAACTTCCCAGGGCTCCTCATCCACTATGTAAGGAATACAGATAAAAAGCTGCTGTCTTACAAGGATTAAAGTGGTTGGCCTAAGAACATTTATTCCCATCCACAGGAGAGTTGATAACTGTGTAATCTCTCGGGTCAATCCACCGAAACCCTCAGAAATCACAAAGACAAGGTCTCAGAATCCACTGTTGAAATGGACTGACAGCCACTTCATTCACTATCTATGGGACTGCCAAGCACAGAGCTCATAACCACTAGTCCCACAGATGTAAATGGCATGGTGGACATTCATGAGCACCACTACTCCATCAGCACAAGATACTTTGGGACCCCTGTTCTGTTGATCTCTTAGGGTTCTGCCAATTTACATATTAGATAGATATTAGATTTGGCAAAAAGACAAGGTAGGTCAGTCATCTTAATGCAGTGTTGATCCAAAGAAAGGCAAAGCAACCCTATTGTTAGGATAAACATCTGAGAAGTGGAGCCTTAAAGGAGTTGTCCAGGATTATCCTTAGAGTAGGACATCAATATCAGAACGGTGGTGGTCCAACACACAGCTCTGGCCATTAGATCCTTGATGGAGGATAAGAATATAATCCTGAAACCGGCAGATAAAGGGGGCGCGATTGTCCTTATGGACAGAAATAAATATGTGGCGGAAGTCATGCGACAGCTTTCTGACTGTAATACATATGAACAGCTGCAAAGCGACCCGGTGTTTCGGATAAAAGAAAAAATTGTAAAAACAGTGAGCCATTTTTCTACCTTGGGGGTTATTGATTGGAAAATGTATACATTCTTGATTAATCATACACCAATCACTCTGTTTTTTTTTATTCTTCCCAAGGTGCACAAGACCCTAATTGACCCCCCAGAGCAACCCATTGTGGCCTCTGTGGGGTCCATTTTATCACCTCTTGCAATTGTACTGGAAAAGGCACTTACGCCTTTAATTAAGGACACACAATCCTTTTTGTCTGATACGCAACACTTTCTCAGTACAATTGCCGGATTGAAATCTATTCCCCCTGACAGTCTTTTGGTAACCATTGATGTGGTTAGTCTATACACCTCAATTGACCACATAGGAGGTATCCAAGCCGTTAGATCCTTACTGGATAGAAGTAATTACACTAAAAATGAACAAGAATTTTTTCTACAGCTTTTACATCTTGTGTTGTATGAAAACTACTTTATGTTTGAAGATAACTTTTATCTACAGCGACGTGGGACCGCGATGGGGTCGAACGTGACCCCGCCCTATGCAAATGCATATATGTCGGATTTTGAGGACTCTTATGTATATAACACTGAATGGTATCAGAATAATGTCCTCTTATGGAAAAGATTTATTGACGACATTTTTTGCATATAGGCGGGGCCTTCCTCTACCATTTAAACCATGTATACGATGAGTTGCAGTTCACATTAGTTTGTGATAATCATAAGGTGAGTTTTTTGGACACAGTGGTAATTAAGGACCAAGTTGGCAATCTATCAACTGATCTGTTTAGGAAAGATAGAGACAGAAATAGTATCCTTCACTTCTCAAGTTCTCATCCACCATCTCTAAAGAGGGCCATTCCTAAATCCCAATATCAGAGAGTGCAACGAATTGTTACTGACCCAGATATACAATTAATTAGGATCAATGAGATGACTAGCAGGTTTGAGGAGAGGGGATACCCTTCATCCACTTTGAGGGAAACTAGAAGAGAACTGGATAATTCAAACAAAACTGCGGTCACAAAACCATCTAGATTGGCACTTGTACACAAGTATCATCCCTATAATCAGAGGTTTGATAATATCATACGTAAGCATTGGCACTTACTGGGGAAGGCATACCCCATGATTGATGAATTCAGGAATCCACCTCTGATATGTAACAAAAGAAACCCCAGTTATAGGGACAAGCTTGTACATGCTGATTTAGGGAGTACGAAAGTTGCATTAAAACAAAGGGTTTTGACAACTCAGCGCAAGGGCACCTTTCCATGTTTGCACTCCAGTGCTCCCACATAATCAAAGGTCCCACTTTCCATCATCCACATAATGGACGACCATTTCCAATAGAGGGCTTTTTCACTTGTGAATCCACTAATGTGGTTTATTTAATAAAATGTCCTTGTGGCCTGTTGTATATTGGGGAGACGACACACACAATTAGGGATCGCATTGGGAAACATAAATCAACAATTAGAACAAAAAACCTAATGTTACCCATCCCGTTTCATTTTGACCAGTGCAAGCATAGTATAGCCCAGCTCAGATTTCAGATACTTGAACAGATTAAAAGACCAAGGAGAGGTGGGGATATAAAGAGACTGCTACTACACCGAGAGGCCTATTGGATCCACACAATTAAACAGGGACTATGAGATCATGCATATATATATGTGATTTAATCATATGATTTATGATTTAATCATTATGTTTTTTCAGACATCTACCGTCCATTGAAGGATCCCACATCTGCTAATATGGTATTTGATATGTGTTTATTTAGGATACTCCAGTTCATTTGTTCTCATTGTCACTCTGCATATATTGCTTAGTTTTTTGTATTTAGTGATATTTTTGTTAGTTCCGCCCTTTTGGGCGTGTGACGTCATGATAGGCGGTACCTTGTATTATTCTAGAAAACAAAGAAGTAGGACTGCACTCCAAGATAGTGATAAAATCAGCAAGTGGTTTATTCACCCATAATATGGCAAGTCTTGCGACGTTTCGGCTCACAAGAGCCTTCCTCAAGCATGGTAACAGTGAAAGTGAGAGCATTATAAAGGCATTTACAAAGTGTCCAACCCATAAGGGTGTGGTTACAATCAATTACAATTGCAAACATACGATGCATAGCAATACAAATAAAGTGCATGTGCATAAAGTGAGCAGTGATATACAATTCATGACTAAGGGATGCCATCCCTACAAAGTGTATTAAAATGTATGTGATACTTCATCTAAGCTAAGATCACAATTATATAGGTGATAATATGATGAAGGTGGATCACAGAAGTCAAACCGTAGGAAGCAATGGGGCCCGCACATACCATGGCGTTCTTTGTGCGTATCCAGGTCCTCATTGCGCATGACCACACTGACATCATCCGATGCATCACAGTGTAAAGGTCAAGCGCTCGCGCTCTGCCTGGGTCGACATGAGAGCGCCATTTTACATAAGGGAAAGACACCTTAAGGTTACGTACAGGTTATTTATTTAACTGTTGTCCACACGGAACAATCATATCTCCGACCGCTGCAGGGATCTCCTACATATATCAGCAAATGGACAGGGGTCCCGTCCAAATGGGCGGGACACCTGACCAAAGCGCCACTACAAGCACAATTGCCATAAAAATAGCAGTCGTAGAGGGATGATCCCTCAATTGTACCAACAACTCCGAGCGTGATCTAAGATGCTGGATCATTGATCAGGTCAGGCTTCCTAGAAGAGGTGGTGATCGCCTGACACTCTTGAAGAAAAGAGAGTTACGCTGGATATATGATCTGGATAGCCTGCATCCCAGGGGTCTCAATATTGAGTTCAGGTGAGAGACCTAGGATCTGTGGCTGACCCCCGGTCCCTTGGCATGTTTGCGCTTTGTCTTTCTCATTTTTGTATATTGGTGCTTGATAACCGTGAAAGATTTATCTACAATTATGAAAAAGATCTATTTTGAAACTAAAATATTTTTTCTCTGCTTTTTAGGATTTTATATTTTCACTAAATTGGATGTGGATCCTAGAATCAGACCCTTTTGGAAGCTATGCGACCCGAGGTGGACATCAGCGTTCTCTTATTAATGCGTTACTCCAGATATGTCATTATATTTTAACAAGATAAGGTTGTTGGTACAATTGAGGGATCATCCCTCTACGACTGCTATTTTTATGGCAATTGTGCTTGTAGTGGCGCTTTGGTCAGGTGTCCCGCCCATTTGGACGGGACCCCTGTCCATTTGCTGATATATGTAGGAGATCCCTGCAGCGGTCGGAGATATGATTGTTCCGTGTGGACAACAGTTAAATAAATAACCTGTACGTAACCTTAAGGTGTCTTTCCCTTATGTAAAATGGCGCTCTCATGTCGACCCAGGCAGAGCGCGAGCGCTTGACCTTTACACTGTGATGCATCGGATGATGTCAGTGTGGTCATGCGCAATGAGGACCTGGATACGCACAAAGAACGCCATGGTATGTGCGGGCCCCATTGCTTCCTACGGTTTGACTTCTGTGATCCACCTTCATCATATTATCACCTATATAATTGTGATCTTAGCTTAGATGAAGTATCACATACATTTTAATACACTTTGTAGGGATGGCATCCCTTAGTCATGAATTGTATATCACTGCTCACTTTATGCACATGCACTTTATTTGTATTGCTATGCATCGTATGTTTGCAATTGTAATTGATTGTAACCACACCCTTATGGGTTGGACACTTTGTAAATGCCTTTATAATGCTCTCACTTTCACTGTTACCATGCTTGAGGAAGGCTCTTGTGAGCCGAAACGTCGCAAGACTTGCCATATTATGGGTGAATAAACCACTTGCTGATTTTATCACTATCTTGGAGTGCAGTCCTACTTCTTTGTTTTCTATACCATTGGGGATTGCCGTTACCCTACGTTGGACCTTGCACCCACATGCTGGCTGGTGCTCCCACTGGATTTTTTCTTCTCTACAATATTTGTATTATTCTATATATACCTGCATTTCTTGAGTATATGCTTACCTGTTGACAAAGGCATGCTTGCCGAAACGCGTCCTGGTTGTAGGACACATTAATTTGATGCAATAAAACGTCATAACTAATTATCAAGACACGACTGCTGGGATTTCTTCTATTCTACAACACACAGCTCTGTCCATTGTGTAGTGGATGGACTGTCGGACTGGGGTGCCTAGGGTCCACCAATAAAATGTATTTTGGGGGCCCACCATATGGATACATTCAAATATTACCTGCTCTCACAGCAGCAAGATGCTACCAGATAATTGAATATGGGGGTCCCTGCAGCAACTTTCAGAATGTACCCCTGTGGGCCAGTCTGAGCCTGAGAGGATGGAGTTGGTTACTGCAGCATTGCTCCCATTATAGTGAATGGGAGCAGTGCTGCAGTAACCAGCTCTGTCTACTACACAATCGACAGGCCTATGTTGTTGCGGTGCTGACTTTTGGTGCCACTTCAGTATGGCTGATCGGCAGGGGTGTGGGGTCTTGGACCTTGGACAATCAGATATTGATGGTTTGTTCTGAGGATGGGCCGTCAATATATAAATACTGGAAAACCCCTTAAGGTCTCATGCACATGACTGTATGTAATACAGATACCGGCCGTGTGCATGCCGTATTTTCCTAATTAGCCTATTAACTGCCTATTCTTGTCCACAAAACGGACAGGAATAGGACATGTTCTATAATTTGTGGAATGGCATCCATGTGCCGTCCGCATATTTTGCAGCTCCATAGAAATGAATGGGTCATTGTCCGATCCTCAAAAAATGCTTATTGGACTTGGGCCCAAAATATGGTCTTTTGCATGACTACTGGCAGAGTCTAGTGTGAGTGTTCAGCTTACAGTTATGGCCCTCTTCACCCTCATAGAAGACCAAGGCTGGTAGTGGATAGCAGTGGGCTTCACAAGCGCTACCAGTCCTGACTGCCAGGAAAGTGATGGCTGGGGGAACAATTATATCCCCTCCTAAGGGTGCTGCTACATGTTTAGTTTTTTTTTAACGCAGTTTTTGAAGCCAAAACCAGGAGTGGATTAATAAAAGTGGAGAAGTTGTATTTGCCCTTAATACTTTTTCTCGTGTTATGATCCACACCTCACTTTGGCTTCAAAAACTGCATAAAGAAAATCTGTACGTGTGGCAGCACCCTTAGTTTTTCTTTAAAATTATCTAATTTAGAACTGAACAACACAAGATCAAAGTGTAATTAAATGGATGATTATTTTCAGGTTTGGGTCAAACCGGGGACAGTTAGAACAGATGGGTTTGCCAGCCTTGATCCCTACAGAGTCTTGACAGTGATCACGTCAACCCCAGCTGAGTCTATATTGGCTTCCACAGTATGCACACAATACAGTGATTGCCCCATATATGTAGCTGTCGTGGTCCTCAGAGCCTCAGGATATTCAGGCAGACAGAATTATACTCTATTCCTTGACAATATGTGTTTTCAAGAAGGTTTCTATATATTTGAGACTCAATAGATGAATTGGCACAGAGGCTCTATTCAGCCAGGACTCTAAAGCCCCTTTATTGGACTAAGTCCGTCTTTCTTTGCCCCTTTTTGGAGGAGACCTCATTACCAGTGAACTGAAGAGAAAGGGGTGTTTTGTTATACCCTCCACTTAATGCAACCGTGGATTGTATTGCTTTTGTGGAGTAAGGCGAAAAAATTGGACTGTAGAATAAAAATTCAATGCAGCATTTTTGCAGGAAAATTGTAATAATTGTGGTCATAATTGATACATAAACATTAGAGAACATCAAAGGAAAAAGTGCATGTTAAAGTTGGAGGGAATAGAAGGAAAGTTCACAGCTGAATTCTGTACCAGAGGCCTCTGTCACCAAGAAAGAATATTCTGTATGTCTTGTAGGACGTGCTGTAAAATGCTAGAGCCGGCTCGTTCTGTATCTGAAGGTGTTAGTTCCCCTCTACAGTATGTAAGTGTAACTATTTTAATATACGCACTTGAGTCAGATTATTATGACCACCAGCTAACGTCCGTGGGCAGCACGGACAGCAGCTAGACGGACTGGGAGTGACCCAAAAGGTCCTGTTAGGTTGTCACAGGTATCTGGATCCATGATGACTAAGGCTAGGTCTACACGACGACATGTGTCGCACGACAATAAGTCGCGCGACAGATAGGGCACAACTACACTGCAACATTTGTCGCGCAACATTTTGTCGCACCAATGGCGCACAACAATTTTTATAATGATAGTCTATGGTGTCGCACTGCGACATGCTGCGACTGCGACACGACAGTCGCAGAAAAATCCATTTCGAATAAAAAAATTTCGACTATCGCATTGCAGTCGCAGCATGTTGCATGTCGCAGTGCAACACCATAGACTATTATTATAAAAATTGTCGCGCGACATTGGTGCGACAAATGTCGTCGTGTAGACCTAGCCTAATAGTGATGAGCGAAGTATTGAAAAATTCAATTCAGCTGCTTCGCCAAATTTAAGTAGTGGGTGCAATTATAGGGAACGGCGATTGTGCCGCTCCCCGTCATTGTACCCTTCAGATGTCGCGTTCATAGCTGATTGCGGCAACTGGCAGCAATAATACAGTAAAATTTGTAAACTCATACTTACCCTCATCAATTTGATCGCGAAGAGCCGGCCACCTCCATCTTAATTGTAGATACAGCGCAAATCTCACGTGGCCTGTGATGACGCCGGCGAGTTAGTGCGGGATCTTCAATGAAGATGGCGGCTGGCTCTTTGCGCTCAAAGGGATGAGGTAAGTATGATTTTTTTTTATTTTGTATCGCCATTCAGGGAAAATCTATTTGCTACCACGAAGCTCGAGGAAATTCGGCTTCGTGGCGAATCAAATTTTCCCTGAAATTTCGATTGAATACCACTTCGTGGCGTTCGATTCGCTCAACACTAGTGACTAAAGATGAGCAAAGTTTGCAAAAATTTGATTCTTCGCTGAAGTTCACAAAGAAATTAGATTTGTGACGATTGGCACGAATAGCATTCCATTGTATGTAGCGGGCGCAATGACCGGAAACGGCAATTGCGCCGCATTGAACTCCTCAGATGCCGCATTCAACCCTGATCATGGTATCTGACAGTCACATTAAGGCCTTTCAGGGGTTAATCAGGGGTTTAAAAAATACATTCCTCATCCATTTGCTCGTGGAGAGGCCGCAACTGTTATCTTGATTGACGAAAAAGCATGAAATCTTGCGCGTGTTGACATGATGAAATCACCACGCCATCACGCTGGGCAGACACAGTGACGTCATCACTGATGAGTATGTATTTTTTTGTTTCTTACCGCCATTTCGGCAAAAATTGATTCGTTACCATGAAGCACGAGGAAATTCGGCTTCGTGATGAATCAAATTTTCCCTGAAATTCGGATCGAAGTCACTTCGTTTTACTTCGATTTGCACAATACTAAGGATGACTGCAGGGCATTTACAGCTGCTGGAGTGGGCATGGAGGAGGATCCATATAAAGAACAACGCGGTCCCACAGATGCTCAATTGGGTTCAAGTCTGGAGAAGTAGGGGGCCTGCGTAGTACTAGGTACTAGGTAGTAAGGCAATCAGCATGTATGGGTGTATGTGATCTGCAAGGATGGATTCATACCCAAATGAGTGCAGAGTGCCTTCCACATGGATCAGTAAGTCCAGAGAATGCCGCGAAAACATTCCCCTGACCATAACACTGCCACCACCGGCTTGTGTTCTTCCAGCAATGGTTGCAGGCTGTTTGTTCTCTGATGTTTCTCGCCTGACACGCCAATGTCCATCCGTTCTATGAAGCAGAAAAAGTGACTCATTGGAGAAGACAACCCTTTGTCCATCTACGGAGGTCCAATGCCAATGCTGCAGCGAAAATTGCAGCCTTTTCTGCCTATGCAACTTCGTTAGCAGAGGTGCAGTGACCGTCCGCCTGCTCCGGAGCCCCATTAGCAGTAGTTTTTGCAGAGCTGCTTTTACAGACAGACGTCTGGTAGCCTCCTGGTTCACTTTGGTGGTGAGCTGCTCCACTGGACCATGTCAGTCTTCATAGATGGCGTTCACCTCTCACATCAAAGGCACGTGGTGCTTTGCAATTTCTATGTCACAATGGTGCCATTTGTGCCCTCACTCACGATACACTTTCACCACAGCGGCACGTGAACAGTTCACAAGCTGTGCAGTGTCAGAAATACTGCCACCCGTAGTCCGGAAGCCAATAATTCTCCCTTTTTGCAACTCCGATAAATCGCCTCTTTTACCCAAGACAGCAGCAAGGGATGTGTGTGCAGACAGCTTATCACACACCTTGTGATATAACCACCAAGCCAGCTCACGACACGGGACTTCCTTCATGAGCTTCACACTGCCGACGTCGAAAGTAGGAAGTGGTCATAGTAACGTGACTGAACTGCATTGCTGCAGGTGTCAGCAACCTTCGGCTCTCCAGATGTTGTAAAACTACAATTCCCAGCATGCTCCATTCATTTACATGGGAGTTATGAGAAGAGTAGAGCAAGGGGGCATGCTGGGAGTTGTAGTTTTGCAACACCTGGAGTGCTGCAGGTTGTCTACCCCTGCTTTATAGGGTTTGCGCTCAGTTTTTTTCTAATACAGAACCCCAAATCTTCTTATCAATAGACATAAACGTTTTCTGTCTGCAGCCCCTAATTGGGGGGCTTGGGAGCTTACTGCATACACTTTAGAAATTGAACTTAAAGGGGTTGCGCCAGGGGTTAAGGACACGCCCCCTGAGCCACCAGCTTGAAATAAATCTTGCAGAGCAATTCAGGCAGTGACTGTGGAGATCTCTGGACCCATGTGAGGTGCAGGGTTGGTTCTAGCTTTGTTAGAATGTGATTGTCATGTACTATATGATGTCCGATTTTCATTTATTTTACTCATTACTCATTGGGTAACCCCTTTAAGCAACAGAGTGGTAAATAATAACACGATAAAGGCGCGGTTTTATTGACTTATAGCATACTGATTGTTTAAAAGAAAAATTACAATCGCCAAATACATCTCTCCCACTTGCTGCTCCTTCTTCCTATACTGTTTAAAGGGTTTCTGTCACCCCATTAAACCGTTTTTTTTTTTTTTTTCTTTAATAATAATCCCTATAGTGCGATCTCATGATACATAATCAAATTAATAATTTTGGTTCAGTAGATTTTGCTAAAAAACAATTTTTAAAATATGCTAATTACCTTGCTACCAGCAAGTAGGGCGGCTACTTGCTGGTAGCAGCCGCATCCTCCGATGGTAATGACGCCCCCTCGGCATGCTGATTGACAGGGCCAGAAAAGGTAATCGTTCTCTGCTGGCGCTGTTAGAATTTGAAATCTCGCGCCTGCGCCGTACCTGGCTTCAATCGGCGCAGGCGCACTGAGAGGCGGCCGCTCTGCTCGACCGCTCCATCCTCAATGCGCCTGCGTCGATGACGTCATCGCATACACCCAGAAGAGAAGACGCCGGCGTCATTACCATCGGAGGATGCGGCTGCTACCAGCAAGTAGCCGCCCTACTTGCTGGTAGCAAGGTAATTAGCATATTTTAAAAATCGTTTTTTAGCAAAATCTACTGAACCAAAATTATTAATTTGATTATGTATCATGAGATCGCACTATAGGGATTATTATTAAAGAAAAAAACAAAAAACGGTTTAATGGGGTGACAGAAACCCTTTAAGGGCTCATGCACATGAACGTGTGTATTTACTTAAATGGGTCCACAATCCGGAAGGTGCGGAACGGAGGCACAAAAACCCATAGAAGCACTACAGAGCGCTTCCTTGAGGTTTCTCTCCGTGCCGCCTCAATGCAAAAAAATAATGTTCTATTTTTTTTGTGGTGCGTACGGCAGGGGCGTTGCTAGGTTAAAACATTCGGGGCCTGGGCCCCTGATGTTTTGTCCCAGGCCCCGAATGTCCTGCCTGCCTGCTAGATACAACTGTATTGCCATCCACAGGACGGCCATACAATTTAATCTAATGCGGTGGAAGAGCTGAAGGACCGGTGGTGACATCACAGGTCATGTGACCAGTAAAACAGTCAGTGGTTGAGAAGGACCTGCGATGATGTCACCATCATGTGACCAGTGCAGCAGAGGGCGGCAGTGAAGAGGAGAAGAAGCTGAGGTGATGTCTGCTACATCAGGAGAGGTAAGTGAAGGGAGAGGCAGAGCAATGCTGGGAGTTGTGGTTATTTAACTGGGACTGTATGTTAGGACTGAAGGGAGGGATGTTATTTACATGGAACTGTGTGTTGGAGTTGGCTGGGGAGGGGGTCATGTTATTTACATAGGACTGTATGTTGATAGTGGCTGTAAGAGGGAGTGATGTTATTTACATAGGACTGTATGTTGGAGGGGGCTGGGGCAGGGTGATGTTATTTAGTAATGTTATTTACATGGGACTGTATGTTGATGGTGGCTGTGGGAGGGAGTGATGTTATTTACATGGGACTGAATGTTACAGGGGTCTGAGGGAGTGATGTTATTTACATGGGACTGAATGTTCAGGGGCGATGTTATTTACATGGGACTGTATGTTGAAGGTGGCTGGTGGGGGGAATTATGTTATTTACATAGGACTGAATGTTGAGGGGGTGATGTTTATATGGGAATGCATGTTGGAGGAGTCTGGGGAGGGGGTGATATTATTTACTTGGGACTGTATGTTGGAGGGGGCTGTAGATAGAGTGGGATGTTATTTACATGGGACTGTATATTGGAGGGGGCTGGAGAGATGGTGTGATGGTATTTACATGGGACTGTATGGCAGAGAGAGGGAAATAGTGTTATTTACATGGGACTGTATGTTGGAGGGGGTGGAGGGAGGGGAGTGATGTTATTTACATAGGACTGTATTTTGGAGGGGGCAGGAGAGATGGTGTGATGTTATTTACATGGGACTGTATGGTGGAGGCAGGAATATAACTACAGGGGGCACTGCAAATCCAGGGGAAATTAGGCGTTCTTATTGCTACTGGGGCTCTATAGGAGGGACTTATAGATCCGCCTTATTTCTACTAAGAGCACTATGGGGGCCTTATTACTACTGAGGGGTCTGTAGAGAGCTTTATTACCATTGGGGGAACAATATGGGGGCCTTATTTCTACTGGGGGCTCTGTGATGGTATTATTAATACTGGAGGGCTCTTCTACTAATGGAGGCACTCTTGGGGAGCATTATTACGGTTGGGGGCACTGTAGGGGGCAGTATTACTATTGGGGCGCAAATTTTTCTTCAGGATAGTATCTGGGGGTATTGGGGGGCACAGCGAGCAGCAGGATAACACTGTGGGGACTCCAGGTTGGAGGATGATGATAGAAATGTGAGGAAGCTAAGATGTCTGTGTGTCACACTCTGCAGAGACGAGGCGCGGCTGAGAGAAGTTGTATGGACCAAATGGAGAAGATGATGACAGAGAAGATCTACATCGGAGGAGACGTCACCTGGGAGGCCCTGGGTGTGACAGGTATGTGATGCTGTATAGCAAGTACAGAAAAATGCGGTGTGTGGGGGAAGGGGGGATGACTTAGAGAACTGGGCCATATTCATTGGGGCTTGGGCCCCGGATCTTTTGAGACCCTAACAACGCCCCTGGCGTACGGATCACAGACACATTCAAGCTGCATGGATCTGCATATGTCTGCGGAATCCACACGGGTGTTGTTAGTGCATTGTAGACCGCAAATTGCAGTCCCCAATGCACGGAACGGCCGTGTGCATGAGCCCTAACTGAAATAGGTAATAACAATCTGCAGCTGCATCCCCCTCCTCCTTTCACCTCCCTGTCTTTCATCGACTTTTCAGACTATCCATATTTTTGGGTGGATGAAGACCTGAGAATTTATAAAATGCCCGCAGAATGGGAAAAAGTGGATAACAAAGCGTCATGTATTCATATGTACCATTGATATATGCAAAAAAATATATATATATACACTGCTCAAAAAAATAAAGGGAACACTTAAACAACACAATGTAACTCCAAGTCAATCACACTTCTGTGAAATCAAACTGTCCACTTAGGAAGCAACACTGAGTGACAATTAATTTCACATGCTGTTGTGCAAATGGGATAGACAACAGGTGGAAATTATAGGCAATTAGCAAGACACCCCCAATAAAGGAGTGGTTCTGCAGGTGGTGACCACAGACCAATTCTCAGTTCCTATGCTTCCTGGCTGATGTTTTGGTCACTTTTGAATGCTGGCAGTGCTTTCACTCTAGTGGTAGCATGAGACGGAGTCTACAACCCACACAAGTGCCTCAGGTAGTGCAGCTTATCCAGGATGGCACATCAATGCGAGCTGTGGCAAGAAGGTTTGCTGTGTCTGTCAGCGTAGTGTCCAGAGCATGGAGGCGCTACCAGGAGACAGGCCAGTACATCAGGAGACGTGGAGGAGGCCGTAGGAGGGCAACAACCCAGCAGCAGGACCGCTACCTCCGCCTTTGTGCAAGGAGGAACAGGAGGAGCACTGCCAGAGCCCTGCAAAATGACCACTAGCAGGCCACAAATGTGCATGTGTCTGCTCAAACGGTCAGAAACAGACTCCATGAGGGTGATATGAGGGCCCGACGTCCACAGGTGGGGGTTGTGCTTACAGCCCAACACCGTGCAGGACGTTTGGCATTTGCCAGAGAACACCAAGATTGGCAAATTCGCCACTGGCGCCCTGTGCTCTTCACAGATGAAAGCAGGTTCACACTGAGCACATGTGACAGACGTGACAGAGTCTGGAGACGCCGCGGAGAACGTTCTGCTGCCTGCAACATCCTCCAGCATGACCGGTTTGGCATTGGGTCAGTAATGGTGTGGGGTGGCATTTCTTTGGAGGGCCGCACAGCCCTCCATGTGCTCGCCAGAGGTAGCCTGACTGCCATTAGCTACCGAGATGAGATCCTCAGACCCCTTGTGAGGCCATATGCTGGTGCGGTTGGCCCTGAGTTCCTCCTAATGCAAGACAATGCTAGACCTCATGTGGCTGGAGTGTGTCAGCAGTTCCTGCAAGACGAAGGCATTGATGCTATGGACTGGCCCGCCCGTTCCCCAGACCTGAATCCAATTGAGCACATCTGGGACATCATGTCTCGCTCTATCCACCAACGTCACGTTGCACCACAGACTGTCCAGGAGTTGGCAGATGCTTTAGTCCAGGTCTGGGAGGAGATCCCTCAGGAGACCATCCGCCACCTCATCAGGAGCATGCACAGGCGTTGTAGGGAGGTCATACAGGCACGTGGAGGCCACACACACTACTGAGCCTCATTTTGACTTGTTTTAAGGACATTACATCAAAGTTGGATCAGCCTGTAGTGTGTTTTTCCACTTTAATTTTGAGTGTGACTCCAAATCCAGACCTCCATGGGTTGAAAATTTTGATTTCCATTTTTGAATTTTTGTGTGATTTTGTTGTCAGCACATTCAACTATGTAAAGAACAAAGTATTTCAGAAGAATATTTAATTAACTCAGATCTAGGATGTGTTATTTTTGTGTTCCCTTTATTTTTTTGAGCAGTGTATATAATTACCAAGCATTGAGAGGTCATCTTTAGCAGAAACATACATAAAACATGAATACACTACTCACTTGCAAAGTCTGGAGACTGCATTTCACAATACTTCCATCAGATTACACTTTCCGTAAAAAAAAAAAAAAGACTAAATTTTTCTCTGAGAGCTCAGATAAAGCAGATCATGAACCTAGGATGTAATGTTCTGTCACTGACACGTTGCAACAACAAAACAGTGAGATAGCTGGGAGTAACACAGAGGGTGTTGGCCACCACTGTCACCATCATGTGGAGCGTAAGCAGCTCTCAGTCCTCATTATCGGCCGGGTCGTTGGGGGCTCACTTTCAAGTGTTTGTATACTGCATGCGGAGTAATGAGGGAATGACATTCTTGTAGCCGATGACATCATATCACAGTCTTATCTGGGTCCGCTTCCTGACATCAATGCTTTATTAATTGCCAAGTAGCGTGGTGTCCTTATGTTTATGTTATGAGATTGTCAAACCTCTGCTTGCTGTGTGACTGATCTGCATCCTCTAAAGTCTGTTTCATGCTCAGCAGGGCGGATGACATACTATCTGTCCTTCCCACGTTCATAAGAAAAAAAGAAAAACATGGATTATTAAAAGGAAGTGGCTAAGGTCATCCCGTTCCAAGACTCGGGCCCCTTTCACACGAGCGAGTTTTCCGCGCGGGTGCAATGCGTGACGTGAACCCTTTCATTTTAATGGGTCTGTGTACATCAGTTCTGCTTTGCGTGAAAAACGCAGCATCTTCTATATTCTGCGTGCCCTGGCCCCATAAAAGGGAATGGAGCTTCAATGAAAAACGCATCGCATCCGGAAGCAAGTGCGGATGCAATGAGTTTTTCACTGATGGTTGCTAAGAGATGCTGTTTGTAAACCTTCAGTTTTTTATCACGCGCATGAAAAACGCATTGTACCCGTGCGGGAAAAATATGAACAACTGAACGCAATCGCAGACAAAACTGACTGAACTTGCTTGCAAAATGGTGCGAGTTTCCCTGAACGCATCCGGAGCCAATCCGTCACGCTCGTCTTAGGCCCCTTGTAGACGAGCGTGTCCGGATTATGTCCAGATGCGTTCAGTGAAAACGACGCGATTTCGCGAACAAAGCCATTCAGTGTTGTGTGCGATCGCGTTCAGTTGTTCAGTTTTTATCGCGTGGGTGCAATGCGATTTGATGCGTTTTTCACGCGCGTGGTAAAAAACTGAATGTTTACAAACAACATCTCTTAGCAACCATCTGTGAAAATTGCATTGCATCCGCACTTGCTTGCAGATGCGATTTCCACGCAGCCCCCATTCACTTCTATGAAAATCGCAGAATTTAGAACATGCTGAGATTTTCACGCGACGCAAAAGTAATGCGTGAAAACCACCGCTCATGTGCACAGACTCATTTAAATGAATAGGTCCTGATTCCATGCGGGCGCAATGCGTTCGCATCACGCATTGCACCCGCGCGGAATTCTCGCTCGTGTGAAAGGGGCCGTAGGGCTCATGCACACGACCGTATGCCCTCTGAGACATACAGTCCGTGAGCAGGCCTTATGTCCAGGAGCGGCATACATCGTGCGCACAGCATCATAGTAACCTATGATGCTGTGCGCTCCCGTGCGCACGATGTATGCCGCTCCTGGACATATGGCCTGCTCACGGACTGTATGTCTCAGAGGGCATATGGTCGTGTGCATGAGCCCTTAGGCCTCTTTCACACGGGCGTTGCGGGAAAATGTGCGGGTGCGTTGCGGCAACGCCCGCGATTTTTCCGCACAAGTGCAAAACATTGTAATGCGTTTTGCACTCGCGTGAGAAAAATCGCGCTTGTTTGGTACCCAAACCCGAACTTCTTCACAGAAGTTCGGGCTTGGGATCGGTGTTCTGTAGATTGTATTATTTTCCCTTATAACATGGTTATAAGGGAAAATAATAGCATTATGAATACAGAATGCATAGTAAACTAGTTAACTCACCTTAATCCACTTGCTGGCGCTGCCGGCATCTCGTCTGTCTCCTTCTGTGCTGAACAGGACCTGTGGTGAGCATTCATTTCAGGACCTTTGATGACGTCACTCCGGTCATCACATGATCCATCACCATGGTAAAAGATCATGTAATGTACCATGTGATGACCGGAGTGACGTCATCAAAGGTCCTGTAACTGTACTTAATGCTCACCACAGGTCCTATTCAACAAAGGAGACAGAAGCAGATGCCGGGCTACGCGATCAAGTGGACTAAGGTGAGTTAAAAAAAAATTAACCCCCTCCAGCGCTGTTTTACTATGCATTCTGTATTCAGAATGCTATTATTTTCCCTTATAACCATGTTATAAGGGAAAATAATAATGATCGGGTCTCCATCCCGATCGTCTCATAGCAACCACGCGTGAAAATCGCACCGCATCCGCACTTGCTTGCGGATGCTTGCGATTTTCACGCAACCCCATTCACTTCTATGGGGCCTGCATTGTGTGAAAAACGCACAAAGAGGAGCATGCTGCGATTTTTACGCAACGCACAAGTGATGCGTGAAAATCACCGCTCATGTGAACAGCCCCATAGAAATGAATGGGTCGGTATTCAGTGCGGGTGCAATGCGTTCACCTCCCGCATCGCATCCGCGCGGAATACTCGCTCGTGTGAAAGGGGCCTTAGAGTTGACTTGTCTTCTACAGAAAAGGTTTGTAGCCTTTACGGCTCTATAACCTGTTTCATTTAAAGGGACACTTCCATCAAAACTTTCTTTATCATTTTTTTTTTGTATTTTTATGTATTTTGGCATTTTTTTTATATAACAAAACGGATGGATGTTTTTCTGGGTATAATTTTTTTAAGGCACTAGAGAGAGTTAAGAAAGGCTTGCCTAATGTGCTAAAAGTCCAAACAAAGAGAAATTTAAAGAGACAGGACAGGAAGTAGAATATATGTTTTCTACTTCCTGTCCTGGCTTTTTAGGTTTGGCAGACAGTTTCTCTTAAAGGGCCTCTGTCAGCAGATCTGTACCTATGACACTGGCTGACCTGTTACATGTGCACTTGGCAGCTGAAGACATCTGTGTTGGCCCCATGTTCATATGTGTCCGCATTGCTCAGAAAAATTATGTTTTAATATATGCAAATGAGCCTCTAGGAGCAACGGGGGCGTTGCCGTTACACCTAGAGGCTCTGCTCTCTCTGCAACTGCTGCATCCCCTGCACTTTGATTGACATGGCCAGGTAGTGCCCAAGGGGCAAAAGGGGCAGCTGCCCCAGGCCCAGTTGCTCCTGAGGGGCCCAAGGCAGCTGCCTCTTGAGCCCTGTTAGCCACTGCCCCGGGTGTCAGGCTGTCAGCTACACAGGGGGTGCTGCCATGCCATGCCTGCCGACACTCCAGGCAGTGTACTGTGAGCTGTGATTCTTTAGGACCTTAGATGACATCATCACCATGTGACCAGTAACCTAGCAATATTACTGGTCACATGGCTACGAGGTCATCAAGGTCCTTTCTACCAGGAGTGTTGCTGTAGAAGTTTGCCTTAACTGTGGAGCTTTTTTGGTGAAGATTACATCAGAAAAAGGTGACAGGGGCTGTTATGCTAATATACTGTAAACTACTGTGGGGGCCTGTATACTGTGGGGGGCTGTATAGTGTGGGGGGCTGTATACTGTGGGGGCCTGTATAGTGTGGGGGCCTGTATAGTGTAGGGGCCTGTATAGTGTAGGGGCCTGTATACTGTGGGGGCCTGTATACTGTGGGGGCCTGTATACTGTGGGGACCTGTATACTGAGGGGGGCTGTATACTGTGGGGGGCTGTATACCGTGGGGGCCTGTATACTGTGGGGGGCTGTATAGTGTGGGGGGCTGTATACTGTATATTGTGGAATGCTATACTGCTGTACTGTATACTGTTGGAGGCTGTATACTGTGGGGGGCTGTATACTGTATATATCGTGTATAGTTTGGGGTGCTGTATACGGTGAGGTGCTATGCTGCTCTACTGTATACTGTGAGGTGTTGTATACTGTGGGGTGCTGTATACTGTGGGCTGCTATACTGCTCTACTATATACTGTGGGGTACTGTATAGTGTGGGGTGCTATACTGCATACTGTGTGGTGCTGTATACTAAAGGGTGCTATACTGCATACTGTGGGTTGCTGTATACTATAGGGTGCTATACTGCATACTGTGGGTTGCTGTATACTATAGGGTGCTATACTGCATACTGTGGGGTGCTGGGGTGCACTGAAACACTAGGGTGAGCCAAGCCCTGGTCTCCTTCCTGCAGAGCGGTGCCCACTTCCAGCCTGAGCCCAGCTGCCCAGAGCACTGATCCTGAGCCGCAGGAGTCTTCAGAACTTGAAGTATTTACAGTCATTCACTGTACTCTACCAGATGTGTGGATTTTTTGTGTGTGTGTTGTGGTGGAGGGCGTGATTGCCTGCTAAGGTGTGGGAAGGCGGGATCCAGGGGGCCCAAGTAAATTTTTGCCCAGGGTCAAATCAATATTAAAGACGGCCCTGATTACGTCATCAAAGGTCCTTTTGCAGATCCTGAAAGAAGAAGAAAGAAGATGATGCCGGCTGCACGAACAACAGGATGAGGTGAGTTAATTATTATTATTTTTTTAACTCCTCAAGCAACATTTTAGTAAGCATTCTGTATTCAGAATGCTATTATTTTCCTTTTTAACCATGTTATAAGGGAAAATAATACAGTAAATTGACTTTTATCAATTTACTAACATCATCTCCTAGCAACCATGCGTGAAAATCGCATTGCATCCGCACTTGCTTGCGGATGCTATCCGATTTTCACGCATCCCCATTCATTTCGATAGGGCCTGCGATGCATGAAAAATGCAGCATATAGGACATGCAGCGATTTTCACGCAACGCACAAGTGATGCGTGAAAATCGCTGCTCACCTGCACAGCCCCATTGAAGTGAAGGGGTCCGGATTCAGTGCGGGTGCAATGCGTTCACCTCACGGATTGCACCCGCACGGAATTCTAGCCTGTGTGAAAGGGGCCTTTGAGTTCTGGAATGTATTTTATAACACCGACATAATGCTGTCAGTGTTATCCAATACATTCCAGAAATATAAATGCAGATATCTCCTTCACTGACAAGTTGGTGATTGTCTGCTCTATCCAGCAGTGTAAGGGCGCCTTCACATGCGACTGATTTTGTGGCAGAAAATTCTGTGACTGAAAATCAGTTCCATTCACCTGAATAGGGCTTGCAGAAATCCATGTGCTCGCTGCCCTATTCAAATAATTTTCTGCCACAAAATCTGCCGTGTGTGAAGGCGCCCTAAAGGGGTTGTGTCATAAAACATATTCTGCATTTTCCAAACCAGCACCTGGATCTAAATACTTTTGTAATTGCATGTAATTAAAATTTAGTATAGCCACCTAGTAAGGCCTCATGCACACGGCCGCTGTTTGGGTCCGCATCCGAACCGCTGTTTTGGCGGCTCGGATGTGGACCCATTTACTTCAATGGGGCTGCAAAAGATGCAGACAGCACTCCATGTGCTGTCCGCATCCGTTGCTCCATTCCGTGGCCCCGCAAAAAAAATAGAACATGTCCTATTTTTGTCCGTTTTGCGTACAAGAATAGCCATTTCTACAATGGGCCGCCCGTTCCGCAAATTCCTGCTTCCGTTTGGCGGACTGCAAAAAACAGCACGGTCGTGTGCATGAGGCCTTATTCACTGAAATCTATCTGTTGTTTGTTTCACGGCCTTTGCTGTGTGCGCCGTGACACTTGTGCCATGCTTGCGGTTGCCGGTGGCAACTTGTTCCTGTTATGGCATGTGGTGGCAGTGTCTTGGCTTTGGCTGTGTGCGCCATGACATGGTTGCCACGCATGCTGTTGCCGGTGGCAATGTGGTGGCTGGTGTGTGCACTTCCCCTTTTAGTTGTAGCCTTCCCCTGTCTGGTGCTGTAAGGGTTAACCCCCTGATTGGGTGTGGTCACTAGGTGCTTCTTATACCTGTGGCCTTTGGCCAGGAGTCAGTTGTACTCCAGCCTTGGTGTGTGCTGGAGTTATGCTCCTTGTCTGGATGTTCCATCTTCCTGTGTGAGGGCCACCTAGTGGGACATTCTGTCACGGTGGGGAGTGGGGAAAACCCCCCACCGTACGATGAGTGGGGGATAATGAAAGCAACTAGGCCAGGATACCGGAATCAGGGAGCAGGTCACCTCCTAAAGAGTCCCTAATCCTCGCCCTAACTCCTCACTGTATGAGCGGACCTGGATGGTAGGACGGCTCATACCCAGTTTACCTTGGTGTGGTCTTCTGTTGTGCCGCCCAGCAGCTGCCAGAGGTAAGTTACCATGCCTTCCTGGGTTCTAGGTTCAGTGGTTATCCTCACCACTGGAAACTTACCTGCTGTTCCACTTGGCATTTCTCTGCAACTAGGCTGGTTGAGACTCCTGTTCATCCGAGTCGTGGAAGAACAGGTTGTCTCTCCCCTGCTCCTATGTGAGGGATTATCAGGGCGACTCGGGGTCCTAGGTATCCTGGGTATGAGCCGTCCTAGGTATCCTGGCCTAGTTGCTTTCATTATCCCCCACTCATCGTACGGTGGGGGGTTTTCCCCACTCCCCACCGAGACAGTTTGTTCTTGTTTTTTTTTTGTCTGAGCTGGTCGTACTTGCTCAGCCATATGTTGCCACAGAAAGGCCCCTTTCACACGAGCGTGACGGATTAGCTCCAGATGCGTTCAGGGAAACTCACACCATTTTGCAAGCAAGTTCAGTCAGTTTTGTCTGCGATTGCGTTCAGTTGTTCAGAGTGGTGTAATGTCTCTGTGTGGTAATGGCAATAGTGTCAACGGTGTCTCCTACCTGGGTACGGCTGGACTCCTGGATCCTGGCTGACTTGCAATAAAATGAGTGTGGTGCTAGTAGGAGTAATTGAGGAATTTGCAGCAGTAATTGAGATCCAGACTTTTGGTAAAGTTCAAACTTGTCTTTACTAGTTGCAGCTTTCATCCAAGCGAGATACAGCAATCGGAAAATGCAAATGTGATCGCACACTACATCCAGCACTCTGCCCTCCATGCTGGACGAGACATTGGTTTATATTTTGGCCAAAGCATAGTAAGCCACTCACCGCGTCAAGGTTGTCTCATGAGTGGTCCCTAACTCTTGTTCCTACCTGTTCATGGGCCATGACAGCCACATAAAATCCAGGGAATGCAGGTCAGAATGCAAGCCAAGTACACTTTGCTTGTAACCCCGTCCGGTGCCATTACAGCTTTCATCGGATCCAGGGATGCAAGTACCAACATGCACGCTGAACCCACCATATACTTCTCCTGGAGCCAGATGGCTAATGGTAGGTTCTATACAAGCAGACTCAGTTTTATACTGACTTTAAAACCAGCCTCAAGGACAGATTAACTGGTCAGGTGTGCAATGACTCCAAGGAGATCGCCACGCCTCCAATATATACTACAAAGAAAAAAATATAAGGGGTTGGGTCAGCACAACCTGCCTGTAGGTGCACATCACTATGGCGAAATACATATACAAACGGAAAATGCAAATGTGATCGCACACTACATCCAGCACTCTGCCCTCCATGCTGGACGAGACATTGGTTTTTATGTGGCTGTCATGGCCCATGAACAGGTAGGAACAAGAGTTAGGGACCACTCATGAGACAACCTTGACGCGGTGAGTGGCTTACTATGCTTTGGCCAAAATATAAACCAATGTCTCGTCCAGCATGGAGGGCAGAGTGCTGGATGTAGTGTGCGATCACATTTGCATTTTCCGTTTGTATATGTATTTCGCCATAGTGATGTGCACCTACAGGCAGGTTGTGCTGACCCAACCCCTTATATTTTTTTCTTTGTAGTATATATTGGAGGCGTGGCGATCTCCTTGGAGTCATTGCACACCTGACCAGTTAATCTGTCCTTGAGGCTGGTTTTAAAGTCAGTATAAAACTGAGTCTGCTTGTATAGAACCTACCATTAGCCATCTGGCTCCAGGAGAAGTATATGGTGGGTTCAGCGTGCATGTTGGTACTTGCATCCCTGGATCCGATGAAAGCTGTAATGGCACCGGACGGGGTTACAAGCAAAGTGTACTTGGCTTGCATGCTGACCTGCATTCCCTGGATTTTATGTGGCTGTCATGGCCCATGAACAGGTAGGAACAAGAGTTAGGGACCACTCATGAGACAACCTTGACGCGGTGAGTGGCTTACTATGCTTTGGCCAAAATATAAACCAATGTCTCGTCCAGCATGGAGGGCAGAGTGCTGGATGTAGTGTGCGATTACATTTGCATTTTCCGTTTGTATATGTATTTCGCCATAGTGATGTGCACCTACAGGCAGGTTGTGCTGACCCAACCCCTTATATTTTTTTCTTTGAGATACAGCAATAGTCTTTGGTCCCAGCAGGTATTGGCAATGTGTGGCAGGAATATGTCTTCTGCTCTATCATGTGCCTGGAGCTTTTGCTGGAAAGTACGTCTGCTTAGTATCTCTGTAATGTGGCAGGAATTTGGCTTCTTCACTATCTATCTTCTGCTGTCTTGGGACTGACTAGCTGAGGAGGAATATGGCTTCTCCTAGGTCTCTGGAATTATTACTTCCAGTTAGCTTCACAGGGTATGCTTCTTCCTGTAACTGGAGGTGGCTGCTTGCTTTCGTCCAGCTGAGGCTGCAAGGCTCAGGCTGTGGATGATGATCAATTGTTTCAGCCGAGACAAGATCCTGGCTTTGGATCCCTAAAACTGGGAGCTCCTACATGCACACCCTACCCCTAGCAGGGGGTGGGTTACACTAACTTAACTTCCTTCCCCACTCATGAGGCAGGAAATGGGCGCAGCCCACTTCTGCTAATAAAGAGAGGGGAGTTGAACTGGAATGAACTATTCCAGTTCAGAAACACTAAGCTGGTTTAAGTCCCTGCTAACACATTGCTGCCACCTGCTGGTGAACATGGAAATTACAGCAATATACATGTAACAGGGCTTTCAATGCACATTTGTAAGGATATAATCAAAATCACATCAAATGACAATATAACGGCTCCTGAAGGGCAGTAGCGGGGTAGAGGAGTGTAGTAACACAACTCTGGGGTGTTACATTCCCCCTTACTTCGAGTTAAGCCGCCCTCGGCTTATGCTTAGGAGGGAGAGGAACCAGCTCTGGGGTACCCAAATAAATAGAAAGTGCTGCATGTGTTACACACATGACATACATAGAAAAACATATAACGGCTACCCTAGGTTCCTGCCCGAATGAGTAGGGTGTCCTAATTAACAGTTTCCCTCTCGGTATAACCAGTGAACCAAGGTCTGCATTAAGCAATCACTACTGACTAACTTTGAAGTGTTCTGGCCATGAACATCAAAGGAAGCACGGGGGTGTCTTTACCATGGTGTAATGAAATACTGGCAAATGGAAGGGTGGCGTTATCCTGTATTCCCATCCCTGCACCAAAGTCTGAAAAATATGGCTTATAGCACGATCACTACGGTGACTATGGGTAGCTAAATGTGGCTCTAAGGCTTGAGCTCAGAAGGGGAGGAATTAGCGTCTCCATGCACTTCTGGCAATGTCACAGGAGGAAGGTATTATAATCCCATGGAACTCCTGAAAGAAACACCTCAGGGGGGGGAGAAATCCTGAACATATAACAAGCGGGAAGGATGGGTCCATGACTTCTAACCATTCCCAAAGCAGCGGGGTTACTTGTGTAGTTACTAGACCTGCCAGGACTTGCCACTTGGTCCTACCCTGGGTACCTATGGGTATATAACACCGGGTGTAGGCCATTAGTATTAAACGTCTGTATAGGCAATCCGTATAAAGGGGGGAGAGAACAAGAGCTGTAAAGTAAGGCACACAGAAGTAAGTTGCTACATTTCTGGTTAAGTGCAATTTTCACAATAAGTGCATGAGAATCACATTGCGGCACCTAGGAGAGAATACACACAATGGGCATGTTATATTTAAACGTTACATAACATGTAAACTGGTAAAATTATAATGCAATAATATCATAATGGAAATCACAAAGAGCTCAGGTATACGTTGGAGTCTTTTCTTTGGGTGCAAGCTTTTTATGTTGCAGTAAACATTTTTGGTAAAATAGCGCAATTTTATTAGTTCAAGAGTGTGCTCAAATATGACTTGAGTCCTTCTTTTTCTTGAAGTAGAATCCTCTGGAAACAGTAAAAGTCAATTGTAATCCACAGGAATGATAATTATTTGTAATCCAATGGGAGATATAAAATGTCATATAAAAACACCTAAAAGCAGCTTAAGAATCGTAGTTCCATGAGGTTATCAAGTAACCTGAGAAAGGGGATAAAACAATGTGCAAACTAGGATGCAAGGGGTTAAATGATGATGGAGGGAGTCCTTACAGTGCATGACCATCAGGGTGAGGACGAAATAGGGCAACCTGGATAGAAAACATTAAAACAATGCCAACGAGTCCTCACCCGTCAGGAACAGTGCACGACGTGGCTTCCAATAGTCCTTATTTTTGAAGAGGATGACACTTTAGAGAAGGACGTCCAGGTCCTCCTCGCTGCTCGAGCTACTGAAGCGCATTAGGAGGCGCTCTTGCCTCTGGTAGCTCAGAGTTGCAGCTGTAGTAGTGCGCCACTGCCCTCTAGTTGTGCCCTTAGTATTTGGCTGAGCAGACAGCCTGGTAAATGCAGCTGTGACATGCTGCAAGCCGAGATCCCTAGCCGGTGCAGAGGCGGTTAAAACCTCCGGCTGAAGGGGTTCTGGAAGGCAAGCTGAGGGTGCCTGGGGCTGCTAGGTAAAACATATGGTTGCACCCTGGGGTTAAAAGTGAGAACCGAGTTATTTATCTGGCCCACCCGTAGTGTTGGTGGTGCAGCCAGGTCAGGAATGAGGGGTTCAGGTTCAGGCTGATGCTGTTCCTTAAACTGAAACCTGCCGTCCTGAGTTTCTTGCAGACATCTAACTTTCCCTGCAGAGCCTGGGTCCTCCTGCCAGGTCTCTGGGGTAACTGCAGGGGTTAAAGGTTTGGCCAGCAGGGTCACACCGGCAGCAAATGGGCCTTGGATTGAGCGCATGGGGGTGTATTCCACTTGGTCCCCTGCGTACAGGTTGTGACGGGCCTGGGGCAAGTAATGTCGCTTAACAGAGCGGCGGCCCACAAATATCTCAGCACTGGAATGACTGTATTGGAGGAAGCCCACTCCTCTTTCAACTGAGAACCAGAGCACAGTCCCAGTGCGTCTGGTTAGCTTAGTATCTCCTGGTTGGGGATCATCTACTACTTGTTTCACCCACTCTACCACGGCTGATTTATATTCCCAGGCTGTCTGGGCATGGGTAGTGATCTCTGTGGGGACCTCTGGGTTCAAACGTCCCGCTCTGGCGGTATTAGCTCTGGGCGGCGGAGTGGAAGTTCCGCCCCCCTCTGCCGCACCAGTAGATGTGCTTGCCGGAGCAGGCTTGGGCCTATCAGGGGTATCGGGACCCACCGGGAGCAGTGCAAGGGCAGCTTCAGGCCGGGCCTGGGCCTCAGGGAAAGTGTCTGCTCCTACATGATGTCGCGGCTGGGCGGCCGGTTCCGATGCCTCCTGGTGGTGCGCGGGGGCCTCTGCGATAGGTGACGTCTTCGAAGCAGTAGTCCGCTCTGTAGGAATAGCGGCTTGCTTCTGGTCTGGGACGTCAGTCGCTTTGGTAGCCGGTAAGACGGTTGGTGCAGTCGTCTCCTCCAGTGTCTTGAGAGGGGTGACATCTGCTTCCGCGGGAGCGGGCTGGAGTGCGGTGGCCATCTTGTCCTCAGCGCTGGCAGCGGTCTGGGTTGCGGACTCGGTAGCCGCGGAGGGATCCACTGCCTCCGGGATTGTGGCAAAGACGGAGGGGCCACTTTTCTTCACCAGCTGGGAAACTTGAATCTCTGGCGGGTGGTCCTCATAAACAGGCTCTCCTCCGATAACCATCTGGTTCCACTTCGGTCAAGGGGGCGCCATCTTCCTTGGCTCCTCTGTCACAATCAGTGCAGGAAATGCAGGAAGTGAGGGTGGAGCCTAGAGGGAGGAGTCTGCACTCCCTTGGCTCGCATTGCAAAGTTCTTGGTGGGCAGGCTTGAGTTTTCCCGCTTCAAGGAGGGTGTAGTCATCATTTTCGCGCTCTTGAAAGCCATGAAGACACTGAACCATGAGTGAAAAATGGCTGATTAACCCTTGCAGTGCTGACGCGCACAATGCAGTGTTTTCTGGTCAATTTTCAGGGTTTTTGGCACAATTCTCAGATCTTGCAGTACTGTTAAACAGGGGCGTAGCTAGAAATGCATGGGCCCCATAGCAAAAATAAATTATGGGCCCCCCCCCCCTCTGTGCCATCCACAGATCCCCCTCCCCTAAATAGTGCCATCCACAGATCCCCCTCCCCTAAATAGTGCCATCCACAGATCCCCCTCCCCTAAATAGTGCCATCAACAGATCCCCCTCCCCTAAATAGTGCCATCCACAGATCCCCCTCCCCTAAATAGTGCCATCCACAGATCCCCCTCCCCTAAATAGTGCCATCAACAGATCCCCCTCCCCTAAATAGTGCCATAAACAGATCCCCCTCCCCTAAATAGTGCCATCCACAGATCCCCTTCCCCTAAATAGTGCCATCCACAGATCCCCCTCCCCTAAATAGTGCCATCAACAGATCCCCCCTCCCCTAAATAGTGCCATACACAGATCCCCCCCCCCTAAACTGCCATCCACAGTATCAGGTGCCTCCCCCCCCCCATGTGCCAACCCCCCCCCCCCAGGTGCCAGTATCAGGTCAGGTGCCAACCCCCCTCCCCCCATGTGCCAGTATCAAGTGCCCCCCGCTCCCCCCATGGCAGTAACAGTCGGGTATTAAAAAAAATAAAATAAACGCTTCTACTTACCTCCATGTCAGCGATGCGATGCAGCCTCTTCCTGTGTCCCGCCCTGTATGTCCATATATGGAGTCAGTGCTTGTATTTCAGAAAAGGTTTCTGCTGGGATTCGAACCCACAACCTTCTGTATCAGAGGCAAAGCATCTAACCACAAGACCATAACAGCTGCCTTGCTGCTGACTGAAAAAATATGAGACTTCTACTGTTATAGCTGGCTAAGTGTACATCTATACACATGACAGCTGCTCATATATAGAGATATAGCAGAGCTGAGTGTGCTGGGATAGCTGTCCTGAGTTTCTTGCAGACATCTAACTTTCCCTGCAGAGCCTGGGTCCTCCTGCCAGGTCTCTGGGGTAACTGCAGGGGTTAAAGGTTTGGCCAGCAGGGTCACACCGGCAGCAAATGGGCCTTGGATTGAGCGCATGGGGGTGTATTCCACTTGGTCCCCTGCGTACAGGTTGTGACGGGCCTGGGGCAAGTAATGTCGCTTAACAGAGCGGCGGCCCACAAATATCTCAGCACTGGAATGACTGTATTGGAGGAAGCCCACTCCTCTTTCAACTGAGAACCAGAGCACAGTCCCAGTGCGTCTGGTTAGCTTAGTATCTCCTGGTTGGGGATCATCTACTACTTGTTTCACCCACTCTACCACGGCTGATTTATATTCCCAGGCTGTCTGGGCATGGGTAGTGATCTCTGTGGGGACCTCTGGGTTCAAACGTCCCGCTCTGGCGGTATTAGCTCTGGGCGGCGGAGTGGAAGTTCCGCCCCCCTCTGCCGCACCAGTAGATGTGCTTGCCGGAGCAGGCTTGGGCCTATCAGGGGTATCGGGACCCACCGGGAGCAGTGCAAGGGCAGCTTCAGGCCGGGCCTGGGCCTCAGGGAAAGTGTCTGCTCCTACATGATGTCGCGGCTGGGCGGCCGGTTCCGATGCCTCCTGGTGGTGCGCGGGGGCCTCTGCGATAGGTGACGTCTTCGAAGCAGTAGTCCGCTCTGTAGGAATAGCGGCTTGCTTCTGGTCTGGGACGTCAGTCGCTTTGGTAGCCGGTAAGACGGTTGGTGCAGTCGTCTCCTCCAGTGTCTTGAGAGGGGTGACATCTGCTTCCGCGGGAGCGGGCTGGAGTGCGGTGGCCATCTTGTCCTCAGCGCTGGCAGCGGTCTGGGTTGCGGACTCGGTAGCCGCGGAGGGATCCACTGCCTCCGGGATTGTGGCAAAGACGGAGGGGCCACTTTTCTTCACCAGCTGGGAAACTTGAATCTCTGGCGGGTGGTCCTCATAAACAGGCTCTCCTCCGATAACCATCTGGTTCCACTTCGGTCAAGGGGGCGCCATCTTCCTTGGCTCCTCTGTCACAATCAGTGCAGGAAATGCAGGAAGTGAGGGTGGAGCCTAGAGGGAGGAGTCTGCACTCCCTTGGCTCGCATTGCAAAGTTCTTGGTGGGCAGGCTTGAGTTTTCCCGCTTCAAGGAGGGTGTAGTCATCATTTTCGCGCTCTTGAAAGCCATGAAGACACTGAACCATGAGTGAAAAATGGCTGATTAACCCTTGCAGTGCTGACGCGCACAATGCAGTGTTTTCTGGTCAATTTTCAGGGTTTTTGGCACAATTCTCAGATCTTGCAGTACTGTTAAACAGGGGCGTAGCTAGAAATGCATGGGCCCCATAGCAAAAATAAATTATGGGCCCCCCCCCTCTGTGCCATCCACAGATCCCCCTCCCCTAAATAGTGCCATCTACAGATCCCCCTCCCCTAAATAGTGCCATCCACAGATCCCCCTCCCCTAAATAGTGCCATCAACAGATCCCCCTCCCCTAAATAGTGCCATCCACAGATCCCCCTCCCCTAAATAGTGCCATCCACAGATCCCCCTCCCCTAAATAGTGCCATCCACAGATCCCCCTCCCCTAAATAGTGCCATCAACAGATCCCCCTCCCCTAAATAGTGCCATCCACAGATCCCCCTCCCCTAAATAGTGCCATCCACAGATCCCCCTCCCCTAAATAGTGCCATCAACAGATCCCCCTCCCCTAAATAGTGCCATAAACAGATCCCCCTCCCCTAAATAGTGCCATCCACAGATCCCCTTCCCCTAAATAGTGCCATCCACAGATCCCCCTCCCCTAAATAGTGCCATCAACAGATCCCCCCTCCCCTAAATAGTGCCATACACAGATCCCCCTCCCCTAAACTGCCATCCACAGTATCAGGTGCCTCCCCCCCCCATGTGCCAACCCCCCCCCCCCAGGTGCCAGTATCAGGTCAGGTGCCAACCCCCCTCCCCCCATGTGACAGTATCAAGTGCCCCCCGCTCCCCCCATGGCAGTAACAGTCGGGTATTAAAAAAAATAAAATAAACGCTTCTACTTACCTCCATGTCAGCGATGCGATGCAGCCTCTTCCTGTGTCCCGCCCTGTATGTCCATATATGGAGTCAGTGCTTGTATTTCAGAAAAGGTTTCTGCTGGGATTCGAACCCACAACCTTCTGTATCAGAGGCAAAGCATCTAACCACAAGACCATAACAGCTGCCTTGCTGCTGACTGAAAAAATATGAGACTTCTACTGTTATAGCTGGCTAAGTGTACATCTATACACATGACAGCTGCTCATATATAGAGATATAGCAGAGCTGAGTGTGCTGGGATAGCTGTCCTGAGTTTCTTGCAGACATCTAACTTTCCCTGCAGAGCCTGGGTCCTCCTGCCAGGTCTCTGGGGTAACTGCAGGGGTTAAAGGTTTGGCCAGCAGGGTCACACCGGCAGCAAATGGGCCTTGGATTGAGCGCATGGGGGTGTATTCCACTTGGTCCCCTGCGTACAGGTTGTGACGGGCCTGGGGCAAGTAATGTCGCTTAACAGAGCGGCGGCCCACAAATATCTCAGCACTGGAATGACTGTATTGGAGGAAGCCCACTCCTCTTTCAACTGAGAACCAGAGCACAGTCCCAGTGCGTCTGGTTAGCTTAGTATCTCCTGGTTGGGGATCATCTACTACTTGTTTCACCCACTCTACCACGGCTGATTTATATTCCCAGGCTGTCTGGGCATGGGTAGTGATCTCTGTGGGGACCTCTGGGTTCAAACGTCCCGCTCTGGCGGTATTAGCTCTGGGCGGCGGAGTGGAAGTTCCGCCCCCCTCTGCCGCACCAGTAGATGTGCTTGCCGGAGCAGGCTTGGGCCTATCAGGGGTATCGGGACCCACCGGGAGCAGTGCAAGGGCAGCTTCAGGCCGGGCCTGGGCCTCAGGGAAAGTGTCTGCTCCTACATGATGTCGCGGCTGGGCGGCCGGTTCCGATGCCTCCTGGTGGTGCGCGGGGGCCTCTGCGATAGGTGACGTCTTCGAAGCAGTAGTCCGCTCTGTAGGAATAGCGGCTTGCTTCTGGTCTGGGACGTCAGTCGCTTTGGTAGCCGGTAAGACGGTTGGTGCAGTCGTCTCCTCCAGTGTCTTGAGAGGGGTGACATCTGCTTCCGCGGGAGCGGGCTGGAGTGCGGTGGCCATCTTGTCCTCAGCGCTGGCAGCGGTCTGGGTTGCGGACTCGGTAGCCGCGGAGGGATCCACTGCCTCCGGGATTGTGGCAAAGACGGAGGGGCCACTTTTCTTCACCAGCTGGGAAACTTGAATCTCTGGCGGGTGGTCCTCATAAACAGGCTCTCCTCCGATAACCATCTGGTTCCACTTCGGTCAAGGGGGCGCCATCTTCCTTGGCTCCTCTGTCACAATCAGTGCAGGAAATGCAGGAAGTGAGGGTGGAGCCTAGAGGGAGGAGTCTGCACTCCCTTGGCTCGCATTGCAAAGTTCTTGGTGGGCAGGCTTGAGTTTTCCCGCTTCAAGGAGGGTGTAGTCATCATTTTCGCGCTCTTGAAAGCCATGAAGACACTGAACCATGAGTGAAAAATGGCTGATTAACCCTTGCAGTGCTGACGCGCACAATGCAGTGTTTTCTGGTCAATTTTCAGGGTTTTTGGCACAATTCTCAGATCTTGCAGTACTGTTAAACAGGGGCGTAGCTAGAAATGCATGGGCCCCATAGCAAAAATAAATTATGGGCCCCCCCCCTCTGTGCCATCCACAGATCCCCCTCCCCTAAATAGTGCCATCTACAGATCCCCCTCCCCTAAATAGTGCCATCCACAGATCCCCCTCCCCTAAATAGTGCCATCAACAGATCCCCCTCCCCTAAATAGTGCCATCCACAGATCCCCCTCCCCTAAATAGTGCCATCCACAGATCCCCCTCCCCTAAATAGTGCCATCAACAGATCCCCCTCCCCTAAATAGTGCCATAAACAGATCCCCCTCCCCTAAATAGTGCCATCCACAGATCCCCTTCCCCTAAATAGTGCCATCCACAGATCCCCCTCCCCTAAATAGTGCCATCAACAGATCCCCCCTCCCCTAAATAGTGCCATACACAGACCCCCCCCCCCTAAACTGCCATCCACAGTATCAGGTGCCTCCCCCCCCCCATGTGCCAACCCCCCCCCCCCCAGGTGCCAGTATCAGGTCAGGTGCCAACCCCCCTCCCCCCATGTGCCAGTATCAAGTGCCCCCCGCTCCCCCCATGGCAGTAACAGTCGGGTATTAAAAAAAATAAAATAAACGCTTCTACTTACCTCCATGTCAGCGATGCGATGCAGCCTCTTCCTGTGTCCCGCCCTGTATGTCCATATATGGAGTCAGTGCTTGTATTTCAGAAAAGGTTTCTGCTGGGATTCGAACCCACAACCTTCTGTATCAGAGGCAAAGCATCTAACCACAAGACCATAACAGCTGCCTTGCTGCTGACTGAAAAAATATGAGACTTCTACTGTTATAGCTGGCTAAGTGTACATCTATACACATGACAGCTGCTCATATATAGAGATATAGCAGAGCTGAGTGTGCTGGGATAGCTGTCATATAGAGATATAGCAGTGCTGGGTGTGTTGGGGCAGCTGTCATGTGTATAGATGTACACTTTTTTCAATCAGTTGCAATGCCTCCTTTATGGTTGTGAGGGTAAATGCACTGATACATTGGAGGTTGTGGGTTCGAATCTCAGACACATCAGGAGACTTTAGAATACAGTAAGATTAGGGCACATTAGCGAGGGGGCCTGAACAGCTGCTGTGAAGGGGCCCTGAACAGTAAGACATCGATATTTAACTAACTTGAAAATAAACTGTCGGGCCCCGAAGCAGCTGCTTCCCCGGCAGTTATGCCACCTCCTAGCTGCCTGTGTGTAGTGTCTGTGTGTGTTAATAATAAATAAAAATAAAAAAAATGAATGCGGTCGGACGGGCCCCCAGTGGCGTAGGGCCCCATAGCCACTGCTATGGTTGCTATGGCGATCCCTACGCCACTGCTGTTAAACATGCAATTTGATCCTGTTGGCACACAATTGGATCCGGTTCTGTTGGCACACAGTTGGATCCGGTTGGCACGGATAGGCACACGATCCGATCCTGTTCGTGACGCCACTTTATGCAATAGAGCCACCGGATATATGCACTCTGACGCCAATAATATGCAATGGCTGGGTCAGGTGTAAGTGATAGTCTATTGTTTGTTTGTGACGCCAATTGCAGCGTGCGCAGGGAACTGTCACAGGGCCCTTTAAGGTGTTGTAACTCACATACCAGGTTAGGAATGCCAGAGTGGGGTAATGTCTCTGTGTGGTAATGGCAATAGTGTCAACGGTGTCTCCTACCTGGGTACGGCTGGACTCCTGGATCCTGGCTGACTTGCAATAAAATGAGTGTGGTGCTAGTAGGAGTAATTAAGGAATTTGCAGCAGTAATTGAGATCCAGACTTTTGGTAAAGTTCAAACTTGTCTTTACTAGTTGCAGCTTTCATCCAAGCGAGATACAGCAATTGTCTTTCGTCCCAGCAGGTATTGGCAATGTGTGGCAGGAATATGTCTTCTGCTCTATCATGTGCCTGGAGCTTTTGCAGGAAAGTACGTCTGCTTAGTATCTCTGTAATGTGGCAGGAATTTGGCTTCTTCACTATCTATCTTCTGCTGTCTTGGGACTGACTAGCTGAGGAGGAATATGGCTTCTCCTGGGTCTCTGGAATTATTACTTCCAGTTAGCTTCACAGGGTATGCTTCTTCCTGTAACTGGAGGTGGCTGCTTGCTTTCTTCCAGCTGAGGCTGCAAGGCTCAGGTTGTGGATGATGATCAATTGTTTCAGCCGAGACAAGATCCTGGCTTTGGATCCCTAAAACTGGGAGCTCCTACACGCACACCCTACCCCTAGCAGGGGGTGGGTTACACTAACTTAACTTCCTTCCCCACTCATTAGGCAGGAAATGGGCGCAGCCCACTTCTGTTCATAGAGAGGGGAGCTGAACTGGAATGAACTATTCCAGTTCAGAAACGCTAAGCTGGTTTAAGTCCCTGCTAACACATTGCTGCCACCTGCTGGTGAACATGGAAATTACAGCAATATACATGTAACAGGGCTTTCAATGCACATTTGTAAGGATATAATCAAAATCACATCAAATGACAATATAACGGCTCCTGAAGGGCAGTAGCGGGGTAGAGGAGTATAGTAACACAACTCTGGGGTGTTAATCATCCGCACTTGCTTCCAGATGCAATGCGTTTTTTCACTAAAGCCCCATTTACTTGTATGGGGCCAGGGCTGCGTGAAAAACACAGAATATAGAACATGAAAAAAATTTGCACAGACCCATTGAAATTAATGGGTCAGGATTCATTGCGGGTGCTATGCGTTCACGTCACGCATTGCACCCACGCGGAAAACTCGCTCGTGTGAAATGGGCCAAACTACACACCCCTAAACTGCCATAATCTAGCAGAGCAATTGGAGAGGTAAATGGGGAGATCTCTGGACCCATGTGAGATACAGGGCAGGTTCTAGCTTTGTTAGAAGGAGGTTGTCATGTACTAGATTACATTTTTTTACATCAATCTTGGCATAACCCCTTTAAGGCCTATCAACATGGTCAGTGTTTGATCAGTGACTTTCATCATTGACTGTGAGCCAAAACTCCTGGTTTTGACTAACAATCTCTGATGAAAATTACATGAGATTTGTGGGATGCTGATTAGTGTTGAGCGAATCAAAGCCAAACAAGTTGACTTCGATCCGAATTTCAGGAAAAATGTAATTTGCCATGAAGCCAAATTTCCTTGCGCTTTTATCACGACCGGTGTGCCGATCACATACGTGACGCAAAGGGAGGGAAAAGGAAGGCCCTGTCCAAGGGAGAGGAAAAGATGGTGACCCCTAACTCACCTAGAGGCTGGCACCTGACTGCCCTGACGTCCCTAGACGGGTTTCTCACCCGTACGCCGATCACATGCCTACCCTGGCTTTCCCTAAGATGAGCCCTAAGTAGTGAATAGGGCGGTGGGAACACTAGTCCGCACCACTAACACTAAAGGGAAACACCAGGGAGAAGACAGACAATACTGACAAAACATATAGTCCCAGGTAGGCGACAACAAGCAACCAACAGGGATCCGGAGGGTAATGCTCTGGTACGACAACCAGAAATAACAGCAACTCAGCTCCAGTGGGTCAGTATAGAAGTCCAGCTCTACATCTGGCAACCAGAGAAGTGGGAGAGGTGAATATAAAGAGGTTGGAAGTGCCGGACAAGAAACAGCTGAGGAGAAGAAGCTACGGATCCCTGAGTGAGACAAAAATGATTGCAAGGCAAACACAGAAAGCTACCATTAAGTAACAGCGCGATCTTTAGACATAGAGCGCGCAGCCACCCGCTGCGACTTCCTGACCCCGGGTATAACTGAGTCAGACGTGGCTTTTGACACCCTCGTGACAGCGTTCTAGTAACGAATCTATTTTTCCTGTAATGGTGGCAAAAAAAAAAAACTCACCTCATCCATTTGCTTGAGAAGAGGCCGTCACAGCCATCTTGATTGAAGAAACCGTGGGAAATCTTGCGTGGGGCGATGTGTGACGTCACCGTGTCCGGCCAGCGTGATGACATCACATCGCCGCATGAGATTTTGAGCAATTTCTTCAATCAAGATGGCCGCAATAGCCTCTCCGAGGACAAATGGATAAGGTATGTTTTATTTTTTTAACCGGATTAACTCCTGAAAGGCCTTAATTTTAATCTCAGATGCCGAGATCTGTGTTCAACGCAACATCTGAGGGGTTCAATGACGGAGTGGTTGGCTCGATCGCCGTTCCCCGTCATTGCGCCTGCTACAAACATAGGAATGCGATTTGTGATGAAGTAATTTGTTACGAATCAAATTTCTTGATAATAAGATCTTTTACTATTATGACTTGCAAGGTTGTCTTTAGTTTATTTATTTATTTGCTGTTTTTTGTTTTGCTTTTTTTTTTATTGTGAACCTTGTGGATATGAAGTGTTAAGAGATGAGCGGCTGGGTGGAACTTTCGGTGTTCGCAGCCTCAACCTGATGCTATTTTATTTATTGCTGTCTCGGTGGCCTGCAGAGCTGAGTCATTATGTGACATTTTTATGTACTTTGTAACCTGGCAATGTTCTCCATGCCCCTGGGCACTATGGACACACAGAGCAGAAGCTATAGCATCACAGTGGGTGGTTTGAGGTAGGTTGTATAGAAGAAAGCATGTTGTTTCTTGTTTGGTATCTCTGATGGCTTCTATGTACTTGCATTGATGATTCTCACTTCCCATGGGTTTCCCATTCCTCAGGTTCTAAAAGAGGAATTGTCAGATTTATATTCCTTTTCCTACACGTTGGCACCATATTGTGAGAAAGATTTTGTTCGGAGCTTTGCAGGAGAGGCTGCTGTTGGTACAATTCCTGAGGCATCCAGACCGCCTGCTCTTAAAGAGGACCTGTCCCCTTTCCTGACACGTCTGTTTTAGTAACTATTTGCATTCCCCATGTAATAATCATTCTGGAGCATCTATTGTTATGGCTTTGTATTGTGCCATTCTGTTATTATTCCTATCAGAAGTCATGAATAAATTGTCAACAGTTCGCAATGAAGGTCCAGATGGGTGTTACCAGTTGGGGGGTGTCCCTGCACAGTCTGACACTATCCAATAAGTACTGCCAGTGTCATACCATGCAAGGATACACCCCCAACTGGTAAAACTTATCTGGACCTTCATTGCAAACTGCTTGCAATTCATTCATGACTTCTAGCTCATCATAGATTCATAAGAATAGATGTTCCAGAATTGTTATTACACAGGGAATGCAAGTAGTTACTAAAACAGACATGTCAGGAGAGGGGACAGGTCCTCTTTAAATAGGATTAGAAAAACATGGCATCTTTATTCCAGAAATGGGATGAGACCTGTCCATGGGTTGCGTCCAGTGTTGCAGCTCAGTGCTACTAAAGTGAATTAGGCTAAGCATCAGTACCTAACACAACCCAAGGACAGGTGTGTCGCTGTTTATGGAGGATAGCAGCCACGTTTTTCTAATTATGGATAACTGCAGCGGGCTGCCCCCCAGAACCGATTGAGTCCCAGGGTTTAGGAATGCCAAGTGGTATGTTGTGGTATGCCCTAATAGTTTGTGTCATGGTGCTCCTACCTGGATACTGTCCCTCCCTGGGGTTAGACTCCATAGCAACAAAGGAGTTGTAGTTGGTGGAGTAAGTAGAGTCTAGACTTGGTGATGTTTCGCTGTTCTTACTTGAATAAACTTGCAATAAACTTGTGTTATCCAAACAATACTTGATCTTTTTCTTGGCTCCAGTAGGCTAAGGGTAAACTGGAAGGTAAACTTGAATACTTTGCTTTATCTCTATGCTTTGCTAATCTCTGGCTTCAATCTGGTTACTGGACTTTCTTGCAGTTCTGGTACCTTTTGAGTGGGGTGCCTTTGGCTGTTGACCCCCTCATAATAATCGGTCTGTGAACTGCCTGGAGTCGGGGGGGGGGGGGGGGGGGGGGCTTTATAAGCTACTTCCTGGGGCTCCTGCAGCAGAAGGGGGGACGCTTCCCTCATGCGCCATGTCTGGTCCCTTTGGAATCTAAAACTCAACTCCCCATACAGCTTCCTGCAACCCCTCCATTGGTAGGAAACAGGACTAGCCCACTCCTGCCCAAAAGGGAGGAGAATGGAATGGTAAGTTACATTCTGACTAAAGGTACTTTGCCAGATACATTGCCACCTGCTGAACAACCAGGCACAGTGCATGAAATAACAATACTTTACAGTTACATAGCAATATTATTAATGCACAGTATCAGAGGACCTGGAAATAAATACACAGTTGACATTATTTGCTAGCCATTAGAGACAGTAGCTAGGTATGAAAATGGTAGTGCCCCCTCCCCCAGGGGTACTACATAACTATTTAAGACGGCATCTTAAAGTCCTTTCCTATGAACCAATAATCATGCCACTTATTGGGGATGAGTGTTTGTAGAATTGTTTGTTCCTGATAATTGCCTTGTGTAAAAGGTGCCAGTGATTACCTGATGATGGAGCAAACACTGGTTCATCGGGTAATCACGTCTTTCAGCCAGCATTTAAAATGATAGTTTTTGTGCAGCAGATTGTACTGTGTAAACAGTGATCTGCTGCCCAGGAACAATGTGCAGTGTCCGACAGCGGCAAAAGGTCCTTTCTTAGTGTTTTTGTCATGACGTCAGTTGCAATGAAGCAACAAGGGCACAGGGCGCCTTTTAGTGAAAAAGTGGTGGTACCCAGGTGTAGGAATGCCAGAGTGGTGTAGGGTGGCCTAAAATGTCCCTTAATGGTGTTGCACGTGTCACAGTGCTCCTACCTGGATATGCCAGACCCATGGCGTTGTCGTCCGAAGCAGAGCAAATAGGAGGAATAGTTGAGGGATTGGAAGAAATGATTGAGTCCAGACTTTGTGATGAAGTTGAACAGCAACTTTACTTGAATAAACTTTCTGTCACGCTGGGTAGGATACAAGATACAAAAACACACAGTAAACCACAAAACAAGCGTCTAGGCCAGAAGCTGGGAATAAAAGGTCACCTCCTGACAGTTCCCTACCAGCTCTCCCTGGACTTCTGTGCCCACGTTCAGACCCTAAAGGTGGGAATAAAAGTGCCCCCGTGCCTAAGGCTGTTGATTCCCTAAAGACCCTACGATGGTGGAAAGGGGGAAAGAGGCAGCCTGCTTCCTCAGGACCTGGAGGAGGCAGGTGTCTCTCTAACAGCCTAGACAGAACACACAAAAAGGAAAACAAAACCAACTTATCTTGTAGCTGAGCAGAAACAGCAACTCCACCTTTCCTCAGAGCAAGATAGGAGCTATAACCCGCACAGGACACTGGGAAGGGGCGTAATTTAAACTCACACAAACGACCCCACCCAGTGCACCTGAAGGGAGGCGGATACAGCTCAACTCCAAACCCAAAACAAACAAAAAAATACACACGTGCTGCTAACCTGGCAGACCTCCGCACATCACCTGAGCAGGGCATGACAGTACCCCCCTTCTACGGGTGACCTCCGGACACCCCGGCCCAACTTTATCCGGGTGTAAGGCCCTCACCAGTCGGCTGGCACTAACATCCACAGCTGGAACCCACATCCTCTCCTCTGGGCCGTATCCCCTCCAGTGTACCAGGTACTGAAGGGAACCCCGAAGAACACGTGATTCGAGACCCCTAGAGATCTCGAACTCTAAATTGCCATCAACCAAAACAGGGGGAGGAGGCGATGGCGATGGTTCCACCGGTTTCACATATTTCTTCAGTAAAGACCTGTGGAACACATCATGGATCCTCCAGGTCTGCGGAAGATCCAGACGAAACGCCACTGGATTGACAACCGCAGATATTTTGTAAGGTCCAATAAATCTTGGACCCAGTTTCCAAGATGGTACTCTCAGTTTAATATTTTTAGTAGATAACCACACCAGATCACCCACACACAGGTCCGGACCAGTCATACGTCTCCTGTCAGCCATTCGCTTATACCTCTCACCCATCTTCTCCAAATTCTTTTGGATCCTCCGCCAAATAGAAGACAAGGCAGAAGAAAATCTCTCCTCCTCTGGCATCCCAGAGGAACCAGTCCCAGAAAAGGTACCAAACTGAGGATGAAAACCGTATGCGTCAAAAAATGGCGACTTACCCGTGGACTCCTGTCTACGGTTATTCAAAGCAAACTCTGCTAGGGATAAGAATAAGGATCAGTCCTCCTGGTTCTCAGCCACAAAACACCTCAAGTAGGTCTCCAGGTTTTGGTTAATACGCTCTGTCTGCCCATTCGACTGCGGATGAAAAGCTGAAGAGAATGAAAGTTGAATACCAAGACGAGAGCAGAACGCCCCCTCCAAAACCTGGAAACAAACTGTGTGCCCTTATCAGAAACCACATCCGAGGGAATGCCATGTAATTTCAAGATGTTATCAACAAAAACCTGAGCAAGAGTCTTAGCATTGGGCAGACTAGCTAACGATACAAAGTGAGTCATTTTACTAAAACGGTCCACAACCACCAAAATCACAGTTTTCCCGGAGGAACTCGGCAGATCAGTAACAAAGTCCATAGACAAGTGCGTCCAAGGACGAGATGGAATAGACAAAGGAAGAAGTGAACCAGAAGGTCGAGTGTAAGCAACCTTTGACCGTGCACAGGTCTCACAAGCTGCTACGTAATCCTCAACACTCTTACGTAACCCGGGCCACCAGAACCTCCGGGAAATAAGATCAAAGGTAGACTTGTCACCAGGATGTCCAGCAAGGACAGTATCGTGATGTTCCTTAAATACCTTGTATCGCAGTCCAGCAGGAACAAACAACCTCCCTGGGGGACAAGAATCAGGAGCCCCCTCCTGGGCTCCCAACACCTCCATCTCCAACTCGGGGTACAGAGCGGAGACCACCACTCCATCAGTCAAAATTGGAGCAGGATCCTCTGAATCACCTTCCCCAGGAAAACTACGAGACAATGCATCTGCCTTGACGTTTTTAACCCCCAGGCGAAAAGTACCCACAAAATTGAACCTAGTAAAGAACAGTGACCATCTAGCCTGTCTAGGATTCAGACGCTTGGCAGATTGCAAGTAAGCCAAATTCTTATGGTCAGTATATACCGTAACAGGATGAGACGCCCCCTCCAACCAGTGACGCCATTCCTCAAAGGCCAGTTTGATGGCCAGCAATTTCCTATCTCCTACATCATAATTCCTCTCGGCGACCGAGAGCTTCTTGGAAAAAAAAGCACACGGACGCCATTTGCCAGGAGATGAACCCTGCGACAACACTGCTTCAACCCCCATCTCTGATGCATCCACCTCCACCACGAATGGCTGAGACACATCCGGCTGCATCAGAATGGGAGCAGGCGCAAAACATTCCTTAATAGCCGAAAAGGCCTGCAATGCCTCATCCGACCAGACAGAGAAGTCAACGCCTTTCCTAGTCATATCGGTCAAAGGTTTTACAATGGTAGAGTAGTTCAAGATAAATTTTCTATAATAATTGGTAAACCCCAAAAACCGCATCAAAGCTTTCTGATTCTTTGGTCGGTCCCATTCCAGAACCGCCCGGACCTTTTCGGGGTCCATACGAAAACCAGAGTCAGAAAGCAGATATCTCAGAAACGGAAGCTCCTGAACAGAAAACACACATTTCTCCAATTTAGCATATAATTTATTCTCCCGAAGGATCGACAAAACCTGTCTCACGTGATCCTGATGGGTCTTCAGATCAGGAGAGTAAATTAGTATGTCATCCAAGTAAATTACAATGAACCTTCCCACAAGATGATGAAAAATGTAATTGACAAATCGCTGAAACACCGCTGGCGCGTTAGTTAACCCAAAAGACATAACCAGATTCTCGAAATGACCCTCGTGCGTGTTGAAACCCGTTTTCCACTCATCCCCCTCCTTGATTCTGATCAGATTGTAGGCCCCTCTTAAATCTAACTTGGAGAACACCTTGGCTCCAACAATTTGATCAAAAAGGTCAGAAATCAAAGGAAGGGGAATACGGATCACGGAGCGTAATGCGGTTCAATTCCCGGAAATCCAGACAGGGTCTAAGCGATCCATCCTTTTTCTTTACAAAGAATAAACCAACTGCGACCGGAGACTTAGATGGCCTAATATGACCCTTTGCCAAACTCTCGGCAATATACTTCCGCATGACCTCTCTTTCGGGTTGAGAAAGATTGTATAGCCGAGACTTTGGCAACTTAGCCCCTGGGATGAGATTAACCGGACAATCATATTCACGATGAGGAGGTGTCACGGATGTTGTAGGGGAGAACACCAAAAGACAACAAGAAGGAAGGGAAAAGACACTAGGCCTCACCGCTAGGGAAGGAAAAGGGTCACCACCTATAAAACCCTGCTCCTGGCCCTAACTCCTATCCGTATGGGCACCTCTCAATGGTAGAGATGCCCATACACAGGAACCTAGAAAACCCCGGTGGCCCTCAGATGCCCTAATAGTAATGACAGGGCAGAGACAACCCACTCCTTCCCTGGTGAAGGAACCAGCGTCTCGCTAGTAAACAACAAAGGTAGGGGGGAATACAAAACAACAAGCGGAACACTTAACTTCTGAGACTGATGAATGATGGACGAACAGGACTTCACCATAAACCACACTCCAGCTCTTCCAAAAACCAAACAAAGCTATCCAGAGCAAGGAGTGATGGGTAAAGTCTGACTAAATAGGGGGAGGTGAAGGTTACATGATCCACACCTGAACAGGGGGTGTGGACATACCAGCAACACACAGACAAAGTAAAACCAAAAGAGGCTGTCAGATAACTAATGTGCAGATAATCTTTCAGACCTTCTCAAACCTGTCACCGGCATGACAGGAGGCAACTCCTGAGCCCCACCCTCCGAAAATACATCTGCAAAATCAGAGAAATACTGAGGTAGAACCGTAGTAGACACACCTGAGATAGACACACTAAGACAATTGTCCGAACAAAATTCACTACAACCAATGATCTGCCTTGCCTGCCAATCTATAGTTGGGTTATGTTTTATCAACCACGGTAAATCTAAGACCATAGGAGCGGGCTAATCCTTCATGACAAAACAAGAAATGATCTCAACATGTGAATCACCCACCCTTAACTGAATACCATGAGCAATATGAGTGAGACTCCTTTGAGAAAGAGGGGAAGAATCAATTGCGAACACCGGAATCTCTCTTTCTAAAGTGCAAGTACTTAAGCCCAGATTTTGTAGAAAAAGAAAATCAATAAGGTTTACCCCAGCACCCCAGTCAATGAATACTTAAAAAAAAAAAAATCTGGAGTCTAGCGCCACCATAGCTGGAAGGAGAAAATAAGTATTGCAGGGAGATTGCATACTTGCTTGCTCCGACACCCCATTCACACTACCAAGAGTCAGGGATGTTTTTTTTTTCTCTTTATGTAAACCTCTTTGTGGTTCTTTATCATCAACATGCGGTTTAACAAAAGGACAAGCATAAACAAAATGACCACTTTCTCCACAGTAATAACAGCTTATGCAACCTCCTAATGTTCCTATTACCAGAACGGAAAGACACCTGACCCAGCTGCATGGGTTCCTCCCCTACCCCAGAATTACATGTCATATTACCCTGGGGAATCGGTGAGACGAAACCACTCCCAGAAGGGATCCCTCGCGCAGAAGGAACCTTACACCTCTCTCTAATGCCTCTATCTAACCGTACTGCTAAAGACATAGCATTCTCCAACGTATCAGGATACACATGAAAAGCGAGGGCATCTTTCAATCTGTCAGACAAACCCTGACAAAACTGACCACGTAGTGCGGGGTCATTCCATTCAGACTCCGTAGCCCATCTCCTAAACTCAACGCAGTACACCTCTGCAGTATGTTCTCCTTGTAATAAATTACGCAACTTAGATTCCGCCTTCGAGACCCGATCTAGGTCATCATAAATTAATCCCAAGGCTTTAAAAAATTCATCCACCGACCGGAGAGCCAGAGATTATCCCTACTTTCTGATTCTCATCACCAGATGAAGACGGCCGCAGCCGGAAAAAAAGCTTGCATGACTCTCTAAGGCTACTTTCACAGTAGCGTTCGGGGCTCCGCTTGTGAGTTCCGTTTGAAGGGGCTCACAAGCGGCCCCGAACGGATCCGTCCAGCCCTAATGCATTCTGAATGGATGCGGATCCGCTCAGAATGCATCAGTCTGGCTCCGTTTGTCCTCCGCTCCGCTCAGCAGGCGGACACCTGAACGCAGATTGCAGCGTTCGGGTGTCCGCCTGGCCGTGCGGAGGCAAACGGATCCGTCCAGACTTACAATGTAAGTCAATGGGGACGGATCCGTTTGAAGTTGACACAGTATGGCTCAATTTTCAAACGGATCCGTCTCCCATTGACTTTCAATGTAAAGTCAAAACGGATCCGTTTGCATTACCATGAACAAAAAAAAAAAAAAAAAAAAAAATTTTTTATTTTTTGTTCATGATGATGCAAACGGATCCGTTTTGACTTTACATTGAAAGTCAATGGGGGACGGATCCGTTTGAAAATTGAGCCATATTGTGTCAACTTCAAACGGATTCGTCCCCATTGACTTACATTGTAAGTCTGAACGGATCCGTTTGCCTCCGTATGGCCAGGCGGACACCCGAACGCTGCAAGCTGCGTTCAGGTGTCCGTCTGCTGAGCGGAACGGAGGACAAACGGTGCCAGACTGATGCATTCTGAGCGGATCCGCATCCACTCAGAATGCATTAGGGCTGGACGGATCCGTTCGGGGCCGCTTGTGAGAGCCTTCAAACGGAACTCACAAGCGGAGCCCCGAACGCTAGTGTGAAAGTAGCCTAAAGCGGATAAAGTCATCCACACCCCCTGAAAATCTATCAGGGAGAGCGACTCTAGGCTCCCCATAAATTTGACTTCCTCCTATCGCACCTGATGCCAGAGCATTCTGACACCGTGCAACAGAATTGCGCAAATCCGCAACCTCTAGGGATAATCCCTGCATGCGATCAACTAACGCATCAATTGACTCCATCTCAAAGCAGCTGAGAAATGGCAGTCTAGGTATTGGCGGGTTATAATGTCACGCTGGGTAGGATACAAGATACAAAAACACACAGTAAACCACAAAACAAGCATCTAGGCCAGAAGCTGGGAATAAAAGGTCATCTCCTGACAGTTCCCTACCAGCTCTCCCTGGACTTCTGTGCCCACATTCAGACCCTAAAGGTTGGAATAAAAGTGCCCCTGTGCCTAAGGCTGTTGATTCCCTAAAGACCCTACGATGGTGGAAAGGGGGAAAGAGGCAGCCTGCTTTCTCAGGACCTGGAGGAGGCAGGTGTCTCTCTAACAGCCTAGACAGAACACACAAAAAGGAAAACAAAACCAACTTATCTTGTAGCTGAGCAGAAACAGCAACTCCACCTTTCCTCAGAGCAAGGAGCTATAACCCGCACAGGACACTGGGAAGGGGCGTAATTTAAACTCACACAAACGACCCCACCCAGTGCACCTGAAGGGAGGCGGATACAGCTCAACTCCAAACCCAAAACAAACAAAAAACTACACACGTGCGGAGGTCTGCCAGGTTAGCAGCACATCACCTGAGCAGGGCATGACACTTTCTTTCAAACGATTTACAGGCTTGGTCTTGGTTACCAGCAGGCTTTGGCATAAATTCTGACAGGAAAACACACTCAGCTCTGCTACATCTGTTGCTCTCTGGCTCTGCTGTGCTAACCAGATTAAATAGGAATCTGTTTCTTTCCTTTCTGCTGTACTTAACTTTCTGTAGATTGGTCTGTCTCTAGCTTTGTCCAGGGAACGTTACTCCTGGTCTCTGAGGCTTAAGGCTTCTGCCTCTGGATCCAGCAGAGCTGAAGGTGCTCTAGCTGGTCCAAACAGGGCTCGTCCAGCAGGGACGGGCTCCTGCTTCCTTCCCCTAGCAGGGGGTACTCTATTCTGACCCTTAACTAGCTAAACTCCTCCCTCTCTGAGAAGGAGCACTAGAATGGAAAGAAGGGTTCCATTCTAGGTAAAATAGGTCTGCCATTTATGCTGCCATCTGCTGGTGAACCAGGTACATTACACTTAAACATAATAGTTATAGGGAAATATGAATACACATTTTGCAGGCCCTGGAAATTAATACAGCGAATAACATTAGGTTAATCATAGGAGATAGTAGACAGGTGTAGCAGTGGTAATGCACCTCTGAGGCGTTACAAATGATTTTCTGCAGAGAAAAGCAGTGGAATACAGTGGCAGTGATTGTTACAGGCAAATGCAGCCCTCATCTCCTCCAAGATCAGGCAATTATCGGAAACCTTTGGTTTGGTCCTGATAATTGCCTGAAACATCAGTATGTGTAAAACAACCTTTATATTAATTATGTTTTAAGATTTTCAGCGGTGCACATCACAGTTGCCAGATTTCTCATTGTCAGGTTAGGAACTCTTGGATTAAAGTAGGAATTATAAAAATTGAAGAAAGTCCCTGAGGAGCTGGAGTGGAGAATGGGAGTGGTAGTGGCTTTGGTGAGTGCAGTCAAAGGAGGGCGCACCCTTTCTTCCCTTGGGGAGCTCCCCGGTGTTAGGACTCCTGTCTGATGATAGTTTGGGGTGCCCTTAGTGTTAACGTTTGTATGGGTGCAAAGCAGGGTGTGTATGGTGTGCAATGGTTGGCGTATTGTGTAGGAGTCAGTAAATGTCTCTTTTTACTATAGTGCAAAACAAGGGTTGTAGTACTTCCAACAGTCTTAGAACTCAGTTCCAACATACATTGCAAAACTTTCTAGATGATTTTGTATGGATCTGAACAAGAATGGGAGTTAAAGTACTCTTTACTAATAATCTTCCCAAAGTCTCTTTCTGCAGAAGTTATGGCTAGCAATATTACTTTTGCAATAATGGACATAGTTTGCTACTGCGGCTCGCAGTTTACAATATGACTCTCCAGGTTTTGTCTAAGTATGAAGGGTGTCTTAGCAGTATTCCCCTCACTACAGTAAAGTGTTAGCTTTAGACAGCAAAATATCTTACTGACTGACTCCTATGCTTGGCCATGTGGCTTCTGTGACTTTCGTATCCTTTCTCTCTTTTCTTCTTTTGCACTGTAAAAAGGCTGAGGTCTTTCTTTCAGTAGATAATATTCAGAGAAGGTGATTCTGTGTGACTTTAGTCCAATCTTGTAAGGAATGGAAGACAAGGAGTACCTTTCTCACCGAGCTAACTCCAAGCTGAAACTCTCTAGACTGAGCAAAAAGTGGAGCCAGGATCCACACCCCAGCTTCCCTAGGGGCCTTGCCAGAGTTGGTTAACTCCATCACCGTCACTCCCATACATTACCATACTCGGGATTCAAAGCATAAAATGACTTGACATGAATGATTAGAACAATTTACAAGTGCCCTCCCTGCTCTGGGGTACTGCAAAATGAACTCATCAACTCATCACTACCTGCATTTTTTGCAGTGATTAGGGCTACTTTATCTTCATTTGACATTGACGTCCTTATCTTCAATATAGAATGACAGTGAAAGAATTAGAGATTTTGGCTGTGGCTGCATGCCATTGCCCATAACAAGGCTGACATTCATCTGTAAGCAGAATTATACCCATGCCAGTGTACAGAACAAGACTTGGCATTCTGCAGTTTTACACTTGTGATTTAACGAGAAGACGCCATATGAAGTGTTTTCTTTCACAGCAGGAAATCAAAGCAATTCATGACCTTCTGACATATGCAAGTAATCTGTAGTGAAATTGCTGTCAATCCTGTGTTCACACTGCGCCGCTGCTGGATTAACACATTTATAAATTGTTAAGATAAAAAGCCCTTTGAGGCTAATCAAATCTCAGTACTGTCATTACACATATATTTTAGATGAATTTAATAAATACGGTATAAGTCTGCAGAGAAGAAATTATGGGGAATATTTATTATGATGGGAATTTTTAAAGTCAGTTTTCAACAGTCCGTGTTGCTGTAATTGGGGTAATATCTGTGAAATGTCACTCAGTGTAAGGGCTCATGCACACGGCCGTTGACCGGTCGTGCCCATATTGCCGCCCGCAAACAGCTTGTCCGCAATATGTGGGCACCGGCCGTGAGCACCCCTCATGACAGATGCGGACCCTTTCACTTGAATGGGTTCGCGATCGGGAAGGTTTGCAGACAAATTTAGAGGGCGACAAGCTCAAGTCCAGGACCTCCAAGGTACTGTTTTCAGAAATACTACCAGTGCCATGAGCGTCACCAGAGAGACAACGGGAGGTTAGGGAGTTAAATAAGTGGCTCAGAAACTGGTGCAGGAAAGAAGGGTTTGGGTTCATGGAGAACTGGGCCGACTTCTCTGTCGGTTACCGGCTCTACAGTAGGGACGGGCTGCACCTTAATGGGGAGGGTGCAACTGCCCTGGGGATTTAGTGGGGCCTGGGGTTAGTGAGGAAAGTAGGGAGAAGACTAAACAGAACTATACACCAATAAAAAATAGAACTGCTGGTAACAAGAACCTGTTACATACAAACATCAACCAAGGTAACCCAAAAATCCCAGATATTCACTGTAACGGACCGTTTCAGCAGACAAGGGGTTAAAATCCGTTTAGGCGATAAGCCCCTTTCTGAGAGACAGGCACAGCTACTGCAGGATACACCAAACTCCCGAACTGGATACAAAATAGCACTCCAAACTGGAACCTCACGAATAGCTGCTAGCAGACGAACAGGGATCAGCTTACACTTCTGGCAATCGGTCTTCTAACAGCATACAGTGAATCCCCCCAATAACGAGACAAGGCTCCGTGTTGAGGGTCAAGCAGTGGTCTGACTGTACTTCACGTACAGCCTCTTTTATTCATAAACCACAAACATAGTACTGCCCACAGGGGTTTGAAATACAACCAATCAGTAATTTACAACACATACAATGTAACTACAGCAACCAATCATTCATGCCCCCAGAGGACCAGAATGAAGACTGTGACATAGGACAAATACAACATATCCCCACAATGCATCATGGTCTCCTCCTCTCTGTCCCGGAGACAACCTGAGGAGCAATCCAATTATCTCTGAGGACAAAGGGAGATTGCCAATACACATGTGAGGACAACAGAACAGACATCACCATTTAAACACACAATGGGACAATGGCACAATAGAAACACACCCAGCATATTCCTCCCAAGCTGACAAGTTACACTTATTATAAATTGTTACAACTTTGTGAGTTTACATTGGCCATACATATAACTTACATCAATTTAAACAGTATAACTTGGGGACAAACCTATCCAAAATTCACTTGAATCGGTTCAGGGGTTTAAAAGTTAGTATATGGCCCATAATCCTGGGGCAAGAGGCCAGCAGCCAGTCCTCTCCAAAACCCAGTGGCGAGGTCGGTTTCGCCACACATCTCCCCCCCCAGGGAAGACTAACCAGATACCTTACCTCACGCCGGTCGGTACCTGAGTTAGTCTGGCAGCCCACCCACAACCAAATACTGGACCTGTTGACTTTAGTAGCCTGTCTCTGTCCAGTGAGTCCACCAAGGTTATGTTGGAAGCTGGTACTCCCGGTCTCTGTGTTGCTCCCTGGCTTGGAGTCTGGTTGTTGGAGGGGGAGACCGACTGTCTCTACCCCCTGTGCTGTAAGTGCAGAGACCACGCTCCCATCTGCACTGTTGTGGGGCTTACTGTCTCCCCCTGGTGCGTTAAGCTGTCGTTGGGGAGAGGGGGTAATTAGCTCCTCTCCCATACATACTTCCAGCCGCTGGGGAGGGCGACCGACCGTCTCCGCTCCCAATACAGTGTCCTGCTGCTGGGGAAAGGAGACTGGGCTCTCTATTCCCTGCTGGACACTCTGCCGCTGGGGAATGGAGACTGGGCTCCCAATTCCCAAAAAATCACTCTGCTGCTGGGGGGCAGGAACAACTACCTCTGCCCCCTGTACCTCAGCCTGCCGCTGGGGAGGGAGGACGCTGCTCTCCTCTCCCTGCACTTCACACTGCCTTCCCGGCATATCACTCTGCTGCTGGGGGGCAGGAACAACTACCTCTGCCCCCTGTAACTCAGCCTGCCGCTGGGGAGGGAGGGCGCTGCTCTCCTCTCCCTGCATTTCACACTGCCGCTGGGGAATGGAGACTGGGCTCCCAATTCCCTGCAGGACCGGTGGAGAGACCTCGGTCCCATCTCTACCGGCCACCTGGGGTCCTTCCCAGTAACACTCTACAATATCTGCCCAGCTGAATGGGTCTGGATCTGGGTCTGTCACCTTACCGTCCTGCTGAGCCTTCTCAATGGAGTGGAAGAGATCTCGGTAGTCCTGCTCCAGTTCCCACTCCAGGGTTGCTAGGTGAGCCAGGTCTTGCTCTACCTCATGGGGGTCATCCCACTCATGCCTAGCCTCCCTCTCATAGAAAATGTCCTGAAGTCTGGACTGTACAGGGCTCCCAAAGTCAGGCTCTGCAAAGGACTCCCATAACAAGCCAGGACCATAAAACTCCTCTCCCTCTGGCTTGTCATGTTCGGCTGTCCAGGGTATATACTGTGCCATATACCACCAAAGCGCCTGGTAGGCATCCTCCAGCCATAGCTCCTGCCATACCCGGTGCTCTAGTTCCTTCACCCATTCCTCCAGGGGCTGCTCTCCCAGGAAGGGCATCTGCAGGGCCACTTGCTTCTGCAACCGCTGCTCTTCACTGGGGAGACTCTCACCCCGCTGGTATTGTAGATTATCCAGGGCCTGGTACCAGATGCCTTTCCTTAATGCATCCCGGCCATCCAGGTCCTCCTCCTCGTATAACACTGCTGGTTCCATCCTGCTGCTGTCAGGGACGCTGTACTGGGACATGCGTTGTCCTTAAATTGTAGAATCCACAGAAATGGTGTCTCCTGTAGCTGTCCTTCTGGCTGTAGGAACGATCCCGCTGCTTGCCACCAATGTAACGGACCGTTTCAGCAGACAAGGGGTTAAAATCCGTTTAGGCGATAAGCCCCTTTCTGAGAGACAGGCACAGCTACTGCAGGATACACCAAACTCCCGAACTGGATACAAAATAGCACTCCAAACTGGAACCTCACGAATAGCTGCTAGCAGACGATTAGGGATCAGCTTACACTATTGGCAATCGGTCTTCTAACAGCATACAGTGAATCCCCCCAATAACGAGACAAGGCTCCGTGTTGAGGGTCAAGCAGTGGTCTGACTGTACTTCACGTACAGCCTCTTTTATTCATAAACCACAAACATAGTACTGCCCACAGGGGTTTGAAATACAACCAATCAGTAATTTACAACACATACAATGTAACTACAGCAACCAATCATTCACGCCCCCAGAGGACCAGAATGAAGACTGTGACATAGGACAAATACAACATATCCCCACAATGCATCATGGTCTCCTCCTCTCTGTCCCGGAGACAACCTGAGGAGCAATCCAATTATCTCTGAGGACAAAGGGAGATCGCCAATACACATGTGAGGACAACAGAACAGACATCACCATTTAAACACACAATGGGACAATGGCACAATAGAAACACACCCAGCATTTTCCTCCCAAGCTGACAAGTTACACTTATTATAAATTGTTACAACTTTGTGAGTTTACATTGGCCATACATATAACTTACATCAATTTAAACAGTATAACTTGGGGACAAACCTATCCAAAATTCACTTGAATCGGTTCAGGGGTTTAAAAGTTAGTATATGGCCCATAATCCTGGGGCAAGAGGCCAGCAGCCAGTCCTCTCCAAAACCCAGTGGCGAGGTCGGTTTCGCCACATTCACTTTACAGGTAATAGTAATTTAAAATGTATTTTCACAAATGCCAGAAGTCTAGCTAGCAAAATAGGGGAGCTGGAGGCTATGGTTCTAGAAGAACACATAGATGTAGTTGGTGTGGCTGAGACATGGTTGGATTCTTCACATGACTGGGCTGTTAATATTGAGGGTTTTACACTATTTAGGAAAGACAGGGTCAATAGAAAAGTCGGTGGAGTGTGCCTCTATGTGAGGAGTGATCTGAAGACGAGTGTGAAAGAGGCAATTGTGGGTGGGGATGGTGGGGATGTGGAAACCTTATAGGTGGAAGTTCAAAGGGATATAAACACTGAAAAAATAATACTTGGTGTAATCTATAGACCTCCTAACATCACAGAGGAGATAGAAGCTCAGCTGTATAACCAAATAGAGCGGGCTGCACAGGCTGGTACAGTGGTCATAATGGGAGATTTTAACTTCACAGACATTGACTGGGGTCATGGTTCTGCCTCAGCCGCAAAAGGGAGAAAATTCCTCAAAGGGGAGAAGATTCCTCAACTTGCTGCAGCACTACTTTATGGACTAGTTTGTAGAAGTGCCTACTAGGGGCAATGCCCTGTTGGATCTGGTAATTTCTAATGATGCAGAGCTTGTTGTAAATGTTACTGTTCAAGAAACACTAGGTAATAGTGACCACAATATAATTATATTCCCCCTAAACTATAAGAAGCAAACTCTGTCAGGCAGAGCAAAGACACTGAATCTTAAAAAAGGCAAATTTCCCTGGGTTGAGGGCAGCATTTCAGGGCATAGACTGGGAGCAGCTACTGTCACATAATAAGGCTCCATTTACACGTCCGTAGTGTGTTTTGTGGATCCACGGATCCGCAGATCAGCAAAACACGGACATCGGCAATGTGCGCTCCTCATTTTGCGGACTGCACATCGCCTTCACTAATAAAATATGCCTATTCTTGTCCGCAATTGCGGACAAGAATAGGACATGTTCTATTTTTTTCGGGAACAAAAATGTGTACCCGGAAATGAATGGGTCCGCAATTCCGTTCCGCAAAATGTGGAACGAAATTGCGGACGTGTGAATGGAGCCTAATATTGAGGATAAATGGGAGAGCTTTAAATCCACATTGAGTAATTGCACTAAAAAATGTACACCTTTAGGTAAGAAGTATAAACGGCTAAAATGAAACCCCCCATGGCTTACAGCTACTGTAAAAAGGGCAATTAAAGAAATAAAAAGGGCATTTAAAAAATACAAATCTGAGGGGTCAGCTGTAGCGTTGGAAGTTTACAAAAGGCTTAATAAAATCTGTAAAAAGGAGATAAAATTAGCAAAAATACAAAACAAACAGCAGGTGGCTAAAGAGAGCAAAACAAATCCCCCAAAATTATTTAAATATATAAATGCTAAAAAAACAAGGCCTGAGCAGGTAGGTCTCCTAAATAATGGTAAAGAGGGTTTAGTCACTGTAGATAAGGAAAAGGCAGAGTTACTAAATAGTTTTTTTTATAGTGTTCAGCAAGCATGCTTGGCCGAACAAAATTTCGGCTCGAGCATCGCAATGCTCAGCCGAATACCTTGTGTGCTCAAGCGCGATGCTCGAATCAGTGTATTTAAATCCAATTTAGCCACTATTTCTGAAAAGTTTCTGCAGGGATTTGATCTCACAACCTTCTACAGTAGAGATAAGGACTTTAACCACTCAGCTGTAAAGCTGAATGATAAACCGTGTCAGAAAAACGTCATAGTAGTTTGCCATGTAGTAAGTATTCCCATACAGCAGAAGTATCATTTAATATTTCAGTGCAGGTTAACATGTAGCAGTATAGTGTAGTGGTTAAGGTTCTTGGCTCTAATGTAGAAGGTTGTGAGTTCAAATCCCAGCAGGCACTTTTCAGAAATAGAGGCTAAATTTAATTTAAACATATATGTATATACGTTTTTAGCCATAATATATTTACATATATTATTATATATTTAGAATATATAATATATTATAATATATGTAAATATGTTATGGCTAAAACATCAGTAGCAGTTTCCCACATATTATGCATTCATATATATCAGAAGTATGATTGTATCTATCTATCTATATATATATATATATATATATATCTATATCTATATATATATATATATATATTATTTTTTTTTCTTAGTAATTACACATTTATTCTGTGCCATACATTTTTTTACAATTACTAAAAAATATATAGAAATATATAAACTTAATCTCAATTTCTGAAATGTTTCTGCTGGGATTTGAACTCACAACCTTCTACATTAAAGTCAAGAACTTTAACCACTACACTATACAGCTACATGTTAACCTGCACTGAAATATAAAATGATACTTCTGCTGTATAGGAATACTTACTACATTCACACTCGTGTTTTGGGCAGATCCGTCATGGATCTGCAAAAACGGATCTGTTACAATAATACAACCGCATGCATCCGTTTGTTTTATCTGTAACATAGCCAAGAGGTATCCATCATGAAATCCATTGAAAGTCAAAGGGAGATGGATCTGTTTTCTATTGTGCCAGATTGTGTCAGAGACTTACATTGTGTGCCAGGACTGATCCGTTTGGCTCAGTTTTGTCAAGCGGACAGCAAAACGCTGCAGGCAGCGTTTTGGTGTCCACCTCCAGAGCGGAATGGAGACTGATTGGAGGCAAACTGATGCATTCTGATCCGTTTTGGACCGCTTGTGACAGCCCATAATGGATCTCACAAATGAAAAGCCAAAACGTGAGTGTGAAAATAGCCTAAATTAGATTTAGATACACTGGGTGTCCCCAAGCACTGACTCCCTATATGGACATAGCTATATATATGGAGTCAGAGCAGGGACTCCTAAGCTGCGGACTCACACTGGGTGATTCCCTCACTGTACAGCGATCCTCTGCATAGACCTCAGTGGGACCTGGCACCCTCCCCTCTTCAGAGCAGGGGGTGCCTGGTTTAATGCTCGGTTTCTCCTATTGACTTCTATTGTGCTCGGGTGCCCGAGCATCGCAAAGTGTTCTACTCGAGCACCAGAGCACCCGAGCACTTTGGTGCTCGATCAACACTAGTTTTTTTAGCTCTGTTTATACAAAAGAAGAGAAAGGAGCTGATATCTGTGGTGCTGGGGCTGTTAGTACATCTAGTAATATACTCAATTGGCAAACTGTAGATATGATCCAAGATAAGTTAAATAAGGTAAATGTGAACAAGACTCCGGGTCCAGATGGATTACACCCAAGAGTGCTTAAAGAGCTCAGTTCAGTCATTGCTGTGCCCCTGTTTGTAATTTTTAAAGATTATCTAGGTACTGGTATAGTGGCAAGTGATTGGAGCAAGGCAAATGTGGTGCCCATATTCAAAAAAGGAACTTGGTTGAACTTGATGGACTTATGTCTTTTTTCAACCGTATTAACTATGTAATTATATGTAACTATGTCCGGTGAGGAACGGAGGCAAAGAACCCCTCAGAAGCACTACAGAGTCTGGATCCGTCTGCTGAAGCTGCACGGATTTTGCCTGTGCAATGGGGGCCGCAAATTGCTGTCCCCAATGCATGGAACGGCAGATCAATGGCCTTAATTTGGGGCAGCTTCAAGTCTTTATGCTTCTGCCTTGAGATGTTACTCCAGTTTCTATTCCACCAAGAAGTCACACTTTGGGGTGGATGGTGTGAAAATGCAAGATGTTGCAAACTTTTAGCACATATAACTAAAGCCCAAAAAGTAGCAAAATCCTATTTTGCAATTTTATTTTTTTAAGCCAAAATTCTGGAGGGCAGGGCATGATAGATTCTCCTCTGTGTGCTTGTTGTTTTTAGTATTGTAGCGATTCTTTTTTTTATTTTTTTTTATGTCTCTGGTGTGGCCATATCAGAGGCTTACTCTTTGGTCTTGCATTATCTGTGTAAACCGTGCTGCAGGCTAAGTGAGCTGCAGTAAAAGAGAGTTAACTGCTGGAAAAGTGTCTTTTGACTTAGGGCTGATTCACACGACCGTGCTAGGTCTGGGAAACATGGGCTGTTTGTAGGCCGCATATCCCGGACCTACCGTGACTCCCTTGATCCAAACTAACTGTATCATAGTAATTTATGACACAGTCAGTTCTTTTTTGATCTTGAGGAAAAAAGCAGGCTGGTTTGAGAGCTTCAGTTATACAAGCAGGCAAATAACGCCAGTTTGTGAGCGTTCACGTGTTTGAGTTCAAGTATGTGTTTGTATTAAGTGTGTGACTTTAGATTACGTGACTTGAGATTCAGGGACTTTAGGAGGGGACTACAGTAAGTTAGATTCTTATCATTGCACTATATTGTATTTTTCTCTTTTCTTGCGTAATCCCGACTTAGTATGTTTTCCATTATTGACAGCGCAGTCCAGTGCACATCTTGTCTAATGTATGCAGTCCTGGAACAGCCGTTTGAGGGTGCATATATTTGTTCAAAGTGTGAGCAAATTGCCAATTTGGAATCGCACATTGAGTATCTAAATGGGTGAATTTCAACACTGAGAAGCGTTAACAATTTGAAAAAGAGTTGGCTGCTCACTGAGCAAGCACTCTATTGGGTAGATGTGGGGGAGGGTGTTAGCGAGGAGGCTCAGGAAAGTGAGGCAGCTAGCTAGGTAACAGTTAGAAAGTGGGGTAGATGGAAGAGTGCCAGGGACGCTAGCCCTGATCTGACACACCCCAACAAGTTTGCACGGTTGGCAGATGAGGGGGATGTCAGTTTAGGGAGAGCACTGCTGCAGCCAGACACTTCCTCTGCCAGTCAGGGGAATGTCAGCTACAGTAAGCAGGGGACCAGGAGAGCAGAGCAGGCCAGACAGGTGCTGGTAGTGGGAGACTCAATTATTAGGGGTACAAATAGGTCAATCTGTCTCAAAGACCGGGATCGTCGAACAGTGTGCTGTCTTCCTGGCGCTAGAGTTCGACACATCGCGGATCGGGTTGACAGATTACTGGGAGGGGCTGGAGAAGATCCAGCTGTCGTGGTCCTATCGGAACCAATGACAAAGTTAGAGGTGGGTGAAGCGTCCTTAAAAATGATTTTAGAGATTTAGGTCAAAGGTAGTATTTTCCAAAATACTACCGGTACCACGAGCCGCACAAGAAAGGCAGCGAGAGAAGAACTGGTGTAGGAAGGAGGGGTTTGGGTTCCTGGAGAACTGGGCCGACTTCTCTGTTGGCTACAGGCTCTATCGTAGGGATGGGCTGAACCTCAATGGGGAAGAGGCAGCTGTGTTGGGGGAGAAGATGGCTAGAAGGTTAGAGGAGTGTTTAAACTAGGGACTGGGGGAGGGTAATTATGTTATAGGATGGGAAGATAGTGCAGATAGAGACCGAAAGCAAGGTAATGGGACTGGGGGAGAAATGGAAGTAGGGACTAGAACAGCTCAGAAGGAAACGTGTAGGGTGCAAAATATACATAAACCTCTAAAATGTATGTATACTAATGCCAGAAGCCTGACTAATAAAACTGGGAAACTGGAATTAGTGATGTGTGAGGAGGACTATCGCATAGTGGTAATAACTGACACATGGTTGGATTATAGCTATGACTGGGCGGTTAATGTACAGGGTTAGAGTCTGTTTAGAAAGGATCACCAAAACTGGAGAGGGGGAGGGGTCTGCCTTTATGTAAAGTCCTGTCTAAAGCCCACAGTCCAAGAAGATATAAATGAGGAACATGAACATGTGGAGTCACTGTGGGTAGAAATACATGGAGGCAAATGCAATAATTAATTACTAATAGGAGTTTATTATAAACCACCTAATATACCAGAGTCCACAGAAAATCTGCTACTAAATGAGATAGACAAGGCGGCAAATCATAATGAGGTGGTTATTATCGGGGACTTCAACTACCCAGATATAGACTGGAAAACTGAAACTTGTATATCTCATAAAGGAAACACGTTCTTGGCAATAACCAAAGACAATAACCTTTCCCAACTGGTTCAGGACGCAACTAGAGGGACGGCCAAACTGGACTTAGTATTAACCAATAGACCTGACAGAACAACAGATGTGCAGGTCGGGGGACACCTGGGAAATAGTGACCATAATGTAATAACCTTCCAATTATCATTCAAAACTTCAAAAAAGCTAAATTTAGCCAACTAAGAGAGGCCATAGGCCTAACTGGGACAAAGTCCTCAAAAATAAAAATACAGCCACAAAATGGGATATTTTTAAAAGAATCCAAAAATCTAATTGTGAGAGGTACATGCCTTATAGAATTAAGGATTAAGGGACAAGAAGAACCCAATGTGGATAAATAGAACATTAAAGAAAGCAATAAATGGCAAAAAGAAAGCATTTAAATCACTAAAACAGGAGGGTAGCACGGAAGCACTGAAAAACTATAAGGAAAAAAATAGAATATGTAAAAATCGAATAAAAGCAGCCAAACTAGAGACCGAGAGATTAATTGCCAAAGAGAGCAAAACTAACCCTAAAATGTTTTTCAATTATATAGTTGGTAAAAAGTATAAATCTGAAGGTGTCGGCCCTCTACAGAATAATAATGGGGGGGGGGGGGTTCCAGAGAGCGATGAGGAGAAAGCAAAGCTATCAAATATTTTTTTCTCCAGTGTATTCACTGAAGCAAGTAAACAGTCAGATGAAATGCAGAATGTAAAAGTTAATTCCCCATTAAAAGTGCACTGTCTGACCCAGGAAGAAGTACAGCGGCGTCTTAAAAAGATTAAAATAGACAAATCACCAGGACCAGATGGCATACACACCTGTATCCTAAGAGAATTAAGCAATGTCATAGCCAGACCCTTATTTCTGATATTTAAGAACTCTATACTGACAGGGAGTGTGCCACAAGATTGGTGCATAGCAAATGTAGTGCCAATATTCAAAAAGGGTCCAAAAACAGAGCCTGGAAACTATAGGCCAGTAAGTTTAACATCTGTCGTGGGTAAACTGTTTGCAGGTTTTTTAAGAGATGTTATCTTGGAGTACCTCAAGGAAAATAAGCAAGTAATGCCATATCAGCATGGCTTTATGAGGGATTGGTCATGTCAAACTAATTTAATCAGTTTCTATGAGGAGGTAAGTTCTAGACTTGACAGCCGCCAATCAATGTATGTCGTATATCTGGACTTCTCCAAAGCATTTGACACTGTACCACATAAAAGGTTAGTATATAAAATAAGAATGCTTGGACTAGGGGAAAATGTCTGTATGTGGTTAAGTAACTGGCTCAGTGATAGAAAACAGAGGGTGGTTATTAACGGTACACAATCAGATTCGTCCCTAGTGGAGTACCTCAGGGGTCAGTATTGGGCCCTATTCTCTTCAATATATTTATTAATGATCTTGTAGAAGGCTTGAACAGTAAAATATAAATTTTTGCAGATGACACTAAATTGTGTAAAGTAATTGACAAGGAAGGGGACAGTATACTACTACAGAGGGATCTGGATAGATTGGAGGCTTGGGCAGATAAGTGGCAGATGAGGTTTAACACTGACAAATATAAGGTTATGCACATGGGAAGGAATAATGCAAGTCACCCATACATACTAAATGGTAAACACTGGGTAGCACTGACATGGAAAAGGACCTAGGATTTTAGTGAACAGCAAACTAAGCTGTAAAAAACAGTGTCAGGCAGCTGCTGCCAAGGCCAATAAGATAATGGGTTGCATAAAAATGGCATAGATGCCCGTGATGAGAACATAGTCCTACCACTTTACAAATCACTAGTCAGACAACACATGGAGTACTGTGTACAGTTTTGGTCTCCTGTGAACAAGGCAGACATAGCACCGACTGTCTCCGCTCCCAATACAGTGTCCTGTTGCTGGGGAAAGTAGACTGGGCTCTCTATTCCCTGTAGGACACTCTGCCGCTGGGGGACAGGACCGACTGTCTCTGCCCCCTGTAACTCAGCCTGCCGCTGGGGAATGGAGACTGGGCTCCCAATTCCCAATAACTCCCATTGCCGCTGGGGGACAGGACCGACTGTCTCTGCCCCCTGTAACTCAGCCTGCCGCTGGGGAATGGAGACTGGGCTCCCAATTCCCTGTAAATCACACTGCCGCTGGGGGACAGGATCGACTGTCTCTGCCCCCTGTAACTCAGCCTGCCGCTGGGGAATGGAGACTGGGCTCCCAATTCCCTGCAGGAGCAGTGGAGAGACCTCGGTCCCATCTCCACCGGCCACCTGGGGTTCTTCCCAGTAAACATCCACAATATCCTCCCAGTTGAAGGGCTCTGGACCTAGGTCTGATTTCTTGCTGTCCTGCTGAGCCTTCCCAATGGAGTGGAAGAGATCTTGGTAGTCTTGCTCTAGTTCCCACTCCAGGGGTGCTAGGTGAGCCAGGTCTTTCTCTACCTCATGGGGGTCATCCGAATCCTGCCTAGCCTCCCTCTCATAGAAAATGTCCTGAAGTCTGGACTGTGCAGGGCTCCCGAGGTCAGGCTCTGCAAAGGACTCCCATAACAAGCCAGGACCATCAAACTCCTCTCCCTCTGGCTTGTCATGCTCAGCTGTCCAGGGTATATACTGTGCCATATACCACCAGAGCACCCGGTAGGCATCCTCCAGCCATAGTTCCTGCCATACCCGGTGCTCTAGTTCCTTCACCCATTCATCCAGGGGCTACTCTCCCAGGAAGCGCATCCACAGGGCCACTTGCTTCTGCAATCGCTGCTCTTCACTGGGGAGACTCTCGCCTCGCTGGTATTGTACATTATCCAGGGCCTGGTACCAGATGCCTTTCCTTAATGCATCCCGGCCATCCAGGTCTTCCTCATCGTACTCCACTGCTGGTTCCATTCTGGTGCTGTCACGGTCGCTGTACTAGGACATGCGTTGCCCTCAAATTGTAAAATCCAGGGAATGATGTTACTTTGTAGCTGTCCTTCTGGGCTGTGAGAACGATCCCGCAGCTTGCCACCAATTGTAACGGCATACAAGGGAATGCTCCAAACTCCGAAAGGAACCTCACGAATAGCTGCTAGCAGACGAATAGGAAACGCACCCAAGCGGCTTACACTCCTAGCAATCAGTCTCTAACAGCATGCAGTGAATCCCCCCAAAAACGAGACAATGCTCCGTGTTGAGGGTCAAGCAGTGGTCGCCCAGAGCTGTGTGTTTATTGATCTTATATAACATTGGTACACATCAGTACCACCCACAGGGTTTTGTAAAAACAGCCAATAAACACGTACAATACAGTAAAACACTCCCACACAAAATCCTCCCCTCTGCCTGTGATACAATTACCTTACACAATGGGTTGATGTAATTATCACAGGCAGGAGAATACACAATGTCTTCTGTCCTGGAGACAACAGAGGAGTAAGTCAATTATTTCTCAGAACAAAGGGAAATCGCCAATACACACGTGGAGACAATAGGACAGACATCACTACTCAAATATACAATGTCCCACCCTTTACAGTACACATAGACATTTAACATATCCCAAAATGGCACGAATTAGACCAGGGGTTCAAAAGTTTAGCATGGGCTGATGAGAGGGCCCATAATCCTGGGGCAAGAGGCTGGCAAACAGGACCCTCCAAAACCCAGTGGCGAGGTTGGTTTCGCCACAGTTACTATGTATGAGTCTATTTTATTTATGATGATGTGAGCACAGTACATTAGACCCAGGACCATATAGAGACTGACTGTAACATAAATGACTATGATGCAGTCAGTTCAGGCCAAGTGAGCCCCAGTCGGTCAAGGAGATGCGACTGACACATGGTTCCTGGATCCAGCACGGTTGTGTGAATCAGCCCTAAATCTAGTCAGTTTAGGAGTTGCGGCTGACATGCTGCCTGTGTTTTCTGGTGTGGTTGTGTGATTTAGCCCTTATACAGTTTCCATCAGGTGATGGAGTATAGCCCCTTCTCATAGATCAGCAGTGATTTATCCCTGTGGACCGTATTTCCATCCTACAATCCTACCAACTTTCATTTTAAAAGGACTAAGCTTGCAGGACATTTATCAGTCACTACACAATGTACAGAACTCTGCTTGTTCCTCTGCATTGTGGTCCCTTCTATTAGCTGATTGTACTGTGTCGGGAAATAAACCACCATTGATCTGATATTAATGACCTAGCCTAAGGATTGGTCATCAATATTTAAGTTCCGTAAAGCCCATATAATAGAGCCCATAATGAGATAATTCTGCTGAATGTAGATTAAGTCAACAAGCCAAAGCTGAAAAGTGCACTTCAGAAAGCAGGAAATGCCAACCTTATGCACATGTCTGATGCCCGGCTGCGCCCATATTGTGGCATATACAGGTACAGGCCGTGTGCACACCTTATCATGGATGCAGACCCGATCTGGGAGATACGGTGCAGAATGGAGGCACAGATCGAACGCCCACGGAAGCATTACGGAGTGTTTCTGTGGATTTTCTGTCCATGCCTCCACACAACAAAAATGTAGTGCATACACAACTTTTTTGCTGTGCGGACCATCGGATTCGGATCGCGGACCCCATTCAAGTAAATGGGTCCGCGTCTGCAGATTGTGGCCACACTGTCAGTGCCCGTGCATTGTGGACAGAACGGGCAAGGCCGGCACACGATCATGTGCATAAGGCCTAAGGTGCATGATCCAGAGACCTGTGTGAACAATGGAACATTTCAGTATTGTAAGTGAATATTCACTTCAAAAAACACCATAAAAGACGTATACTGTATATAAAAGACAACCCTGATATGTCATGCTGTATTACATAAACCAGTAGTGGATACAAACAAAACTCTGCCTTTTATACTATCTGTCCCTTTTACGACGCACGCCTAGTTTTAGCTTCAAAATTGCATCAGAACACCTGATCAAAACCTGAACACGTACGAGCAGTCTAAGTACTTCTTTATGCGTACCTTAAAAGCAATAATACCAATAAACCTTGATAAGCCTTACTAAGGGTAAGTCATGTGTTTATCATGGCAAAACTATGCAACAAGACTTTGGCATGTGAACAGAGCTTTATGCTCAAAATTGAATTTCCGACAATCTTTCCGAATTCCTGAAATGCACTAAACCGATGGTGTCAAAATATTTACCCTGAGCCCCAAAACATACAAATAGTCCATTGTGTGGGATTTAACACACTACTGTTCAAAATTTAATGCTTTAAGAACCACTTTAATTGATGTTCCAGACAGGAAAACGGCTCCATATTTATATGTTCAGAGTTAATTTAGCACAACATTTACAGCATTTGTGTCTCATAGTCAGTTTGCTGCTTGGATTAACGGACACTTATTTTTTTTATTTACAATCAATTAAGGATGAGCTAACCAGTTTGGACGGAGCCGTGTTCTGTCCGAACTTTGCTATTTTTCAGAAAATATTCTCAGGTTTGTTTTGGACGAATCCACTAAACTGTGTGTTGTGCCATTTTAGCGCTAGGGAGGAAGAAGAAGGGCTCTCACATAACTCTGAGAGGAAGTGTGTTGTGTGTGTGTGGTGGGGGGGCTTGCCCTGATTGGCTCCCAGGCTGACAGACAGCCTGGATGCGCCAATCTGTGCCGCAGCAGGTGCCCGAGCAGAATGAGCAGAAAGCCATTCTGTGTTGGACTGTGAATGAGGGTGGTTGGGTATGATGGTGTCTGCCAGGAAAACAATCAGGGAGAATCAGAAATCAATCAGGGTCAGTCATAAATCAATCAAGCTTATTGACAGGGAGAGTGAAGGGGAAGGCTAGGATTCCAAAGAAGAATTGTGTGTGTTGTGTAGAATAGGAACAAGCAGGGCAGCTGTCAGACAGGGAAAGTGAAGACAGGAGATGTGGCTGTGTAATGACTGGCGTCACGCACAGGGAGGGAAAAGGGAAAGCCCTGCCCAAGGGAGAGGGAAAGGTGGTGACCCCTGACTCACCTTGCGGCTGGCACCTGACTGCCCTGACGTCGCTAGACGGGTTCCTCACCCGTGTGGCGATCACGTGCCTAAACCATGGCTTTCCCTAAAATGAGCCCTAGAAAGTGAACGGGCCGGTGGGATCGCTAGTCCGCACCACTGACACTAAGAGGGAAACACCAGGGAGAGGACAGACAATACAGACAAACACATAAACCCAGGTGGGCGACCACAGCAGAGCACAAAGGTCCAACAGGGATCCGGAGGGTAACGTTCTGGACCAACAACCAAAGAACGCAGCAACACAGCTCCAGAGGGTCAGTATAGAAGTCCTGGCAGGAAGCTCTATATCTGGCAACCAGAGAAGTGTGAGAGGGGAATATAAGGAGGTTGGGAGTGCTGGACAAGGAACAGCTGAGGAGAAGGAGCTACGGATCCCTGAGTGAGCCAAAAAGGGTTGCAAAGCAAACCCAGAAAGCTACCATAAGGAAACAGCCCTATCTTACATAGAACGCGCAGCCAACCGCTGCGACTTCCTGACCCCGGGTATAACGGAGTCAGGCGTGGTTCTTGACACCCTCGTGACAGGCTGGCTGTGCCTGCTATCAAAAGGAGTGATGAGCAAAGTGAGCTTCGGATTCTAGATCCGAAGTTGCTTCGCTCAAAGCTTTGAATTAACGCTGTACGGAAACCCTGTCTCCGTACAGCATAAAAATGTACGGCCTCCGATGAGGTGAAGTCACTTATTTGTGAAGTCTCGCAAAACATCGTTGAATATCATGATATCTCATAGTGTGATAAAAGTGGCAGAGAGGGTCTGGACAGGACTATAGCTGGCCAGCTAAGACCTGTCCTAGGTTGCTAATATAGCTTATATGTTTATACAGCTAAACCTGCCAATAACCTTAATACAGTTCCTATGTTTGTGTGTTAAAGACAAAAGCAGAGTTATTTACAGTGACTTCATGTTTGGATGTCATATAACGGTTATATATATTACATATACCCATGCTGGGTGAGAGAAATATCTTGGCAAAAGACAACTTTGTATAAAAAAAATGGTAAAAGTTGTCTTTTGCCAAGATATTTCTCTCACCCAGCATGGGTATATGTAAAATGACACCCCAAAACACATTCCCCAACTTCTCCTGAATACGGAGATACCACATGTGTGACACTTTTTTGCAGCCTAGGTGGGCAAAGGGGCCCATATTCCAAAGAGCACCTTTCGGATTTCACTGGCCATTTTTTACAGAATTTGATTTCAAACTCCTTACCACACATTTGGGCCCCTAGAATGCCAGGGCAGTATAACTACCCCACAAGTGACCCCATTTTGGAAAGAAGACACCCCAAGGTATTCGCTGTTGGGCATAGTGAGTTCATGGAAGTTTTTATTTTTTGTCACAAGTTAGTGGAATATGAGACTTTGTAAGAAAAAAAAAATCAAAAAAAAAATCATCATTTTCCACTAACTTGTGACAAAAAATAAAAACTTCCATGAACTCACTATGCCCATCAGCGAATACCTTGGGATGTCTTCTTTCCAAAATGGGGTCACTTGTGGGGTAGTTATACTGCCCTGGCATTCTAGGGGCCCAAATGTGTGGTAAGGAGTTTGAAATCAAATTCTGTAAAAAATGGCCAGTGAAATCCGAAAGGTGCTCTTTGGAATATGGGCCCCTTTGCCCACCTAGGCTGCAAAAAAGTGTCACACATGTGGTATCTCCGTATTCAGGAGAAGTTGGGGAATGTGTTTTGGGGTGTCATTTTACATATACCCATGCTGGGTGAGAGAAATATCTTGGTCAAATGCCAACTTTGTATAAAAAAATGGGAAAAGTTGTCTTTTGCCAAGATATTTCTCTCACCCAGCATGGGTATATGTAAAATGACACCCCAAAACACATTCCCCAACTTCTCCTGAATACGGAGATACCACATGTGTGACACTTTTTTGCAGCCTAGGTGGGCAAAGGGGCCCATATTCCAAAGAGCACCTTTCGGATTTCACTGCTTATTTTTTACAGAATTTGATTTCAAACTCCTTACCACACATTTGGGCCCCTAGAATGCCAGGCCAGTATAACTACCCCACAAGTGACCCCATTTTGGAAAGAAGACACCCCAAGGTATTCGCTGATGGGCATAGTGAGTTCATGGAAGTTTTTATTTTTTGTCACAAGTTAGTGGAATATGAGACTTTGTAATAAAAAAAATAAAAAATCATCATTTTCCACTAACTTGTGACAAAAAATAAAAAATTCTAGGAACTCGCCATGCCCCTCACGGAATACCTTGGGGTGTCTTCTTTCCAAAATGGGGTCACTTGTGGGGTAGTTATACTGCCCTGGCATTTTCCAGGGGCCCTAATTTGTGGTAAGTAGGTAAATGACCTGTGAAATCCTAAAGGTGCTCTTTGGAATATGGGCCCCTTTGCCCACCTAGGCTGCAAAAAAGTGTCACACATGTGGTATCGCCGTATTCAGGAGAAGTTGGGGAATGTGTTTTGGGGTGTCATTTTACATATACCCATGCTGGGTGAGAGAAATATCTTGGCAAAAGACAACTTTTCCCATTTTTTTATACAAAGTTGGCATTTGACCAAGATATTTCTCTCACCCAGCATGGGTATATGTAAAATGACACCCCAAAACACATTCCCCAACTTCTCCTGAGTACGGCGATACCAGATGTGTGACACTTTTTTTTGCAGCCTAGATGCGCAAAGGTGCCCAAATTCCTTTTAGGAGGGCATTTTTAGACATTTGGATACCAGACTTCTTCTCACGCTTTGGGGCCCCTAGAATTCCAGGGCAGTATAAATACCCCACATGTGACCCCATTTTGGAAAGAAGACACCCCAAGGTATTCAATGAGGGGCATGGCGAGTTCATAGAAATTTTTTTTTTTTGGCACAAGTTAGCGGAAATTGATATATTTTTTTTTTTTCTCTCAAAGTCTCCCTTTCCGCTAACTTGGGACAAAAATTTCAATCTTTCATGGACTCAATATGCCCCTCACGGAATACCTGGGGGTGTCTTCTTTCCGAAATGGGGTCACATGTGGGGTATTTATACTGCCCTGGCATTCTAGGGGCCCTAAAGCGTGAGAAGAAGTCTGGAATATAAATGTCTAAAAATTTTTACGCATTTGGATTCCGTGAGGGGTATGGTGAGTTCATGTGAGATTAAATTTTTTGACACAAGTTAGTGGAATATGAGACTTTGTAAGAAAAAAATAATAATTTCCGCTAACTTGGGCCAAAAAAAAGTCTGAATGGAGCCTTACAGAGGGGTGATTAATGACAGGGGGGTGATCAATGACAGGGGGGTGATCAATGACAGGGGGGGTGATCAATGACAGGGGGGTGATCAGGGAGTCTATATGGGGTGATCACCACAGTCATTGATCATGCCCCTGTAAGGCTCCATTCAGACGTCCGTATGCGTTTTGTGGATCCGATCCATCTATCAGTGGATCCGTAAAAATCATGCGGACGTCTGAATGGAGCTTTACAGGGGTGTGATCAATGACAGGGGGGTAATCAATGACAGGGGGGTGATCAATGACAGGGGGGGTGATCAATGACAGGGGGGTGATCAGGGAGTCTATATGGGGTGATCACCCCCCTGTCATTGATCACCCCCCTATAAGGCTCCATTCAGATGTCCGTATGTGTTTTGCGGATCCGATCCATCTATCAGTGGATCCGTAAAAATCATGCGGACGTCTGAATGGAGCTTTACAGGGGTGTGATCAATGACAGGGGGGTAATCAATGACAGGGGGGTGATCAGGGAGTCTATATGGGGTGATCAGGGGCTAATAAGGGGTTAATAAGTGACGGGGGGTGTAGTGTAGTGTAGTGGTGCTTGGTGCTACTTTACTGAGCTACCTGTGTCCTCTGGTGGTCGATCCAAACAAAGGGGACCACCAGAGGACCAGGTAGCAGGTATATTAGGCGCTGTTATCAAAACAGCGTCTAATATACTTGTTAGGGGTTAAAAAAAACGCATCTCCAGCCTGCCAGCGAACGATCGCCGCTGGCAGGCTGGAGATCAACTCTCTTACCTTCCGTTCCTGTGAGCGCGCGCGCCTGTGTGCGCGCGTTCACAGGAAATCTCGGCTCACGCGAGATCACGCCAATTGGCGTTAGCGTAGCCTGGGGGAGCCGCCGCAATGACGCCTTTCGGCGTTACAGTTGCGGGAAGTGGTTAAAATTCATTATATGGATGTGAGGTAAGCTCAATGACACAGCAGAAACAACAGAAAGCATAGAGTTAAACTGTTGTTGCTGGGCAGGAGTCTAGACCAATCACTACCAGCCTCACACACAGCAGGAATTTTGACCAACCACAGCCAGCCTCACACACTGCCTGTGGGAAATCTTCCTAGCAGGAGCTGCTAGAATCATTACACCAGAGGAGAGGAGCTAAACAGACATTCACTCCACTAAGAGCTGTGTTTTATGGTGGCAGAGAGGCCAAAATAGGTATTTAAAACAGTTATATAATGTTCCTACTATTAATATAGTGATTAGAACTGTATAATGAACCAGTTATGTGTGTTTACTTACAGTTCCACCAATTGCAAACTACAAAGTTCACAATCCAAATAAAAATTCCATATTGCGATTCCAAATTGCATACAACCATATCAGATCATACTCAACCAATCTGCAAATAGTTACTGCTAACTGCATATTGCAAATTGCGACCAAATTCAGCAAGTAAACTATTAGTTAGACCTCTGATATACCTCTCAGAGAGTTCATAAAGTGCTTAAATAACGGAAAGTGAGAGTACAGATACTGAAGAGAGAAATATATCCATCATTTTATGTTAAATGACAAGATTGAACAGTTGAACCACCATCTTATGCATACCGCCATTTTGTGATACCTTTTCAACACGTGTTATGTACATGGACTATTTGCAGTGTTATGTATGAAGAAAAGTTTAGGTTAATAAAGAAATTATTTCAAGCATTTGGTGTGCTCTTTAAACCTACTATTTCCATAGAACGGCGCTAGAGGAATTACAGAGTAACAGACAGTCTGGTTAGACTAAAAGTCAGAGATATCAAAATTCTTCTAATGCCACAGCGCAAAAGGCACTTCATAGTGCTGCGCCTGCCACAGTGGAACTATTGCCCTCAGAGGGCAAAGTGATAGCGCTCCTCAACTTGCACAATAAAGAGCGCATTAGAGCAGCAGAGCGCCAGCATATAACGCTGCGCAGCAACTGTTCCCTGAGTGAGCGCCAATCCTCCTGCGATCCCTAGAGAGAGAAAGAGACGCATGGTGGGAGGCCAAAGTCCAGAGCTAAAGTGCTCGCACCGCTATCCACGTAGAGACCACATACTGCAGCCAGCTAGTTTCCCGCCACTAGGCCTAAAGCAGCGTATCCAAGCCAGCGCATCGCAAGTCTTCACAGATCGTCGCAAGTCATCACAAAGCATTCCAAGTCTGCACAGAGCATCGCAACGCAGCACAGAGCATTGCAAGTCAGCACAGAGCATCGCAAGTCAGCGTAAGCATCACAACACATGAAGAAAAGACACGTCTCCTTTAAGACTGACATTTGTTACTGCTCTTCAGAATATGGTCAGAGCTTTCCTTTTATTACTTATCATTGCACATAGGTTTTGGTATAAAGAGACATTTTCGTGTGCAGGAATAAAAGACAAAGGACAGTTTGTAATACACAGACTCTATTGCATTTAAAGTGAAATACATTTATTGCCTGCATTTATCGCTGTTACATTTAAAGTGAGTCATTTATTTCTGCATTTATCAATATTGCATTTAAAGTGAAAGGCATCTTATTATTCGTATTGATTGTCAGTATTGCATTTAAAGTAAAATGTCTGAGCCTAGTATTACCATGCCACTGTTAGAGGATACAAAGATAGATAGGGAAGAAGTTGAAGAGCAAGGGAACCTGTCTGAGGTAGAAGAGTCTGATGCAGCATTGGTCTTGCCTCAAACAAATATAGCCCAAACAGATGAATTAAGACGTTCATCACGTGCCAGAAAACCGACCTCAAAGATGTTGAAAAATTTGGACCAAGAAGCAACATTAAAAGACAAAAAGTTCGCCCGGATGTATGAAAGGTGGAAATCATACATTAAAGACATTAGTAGAAAGATAAAGCAAGAAAGTATAAAAAGGAACTTTAGTGATATGGTAGAGACGATAGAAGAATCTGAATTGGAGCTTATGGCAGCATATGTCAACCTGCGGTCGTTTGCGACAACTTCCCAGGATATTGTAAGGAACATGAACACATGTACTTCAGTCACTAAAGATTTGGTAAATCTCATGGGAGAACTATCATCTGCAGAAAACTATGATGAAGTTAAAGCAAGAAGTAGAATGAATGAGCTTTTTATGAAAGACTATGCTAAGTCCTTAGGTGGAACCACAATCTCAAGTGGGACTTCCTTCACTAGCAGAAGTGCGAGCCCCATATCAGAGTCCTCAAATACTTCAGCCAAAAGAAAGGAATTAGCTTAACAACTTGCTGTCAAGAAAGCAGAGATTGAGATGGAGGCTGCCATCAAGGCGCAGTGCCAACTGGTGGCTGAAAAGGAAGCTGAAAAGGATGCACAACGCCATGAAATGGAAGCTGAAATGGAAGCACAGCGGCAACAGATGAAAAGTCTGGAAAGGCAGAAAGAAGTTAAGATCATAGAAGCCAGACTTAGAGTACATGAGGAGGATATGAAAGAGGCAGACTCCTACTTTCCTACATACTCCCAGGAGAATGGAAGGAAATCTCCAGCACTTAGTGAGGAAATAAGTCATTATCCTTCCATCCCTGCTCAGAAAGACAAAGAGAGGCCTAGTCCAGTCTTAGGAAAAAGGTGTGTGGATTTACCCTATATCTCTACCGGAAAAGATGAAGAAAGGGACTCACCTAATTCAGGACTAAGTGAGAAAATAGAACTGGATGATTCTATTCCTAGATGTCACTGCAACGGTCAGGAGAATGTTACAACCATTCCCGAACCTACTATATTTTCAGGAGACGTACTGAAGTTCATAGCGTAGAAGGCAAGCTTTGAAATAATCATTGAGCAGCATTGCTTCAGTCCAGTCGACAAGTTATTCTACCTTTATAGATATGTTGGTGGAGAAGCCAAGGAAGTTCTTGAAGGTAACTGTCACGAGGGTATCAAGAGCCACGTCTGACTCCGTTATACCCGGGGTCAGGAAGTCGCAGCGGGTGGCTGCGCGCTCTATATCTAAAGATCACGTTGTTTCTTAGTGATTGTTTTCTGTGTTTGCCTTGCTATCCTTTTTGTCTCACTCAGGGATCCGTAGCTTCTCCTCCTCAGCTGTTTCTTGTCTGCCACTCCCTACCTCCTTATATTCTCCCCTCACACTTCTCTAGTTGCCAGTTATAGAGCTTCCTGCCTGGACATCTATACTGACCCACTGGAGTTGTGAATCCTGGTTGTCGTTCCAGAGTGCTTCCCTCCGGATCCCTGTTGGGCTTATTGTTGTCTCCTGTTGTCGCCCACCTGGGATTATATGTTGAGTCTGTGTTGTCTGTCCTCCCCCTGGTGTTTTCCCTTAAAGCTAGTGGTGCGGACTAGTGTTCCCATCGCCCTGTTCACTATCTAGGGCTCAGCTCAGGGAAAGCCAGGGCTTTAGGCACGTGATCGGCGAACGGGTGAGGAACCCGTCTAGGGACGTCAGGGCAGCCAGGTGCCAGCCGCCAGGTGAGTCAGGGGTCACCATCTTCCCTCTCACTTGGGCAGGGCCTTCCTCGTTCCCTCCCTCTGTGTCACATATGTGATAGCCACGCCGACCGTGATATTATAACTGGCCATTACTTTTTGAGAAAAAAAAATAAATAAAAATTATATAATTTTTTTATTTGTTGTTTTTTTTTTCTCTCTACTTAGAATCCAATATGGATCCTATTGATGCCTTGGCAGAACAGCTTCAAAGCCTGTCTTTGGAGGTGGCAGGATTGAAGGCATCTGTTCTCCAACAACAGCAGCAAATGCAGCAGACCGCACCCCCAGCGGTTGCTATGGGTAACCAGGTTGTCACAGAACCCAAGGTTGCTCTTCCCGACAGATTTTCTGGGGGAAGGGACAAATTTGCGACGTTCCGTGAGGCCTGCAAATTATATTTTAAGTTGCGCCCTTACTCCTCAGGTCATGAAGAACAGCGGGTAGGGATTGTCATTTCCCTGCTTCAGGGGGATCCGCAATCCTGGGCGTTCTCGTTACCCCCTGGTTCTCAGGCTCTTCGGTCAGTGGAGGGATTTTTTGGGGCTTTGGGTCTCATATATGATGACCCTGACCGAGTCGCCCTGGCTGAGTCGAAGTTACGGAGACTCCTACAGGGAGATCGGTCAGCAGAGGAATATTGCTCTGAGTTCCGTAGGTGGGCTACGGATACTCAGTGGAACGACCCGGCTCTCAGGAGTCAGTTCTGCTCTGGGTTATCTGAAAGGGTTAAGGATGCACTGGCGCTGTATGAGACCCCCCTTTCCCTTGATGCTGTTATGTCCCTCTCTATCAGAATAGATAGACGTCTTAGGGAGAGATCGAAAATTCCGGAGCAATTGGTTACCTCTCCCAAGCAACAGTCAGCCTGTACTGACTTAGATGAGCCTATGCAGCTAGGCGGAACTTCTCGTCAGGTCCGTCCTCCCGAGGTTCGCCGTAGGGGGGGGGCTTGTTTTTTCTGTGGGGGGAAGGGTCATTTCATTAATGTCTGTCCCTCCTTTCTCAAAAACAAAAGACCGTCGGAAAACTACTAACCCCGGGCTGTGCGGAGGATGTCAGCCGGGGGGTATACGTTTCCTCCATACGAACATCTCAATTTGTGTTACCAGCGGTCATTGTTTTTGGTGTTAAGACGGAGTCTATTTCTTTTTTTCTAGACAGTGGAGCAGGGGTAAACTTGATTGATGCCCATTTTGCCGGCACTATGGGTTTGTCTCTCTGTACGCTGCAGAGACCTATTCCCGTATTCGCTATAGATTCTGCTCCTCTGTCTCAGAGAAACCTCACCCACATTGTTCATAATTTACACCTTCGGGTAGGGGACCACCATAATGAGTGTCTTTCATGTTACGTTCTGGAGGGCCTTCCCTCTCCGGTGGTATTGGGTCTTCCCTGGTTGGTAGCGCACAATCCAGTGGTGGATTGGCAGGCCAGGGAGATATTGGAGTGGAGTGAGCATTGCAGAGAGAATTGCTTAAATAACAATTGCTTAATCACCTCCATAGCTTCCCTACCTACATTTATTTCGGACTTTGAGGACGTTTTTTCTGAAAAGGGTTGTCAGAAACTACCCCCTCATCGTCCTTATGATTGCCCGGTTAACCTGATTCCTGGGGCAAAATTACCCAAGTCCAGGTTGTATAATCTTTCGGGTCCCGAGAGACAAGCCATGAAAGATTATATCTCCGAGAGTCTGGCTAAGGGACACATCAGACCCTCTTCTTCACCCGTGGCTGCAGGGTTTTTCTTTGTTAAAAAGAAAGATGGGGGCCTGCGTCCTTGCTTAGATTTCCGTGAGTTAAACCAGATAACCATCCGTGACCCATACCCTCTTCCTCTCATTCCTGACCTTTTTAATCAGATTGCGGGTGCTAAGTGGTTCTCCAAACTTGATCTTAGGGGGGCCTACAATCTGATTCGTATCAAGGAAGGGGATGAGTGGAAGACAGCTTTTAACACCCCTGAGGGGCATTATGAAAATCTAGTTATGCCTTTCGGTCTGACCAATGCCCCTGCTGTCTTCCAACATTTCGTTAATGATATTTTTAGTCATCTCATCGGCAGGTTTGTAGTCATATACCTAGATGATATCTTAATTTATTCGGCTGATCGGAAAACACATGAGGTGCATGTCAGGCAAGTACTGCAGGTCCTACGGACGAATAAATTATATGCGAAAATTGAAAAATGTGTCTTCGCCGTTCAGGAATTACAGTTCCTGGGATATCTATTATCTGCTTCAGGTTTCCGCATGGATCCTGGGAAGGTCCAGGCAATTTTAGATTGGGATCTTCCTGAGAACCTTAAAGCCCTACAACGGTTTTTGGGTTTCGCTAATTTCTATAGAAAGTTCATTAAAAATTATTCAGTGATCGTTAAACCCCTTACCGACATGACTAGGAAGGGGACGGATTTTTCCAAATGGTCTGACGCCGCTAAAGATGCATTTTCCTCTCTAAAGGAGAGGTTTACCTCGGCACCTGTTCTAATTCAACCTGATGTCTCCCAGCCTTTTATTGTCGAGGTAGATGCGTCAGAGGTGGGAGTGGGAGCTGTATTGTCTCAGGGTCCGTCTCCTGGCAAATGGCGTCCTTGCGCTTTCTTTTCCAAAAAATTATCTTCTGCAGAGAAGAATTATGATATTGGAAATAGGGAACTGTTGGCGATTAAACTGGCGCTTGAAGAGTGGCGTCACTTCTTAGAGGGAGCAATCCACCCCGTCACGGTGATTACGGATCACAAGAACCTTTTGTACCTAGAATCGGCTAAGCGTCTCACCCCTAGACAAGCTAGGTGGTCGCTATTCTTTACCAGATTTAACTTTGTAATCACCTATCGTCCTGGGGCAAAAAATACCAAGGCAGACGCATTATCTCGTAGTTTCCCTGGAGGGGGTAACGTTTGTGATCCGGTACCTATTTTACAAAGAGGAGTGGTTGTCTCTGCTGTACACTCTGTTCTAGAGGGAAAGGTGTTAGAGGCTCAGGGGGACGCCCCGGCCTCTTGCCCCTCAGAGAAATTGTTTGTACCGTTAAACCTGCGTCTTGAATTATTAAAAGAACATCATAATTCGGCACTTGCTGGACACCCGGGTAGTAAAGCAACCTTGGAGCTTTTATCTCGTTGTTTTTGGTGGCCAAGGTTGCGTCAGGATGTAATGGATTTCGTGTCTACTTGTTCTACTTGTGCACGCGCGAAAGTCTCTCATACACCTCCTGCAGGGTCTTTATTGCCACTTTTCATCCCCAATAGGCCATGGACACATCTGTCAATGGATTTCATCACTGACTTACCGTTGTCGGCGGGTAAAACAGTTATCTTGGTAGTAGTAGACAGGTTTAGCAAAATGGTACACTTTATTGCGCTACCCGCACTTCCTAATGCTAAAACTCTCGCTCAGGTGTTTATCAGTGAAATCGTGAAGCTTCACGGGGTCCCTTCCGATGTGGTTTCGGATCGGGGAACCCAGTTTATTTCTAAGTTTTGGAAAGCTTTTTGTTCCCGTTTGGGGGTTCACTTGTCCTTTTCCTCAGCTTTCCATCCTCAGTCGAATGGACAGACTGAGCGTACCAACCAAAACCTAGAAACATATTTAAGGTGTTTTGTGTCTGAAAACCAAGAGTTGTGGTCATCATATTTACCGTTAGCTGAGTTTGCCATAAATAATCATTATCAGGAGTCCACTGGCAAGTCACCATTCCTTGGTGCATACGGTTTTCATCCCCAATTTTGTACTTTCAAAGAGGGGGGTCTTCTGGGGTTCCCGAAGAGGAAAGGTTTTCTTCATCTCTTTCATCGGTATGGCAGAAGGTGCAAGTTAACTTGAAAAAGATGAGTGGTAAATATAAATGCATGGCTGATAAGAAACGGTCGCCAGGTCCGGACCTAGGAGTGAATGACTATGTGTGGTTGTCTACTAGGAATATTAAGTTGAAGGTTCCTTCTTGGAAACTGGGTCCTAGGTTCATTGGTCCCTATAAAATAGTAGCCGTCATTAACCCTGTGGCTTTTCGCCTGGAGCTACCTCAGACTTTTAAGATCCATAACGTCTTCCATAAATCGTTACTCAAGAAGTATGTTCCACCTCTAGAACCATCGCCGCTGTCACCTCCTCCTGTCATTGTGGCTGGTAATCTGGAGTTTCAAATAGCCAGAATTGTTGATTCTCGTCGGGTCCACCGCTCTCTTCAGTATCTGGTGCATTGGAGGGGTTACGGTCCCGAGGAAAGAATGTGGGTTCCAGCGTCAGAGGTAAACGCCAACAGGTTAATTCAGACTTTCCATGCCTCTCATCCGGAGAGACCTGGTCCTGAGTGTCCGGAGGCCCCCGTAAAAGGGGGGGTACTGTCACGAGGGTATCAAGAGCCACGTCTGACTCCGTTATACCCGGGGTCAGGAAGTCGCAGCGGGTGGCTGCGCGCTCTATATCTAAAGATCACGTTGTTTCTTAGTGATTGTTTTCTGTGTTTGCCTTGCTATCCTTTTTGTCTCACTCAGGGATCCGTAGCTTCTCCTCCTCAGCTGTTTCTTGTCTGCCACTCCCTACCTCCTTATATTCTCCCCTCACACTTCTCTAGTTGCCAGTTATAGAGCTTCCTGCCTGGACATCTATACTGACCCACTGGAGTTGTGAATCCTGGTTGTCGTTCCAGAGTGCTTCCCTCCGGATCCCTGTTGGGCTTATTGTTGTCTCCTGTTGTCGCCCACCTGGGATTATATGTTGAGTCTGTGTTGTCTGTCCTCCCCCTGGTGTTTTCCCTTAGAGCTAGTGGTGCGGACTAGTGTTCCCATCGCCCTGTTCACTATCTAGGGCTCAGCTCAGGGAAAGCCAGGGCTTTAGGCACGTGATCGGCGTACGGGTGAGGAACCCGTCTAGGGACGTCAGGGCAGCCAGGTGCCAGCCGCCAGGTGAGTCAGGGGTCACCATCTTCCCTCTCACTTGGGCAGGGCCTTCCTCGTTCCCTCCCTCTGTGTCACGTATGTGATAGCCACGCCGACCGTGATAGTAACTTCTATAGAAAAGACAAAGAAGCCTACAAGCAAGCTTGGGAAGAATTGAATGCAAGACATGGTTATCCTTTCTTAGTACAAAGAGCCTTTAGAGAGAAACTGAATAACTGGCCTAAAATAGGTCCTGAAGAACACTTCAGACTCCAAAAGTATGGTGACTTCATGCAAGCATGCAGCAATACCTCCCACATGTTCAAGGACTGGAAGTACTGAACGACTATGTAGAAAACCATAGGATGCTAACTAAGCTACCTGAAGAAGTGGCTTCTAGATGGAATCGCTATGTGACTAAACAGTTAGATCTAGGTAAGAACTTCCCAGGTTTTAAAGAGTTCTCTGAGTTCGTCAACAAGGAAGCACGGATAGCATTTAATCCAGTAACATCATCTTACGTCTTAAAATCCTTAGAAGAAAGGCCTGCAGGAGAGATAAGAAGTGCAAGAGCAACTAGCTTTGCAACCAACACAGCAGCTAAAGGTCCAGATACCTACGAGAGCAAATCCAAAGTCACTACTGGGCTCAGTAGAGAGACAGAACCGACAAATCTTCAGACTACCTTAAAATGTATGTTCTGTGGAGAAAACCACTCAATACATACAGTGCTGCCCATAATTATTTATACCCCTGGCAAATTTTGACTTAAAGTTACTTTTATTCAACCAGCAAGTAATTTTTTGACGGGAAATAACATAGGTGTCTCCCAAAAGATAATAAGACGATGTACAAGGGGCATTATTGTGGAAAAAAACATTTCTCAGCTTTTATATACATTTGAGCAAAAAATACAAGATGTTCCGCACTGTGGAAAATCTCAGAGGACGTGGTCGGAAGCCAAAAGTGACACCTGTGCTGGCCAGGAGGATAGTTAGAGAGGTGAAAAAGAATCCAAGGATCACCACAAAGGCCATCCTGGGCTCTGCTGGTGGCAATGTCTCAAGGCAGACAATCCAACGGACACTGCACAATGCAGACCAAGGAGGACACCACTTCTCCAGATAAGGCACACAAAAGCTCGCTTGGCCTTTGCAAAAGCTCATCTGGACAAAGAAGAAGACTTCTGGTCTTCTGTGTTATGGTGAGATGAAACAAAAATTTAATTGTTTGGTCACAATGATGTTTCCTTCAATTGGCATAAAAAAGGAGAAGCCTTCCACCCAAAGAACACCATCCCCACTGTCAAACATGGTGGTGGGAACCTAATGCTTTGGGGGTGTTTTTCATAGAAACATATAATGTGTCGGCAGATAAGAACCATTTGGCCCATCTAGTCTGCCCAATATACTGAATACTGAATTGACCAGGGAACCTAATCACAGTAAACGGCACCATGAAAAAAGAGCAATACATGAGGATTCTCCACGACAACATCAGGCAGTCTGCAGATAAACTTGGCCTTGGGCACCAGTGGACATTTCAGCATGACAATGACCCAAAACAACACAGCAAAAGTGGTGAAGAAATGGTTAGCAGACAACAACATTAACATTTTGGAGTGGCCCAGCCAAAGTCCAGACTTGAATCCAATTGAGAATCTGTGGAGGGAGCTAAAGATCAGGGTGTACACAACAGCCAGATTTCAAGTGACCTCTCAGCACATGCCAACGTTTTCTAATTTTAGCGAACTAACAAGTGGTCCATCTGGACCTATTTACGTCTTTTTATCATGTGCCTTTGGTTGTAACTAAAACTTTACTTTTATTAGTGTGCCTTTAAAATCCTAAACTATTACACACAAATTTACTAGACAAGTTAAAACTATCAGTGGTGTGGGTAGCTCCAAATGTTAGGCTGTTACTTCACAGCCGGTGTACGTCAACTCTATTCATTATACTCTGTATGAGTATGTACCTATTGCTCGTAGTTTCCTATACTAGCTATACAATAACTCCTATTATGGAGCTCCCTGTCTACCACTGAGCCTAAAATCTTAATCACTCATACATCCTGCATCCCGACATGTTTCGCTGGGCATCCAGCGTCTTCAGGGGATCGTGCAGGTATGAGTGTTGGGGGCGGGGACCATCTTTTAATAGTTTGTATTGTGTGTCATATTCGTCACCACCAATTGTCTAGTAAATTTGTGTGTAATAGTTTAGGATTTTAAAGGCACACTAATAAAAGTTAAGTTTTAGTTACAACCAAAGGCACATGATAAAAAGACGTAAATAGGTTCAGATGAACCACTTGTTAGTTTGCTAAAGATCAGGGTGATGGCAGGAAGACCCTCCAACCTGAAAGATTTGGAGCTCATTGCTAAAGATGAATGGGCAAAAATACCTGTGGAGACATGCAAAAAGCTGGTCTGCAATTATAGGAAGCGTTTGATTGCTGTAATAGCAAAGAAAAACTTTTCTATTGATTATTGAGAACGGTATGAATAATTTTGGACTGGTCACTTTTTGTTCAAATGTAAATAAAAGCTGAGAATGTTTTTTTTTCCACAATAATGTCTCTTGTACATCGTCTTATTATCTTTTGGGAGACACCTATTTCATTTTCCGTCAAAAGTTACTTGCTGGTTGAATAAAAGTAACTTTAAGTCAAAATTTGCCAGGGGTATGAATAATTATGGGCAGCACTGTAAGTGCCAACAATTAAAGGAGAAATTCCCAGATGAAAATAAAAAAATTGTGCTCGATAACCAACTGTGTTTTGGATGTCTAAGAAAAGGCCATATTACTAAGGAGTGTAAGTAAAAGGCCACATGCAGCATTTGCAAAGGACGCCATCCTACACAACTACATGAAGAACGTCCAAAGAAAGATAAATCCTCAATACCTAAAGATACTGAGGAAGGAAAGAAAGTATCGGTATTCTCTTTCAGAGTGAGGGAAGGCGAAAGTAACGGCATATCAATGGTTGTACCAGTTTGCATTTAAAATCCTAAAAGGAGGAACAAGAAGGTATACGCCTATGCGTTACTGGATGCCCAGAGTGATGTCACCTTCATTGATCAAGGAATCTGCAAAAAATTGCAAGTGGCTACAGAACCAGTGAAGCTCAAACTCCCCACAATGACAGGAAGAGACACATTAGTGAACAGTAAAAGGGTCAAAGGACTGAGAGTTAGAGGACTTCATTCAAACTTCACATTAGATCTACCTCCAGCTTATACAAAAGACGATATACCTCTAGATCGAGATCGCGCACACTCTAGAAGAAAGTATTCAGCAGAATCAACAAGGTCATCTTGAAATGCCCTTACCTTTTAGAGAACAAGTCTGCCAAATAACAGAAATCTTGCCCTGGCAAGATTGAAATGTTTGAAGAAAAGGATGGGAAAAGATCCGAAACTTAAGAATGATTATTTGAAATTCATGGAAGGCATCCTCAAAGTAGGACATGCAGAGAAAGTTAATAGAAGGAGAAGTTGGTACATCCCACATCAAGGTGTTTACCACTCAAAGAAACCAGATAAGATTAGAGAGGTGGTTGATTGCTCAGTAAAGTAAGATGGTGTTGCATTAAACAGTCATCTATTAAAAGGACCAGATCTTACAAACACTCTGCCTGGAGTACTCTGTAGATTCAGAAAGTATCCCGTAGCAGTCATGTGTGACGTTGAAATGATGTTCCACCAGTTTCATGTGAAGAATGAAGATAGAGAATTCCTGAGGTTCCTATGGTTGGAGGAGGGAGATACAGATACAAAGCCAGAGGAATACAGAATGAAAGTACAATTGTTTGGAGCAGCATCATCTCCAGATTGTTCCAATTATGGTATGAAGTACCTGGCCAATCAGAATGAAAAGGATTGCCCATCAGCAGCAAATTTTCTGAAGAAAAACTTTTATGTAGATGATGGTCTCATAAGTCTAGAGTCCACAGAATCTGCAATCGAACTAGTGAAAGTAAGCCAAGAGTTATGCGCAAGAGGAAACATGCGCCTTCATAAATACATCTCAAACAACAGAGAGGTACTGGAATCCATCAGTGACTCTGAATGTGCATCAACAATGAAGAATGTAGATCTCAATTATGATCATCTTTCAATTCAAAATGTACTTGGATTGGAATGGAATGTAGAGAATGACAAGTACTTCTTTGAAGTATCTATTGAAGAGAAAGTTGCAACTAGACATACCATTATTTCCGCAGTGGCTTCTATATATGATCCATTAGTATTCTTGGCCCCAGTAATCCTCAGAGCAAAATAAATACTATAAGAATTATGCAGACAGAAGTTGGGATGGGACGAGCCCATACCTGAAAATTTGAGTCCAAGGTGGGAGAGTTGGAAAGGAGACTTGCAAAACTTAAGAGAAGTTCGGATACCCAGATGTTTTGTACCGCATGATTTCGGAAAGTACAAAAAAATAGAACTTCATCCCTTTTCAGATGCCAGTAGTTATGGTTATGGTCAGTGCTCCTACATCAGAGTGATAGGAGAAGAAAAGATACACTGTGCCCTGGTTATGGGGAAGGCCAAAGTAGCACATACCAGTATTCAGACAATACCAAGACTTGAACTGACAGCAGCTGTTGTTTCAGCATCAGTAAGCACGTTTCTGAAAGAAGAATTGGAATTGAAAATAGATGGATAGATGAAAACAAACTACAGGGTGGGCCATTTATATGGATAAACCTTAATAAAATGGGAATGGTTGGTGATATTAACTTCCTGTTTGTGGCACATTAGTATATGTGAGGGGGAAACTTTTTTTTAAGATCGGTGGTGACCATGGCGGCCATTTTGAAGTCGGCCATTTTGAATCTAACTTTTGTTTTTTCAATAGGAAGAGGGTCATGTGACACATCAAACTTATTGGGAATCTCACAAGAAAAACAATGGTGTGCTTGGTTTTAACGTAACTTTATTCTTTTATGACTTATTTACAAGTTTCTGACCACTTATAAAATGTGTTCAATGTGCTGCCCATTGTGTTGGATTGTCAATGCAACCCTCTTCTCCCACTCTTCACACACTGATAGCAACACCGCAGGAGAAATGCTAGCACAGGCTTCCAGTATCTGTAGTTTCAGGTGCTGCACATCTCGTATCTTCACAGCATAGACAATTGCCTTCAGATGACCCCAAAGATAAAAGTCTAAGGGGGTCACTGGATATGCGAAATTGCTACATGATGATGTGTTTCCCTCTTTATGCACTGAAGCTGGCACATTCCCTGAGTTTTTCCAGCAAGATGGTGCACCCACCACCACATTATGGGTGTCAGGTCCGAGCATTCCTAGATGAACAGTTTCCTGGAAAGTGGATTGGTCGTCGTGGGCCAGTTGAATGGCCCCCAAGGTCTCCCGATCTGACCCCCTTAGACTTTTATATGCTGTGAAGATACGAGATGTGCAGCACCTGAAACTACGGATACCGGAAGCCTGTGCTAGCATTTCTCCTGCGGTGTTGCTATCAGTGTGTGAAGAGTGGGAGAAGAGGGCGATGACAATCCAACACAATGGGCAGCACATTGAACACATTTTATAAGAGGTCAGAAACTTGTAAATAACTCATAAAAGAATAAAGTTACGTTAAAACCGAGCACACCATTGCTTTTTTTGTGAAATTCCATAAGTTTGATGTGTCACATGACCCTCTTCCTATTGAAAAAACAAAAGTTGGATTCAAAATGGTCGACTTCAAAAAGGCCGCCATGGTCACCACCCATCTTGAAAAGTTTCCCACCTCACATATACTAATGTGCCACAAACAGGAAGTTAATATCACCAACCATTCCCATTTTATTAAGGTGTATCCATACAGGGAGTGCAGAATTATTAGGCAAGTTGTATTTTTGAGGATTAATTTTATTATTGAACAACAACCATGTTCTCAATGAACTCAAAAAACTCATTAATATCAAAGCTGAATATTTTTGGAAGTAGTTTTTAGTTTGTTTCTAGTTTTAGCTATTTTAGGGGGATATCTGTGTGTGCAGGTGACTATTACTGTGCATAATTATTAGGCAACTTAACAAAAAACAAATATATACCCATTTCAATTATTTATTTTTACCAGTGAAACCAATATAACATCTCAACATTCACAAATATACATTTCTGACATTCAAAAACAAAACAAAAACAAATCAGTGACCAATTTAGCCACCTTTCTTTGCAAGGACACTCAAAAGCCTGCCATCCATGGATTCTGTCAGTGTTTTGATCTGTTCACCATCAACATTGCGTGCAGCAGCAACCACAGCCTCCCAGACACTGTTCAGAGAGGTGTACTGTTTTCCCTCCTTGTAAATCTCACATTTGATGATGGACCACAGGTTCTCAATGGGGTTCAGATCAGGTGAACAAGGAGGCCATGTCATTAGATTTTCTTCTTTTATACCCTTTCTTGCCAGCCACGCTGTGGAGTACTTGGACGCGTGTGATGGAGCATTGTCCTGCATGAAAATCATGTTTTTCTTGAAGGATGCAGACTTCTTCCTGTACCACTGCTTGAAGAAGGTGTCTTCCAGAAACTGGCAGTAGGACTGGGAGTTGAGCTTGACTCCATACTCAACCCGAAAAGGCCCCACAAGCTCATCTTTGATGATACCAGCCCAAACCAGTACTCCACCTCCACCTTGCTGGTGTCTGAGTCGGACTTGAGCTCTCTGCCCTTTACCAATCCAGCCACGGGCCCATCCATCTGGCCCATCAAGACTCACTCTCATTTCATCAGTCCATAAAACCTTAGAAAAATCAGTCTTGAGATATTTCTTGGCCCAGTCTTGACGTTTCAGCTTGTGTGTCTTGTTCAGTGGTGGTCGTCTTTCAGCCTTTCTTACCTTGGCCATGTCTCTGAGTATTGCACACCTTGTGCTTTTGGGCACTCCAGTGATGTTGCAGCTCTGAAATATGGCCAAACTGGTGGCAAGTGGCATCTTGGCAGCTGCACGCTTGACTTTTCTCAGTTCATGGGCAGTTATTTTGCGCCTTGGTTTTTCCACACGCTTCTTGCGACCCTGTTGACTATTTTGAATGAAACGCTTGATTGTTCGATGATCACGCTTCAGAAGCTTTGCAATTTTAAGAGTGCTGCATCCCTCTGCAAGATATCTCACTATTTTTGACTTTTCTGAGCCTGTCAAGTCCTTCTTTTGACCCATTTTGCCAAAGGAAAGGAAGTTGCCTAATAATTATGCACACCTAATATAGGGTGTTGATGTCATTAGACCACACCCCTTCTCATTACAGAGATGCACATCACCTAATATGCTTAATTGGTAGTAGGCTTTCGAGCCTATACAGCTTGGAGTAAGACAACATGCATAAAGAGGATGATGCGGTCAAAATACTCATTTGCCTAATAATTCTGCACGCAGTGTATAAATGGCCCACCCTGTAGTAAGAATATACAGTAGTTCGTTTTTCTACTTGAGAGTGACAAAGGACACTTGGAAGTTGAAAACCTGATAGAAAATTCCTCAAATTCATGTTCAAGTCCTACCACTAATAACATAGAATTATAGGTTATTTTGGTGGGAGTGTAGCTGGCCATCTAAGACCTGTCCTAGGTTGCTAATATAGCTTATATGTTTATACAGCTAAACCTGCCAATAACCTTGAAACAGTTCCTATGTTTGTGTGTTAAAGAAAAAAGCAGAGTTATTTACAGTAACTTCATGTTTGGATGTCATATAACTGTTATATATATTGTGTTCACAGAAGCAGAAAAGATAATATGTCTTTAAGATTCATTATATGGATGCGAGGTAAGCTCAATGACACAGCAGAAACAACAGAAAGCATAAAGTTAAACTGTTGTTGCTGGGCAGGAGTCTAGACCAATCACTACCAGCCCCACACACAGCAGGAGTTTTGACCAACCACAGCCAGCCTCACACACTGCCTGTGTAGGAAATCCCCCTCGCAGGAGCTGCTAGAATCATTACACCAGAGGAGAGGAGCTAAACAGACATTCACTCCACTAAGAGCTGTGTTTTATGGTGGCATAGAGGCCAAAATAGGTATTTAAAACAGTTATATAATGTTCCTACTGTTAATATGGTGATTAGAACTGTATACTGAACCAGTTATATGTGTGTTTACTTACAGTTCCACCAATTGCAAATCCAAAATTAAATTCCATATTGGAATCCAAATTGCATACAACCATACCAGATCATACTCAACCAATCTGCAAATAGTTACTGCTAACTGCATATTGCAAATTGCAACCAAATTCATCAAGTAAACTATTAGTTAGACCTCAGATATACCTCTCAGAGAGATCATAAAGTGCTTAAATAACGTAAAGTGAGAGTACAGATACTCAAGAGAGAAATATATCCACCATTTTATGTTAAATGACAAGATTGAACAGTTGAACCACCATCTTATGCATACCACCATTTTGTGATACCCTTTCAACATGTGTTATGTACATGGACTATCTGCTGTGGAGGCGGCAGTGTTATATATGAAGAAAAGTTGAAGTTAATAAAGAAATTATTTCAAGCATTTGGTGTGCTCTTTAAACCTACTGTTTCCATAGAACGGTGCTAGAGGAATTACAGAGTAACAGACAGTCTGGTTAGACTAAAAGTCAGAGATATCAAAATTCTTCTAATGCCACAGCGCAAAAGGCACTTCATAGTGCTGCGCCTGCAACAAGGACCTCGGATCTGGACCGAAGTGCTGAGGAGGAGGCAACATCAGTGGAGACGGGCCATTGGGTCAATGTTTTTTTGCGGCAGTGGAGAACCAGCACCCCAGCAACATGACCAGGTCCTTTTGACCTCCTCCCAACATATGATAGGGTTTGCTCCCACAGAAGACACTTATCTGCTTCTTCCACCTCCTCCTATATGGGCACAATCCCGTCCCCAACAGCAGCAGGGCACAGCATCACTCACACTTCCTCTCCTTCCTATCACGTGTCAAGTCAAGCGTTGCCACGCCATGTTGGAGCTGAATGGCCTGGGAGAGAGGCAGTTGCTCAAATACATCAAGCACCAAATATCCCGCTGGCTGTCACCTCTTCGACTCCAACTGGGCAAGGTGGTCAGCGACAATGGGCACAACATCCTGGCTGCCCTGAACCTGGGGGAAATTACACATGCTCCCTGCATGGCCCTTTAAGAAAATGCAATGGCTTGTGCAAGGTGCAGGCAATGTCAAGGAAACTGTCCCTCTTTTCATCCATTCTCACGAGTTGAGAAACGCTTTCCTGGACTTGCAGCACCAGAATGGTATGCAGCTAAATCGCTTAATTAGTGATGTTCCAACTCATTGAATTCAACATTGCACATGCTCGAGTGTCTGTATGAGCAGCGGAAATCCATGAACAATTTGGTCATGCACCAGACTGCCTCAGCAGGGAGCATGTGTTGTTTCCATGTCGGGCAGTGTCAGCTCATCCAGTTCATTATGCATTTGTCCCCTCATTCCGTTCATAGATATTTTTGACGAGATGCTGACGGTCATGTAACATATGGTTCTGTAGCTGTTGGGGACCCACAATGAGAAACTCCCATGGGGGAAGAGGAGGAGGTGCTGCCACTTGAGGAAGAGAAGTCAGAGTTGGAGGAGAAAGAGGATGATGATGATGATGGGTCACACTGGCCACGACATCCAATCGTTTCAGTGGGGGGCAGAGGTGGAACGAACTCGATTTTCGGGCACGCTGGCCAGAATGACGACCTGTGCGCTCGCTTGCTTACACAGTGATAAGTGGTTAGCGACATCAAGCAGTCTTATGATTACTGGATAGCCATGCTTTTAGACCCTCGCTATGAAGCCAACATGGGCACATTTTTTCCTCTCACAGAGGTCGGGGACAGGGTGGTGGGGTGGATTGAAATGTTGTCTGGACCAAGTTGTCCTCCCCCAGTGTCCAAAACATGACTTTAGTCAGAATTAACCAAGCCTGGATTGGGGAGGATTTTCACACTACTCAGGCTGAGGCTGATGAATAGATCTGGCCTTGCTTGTGGTGCCCAATCGTGACACTGCTGCCGCCTGCCAACCATCATCCTCTGGGAGGCTGCTGCTGCCACCTCCATCATGCCACTGCCGCCATCAAGCCACTGCTGCCGCCTGCCAACCATCACTTTCTGTACGGCTGCTGCTGCCACCTCCATCATGCCACTGCTGCGACCTGCCAACCATCACATTCTGTAAGGCCACTGCTGCCTGCATCATGCCACTCCTGTGACCTGCCTACCAAGTTGGCTTGGTGTGACCACTGCCTCTTCCTCCGAACTATGAAAGTCACTGGCATGACCTTCATTCCATGTGGGGTCTAGGACCTCATCGTCCTCCACATCATCTTCCACCCAGTCTTCCCCCCTGCCCTCCTTGTCGGACTGCACACTGCAGAAAGCCGCAGCAGTTGGCACCTGTGTTTCGTCCTCATCAGAGACGTGCTGCGGTGGTATTCCCATGTCCTCATCCTGAAACATAAGTGGTTGGGCATCAGTGCATTCAATGTCTTCCACTTCTGGGGCAGGGCTATGTGGATGGCCCTGGGAAACCCTGCCAGCAAAGTCATCAAAAAGCATAAGAGACTGCTGCATGACTTGGGGCTCAGACTGCTTGGCTGATTTGCAAGGGGGTGAGATGACAGACTGATGGGCATGGGCTGCAGGTGCCAACTCTGAACTTTCTGCAGAGGACTGGGCGGGAGATAACATGAAGGAACTTCATCCACTATCAGCCACCCAATCTACTAGCGCCTGTACCTGTTCTGGCCTCACCATCCGTAGAGCGGCATTGGGGCCTACCAAATAACGCTGCAGGTTCTGGCGCCTACTCGCACCTGAGGAAGGTGTTTCACTTGGACATGTAGCTGGCGCAGAACGGCCACGTCCTCTCCCTGCAACAGGAGCTCCACCAACACCACCACGACCATGTCCACGTCCCTTATTTGATGTTCTCCTCATTATTTGCGTTCACCCACCAGGTGTCAATTAAACTGCCACTAGTGAACAATTAATTTCCTTAACAGTAAGGCAGTGCCCGTGTCATAAACAGAATAAATTTCTTTAGGTCACACAACAGTGTAACAGAGCGATTGAATACAATTACTTCACTATCACCATAAGTTTTCATTTTCAAACCAACAATTTAACTGCAGAAGATAACGGTTTAATTTGACTGTCAGAAACGCAGCGTACACCGAAAATGTGCAATCTACCACAAAACCAGTGTTTATTGCAAACAACTGTAGAAATGCAGTATTTCACAGGTAAATTCTAAAATAGCTAATGCTGCGTTGTACGCAAAAATGCTCTGGGGCAATAGTACAGTGTTTTTTTGGCAACCAACTGTGTAAATGCAGAGTTCCACTGGTTACTTCACATGAAAGAAATACAGGGTAGGCCTCAGATCTGCTATATAGGCCGAAACCAGTGTTTATTGCAAACAACTATAGAAATGCAGTATTTAACTGCTTAATTATGAAATAGGTAATACTGCACTGTACGCAAAAGTGCTATCTATCACAAAAATTGTGCTTTTTTACAGCAGCAAGGTAACGGCACTATTTAATGGTTTTATTGGACTGTCAGATATGCAGTGCCTGTGGCAGACGGATACAAAAACTTGCTTTAGGTCACAAAAATGTGTTACAGTCTGACAGACTAATGTAATTGAATCATTTTCAATGCCAGGTATGCACTGCCGGCTGTAGGGGTACTTGACCTGCCAAAAAAGGGAATTTCACCTCCACTGAGCTACCAGAGCAGAAGTAGACTAATGTCCCTGGCACACAGGCAGTTAACATGCAGTTTCAAGGTGACTGCATTTAACAAAATGGCCGCCGACCTCACTAACAGATGGATTAAAAATTATTTTGGAGTATCACTGGGCTCAGGGCTGGGTACAATATTGTAGCATAGCACCCTCAATTATCGCTGTAGTTTGCAGATTGTACAACACCAGAATTCTGCCCTAATCTGTCCCTCACAGCAGCAGCAGCTTTCCCTACACTGACAAGAGCCGAGTGACGTGCGGCGCTACGTGACTCCAGCTTATATAGAGTCTGGGTCACATGCTGCACTTGGCCAATCACAGCCATGACATTAGTAGGCATGGCTGTGATGGCCTCTTAGGGCAAAGTAGTTAAACGCTTGTTGATTGGCTGCCCTGCAGCCTTTCAAAAAGTGCCAAGAGATCACCGAACCCGAACCCAAACTTTTACGGAAATGTTCGGGTTCGGGTGCCAAAAATTGTAAAGTTCGGTAGGAACCCGAACATTACAGTTCGGGTTCGCTCAACCCTATTCCTGAGTGTTTCAAATCTTTGTTGAACAGGTTGCGGCCAAGTAGGCACTTTACTACATATCTTCTGAGAATGTCCCTATTTAACACATTTTTGGCATGATATAATTTTATCAATACAATTCTTGAATTGCACTTTTACGGTTTAATATACTGAAATTAGGAGTAGATAAAATAGCTGATACTAAAAGCGTTGCATTATGTCCTATCCTAACTACGACGCTAACATCTATTGCCTAATTCAGGAGATCTTCTGATACCCCATCGCTAAATGATTTTTACAGTTTTTCTCTTGTTTTTTCCTTTTATATACTTTCATGTACAATTCAAAATCTACTTTATTGCAGCACCTATTTTAGTTGTGTTATAATTAAGGGTGCTGATAGGATACAGAAAGGCATCAGAATGTGCCTGTTTGTATCTTTTTCACTTCACTGATTTTTAACATGTTTCAATAAATCTTGGATGTTTTTACCGCAACTGTAGGTTGGACTTTTCCACATTTGCTTGGTGTTGGTCCTCTCGTGCATGCTCCATGCCCCAGGTTCCTGTTTGTGAGCTATTTGGAACTTTGGATATCTATTTTTCGTATATCGTGAGCAGTACGTGTGATTTGAGATGGAATTGAGGGGTGGGGGGGGGGGGGATCTGCACCCTGGAGTGGATGGAAGGTAAGTGACCCTAATGGGAGGCCCTCACAGGATAAAACATAAAACATGGTTGTAAACAATATAAAAAATATTATATGCATGATAATAGTGATAATAAAAACGATAACGGCTAGTGATGAGCGAAGTTTTCAAAAATTTCGATTTGGCTGCTTCGTTGAACTTTAACAAGAAATTAATTACGAAGTACTTCATTACGAATCACATTCCTTTGTATGTAGCGGGCACAATAATGAGGAACGGCTGATTGCGGAATCTGAGAGTCACATTGATGCCTTTCAGGGGTTAAAAAAAGTACATACTCCCCTTATGCATTTGATCTCCTCACCATTGCGCATCATCGCACTTGCTGACATGTGACTTCACCACATCATCACACTGTACGGATGTGGTGATGTCATCACTGATGAGGTCACCGCACCAGGCCAGTGAGCTGATGGGCTGACTTCACATGTCTGCACACGCAATATTTGGCCCGTTTTCTTCAATCAAGATGGTCGTGACCGCCTCTCTGCCATCAAAATGGATGAGGTGAGTATGTTTTTTCTTTAACCACCATTTCTGGAAAAATTGATCCGTTACCATTAAGAGTGAGGAAATTCGGCTTCATGACATGACCAATCAAATTTTTCCTGACATTTGGATTGAAGTCCACTTTGTTAACTTCAATTCACTCAACTCTATTAATGGCAATAGAGAATGGGGTGTGGGGTTGTGATTTTGTTGCTGCCACCCTTGCCCTTACTATAGCATAAATAGATATAAAAGGAGGAAATTTGCAAACCAGTACTCTAACCATGAAGATAAAGTTCAGTATAAAAAAACAGGGATAAGATAATGTAATGAAAAGAGTCAGTACTGACCAGCTTGTGTTGATGTGCTGGTTCATAGGAAGGTATCACTAATATCATTCAGTCCTTGTCGGGCGAGGATCCCCATTTAACTTATCCAAAAGACCTCCCTCTATTTTTTTTGAATGTCAAAGCGATTATACAGATTTTCAGGGACATAATCAATAAGGGTTATAGTCAGAGGGTGTCTTTCTTTTTCTGGCATGGAGGAACAGTACCTGGATATACTGTGTTTTAGTATTGCCTCTGAATATTGTATTGATGATGACAATGCCTGGGTCGTACGACTAATATACTGTAGGCTGCACGTCGTTGATCACCACTTTTCGTTGAGCGATGGTTAACAAGGAAGAACAGGAGTTTTCAGAAAGGTGGCTGACCAGGACCAGCCAACTATCTTAAGTGTAAGGAGACATCTCAACTCCCCCAACACATGTGGTCATGGAAAATTGAAGATTCATGCTGAATTTCAAAGCCTGATCCTGCGGCGGCTTACCCCAACCCCACCATCCCCGATTGAGAACATGTGCATGTTCGACCAAGCATATATGTGTATGGAGCAGTCAGGATGGAAAGCTATTGGGCAAATGGACTTTTGGTCGATAGCTATTGAAGGTACCGGGACACCTTAACACCACACCTGGTTCAAGTTGCATTATAGTCCACCGTAGTGCCTTGTAATGCAGCAATGTAGGAAAGTTGGGGGACAACACTTCCTGGTACCAGTAATGGCAACCCTAATGGCAATATGAGCAGCAGTCAGGGACTTCTAGTTACTCTCTGAGGGCTGACAAAATATGAAATTACTTATCTGTACCATTACTATTCCTCTCCATATTCAATTTGCTTTTCCATCCTGTGTTTGTTTTGGTTGATTTATCTAAAAGTCCAAAAAAAGCATAAAATAACTTCTCTGACACAAGGTTAGTCAAATGATGGGCTATGATTGCAGCTTGCATGGGCGTCTTATCATGCGCACATCTAAAATGGAAAAAAAAAACTATATAAAAAAATAAGAAATTAAAAGGGGGCGATTGCTTCTATCGCAGACTATTCAAAGAAGCAAGCCCTCCATGGTCCATGTGAGTTGCTTCAATGGTTCCTCTGTGGAGAGCAGACAGTAGATGCTCTGTATTTCAGCGTGTCCAATGATCTCTCCCTGGGTCACAAGTTGCGGCGTGTGACTCAGCAGACAATTTACTATCATGAGGTTGTCGGTTGGGTAATCTTGTCAGCTATGTATCTTAACTATAGGTGTCTATATGTGGGTTAGGCTCATAGATCTCATATCTAAAGTAATCATACATTTCACCCATAAGCAGAAGTCCTAGCAATGTCCTCTTTTGTCAAGTACTTAGCCTTATGTTAAGGTCTTGGTGGTATATAATATGGCTGCTGTTACTGCTCCAAGAAGAACTGTCACCCATAGAGGCCTAACTTGAAGCTTTTGGGCTTCAATTCAAAATCTGTACCAGGCCCTCAACCTACAAAGGTGGGCATTATTGTTTGTGGGACCCCTACCATCCACCATATCCAGGATATATTTGACTTGGGTGAATACATTGCATTTGTACTTATCACTGTTTTGCAACTGCATAAGGGGCTGTTGGCTACTTCTGACCACAGGCCCTGCCCAAGTGGTCACTTCACGTGTACCCACCTATAAGGGTGAATTCACACGTTTGTAGTTCTGGGTCCGCATCCGTTCTGATTTTACGAACCCATTCATTTCAACAGGGCCGCAAAAGATGCGAACAGCACACCACGTGCCGTCCCATAGTTCTGTTCCGCGGGCCCCTGCAGAAAAGATAGAGCATGTCCTATTCTTGCCCGCAATCGCGGACAAGATTATGCATTTCTATTATACAGCTGGCCCTGTGCAGTCCGCAAATTGCGGAACACACACGGGATGGTATCTGTGTTTTGCGGATCAGCAATTTGCGGACCACGAAACACTTATGGACGTTGAATGGACCCTAATTTGTAGTAATGATGGCCTCTTATGTGACAGAGGGACCTTTGCGATACCTTTGGATTCTGGGGCCCAAACAATGGACCACCTCTAGCTACACCACTAGTCACTAGTAGAGATATGCGAACTTCTCAAAATTTTATTCAGATTTGATTTGAGTGACCAATTCGATTGAGGTCCAAATCAATTGTGTCAAAAGTGTCCAATTGGACTTAAAGTCTCTCTTCCTTCCTTCTTCTCTCTCCCAAAATTCATCTGAATCGAATCACCAAAAATTCAGATACAATTATGATTTTTCCAACATTTGGGTCAGGTCCAATTTATTTAGATTCGATTTGCTCCTCTGTAATCATAAGCAATATTTTATTTTTGCCCAGAAAAGGTTTCATAGAAAAAATACAGTAAGACTTCTGTTGAGTAGTGACCTGCATTCTGAAATTAGTCTTGGTGTACAAAGTGAAAACATCGGACATTCCGAGATCTGGATTCCTATCCACTGTTTGGTAATGGTGGTGGGTGCCTTGACACGCAGTAGATTGAAAACCAGTTCCAATTGAATGGGATTATGGTAGCGGCAAACACATGGATTTCATCAAGCCCTATTCCAGTCAATGGAACTGATTTTCGGGAACAAAATCTGCCACAAGCGAAGGTACCTTAAATGGGTTGGCCTATCTCATACATTGGCGGCATATCGCTAGGATATGACACCAATGTCTGATGGGTGCAGATCCCACATCTGGGACCCGCACCTATCTCTAGTACGGAGCCCGCAAAGTGAAAGAGAGCAGACAGTGCATGTGCAGCCACTCTCCATTGATTCCTATGTGACTGCTGAAAATAGCTGAGCACATAGAAGTGAATGGAGAAGTAGCTATGCTTGTGCGGTTTGTTTCCCATTAATTTCTACCTACGCGGTCCACTCTCCTTCATTTTGCGGACTTCGTCCAAAGATAGGTGCGGCTCACAGAAGTGGGAGCCGCACCTATTATACATTGGTGGCATATCCTAGCGATATGCCACCAAAGTATGAGATTGGCCGACCGCTAATTAAAAGGAAAAATGAGGATCCTGTACAGGAGGTGTGGCCACGCGTACATGATGCGGATTACGCTTGTGTTTTCCCACTTAGATCTTTTTTGCGGAGAATAATATAGAAACGTTGGACATGAGCCGTCAGCCTAAGGCGTCATGCACACGACCGTTGTGTGCACCCGTGGCCGTTGTTCCGTTTTCCGTGATTTTCTGTGGACCCATTGACTTTCAATGGGTCAGTTGAAAACTCGGAAAATGCACCGTTTGCCATCCACCTCCATGATCCGTGTATCCTGTCCGTCAAAAAAATAGGACCTGTCCTATTTTTTTGACGGACAATGGTTCACAGACCCATTCAAGTCAATGGGTCCGTGAAAAAACACGGATGCAGACAAGATTGGCATCCGTGTCCGTGATCCGTAGGCTACTTTCATACAGACGGATCCGAAGATCCGTCTGCATAAAAGCTTTTTCAGAGCTGAGTTTTCACCCCCCTCCCTCCCCAGTTTGAATATCATTGGTGGCCAGTGTGTGGCCCCCCCACCCCCCCTCCCTCCCTCTATTGTATTATCATTGGTGGCCAGTGTGCGCCCCCCCCTCTATTGTATTAATATCATTGGTGGCCAGTGTGCGGCCTCCCCTCTCCCCCCCGATCATTTGTGGCAGCGGAGAGTTCTGATCCGAGTCCCAGTTTAATCGCTGGAGCTCCGATCGGTAACCATGGCAACCAGGACGCTATTTTTTTTTCATGTCCGTGGATCCTCCAAAAATCAAGGAAGACCAACGGACGAAAAAACGGTCACGGATCACGGACCAACGGAACCCCGTTATGCGGACCGTGAAAAAATACTGTTGTGTGCATGAGGCCTAACAGAAAGCACAGGGACACCACTTGATCTCTCTGATGTTCTCGCCCATGGTTGGATTTGAATCCAGGGCCCTGATTTTACAAGGCAACAGTGCTAGTCACTGAGCATCCCTATGCCTACATATGACTTTTGATTGGAAATCCTATTTAATAACTCAGGGGAAACTTTTGGCTGGAAATCCATTTTTAAAAACTCTGCTAACAAAGTGGCATAAAGTAGAATTTTCAAAAACTCAAGGGCTTATATTTACTCGTGCTTTTTGGAAAACCTGTCTTCACTTGGTCAACACCATTAATCTATATAGGCATTTTCGTGGAAATTAGTGCCAGGTGTCTCCTCCACAAAACAGCAGACACCCTGCTGGACTGCTGGCAATTAGGAAAGGGTTAATTTTCAAGCCTTCATTCTGAGATTGGGCCACCAAGTAGGAAGAATATGATTAGGTAGAGTGGTCTGGGTATACAGTGAACCCTCAAGATACAATGGCTTCAAGATACAATATTTTCAACATACAATGGTCTTTTTTGACCCATTGTAAGTTGAAACCAGACTCAACATACAGTACAATGTCTCAGACTTGGATCCAACCAATTAAGGCCACTTCTCTGGTAAAATAGCTGTATTAATTGCTAGTTATCAGCTATTCCTGACTGTTATATGTAAGGACTTATTTTATCTATCTTAGTTATCTGCTTATTTTTCTTAAATCTTCATTTTCCCTTATCTTGGATGACATTTTGGGGCTTTGGAACCAATTACTCAACTTACAATGGTCATCCTGGAACCAATTAATATTGTATTTTGAGGGACTACTGTACCTGGTTTATAGCGATTTGTGACAAATGAATTCGTAAAAAATCTAATTTCTTGGCAAACTTCGGTGAAGCTGCCAAATTGAATTTTTCAAACCTTCGCTCATCTCTAGTCATTAAGGCATTTTCAGACCTCGTCATTAAAAGGGGTTATAATTAGGGATGCGGCTTCCATGTGTAGACCTACTCTCTCTCTAGCAGCTGGATGGGTCCTTGATTGACTGTAAAGTCCATGAGATGCTGCCATGTAGAGGAAAAACTATCTATTCACCTGGGGGGGACTAAACTGACCCTCATACAGGGAATATTTGTGAGAACTTTTTATTACCGCATTTTATTTCAGAATAAAATCGAAATTAATCTGATTACCCATCACTTGGGGTAAATTCTGCTGCTCTAACCAAGTCAACATCTAATATCTGCACCCTGTAGGCTGGGAAATGTCCCAGCATGACTGAATAGGGATAATTAATTAGACGGCGTGTAAACAAAATCCTTAATTTAGGGCTCTTTACAAAATTGTGATCCCCATTGAAATTAGGCAGAATATGGATTTAATTCTATTGTGATTTACTATGGAATTTCTGTACCTTGGCCAAAAGCTAATAAGACTTGGGCATTCTGTTTCATTACCTTTTTAAGAACCATGAATATGCCGGAAGAATGTGGCTCTGTCTATACTGAGCACATTTCCCAGCTTGTTAGGTGGGATCACAATAGGGACATGTTTAATATTTCACACAGGCTGTGTCGGCACTTGCAAGCATTCTTCTGGGATCACAGCTCGGCTGTGCTTGCAATTAATTGCACAAGTCTTACCATTGAACTTGACCAGAATTCCAGGGCAAGATATGACCTTAAAAAAACAAACAGCATAATAGCAATAATAGCACAGCCAACATTAGTAAACCGCTAGTCTAATAGGCGGCGAAAGAAATGCCCCACCATGAGTAATTCAGTCCTTTAATTTACTAAACTTGGCTTGGAATCAATCCACAGCTTTAATTTATTTCTTTTATATAAGAAATACTTAAAGAAGAGCTCCAACTATTTCTATAGATAATCCCCTTGTATCCAATTCATCAGAACCATGGGGGTCCTATAGTGGCAGCAGTCCAAGCAGTACTGTTGGTATTACATGGCTTTGTTGACTGTGTTTATTCATTAACATTAAGACGCAAGACATGTACTTGGTGCCTACTATCTCCTTGGTACCAATCTGACAATAAATAACTGACATGGTGGTATGAAGGTCTTGAATGTGGGGTACTGAAGGTAACTTACACCCAAAATATGTTATAGCTCTTTCGCCTTTTTTATTAACGGAGACTTGAATAGTCAGCAAAAAAAGATGAAATTGCACAAGCTGTAAAAATGTTATCTTGATCTGAAACCTTGGTCTAAATGAACCACAATGTAAAGTTGGGTGCCATTGTGGAAGACCATCAACTTAGATACATGTGTATATTGGCAGCTTGAATGCCCTCCCAGGAGTACCGTTATTGAAGACCATTAACATAGATACATGCATATGTTGGCAGCCTGAACTCCTTCCTAGAAGGATCATAATGTAGAGTGCAGTTGTTGAAGACCATTAGCATAGATACATGCCTATGTCGGCAGCCTGAGTAGGCTGTTAGAGTAAGTTGTCGTGATGCCAGTTGCATTGAAGCAACGAGGGCTTGTAGTCCTCTTTAAGTAGAGGTTAGTGGTGGAACCCAGTGTAGAATTGCCAGAGTGGTGTAGAGTGACCTACAATCTCTCTGAAGGTGTTGTATGCACGTGTCACTGTGCTCCTACCTGGATATCCTTGGATCCCAGACGTGGTCGGACGAAGCAGTGTAAAAAAAGGGTAAGTAGTTGAGGAATTGGTCGAATTACTTGAGTCCAGACTTGCATTAATGTTGAACACAATTTTACTTGGCATAAACATCCATCAAGGAACAATCTTCCAACTTGATCTTGGTCATTATCAGGTTTTAGCATGAAGTTCTGGCAGGCAAACACTTCTGCAACAATCTCAGCCCTGCTATACTATAGCTTTTGTCAGCTCTGCTATGTTGGCTGGCTTAAACAGAATACTTTTCCTCTTCTGCTGGAAAAGTAACTTAGCTGTTTGTAGTCTGTCATTTACTTTATTCTTTTCTGTATCTTTTCTTATCCAGGAAAACTTTCTTCCTGGCTTCAGAGGATTGTAGCTGGGACCTCTAGGCCCAACAGAGCAGACAGTGCTCTGCTGGCAGACACACACCATTCCGCTCACAGGGGGTGAGCCCGACTGACTTCTAACTAACTAACTCCTCCCTCTATAGAGAGGGAAAAAGAATGGAAGAAGGGTTCCATTCTATCTAATACAGCTCTGTCAGAAATGCCGCCATCTGCTGGTGAACCAGCCACATGACATGTCAAACGATTACCAATTAATAAATGCATTTACACATTGTGCAGGACCTAGGACAAATACACATGATGATACAGGGTACACCATAGAGGACAGTGGAGGGGGTAAAAAGAGTGGTAATGCCCCTCTGGGGTATTACATAGGTTTGTCTCCATATCCCCTATTTAATAAACATAAACACAGATCAATATGAAAATGCATGTTTTTGAGAGGTCAGGCAGGAATATATGTAATGAGGGCTAATGGAGTACACTTCCCAGTTTTTGCTGATCTATATAGCATCTCTGCCACAGCCACCAATACAGAGATCTTATCACTTATCTATTTATACAGCTCTCAATTGACGCTTAATGAGTTTTACTGAGACTTTTATATTGCTGATGTATCCTTAGTATAGATCATTGGTATCAGATCTGTGGTAATCTAACTCCTGGATCCTCCCACTGGTCATATGATTGCAGAGCACATAGCACCCCAGAACCAGACATAGTTCTGTACACTGTGTAGTGGCAATGCCTAGTTTTTGAAGCTCTCTCCCCATTTACTTGTAGGGGGCTGAGTTGTAGTAATCAGGCATGACCTCTACACAGTGTATGGAGCTGTGTTATGTGCTCTGCAACCAGCTGATTGGCAGGGGTGGGGGGAGTTGGACCTCTGCTAATCTGATATTATTGATATATCTTAAGACAACCACTAATCAAGGCAATCAGGAATACTTTACCCCTGAACCTCATTACTGCCCTAGACCACCATAATTATGCCACTACTCTGTGTGCAAAAGGGTGATTCAGAAAAGAGGGGTTAAAATAACCTTTTTGAAACCTGGATGCAAATCCAGGCTATCAAAGAGATGTAAAGATTCGTGCGCCAGTGGGGTGGCTCACATAAAAACATAAAGGTGCCGTTACCAGGTGGGTGGAGGAGAGGGAGTGTGGTTTGGAGTGGAGGGTATGGGAGGGGGGATGGGAATAAATTGGAACGTTTCCAGGTAGGCTGCTCAGTGGTTACGTGTGTAGGGAACACGTTTTGGACAGTCATAGAACAATTGTAGCAAAACACACTGGAGAGCGCCAATCCTAGACACAGATCAGGGGGTGATGGGGAATTTAAATAATTAAACCATAAGCTAAATGGACAGATAGCGGTGTATCAATTTATGATATACCAAATTGTTATAAATCAAAGATGTTGTATTGTGAATAAAATGTAAATTAAAATATAAATATAGAAGTACAATAAGTCTCCACTCACTTCACTGGGGGGGAAAACCACTAGGATAAGCTCAAGACTAGAGTTGAGCGAACACCTGGATGTTCGGGTTCGAGAAGTTCGGTCGAACTTCCCGGAAATGTTCGGGTTCGGGATCCGAACCCGAACCGAACTTCGTCCCGAACCCGAACCCCATTGAAGTCAATGGGGACCCAAACTTTTGGGCACTAAAAAGGCTGTAAAACAGCCCAGGAAAGAGCTAGAGGGCTGCAAAAGCCAGCAACATGTAGGTAAATCCCCTGCAAACAAATGTGGATAGGGAAATGAATTAAAATTAAAATTAAAAAAATAAAAATGACCCAATATCAATTGGACAGAGGTCCCATAGCAGAGAATCTGGCTTCACATCAGCAGAGAATCAGTCTCTTCATGCCATAGCAAAGAATCTGGCTTCATGTCAGCACAGAATCAGTCTCTTCATGCCATAGCAGAGAATCTGGCTTCATGTCAGCACAGAATAAGTCTTCATGTCATAGCAGAGAATCAGGCATCACGTCACCCACCACTGGAACAGGCCACTGTCACATATTTAGGCCCAGGCAGAGGAGAGAGGTCGCGTAACAGAGAATCTGGCTTCATGTCAGCACAGAATAAGTCTTCATGTCATAGCAGAGAATCAGGCATCACGTCACCCACCACTGGAACAGGCCACTGTCACACATTTAGGCCCCGGCACCCAGACAGAGGAGAGCGGTCCCGTAACAGAGAATCTGGCCTTATGTCAGCGCAGAATCAGTCTTCATGTCATAGCAGAGAATCAGGCTTCACGTCACCCACCACTGGAACAGGCCACTGTCACACATTTAGGCCCAGGCACCCAGGCAGAGGAGAGAGGTCCCGTAACAGAGAATCTGGCCTTATGTCAACGCAGAATCAGTCTTCATGTCATAGCAGAGAATCAGGCTTCACGTCACCCACCACTGGAACAGGCCACTGTCACACATTTAGGCCCCGGCACCCAGACAGAGGAGAGAGGTCCTGTAACAGAGAATCTGGCCTTATGTCAGCACAGAATCTGTCTTCATGTCATAGCAGAGAATCAGGCATCACGTCACCCACCACTGGAACAGGCCACTGTCACACATTTAGGCCCAGGCACCCAGGCAGAGGAGAGAGGTCCCGTAACAGAGAATCTGGCCTTATGTCAGCGCAGAATCAGTCTTCATGTCATAGCAGAGAATCAGGCTTCACGTCACCCACCACTGGAACAGGCCACTGTCACACATTTAGGCCCAGGCACCCAGGCAGAGGAGAGAGGTCCCGTAACAGAGAATCTGGCCTTATGTCAGCGCAGAATCAGTCTTCATGTCATAGCAGAGAATCAGGCTTCACGTCACCCACCACTGGAACAGGCCACTGTCACACATTTAGGCCCAGGCACCCAGACAGAGGAGAGAGGTCCTGTAACAGAGAAACTGGCCTTATGTCAGCACAGAATCTGTCTTCATGTCATAGCAGAGAATCAGGCATCACGTCACCCACCACTGGAACAGGCCACTGTCACACATTTAGGCCCAGGCACCCAGGCAGAGGAGAGAGGTCCCGTAACAGAGAATCTGGCCTTATGTCAACGCAGAATCAGTCTTCATGTCATAGCAGAGAATCAGGCATCACGTCACCCACCACTGGAACAGGCCACTGTGACATATTTAGGCCCAGGCACCCAGGCAGAGGAGAGAGGTCGCGTAACAGAGAATCTGGCTTCATGTCAGCACAGAATAAGTCTTCATGTCATAGCAGAGAATCAGGTATCACGTCACCCACCACTGGAACAGGCCACTGTCACACATTTAGGCCCAGGCACCCAGGCAGAGGAGAGAGGTCCCGTAACAGAGAATCTGGCCTTATGTCAGCGCAGAATCAGTCTTTATGTCATAGCAGAGAATCAGGCTTCACGTCACCCACCACTGGAACAGGCCACTGTCACACATTTAGGCCCAGGCACCCAGACAGAGGAGAGAGGTCCTGTAACAGAGAATCTGGCCTTATGTCAGCACAGAATCTGTCTTCATGTCATAGCAGAGAATCAGGCATCACGTCACCCACCACTGGAACAGGCCACTGTCACACATTTAGGCCCAGGCACCCAGGCAGAGGAGAGAGGTCCCGTAACAGAGAATCTGGCCTTATGTCAGCGCAGAATCAGTCTTCATGTCATAGCAGAGAATCAGGCTTCACGTCACCCACCACTGGAACAGGCCACTGTCACATATTTAGGCCCAGGCACCCAGGCAGAGGAGAGAGGTCGCGTAACAGAGAATCTGGCTTCATGTCAGCACAGAATAAGTCTTCATGTCATAGCAGAGAATCAGGCATCACGTCACCCACCACTGGAACAGGCCACTGTCACACATTTAGGCCCCGGCACCCAGACAGAGGAGAGGTTCATTCAACTTTGGGTTGCCCCGCAATATAATGGTAAAATGAAATTAAAAATAGTATTGAATGAGGAAGTGCCCTGGAGTAGAATAATATATTGTTAAGGGGAGGTAGTTAATATCTAATCTGCACAAGGGATGGACAGGTCCTGTGGAATCCATGCTTGGTTCATTTTTATGAATGTCAGCTTGTCCACATTGGCTGTAGACAGGCAGCTGCGTTTGTCTGTAATGACGCCCCCTGCCGTGCTGAATACACGTTCAGACAAAACGCTGGCCGCCGGGCAGGCCAGCACCTCCAAGGCATAAAAGGCTAGCTCTGGCCACGTGGACAATTTGGAGACCCAGAAGTTGAATGGGGCCGAACCATCAGTCAGTACGTGGAGGGGTGTGCACAGGTACTGTTCCACCATGTTAGTGAAATGTTGCCTCCTGCTAACACGTTCCGTATCAGGTGGTGGTGCACTTAGCTGTGGCGTGTTGACAAAACTTTTCCACATCTCTGCCATGCTAACCCTGCCCTCAGAGGAGCTGGGCGTGACACAGCTGCGTTGGCGACCTCTTGCTCCTCCTCTGCCTTCGCCTTGGGCTTCCACTGGTTCCCCTGTGACATTTGGGAATGCTCTCAGTAGCGCGTCTACCTATCTGGCTCCAGTGTAGGAAGTAAGGTGGGCACATTGTCTTTGTACCGGGGATCCAGCAGGGTGGCAACCCAGTAGTCCGCACACGTTAAAATGTGGGCAACTCTGCTGTCGTTGCGCAGGCACTGCAGCATGTAGTCGCTCATGTGTGCCAGGCTGCCCAGAGGTAAGGACAAGCTGTCCTCTGTGGGAGGCGTATCGTCATCGTCCTGTGTTTCCCCCCAGCCACGCACCAGTGATGGGCCCGAGCTGCTTTGGGTGCCACCCCGCTGTGAACATGCTTCATCCTCATCCTCCTCCACCTCCTCCTCATCCTCGTCCTCCTCGTCCTCCAGTAGTGGGCCCTGTCTGGCCACATTTGTACCTGGCCTCTGGTGTTGCAAAAAACCTCCCTCTGAGTCACTTCAAAGAGACTGGCCTGAAAGTGCTAAAAATGACCCCTCTTCCTCCTCTTCCTCCTGGGCCACCTCCTCTTCCATCATCGCCCATAGAAGTGGTATTGTAACGCTGATAACGGCGTCATCGCCACTGGCCATGTTGGTGGAGTACTCGAAACAGGGCACACAGGTCTCGCATGGAGGCCCAGTCATTGGTGGTGAAGTGTGTCTGATCCACAGTGCGACTGACCCGTGTGTGCTGCAGCTGAAACTCCACTATGGCCTGCTGCTGCTCGCACAGTCTGTCCAGCATATGCAAGGTGGAGTTCCACCTGGTGGGTACGTCGCATATGAGGCGGTGAGCGGGAAGGCCGAAGTTATGCTGTAGCGCAGACAGGCGAGCAGGGTGTGAACGCCGGAAGTTGTTGCGAATGAACTTCTGCACCACCAAATTCAGCACATGCGCCAGGCAAGGGATGTGCGTCAAACCGGCTAGTCCCAGAGCTGCAATGAGATTTCGCCCATTATCGCACACCACCAGGCCGGGCTTGAGGCTCACCGGCAGCAACCACTCGTCGGTCTGTTGTTCTATACCCCGCCACAACTCCTGTGCGGTGTGGGGCCTGTCCCCCAAACATATGAGTTTCAGAATGGCCTGCTGACGTTTACCCCGTGCTGTGCTGAAGTTGGTGGTGAAGGTGTGTGGCTGACTGGATGAGCAGGTGGAAGAAGAGGAGGAGGAAGCTGAGTAGGAGGAGGAGGAGACAGGAGGCAAAGAATGTTGCCCTGCGATCCTTGGCGGCGGAAGGACGTGCGCCAAACAGCTCTCCGCCTGGGGCCCAGCAGCCACTACATTTACCCAGTGTGCAGTTAGGGAGATATAGCGTCCCTGGCCGTGCTTACTGGTCCACGTATCTGTGGTTAGGTGGACCTTGCCACAGATGGCGTTGCGCAGTGCACACTTGATTTTATTGGACACTTGTTTGTGCAGGGAAGGCACTGCTCTATTGGAGAAGTAGTGGCGGCTGGGAACAACATACTGTGGGACAGCAAGTGACATGAGCTGTTTGAAGCTGTGTGTGTCCACCAGCCTAAATGACAGCATTTCATAGGCCAGTAGTTTAGAAATGTTGGCATTCAGGGCCAGGGATCGAGGGTGGCTAGGTGGGAATTTACGCTTTCTCTCAAATGTTTGTGAGATGGAGAGCTGAACGCTGCCGAGTGACATGGTTGAGATGCTTGGTGACGCAGGTGGTGGTGTTGGTGGTACATCCCATGTTTGCTTGGCGGCAGGTGCCAACGTTCCTCCAGAGGCAAGAGGAAGAGGCCGAGGCGGCGGCAGCAGCAGCAGAAGAGGCCGAGGCGGCGGCAGCAGCAGAAGAGGCCGAGGCGGCAGCAGCAGAAGAGGCAGCCGGGGGTGCCTGAGTGACTTCCTTGTTTTTAAGGTGTTTACTCCACTGCAGTTCATGCTTTGCATGCAGGTGCCTGGTCATGCAGGTTGTGCTAAGGTTCAGAACGTTAATGCCTCGCTTCAGGCTCTGATGGCACAGCGTGCAAACCACTCGGGTCTTGTCGTCAGCACATTGTTTGAAGAAGTGCCATGCCAGGGAACTCCTTGAAGCTGCCTTTGGGGTGCTCGGTCCCAGATGGCGGCGGTCAGTAGCAGGCGGGTGTTCTGATTTTGCCCACTGCTCCCTCTTTTGCTACGCTGTTGGCTCGGTCTCACCACTGCCTCTTCCTCCGAACTCTGAAAGTCAGTGGCACGACCTTCATTCCATGTGGGGTCTAGGACCTCATCGTCCCCTGCATCGTCTTCCACCCAGTCTTGACCCCTGACCTCCTGTTCAGTCTGCACACTGCAGAAAGACGCAGCAGTTGGCACCTGTGTTTCGTCATCATCAGAGACGTGCTGAGGTGGTATTCCCATGTCCTCATCATCAGGAAACATAAGTGGTTGTGCGTTAGTGCATTCTATCTCTTCCACCCCTGGGGAAGGGCTAGGTGGATGCCCTTGGGAAACCCTGGCAGCAGAGTCTTCAAACAGCATAAGAGACTGCTGCATAACTTGAGGCTCAGACAGTTTCCCTGATATGCATGGGGGGTGATGTGACAGACTGATGGGCTTGGTTTTCATGCGCCATCTGTGCGCTTTCTGCAGAAGACTGGGTGGGAGATAATGTGAACGTGCTGGATGCACTGTCGGCCACCCAATTGACTAATGCCTGTACCTGCTCAGGCCTTACCATCCTTAGAACGGCATTGGGCCCCACCAAATATCCCTGTAAATTCTGGCGGCTACTGGGACCTGAGGTAGTTGGTACACTAGGACGTGTGGCTGTGGCAGAACGGCCACGTCCTCTCCCAGCACCAGAGGGTCCACTAACACCACCACGACCATGTCCACGTCCGCGTCCCTTATTAGATGTTTTCCTCATTGTTCCCGTTCACCACAATTTTGAGAATGGCAAATTTGGGAATAGTTTTTCAACCCAGAACAAAAAGTGTGCTTTTACGGTCACTACAAATAACTTGACCAGCTAAAACAGTACAGATTTGGTTGAATAGAAATGTGAGTCCTGTTTTTTTTTTGCGCTGTGTGACAGGTATAGGTTTAATCACAGAATCAGACTTCTATCTGCACGGTAGCATGTGTCTTAGGTTTTTCTGAATGACACTATCAGTACCTTCAATGTAAGATATCCTTTTTGGGATAGATTTCAAGTAGGCCTCAAATACCAGAAACTAGTTATTTTGAGAATGGCAAATTTGGGAATAGTTTTTCAATCCAGAAAATAAAAAGTGCTTTTACGGTCACTACAAATAACTTGACCAGCTAAAACAGTACAGATTTGCTTGAATAGAAATGTGAGACCTGTTTTTTTTTGCACTGTGTGACAGGTTAAGGTTTAATCTCAGAATCAGACTTCTATCTGCACGGTAGCGTGTGTGTCTTAGGTTTTTCTGAATGACACTATCAGTACCTTCAATGTAAGATATCCTTTTTGGGATAGATTTCAAGTAGGCCTCAAATACCAGAAACTAGTTATTTTGAGAATGGCAAATTTGGGAATAGTTTTTCAATCCAGAAAATAAAAAGTGCTTTTACGGTCACTACAAATAACTTGACCAGCTAAAACAGTACAGATTTGCTTGAATAGAAATGTGAGACCTGTTTTTTTTTGCACTGTGTGACAGGTTAAGGTTTAATCTCAGAATCAGACTTCTATCTGCACGGTAGCGTGTGTCTTAGGTTTTTCTGAATGACACTATCAGTACCTTCAATGTAAGATATCCTTTTTGGGATAGATTTCAAGTAGGCCTCAAATACCAGAAACTAGTTATTTTGAGAATGGCAAATTTGGGAATAGTTTTTCAATCCAGAAAATAAAAAGTGCTTTTACGGTCACTACAAATAACTTGACCAGCTAAAACAGTACAGATTTGCTTGAATAGAAATGTGAGACCTGTTTTTTTTTTGCACTGTGTGACAGGTTAAGGTTTAATCTCAGAATCAGACTTCTATCTGCACGGTAGCGTGTGTCTTAGGTTTTTCTGAATGACACTATCAGTACCTTCAATGTAAGATATCCTTTTTGGGATAGATTTCAAGTAGGCCTCAAATACCAGAAACTAGTTATTTTGAGAATGGCAAATTTGGGAATAGTTTTTCAATCCAGAAAATAAAAAGTGCTTTTACGGTCACTACAAACAACTTGACCAGCTAAAACAGTACAGATTTGCTTGAATAGAAATGTGAGACCTGTTTTTTTTTGCACTGTGTGACAGGTTAAGGTTTAATCTCAGAATCAGACTTCTATCTGCATGGTAGCGTGTGTCTTAGGTTTTTTTGAATGACACTATCAGTACCTTCAATGTAAGATATCCTTTTTGGGATAGATTTCAAGTAGGCCTCAAATACCAGAAACTAGTTATTTTGAGAATGGCAAATTTGGGAATAGTTTTTCAATCCAGAAAATAAAAAGGGCTTTTACGGTCGCTACAAATAACTTGACCAGCTAAAACAGTACAGATTTGCTTGAATAGAAATGTGAGACCTGTTTTTTTTTGCACTGTGTGACAGGTTAAGGTTTAATCTCAGAATCAGACTTCTATCTGCACGGTAGCGTGTGTCTTAGGTTTTTTTGAATGACACTATCAGTACCTTCAATGTAAGATATCCTTTTTGGGATAGATTTCAAGTAGGCCTCAAATACCAGAAACTAGTTATTTTGAGAATGGCAAATTTGGGAATAGTTTTTCAACCCAGAAAAAAAAAAGGGCTTTTACGGTCGCTAAAAATAACTTGACCAGCTAAAACAGTACAGATTTGCTTGAATAGAAATGTGAGACCTGTTTTTTTTTGCACTGTGGGACAGGTTAAGGTTTAATCTCAGAATCAGACTTCTATCTGCACGGTAGCGTGTGTCTTAGGTTTTTCTGAATGACACTATCAGTACCTTCAATGTAAGATATCCTTTTTGGGATAGATTTCAAGTAGGCCTCAAATACCAGAAACTAGTTATTTTGAGAATGGCAAATTTGGGAATAGTTTTTCAATCCAGAAAATAAAAAGTGCTTTTACGGTCACTACAAATAACTTGACCAGCTAAAACAGTACAGATTTGCTTGAATAGAAATGTGAGACCTGTTTTTTTTTTTGCACTGTGTGACAGGTTAAGGTTTAATCTCAGATTCAGACTTCTATCTGCACGGTAGCGTGTGTCTTAGGTTTTTCTGAATGACACTATCAGTACCTTCAATGTAAGATATCCTTTTTGGGATAGATTTCAAGTAGGTCTCATATACCAGAAACTAGTTATTTTGAGAATGGCAAATTTGGGAATAGTTTTTCAACCCAGAACAAAAAGTGTGCTTTTACGGTCACTACAAATAACTTGACCAGCTAAAACAGTACAGATTTGGTTGAATAGAAATGTCAGGTCTATTTTTTAGGTGCTGGGTGACAGGCTCAACTTGCCCCTGATGTAGTATATGGCCAAAAAATAACCACACTGTTGATGGTTAAATGCACTTGGGTGACACAGGCTCAGCCTGCACCAGATGTAGTATATGGCCAAAAAATAATCAGACTGTTGATGGTTAAATGCACTTCGGTGACACAGGCTCAGCCTGCACCAGATGTAGTATATGGCCAAAAAATAACCAGACTGTTGATGGTTAAATGCACTTCGGTGACACAGGCTCAGCCTGCAGCTGATGTAGGATATAGCACAAAATAACCACACTATTGATGGTTAAATACACTTGGTGATAGCTTGTGCTGGCGCACCACAAGTCGCAAAATGGCCGCCGATCACCCCAGAAAAAAAGTGATCTAAAAACGCTCTGGGCAGCCTCAAAAAAGTGAGCAAGTCAATATTAGCACTTCAATGATCCACAGCTGCAGATCGATCACAGAATGAAGTCTTTTGGAGGAGTTAATCACTGCCTAATCTCGCCCTAACGTCGCAGCTGCAACCTCTCCCTATGCTTCAATCAGCAGAGTGACGTGCAGCGCAACGTGACCCAAGCTTATATAGAGGCTGGGTCACATGCTGCACTGGCCAATCACAGCCATGCCAATAGTAGGCAAGGCTGTGATGGCCTCTTGGGGCAAGTAGTATGACGCTTGTTGATTGGCTGATTTGCAGCCTTTCAAAAAGCGCCAAAAAAGCGCCGAACACCGAACCCGAACCCGGACTTTTACGAAAATGTTCGGGTTCGGGTCCGTGTCACGGACACCCCAAAATTCGGTACGAACCCGAACTATACAGTTCGGGTTCGCTCATCCCTACTCAAGACACCTGTGGTTAAGATAGTCCCCCCTGGCCGGGATCGCCTGTAGTATTGTAGAAGTAGAGGTCAGCCTCACGGTCGGGCAAAAGATGTGGAACACAGCACTCGGATAAAACGGCTTCTTCTCGCTTCCTTTATTTCATATATATAAGCGGCTCAACGCGTTTCGGGGGTGCAAACAAAGTATCCCCCTTTTTCAGGAGTAAAATAATCACATCCAAATCTTATGTATAGAAACGTTGTAAAATCAAATTATACATTATAAAGACAACGTACTTCTCACGGCCTAGTTCCCAATTAACCTCTTGCCCCTATCGGAGACAGTGAGAACAAAAGACTTTTGGCATGCCATCTTTTCTTTCATGTTAACATATTTCAGAGGATTCCAAATTATCTTTCCATTAAGTTCAGATGTCACAATCAGAAGATTATTCCTGACCTTATTCTGTTGCTCAGCAAACAATTATGTAAGAAGAAGCTAAACTTTTCTAAGCTTTAAAGGGAAATATGCTTATTAAAATGTAGTGTCCAATCTAATTAGTAAAAGAGTGCTCATGAAGATGATAAGAATATGATTACCATCCAGTATAATTATAACTGATATACCATCCATTTGGAAAGTCTTTAACTTTTTCACATGTTGCGGCCTTTTGCTGAAAAAGTTAAAAATTTTCCCCATCTTACTGAAATTAATAACCCATAATGATAAAGTGAAAACAGAATGTGAGAAACTTTTGCTAATTTATTGAAAAGGAAAGAATAAAATCTTGCATTAAAATAAGTATTCACACCCTTTACTTGAAGCATCTTTGGCAGCAATTATAGCCTCCATCTTCTTGGGTATGATGCCACAAGGTTTGCACATCTGGCTTTGGACATTTTCTGCCATTTTTCTCTGCAGATCTTCTCAAGCTCTCTCAGGTTGGGTGGAGACCGTCGTTGAACAGCCAATTTCAGGTCTCTTTAGAGATGCTTATTTCGGTTTAAGTCAGGCTGGGCCACTCAAGGACATTCACGGAGTTGTCCTCAAGCCACTCCTGTGTTGTCTTGGCTATGTGTCTTGTTGTAAGATAAATATTTAGCCCAGTCTGAGGTCCAGAGCACTCTGGATCAGGTTTTCATTAAAAATATCGCTGTACTTTGCTCCATTCAGCTTTCTCTTAACTCTGACCAGTCTCCCCGTCCCAGCCGCTGAAAAACACCCCCATATAATGATGCTGCCACCACCATGCTTCGTTTTAGGGATTGTATTGGGTAGGTGATAAGCAGACATGACGGTTAGAATTTAGGCCAAAAAGTTCAAACTTGGTTTCATCAGACCAGAGAATCTAGTTGGTCACAGCCTGAGAGTTCTTTAGGTGCTTTTTTATTGCAAACTTTCATATGTCTTTTACTGAGGAAAGACTTTTTCTGGTCACTCTGCCATAAACCCAGGTTAGAGGAATACTGTAGTGATGGTTGACCGTCTGGAAGTTTACCCCATCTCGACACAGGATCTTTGGAGCTCAGCCAGAGTTACCATTGGGTTCTTGGTCACCTGTGAGACCTTATATAGACATTTACTGAATTTACCACAGGTGGACTCTAATCAAGGTGTAGAAACATCTCAAACATGATCCAGATAAATGGGAGGGCCCAAGATCTAAATGACAGGTTTCATAGCACTGGGCCTGAATATTTATGTCCATGCAAAATTTTAGTTTTTTCCTTTTTAATAAATTTTGAAGCATTTCTAAAATTCTGTGTGCAGATTGATTTTTATTTTTTATTTTAGCACATGACCGCTACATAACAAAATGTGAAAAAGTGAAAGGGTCTGCGCTGAAAATATATTGTACAATATTTTGTCAATTTGCAATATATTGGTGAATTGCATGAATAACATATCCCTGACATACTTTTATCTTATTTGCTACATTTAGTTGGAGCCTTCTTATAATATACCAGCGTGTCCTATTCAGAGACTAGAGCAGGCATGGCCAACCTGCGGCTCTCCAGCTGTTGTAAAACTACAACTCCCACCATGCCCTGCTGTAGGCTGATAGCTGTAGACTGTCCGGGCATGATGGGAGTTGTAGTTTTGCAACAGCTGGAGGGCCTCAGGTTGGCCATCCCTGGACTAGAGTCCTTAATGGGGTTTTCCATGACTTTGTACAGTGTCGGCCAGCTGCCGACTCTGGAAACCATTCAGTGTACAGAATTGTAAACAGAAGGTGCCATAAACTGTATCAGCAGCTGGTTGAAACAGCTGATCGGCAGGGTGTGGGGTGTCAGACGCCACTGATCTGATATTGATGACCTATCCTAAGAATAGGTCAATCTCTAAGTCCTAAAGCCCCTTTTGCTTTCAAGTGAGTCTACTGTGTGTGTATTATTGCATCTGAATTTTGGGCCAATTTGGACAATAAAACTATATTAATAAATTTATATTTATACTCTGCAACAACAGACCCATTTACATGGATCGATACGTAGGGAAATGATCATGAATGAACCATTCCTTCCCAATCATAACCCGCTTGTTATAGCTGCATTTACATGCAGCATTCACCACTTCTCTAAGGGGATGAGTAATTGTTGCTATTCTGATGGTATTCTATTGCAGTCTGTGGTACAAGTGATCATATTCAAGACTAAAAATAGCAATTAAAAATGTTTTTAAAAATAAGACACAAATATAAAAAATTCCAATCACGCCCCTTTCCCAATTTTACATATGAAAATAAATAAATAATATAATTGGTATTGTCGCACTTTGAAAAAGTTCGAACTATTAAATTATGAAAATTTGCTGCCCTTAAAAAAGTTGCATGTCTCCCAAAACGGTATAAACAAAAACTGCAGCTGGCCCCGAAAATATGAGACCTCACACAGTTACTTTTTATTGTTTATTGTTATTATTGGGAAAAGGGGATGATTTGAATATATATATATAAATAAATAAATAAATAAAAATTAAAAATTTCCCTAGGGCACTTGAACATGCGATCCTCAGATTGCTTCTCCCGTAGACTGCAGGGATTTAACATTGCAGTCTATGGGTGACTCAATGCGCTTCTGTGGAGCCTTGCCACAGGCAGGACTCCATAGGGCCTTATTACTGTGATAACCTCGACCTAGCCTAATGCTCAAGGCTGTCACACATAATGAACCACTTCCCTAATCGCCGCGCAATTGACCACTGCATCCGAGAAGTTAAATGTCTACGAATGGCGTTATCGCTGATTGCAGACATTAGCTTAGACAGTAGCTCCCGATATCTGCAGTTTAAAACAGCAGAATCTCCACGACTAGGGCACCGCTGCACTCTAGAGTGGGCGGCATTTTTAAAGAATGGACTTTTGCTATACATGTACGATGGTTGTCCTGAAGGGGTTTTAAATGTGTTTTTTTTGTGCAGAAGTAGTAAAAATTTTATATGAAAAATTGCTGTTTTCTTGTTTTTACCCATCCAAAATAGTAAAGGGTACACAGTACATGCACCCACCTAAAATAAAGCCAGGGGCGTAACTACCATAGCGGCAGACCATGCGACTGCTATGGGGCCCAGGGCAAGAGGGGGCCCAGTCTTAGTTGGGATAATTTCCTCTTCTACTGGAGGTAAAAACTTGGTCAGGACTCTACCCTCTAAAGCAGGGGTGCACAACCTGCGGCCCTTGATACCATTCTGTGTGGCCCCCAACCATCTGGTAACAGACATGTATGTCTAGGTCTTGTGGCTGTTCACATGTATTTTTCATGTATTTCTCCCATTAGATGAGAGTCCTGGAAGTGTAACTAGACATTAATGGTATATAATGTGTGTTCAATATGCCATAGGTACAATATTTCAGTTGTTAATACACCTTTAAAATTTTAATTTCGGCCCTCGTCATTGGTTCAGTCTGGCAATGTGGCCCCCAACCAGGAAACGTTGTGCACGCCTGCTCTAAAGGAACAACTTTTAGCAAATGAGGCAGCGGGAGAATGGCCCAAGGGTCAGTGAAAGGTGTTTAGGCAAAAACCCTTCTGTCCTGTGTGGGGGGTCTGATTTGATACTTGCTATGGGGCCCTTATTTCTCTATGTACGCCACTGAATAAAGCCCTTAAAAAATACAACTATTCCGGCAAAAAAAAAAGCCCTCATGTGGCCATATTAATTGCTTTTGGAATGTGACAATGAAAAGACGAAAAAATGTCTGCCTCCTTAATGTCAAAAATGACCCCTTAAGGCAGCGGTTCTCAACCTAGGGGTCGCGACCCCTTTGGGGGTCGATCGGCCCTTTCCGGGGGGTCGCCTGATGCTTCCTATTGTGGGTCGCCCGCACAACGGCCCCTTATCCTTGCGCACAGGAAGTGATGTCCTATCACTGCCTGTGGTTGAAGGAGCCTGAAGTCTGGACGGGTAAGTCGGGCCGCCTGTCTGCTGAGGTCCGAGTTTTTTCGTTAATGACACCGCCGCTGAGCACCACTGCCACCAATGATTTAATTGAGCCTGGCTGAGCCTGGCTAATTTTATTTTAATTATTTGGCTGAGCAAGGCTTAATTTATTTGGGGGGACATGAAGCACCGCTGATTTATTTATTTGGGGGACCCTGAGCACTTCTGATTTATTTATTTGGGGGACCCTGAGCACCATTGATTTATTTATTTGGGGGGGGGGGGCCTGAAGCACCGCTGTTTTATTTATTTGGGGGACCCTGAGCACCATTGATTTATTTATTTGGGGGAAACCTGATGCACCACTGATTTATTTATTTGGGGGTACCCTGAGCACCGCTGATTTATTTATTTGGGGGAGACCTGAAGCCCCGCTGATTTATTTATTTGGGGGACCCTGAGAACTTCTGATTTATTTATTTGGGGGGGACTTGAAGCACCACTGATTTATTTATTTGAGGGGTACCCTGAGCACCACTGATTTTTTATTTTTTTTTGGGGGGGGGGGGGGGGTACTGTGAGCACCACTGAGTTATTTATTTGAGGGGTACTGTGCGCACCACTGATTTATTTTTTAGGGGGTATTTGTTGTTTATTATTTATTTTAAAGTTATTCATTTGGTTTACAAATATTTTGTATTTATGCTAAAGTTCTGTGGTTATGAATGAATACTTGTGTATTTGAATTAACATTTGGTGTATTGGTGTCTGTGCGTGTTTTTGGTGGATCATCATAACAGTAGCAAAATTAGTTATGACGTAGCAAGGAAAAAAATGTAATGGTTGGGGGTCACCACAACATGAGGAACTGTATTAAGGGGTCACGGCTTTAGAAAGGTTGAGAACCACTGCCTTAAGGGGTCAAGAATACTTTGAGCAGTTATTTATTTGCCCATAGTTTCCTTCTGTGGAAAAGCTGCAGGACATAGCAACTTGTCATCAGTCTGACATCACATCCACAAGGTCCTGTGACATAGGGCATGTGCAGATGTAAAATGATCTCTAGCCGCCACTAAGTGGACTCTAGTAACAGACATAGAATAGTGATAGAAAAGCTTTCATAATCAATGTTTTTCCAATTGGATTCAACTTCAGAAAAAAGAACCTTCTGGGACTGAAGATAAGGTGGATTTTATACATTTGCATAAAAAGGTGTTTCTAGCCCAGAGTGTTCCCAAGTAGAAGGGAATGGGTCTTAAAATGTCCTCTGATTTGGGGTTTAAAGGGACACTTCCATAAAAAAATTGTTCCTGCATATTAACAGCCTGTATGTGAATATTCATTGTAATTTTTTATTTTTTACAAAAAAAGAACATCACTTTCTCAGTCAAACCATTCACTCTGACCAGAGAGGGAAGGGGGATGAGTAACTCAACTAGCGCATCACAAGTTACACTGATAAGTGCAATGCTCTTCTGTTGGCATTTTTAGCTAGGCCTATCAAGAGAATGATAGAGCTGACATACTTTTATTTTAAATTCTACATCTAATATTTTACTAGCAGAATACACATTTCCTTCACAGCAGCAGTAAAATAACAATAGGATCCCTATCTATATAGAAGTTATATCTCTTTGTTGACAGCTGCAGAAGGACATGTTGGGATCATTTATTAAACAGAAATATGCCTAATAGTGTTTATCGAGCACCAAAGTGCTAGGGTGCTCGAGTAGAACACTTTGGGATGCACCCGAGCACAATAGAAGTCAATAGGATAAACCGAGCATTAAACCAGGTACCCCCTGCTCTGAAGAGGGGAGGGTGCCAGGTCCCACTGAGGTCTATGCAGAAGATCGCTGTACAGTGAGAGAATCCCCCAGTGTGAGTCAAGGAGTCCCTGCTCTGACTCCATATATAGCTATGTCAATATATGGAGTCAGTGCTTGGGGACACCCAGTGTATTTAAATCTAATTTAGCCTCTATTTCTGAAAAGTTTCTGATAAACTGTGTCAGAAAAACCTCGTAGTAGTTTGTCATGTAGTAAGTATTCCTATACAGCAGAAGTATCATTTTATATTTCACTGCAGGTTAACATGTAGCTGTATAGCGTAGTGGTTAAGGTTCTTGTATTCATTTTGAATTTACAGTCATATTTACAATCTATGTAGGACTTTGTGGTAATTTATAGGGTAGTTGACTATTGTTCATAGTGGCTATCCTGTATTGGCTGTTTTTTCGATTATAATATGTGTTGTTTTGCATTGTGAAGAAAATAAAATAAAATTGAATATAATAAAAAAAAAAAATAATAATGTAATTTTTATAATGTACATAAATGTTTCAGTGAAAAACAACTATGTATTAGTTTGAAAAATTTATTTAAATTCAGCATTTTTAACCACCTCAGCCCCCAGTGCTTAAACACCCTGAAAGACCAGGCCACTTTTTACACTTCTGACCTACACTACTTTCACCGTTTATTGCTCGGTCATGCAACTTACCACCCAAATGAATTTTACCTCCTTTTCTTCTCACTAATAGAGCTTTCATTTGGTGGTATTTCATTGCTGCTGACATTTTTACTTTTTTTGTTATTAATCGAAATTTAACGATTTTTTTGCAAAAAAATGTCATTTTTCACTTTCAGTTGTAAAATTTTGCAAAAAAAACGAGATCCATATAGAAATTTTGCTCTAAATTTATAGTTCTACATGTCTTTGATAAAAAAAAAATGTTTGGGTAAAAAAAAAATGGTTTGGGTAAAAGTTATAGCCTTTACAAACTATGGTACAAAAATGTGAATTTCCGCTTTTTGAAGCAGCTCTGACTTTCTGAGCACCTGTCATGTTTCCTGAGGTTCTACAATGCCCAGACAGTACAAACACCCCACAAATGACCCCATTTCTGAAAGTAGACACCCTAAGGTATTCACTGATGGGCATAGTGAGTTCATAGAACTTTTTATTTTTTGTCACAAGTTAGCGGAAAATGATGATTTTTTCTTTTTTTTTTCTTACAAAGTCTCATATTCCACTAACTTGTGACAAAAAATAAAAAGTTCTATGAACTCACTATGCCCATCAGCGAATACCTTGGGGTCTCTTCTTTCCAAAATGGGGTCACTTGTGGGGTAGTTATACTGCCCTGGCATTCTAGGGGCCCAAATGTGTGGTAAGGAGTTTGAAATCAAATTCTGTAAAAAATGACCTGTGAAATCCGAAAGGTGCTCTTTGGAATATGGGCCCCTTTGCCCACCTAGGCTGCAAAAAAGTGTCACACATCTGGTATCTCCGTACTCAGGAGAAGGTGGGGAATGTGTTTTGGGGTGTCATTCTATATATACCCATGCTGGGTGAGAGAAATATCTTGGCAAAAGACAACTTTTCCCATTTTTTTTATACAAAGTTGTCATTTGACCAATATATTTATCTCACCCAGCATGGGTATATGTAAAAAGACACCCCAAAACACATTCCTCAACTTCTCCTGAGTACGGGGATACCAGATGTGTGACACTTTTTTGCAGCCTAGGTGGGCAAAGGGGCCCATATTCCAAAGAGCACCTTTCGGATTTCACAGGTCATTTTTTACAGAATTTGATTTCAAACTCCTTACCACACATTTGGGCCCCTAGAATGCCAGGGCAGTATAACTACCCCACAAGTGACCCCATTTTGGAAAGAAGAGACCCCAAGGTATTCGCTGATGGGCATAGTGAGTTCATGGAAGTTTTTATTTTTTGTCACAAGTTTGTGGAATATGAGACTTTGTATGAAAAAAAAATCAAAAAAAAAATCATCATTTTCCACTAACTTGTGACAAAAAATAAAAAATTCTAGGAACTCGCCATGCCCCTCACGGAATACCTTGGGGTGTCTTCTTTCCAAAATGGGGTCACTTGTGGGGTAGTTATACTGCCCTGGTATTCTAGGAGCCCAAATGTGTGGTAAGGAGTTTGAAATCAAATTCAGTAAAAAATGACCAGTGAAATCCGAAAGGTGCTCTTTGGAATATGGGCCCCTTTGCCCACCTAGGCTGCAAAAAAGTGTCACACATCTGGTATCCCCGTACTCAGGAGAAGTTGAGGAATGTGTTTTGGGGTGTCTTTTTACATATACCCATGCTGGGTGAGATAAATATCTTGGTCAAATGACAACTTTGTATAAAAAAATGGGAAAAGTTGTCTTTTGCCAAGATATTTCTCTCACCCAGCATAGGTATATATAAAATGACACCCCAAAACACATTCCCCACCTTCTCCTGAGTACGGAGATACCAGATGTGTGACACATTTTTGCAGCCTAGGTGGGCAAAGGGGCCCATATTCCAAAGAGCACCTTTCGGATTTCACAGGTCATTTTTTACAGAATTTGATTTCAAACTCCTTACCACACATTTGGGCCCCTAGAATGCCAGGGCAGTATAACCACCCCACAAGTGACCCCATTTTGGAAAGAAGACACCCCAAGGTATTCCGTAAGGGGCATGGCGAGTTCCTAGAATTTTTTGTCACAAGTTAGTGGAAAATGATGATTTTTTTTTTTTTTCTCATACAAAGTCTCATATTCCACAAACTTGTGACAAAAAATAAAAACTTCCATGAACTCACTATGCCCATCAGCGAATACCTTGGGGTCTCTTCTTTCCAAAATGGGGTCACTTGTGGGGTAGTTATACTGCCCTGGCATTCTAGGGGCCCAAATGTGTGGTAAGGAGTTTGAAATCAAATTCTGTAAAAAATGACCTGTGAAATCCGAAAGGTGCTCTTTGGAATATGGGCCCCTTTGCCCACCTAGGCTGCAAAAAAGTGTCACACATCTGGTATCCCCGTACTCAGGAGAAGTTGAGGAATGTGTTTTGGGGTGTCTTTTTACATATACCCATGCTGGGTGAGATAAATATCTTGGTCAAATGACAACTTTGTATAAAAAAATGGGAAAAGTTGTCTTTTGCCAAGATATTTCTCTCACCCAGCATGGGTATATATAAAATGACACCCCAAAACACATTCCCCACCTAAAAAATTCTAGGAACTTGCCATGCCCCTCACGGAATACCTTGGGGTGTCTTCTTTCCAAAATGGGGTCACTTGTGGGGTAGTTATACTGCCCTGGCATTTTCCAGGGGCCCTAATGTGTGGTAAGTAGGTAAATGACCTGTGAAATCCGAAAGGTGCTCTTTGGAATGTGGGCCCCTTTGCCCACCTAGGCTGCAAAAAAGTGTCACACATCTGGTATCTCCGTACTCAGGAGAAGGTGGGGAATGTGTTTTGGGGTGTCATTTTACATATACCCATGCTGGGTGAGAGAAATATCTTGGCAAAAGACAACTTTTCCCATTTTTTTTATACAAAGTTGGCATTTGACCAAGATATTTATCTCACCCAGCATGGGTATATGTAAAATGACACCCCAAAACATATTCCCCAACTTCTGCTGAATACGGAGATACCACATGTGTGACACTTTTTTGCAGCCTAGGTGGGCAAAGGTGCCCAAATTCCTTTTAGGAGGGCATTTTTAGACATTTGGATACCAGACTTCTTCTCACGCTTTGGGGCCCCTAAAATGCCAGGGCAGTATAAATACCCCACATGTGACCCCATTTTGGAAAGAAGACACCCCAAGGTATTCAATGAGGGGCATGGCGAGTTCATTGAAAAAAAAAAATTTTGGCACAAGTTAGCGGAAATTGATTTTTTGGATTTTGTTCTCACAGTCTCCCTTTCCGCTAACTTGGGACAAAAATTTCAATCTTTCATGGACTCAATATGCCCCTCAGCGAATACCTTGGGGTGTCTTCTTTCCAAAATGGTGTTATTTGTGGGGTGTTTGTACTGCCCTGGCATTTGAGGGTCTCCGCAATCATTACATGTATGCCCAGCATTAGGAGTTTCTGCTATTCTCCTTATATTGAGCATACGGGTAATGAGATTTTTTTTTTTCGTTCAGCCTCTGGGCTGAAAGAAAAAAATGAACGGCACAGATTTCTTCATTCGCATCGATCAATGTGGATGAAAAAATCTCTGCCAAAAAAAGAAAAAGGAGGGGAAAGGCGTCTGCCAGGACATAGGAGCTCCGCCCAACATCCATACCCACTTCAGCTCGTATGCCCTGGCAAACCCGATTTCTCCATTCACATCAATCGATGTGGATGAATAAATCATTGCCGGGATTTTTTTTTTTTATATATACAAAGTGTTTGCCAAAGTATATGAACACCGCCACCTCCTCAGCTCATATGCCTCGGCAAACATATCTTTTACTGCAGAGGAGAAATCTCGTCTTGCAGCGCCGCATACACCGACTTGCGTGTAATCTGACAGCAGCGCAATGCTTCTGTCCGAATGCACATCAGTGCTGCAGCTGGTCGATCGGTTGGTCCACCTGGAAGGTAAAAAAAACAAAACAAAAAAGAAAAAACCAGGCCGCAAAGCAATAACTTTATTAACTTTAGAACAGAACATATTAACTTTTTTAAACTTTTTTAACTTTTTTACTTACCGGTAATTTTTTTTTTGTTTAGTTTTTTTTACCTTTATAGAACAAACCTCTCCTTCCCCATGGGACAATGTGCAAAGCGCAAATCGCCCAAAGATGTGGCGAAGTACGTTATGCACTTTATCCCAGGTGAAAGGAGAGGTTTGCAGCAGCTGAGAGTAAAAGGGCCCTAATAGCCCTGTGTGCCTGTCCTGTGAGATGCAATCCCTATGCTAGGTGTACCTGTGTGTGGTACTTCCGGAAACACTCTTCATAGCATAGGGCAGGGTGGTCCGGACAGTCAGGACAGAAATAGCAGGTGTCACGCCTTATTCCACTCCTGCTACAGACACGACATCTTTTTCGGGGTGACGGTTGGGTTGAGGTACCAGGAACGACACTGGGGAAATGTCGCTCGTGTAGACGGCTAACTACACTGGGGGATGGGGCCACGGAACCTCCTGGGTAAAGGAGGTTCTCGATGATCTCTTCCTGGAATTTGAGGAAAGATCCTGTTCTCCCAGCCTTACTGTAGAGAACAAAACTATTGTAGAGCGCCAATTGAATTAAATATACAGACACCTTCTTATACCAGCGTCTGGTTCTGCGGGAAACTAAATACGGAGACAACATCTGGTCATTGAAGTCCACCCCTCCCATGAGCGCATTATAGTCGTGGACACAGAGGGGCTTTTCAATGACACGGGTTGCTCGCTCAATTTGGATTGTCGTGTCTGCGTGAATGGAGGAGAGCATGTAAACGTCACGCTTGTCTCTCCATTTCACCGCGAGCAGTTCTTCGTTACACAAGGCAGCCCTCTCCCCCCTTGCAAGACGGGTGGTTACAAGCCGTTGGGGGAAGCCCACGTGACTAGTTCGCGCGGTGCCACAGGCGCAAATCCGTTCTAGAAACAAATGCCTAAAGAGGGCCACACTTGTGTAAAAATTGTCCACATAAAGATGGTACCCCTTGCCGAATAAGGGTGACACCAAGTCCCAGACTGTCTTCCCACTGCTCCCCAGGTAGTCAGGGCAACCGACCGGCTCCAGGGTCTGATCTTTTCCCTCATAGATCCGAAATTTGTGGGTATAGCCTGTGGCCCTTTCACAGAGCTTATACAATTTGACCCCATACCGGGCACGCTTGCTTGGGATGTACTGTTTGAAGCCAAGGCGCCCGGTAAAATGTATTAGGGACTCGTCTACGCAGATGTTTTGCTCGGGGGTATACAAATCTGCAAATTTCTGGTTGAAATGGTCTATGAGGGGCCGAATTTTGTGGAGCCGGTCAAAAGCTGGGTGGCCTCTGGGACGGAAAGTGGTGTTGTCGCTAAAATGCAGGAAACGGAGGATGGCCTCAAATCGTGCCCTGGACATAGCAGCAGAGAACATGGGCATGTGATGAATCGGGTGCGTTGACCAATATGACCGCAATTCATGCTTTTTTGTCAGGCCCATGTTGAGGAGAAGGCCCAAAAAAATTTTAATTTCGGAAACTTGGACTGGTTTCCACCGGAAAGGCTGGGCATAAAAGCTTCCCGGGTTGGCGGATATAAATTGTGTGGCATACTGGTTGGTCTCTGCCACGACTAAGTCCAAGAGCTCCGCAGTCAAGAACAGCTCAAAAAATCCCAGGGTCGAACCGATTTGAGCCGTCTCAACCCGAACTCCAGACTGGGCGGTGAAAGGGGGAACTACAGGTGCGGCTGAAGTTGGTGACTGCCAATCAGGGTTTGCCAGCACCTCAGGGATTCTAGGGGCTCTACGGGCCTGTCTGTGCGGTGGCTGCGACGGGGTAACTACTGCACGTGCCACCGTACCAGCTTCAACTGCCCTTCTGGTGCTCGCCACGTCACCATGTTGTACGGCAGTGCTGGTACTAGGTCCAGGGAGGGCTGCGCTGCTGGTGTATGCCTCACCACGTGATCCGGCAGCGACAGCCCCACTCTGCTGCTCTTGAAGCGGATCCTGCATAACCTGTGGTCTAGCGACACGGGGCCGGGTACGCCTGGTGCTGCCAGGGACCTCCACCTCCTCGTCCGAACTTTGGGTCAGAGAGCCACTGCTTTCCACAGGTTCATATTCTGACCCGCTAGATTCATCAGATGAGGGTTCCCACTCCTCATCCGACTGGGTCAGAATCCTGTAGGCCTCTTCAGAAGAATACCCCCTGTTTGACATTTTGGACTACTAAATTTAGGGGTATTCCCTGAGACTACCCAAGAAAAAAAGCAAGCCTGTCTTACAAAGGGGAGGCTAGAGAAGTACCGGAGGCCGCTGCGGTTGATAAAAAATATCAAAACTGATTTTTTTATCGCCGCAGTGCGTGTAAAATGAATGTGCAGTGATCAAAAAATATATATTTTTTGTCACTGCGGTGGGGCGGGCGTGGGTGAACGCACATGTGGGCGACCGATCAGGCCTGATCGGGCAAACACTGCGTTTTGGGTGGAGGGCGAACTAAAGTGACACTAATACTATTATAGATCTGACCGTGATCAGTTTTGATCACTTACAGATACTATAAAAGTACAAATGCTGATTAGCGATACGCTATTCAGCGAATAAAAGTGACTGCGGTGCGGTGGGGTGGGCGCTAACTGACGCTAACTACCTAACCAAGGGGCCTAAACTATCCCTAAAACCTAACAGCCAATACTAGTGAAAAAAAAAAAGTGACAGTTTACACTGATCACTTTTTTTCCTTTCACTGGTGATTGACAGGGGCGATCAAAGGGGTGATCAAAGGGTTAATTGGGGTGCAAGGGGGTGATCAGGGGCTACAGTGAAGTGTTTGGTGTACTCACAGTGATGTCTGCTTCTCTGCTGGATCCAACCGACGAAAAGGACCAGCAGAGGAGCAGAGAAGCCATATAACAGATCATATTTACTAATATGATCTGTTATATGGCTTGTGATTGGATTTTTTAAAAATCGCCAGCCTGCCAGCCAATGATCATTGCTGGCAGGCTGGTGACGAACTTGTTCTTTAACTTTTGCCGGCCCGCGATGCGCATGCGCGGGCCGGCTTGGAGCGAAATCTCGCGTCTCGCGAGATGACGCGTATATGCGTGACTGTGCGCAGCGCTGCCACCTCCGGAACGCGAATCTGCGTACAGCGGTCCGGAGGTGGTTAATAAAAGTTGCATAAATAAAACATGGTATGTAGGGTGACAATCAGGAATACAATGTATTAAGCATCTTTTATATTGAGTTTCAAGGTCCTGCAAGGACACAAGCTATCAGTATTTCCTCAGACTACCAGAAAAGACCAGGCTCATATGGTGGAAAGATAATTCAGAAATAGTTGCATATAATTGTAATCTCTCTGCTCACTGACAGTAAAAAAAAATAAAAAAAAAAATAAAAAGGTTCTTGGCTCTAATGTAGAAGGTTGTGAGTTCAAATCCTGGCAGAAATTTAAGTTAAATTTATATATTTTTAATATATATATTAGACATTAAGCCCGTTACAATAATGGGTGCTAGAACAGTAGTGCATAAACATTAGTAGGAACAGTCTATATTAAATGGCAAGGGAACTTGACCACACTGACTGGTGGCTGAGACTGGCGGCTGTGGCTGAGACTGGTAGCTGTGGCTTGTGGCCGAGACTGGTGGCTGTGGCTGAGACTGGTGGCTGAGACTGCTGGCACTAAATGCTGGCTGTGGCTGAGACTGCTGGCACTGACTGGTGGCTGTGGCTGAGACTACTAGCTGTGGCTGAGACTGCTGGCACTGACTGGTGGCTGTGGCGGAGACTGCTGGCTGCAGCTTGTGGCTGAGACTGCTGGCACGGAGTGCTGGCTGTAGCTGAGACTGCTAGCACTGACTGGTGGCAGAGACTGGTGGCTGTGGCTGAGACTGCTGGCACTGACTGGTGGCTGTGTATGAGACTGCTGGCACTGACTGCTGGCTGCGACTTGTGGCTGAGACTGCTGGCACTGAGTGCTGGCTGTAGCTGAGACTGCTGGCACTGACTGATGGATGAGATGGCTGGCACTGTGACTGGTGTACGACTTGCACTGACTGCTGGTTCTGAAACTGCTGGTAGCGACAGGTAGGTCAGACTGCTGACAGGGGCTCCTCTCTATATAGCTGATAGTGCTGTGACTGACGAAAAGAAATGACGGCTGGGACTGATTAACAGAAATGGTGGTGCTCCGACCTGCTTGCCCTTGCCGGTGTGCAGGTGTGGGCGGAGCAGGCGGCATGTGGAGCGCCGTGTCCTGATTGGTCGGCACGCTGGTGTGAGCGGTGCGGAGGGCGTGTTATTATTCAGGTTATTCCTGCAGTATAGAAATCTTTTGCTAGAGGTAGTTGTGCATTGTGTGTGTGTTTGTGTATATATTTATTAATCTTTTTATGAGGCAAGGTAACCAAAAAATGGCTGTTCTGGCACAGTTTTTATTATTTGTTTTTTTACAATGTTCACCTGACAGAGTAGATAATGTGATATTTTTATAGAGCAGGTCGTAATGATGCGGCGATACCTAGTAAGTCTATTTTTTTAATTTTATTTAGAATTTACACAAGATTTTTTTTTAAATAAAATCATGTTTTTGTGTTTCCATTTTCTGAAAGCCATATATATTATTTTTTGGGCGATTGTCTTAGGTAGGGTCTCATTTTTGCTTGAAGAGATGATGGTTTAATTGGTACCATTTTGGGGCACATATGAATTTTTGATCGCTTGGTATGACATTTTTTGTGATGTGAGGTGATAAAAAATAGCTTTTTTGGCCCATTTTTTATTTTTTTTTACGGCGTTCCCTAGACAGGTTGGATCACATACTATTTTTATAGAGCAGGTTGTTACGGACACAGCGATGCCTAATATGTGCATTTTTTTATTTTATTTTACCCAATAAATGCTTTTTTGAAAAAAAAATCATGTTTTTGTGTTTCCATTTTCTGAAAGACATATTTATTTATTTTTTGGGCGATTTTCTTAGGTAGGGTCTCATTTTTTGTGGGATGAGATAACGGTTTGATTGGTACCATTATGGGGCACATATGACTTTTTGATTGCTTGGTATTACACCTTTTGTGATGATTTTTTGGCACATTTTTATTTTTTTATGGTGTTCACCAGATGGGTTGGATCACATGCTATTTTTCACCAGATGGATTGGATCGCATGCTATTTTTATAGAGCAGGTCGTTACGGACATGACGATACCTAATATGTGCATTTTTTTTACTTCATTTTATTCAATAAAAGCATGTTTGAAAAAAAAAATCATGTTTTTGTGTCTCCATTTTCTGAAAGCCATATTTTTTTTATTTTTTGGACGATTTGCTTATGTAGGGGCTCATTTTTTGTGGGATGAGGTCACGGTTTGATTAGTGCTAATTTTGGATACATATAACTTTTTTTATCACTTTTTATACAATTTTTTGGGTATAGCGATGGGCAAAATTGCAATTCCATCATATATATATTTTTTTATGGTGTTCACAATGCGGAAAAAGTTACATGATCCTTTTAAAGATCAGGTCCTTACGGACACAGCGATACCAAACATGCAATTTATACTGAGAAGAGGGGAAGTAGAAGTGAGGGATTGTGGCCATTGCGCCACCAATGAATATAGTTAATGCTTGAATACAAACGTAGCCTACGTATGCCAGCCATATCCCATACCCGGCCTCTATGACTGTGTGCTGGGATCCGCCGCAATTAACCCCTCAGGTCCTGAGGGTTTAATTGCGGCGGATCGCAGTGCGTAGTCATAGTGTCACGCCCTGCCCTGTGAGTGATCTGAGAAGATCTGTCAGACTTGCTGCACGTGAATCTATCTGACAGATTGCTTTGTTGTGGCTTTGGGCAGGATCCCACCCCCTCACAGGTTCTGCTCATTAGTTAGTTAGTGATGCTATTTATACCTGCCTCTCACCCTAGTTTCTCCTGGAGTTCTCTGCTGGTGTTTTGTGGATCTCCTGTTCCCAGTTCGTCTTCAGTTAAGTCCTCCTTCCTTCCCTTCTGTTGTTTGTACTGGCTAGGCCCTAGGTAGACACTGGTTCCTTCATCTTGTGCAAGGAACCGGTTGTCTTTTCGCCTGCTCCCTAGCTGAGGGTTTGTGTCAGTTGCAGAAGGGCTTAGGTTCGAGTGCATGAACACTTCTACCATCGAGATTTGTTCATAGAAACATAGAAACATAGAATGTGTCGGCAGATAAGAACCATTTGGCCCATCTAGTCTGCCCAATATACTGAATACTATGGATAGCCCCCGGCCCTATCTTATATGAAGGATGGCCTTATGCCTATCCCATGCATGCTTAAACCCCTTCACTGTATTTGCAGCTACCACTTCTGCAGGAAGGCTATTCCATGCATCCACTACTCTCTCAGTAAAGTAATACTTCCTTATATTACTTTTAAACCTTTGCCCCTCTAATTTAAAACTGTGTCCTCTTGTGGTAGTTTTTCTTCTTTTAAATATGCTCTCTTCCTTTACCGAGTTGATTCCCTTTATGTTGGTAGCAGTCAGGGAAAGGCTCAGGGAATGTCAGGAGGTGACCTTTACCTGTTCCCTAGCTGTGGGGCCTAGCCTGCTGTTTTGTTTAATTTTGTTGTGTTTGGTTTGCTTCCCTTCCCTCACCTTCCGTGACACATAGAGCCTGGGGGCCGGGTATGGGATATGGCTGGCAAACGCAGGCTACGTTTGTATTCAAGCATTAAAGAGGACCTTTCATGGGTCGAATTTTGTTAACTAAGTAGCAGGACATGTAGAGCGGCGCCCAGGGATCTCCCTGCACTTACTATTATATCTTGGCGCCGCTCAGTTCATCCGCTGTGGTCCCCATTACCGTCTCCCGTGCTTCATGCTAATTATTACTATAGGAGCAATGGGGAGGAGACATCAGCTTTTCTCCCTGGGCTTTCCTTCTGAAGGTGAACGCCCAGGGAGAAAAGCTGATGTCTCCTCCCCATTGCTCTGATAGTAGTAATTAGCATACAGCGCAGGAGACGGTAATGGGGACCACAGCAAGCGAACGGAGCGGCGCCCAGATATAATAGTAAGTGCAGGGAGAGCCGCTCTACATGTCCTGCTACTTAGTTAACAAAGTCTGGACCCATGAAAGGTCCTGGTGGCGCAGTGGCCACAGTCCCTCTCTTCTACTCCGCTCTATTCTCATTGGTGGCCAGCGGCAGCCTCACACAGTGGGGAGGGAGGGACTCCCTCCTTCTCCACTGACTCCACCATCTTGAAAGAGGGTGCTGCGGGGGAAGGGGGGGGGATTAACCCTTCAACCATCGGGCCGATGCCAAAGCAGAGCAGCGGCTGATGGTTGGCCCCTTCCAGATAGCGGTCCCTAAGGACCGCGGCATGGTAGGGTTTAAACAGTTATGGAGCACTGTGTGTGTGTAGTGCTGTGTCCTGATTGGACGCCACACACGCCCAGTGTAAAACTGGTGACACACACGGACACAGCGCACTGACACAGGGACTTTATTATGTAGGATATATAGATAAAATCATACTTCTGATATATATGAATGCATAATATGTGGGAAACTACTACTGATGTTTTTATCCATAATATATTTACATATATTATAATATATTATATATTATAAATATATGTAAATATATTATGGCTAAAAACGATATATATTTAAATTAAATTTAGCCTCTACTTCTGAAAAGTTTCTGCTGGGATTTGAACTCACAACTTTCTACATTAGAGCCAAGAATCTTAACCACTACACTATACAGCTACATTTGAACCTGCAGTGAAATATAGAATGATACTTCTGCTGTATAGGAATACTTACTACATGACAAACTACTATGATGTTTTTCTGACACAGTTTATTATTCAGCTGAGTGGTTAAGGTCCTTGCCTCTAATGTAGAAGGTTGTGAGTTCAAATCATAGCAGAAACTTTTCAGAAATAGGAGCTAAATTAGATTTAAATACACTGGCTCGAGAACACACTGTATTTGGCTGAGCATGCTCGCTCAACACTAATGCCTAATTTAGGCACTTTTCTGACGCAGATTGCAGCATAAAGGTCCTTAGCACCTCAAACTGCGACTTCTCCCCGCTCACGCCAGGTCTGAAAAAGTGGGCGTGGAAGTGGACTGGCCGGTAGGCCCATCTCATTTACCATTTTCTACGCCTCTTTTAAGCATAGAAAAGGGTACAAATGTAAGACAGCTAGGAAGCTGTCATACATTTAGAAGTAGAGGAATATCTGCCAAAGTTATGTAGAGGCCGGCGCCTCTACATAACTGCGGAGGATCCACCACCGATGCAGGGCTTTATTAAGAATGGCGTCTAAAATGCTGGTCTTAATAAATGACCCCCTTTCTATTTAAATTTCAGTGTTAGAGTGGTACTGAGATGAAAACGAAAGCACAATTTTTATTTTTTTTATATATATACACTCACCTAAAGAATTATTAGGAACACCTGTTCTATTTCTCATTAATGCAATTATCTAGTCAACCAATCACATGGCAGTTGCTTTGATGCATTTAGGGGTGTGGTCCTGGTCAAGACAATCTCCTGAACTCCAAACTGAATGTCAGAATGGGAAAGAAAGGTGATTTAAGCAATTTTGAGCGTGGCATGGTTGTTGGTGCCAGACGGGCCGGTCTGAGTATTTCACAATCTGCTCAGTTACTGGGATTTTCACGCACAACCATTTCTAGGGTTTACAAAGAATGGTGTGAAAAGGGAAAAACATCCAGTATGCGGCAGTCCTGTGGGCAAAAATGCCTTGTGGATGCTAGAGGTCAGAGGAGAATGGGCCGACTGATTCAAGCTGATAGAAGAGCAACGTTGACTGACATAACCACTCGTTACAACTGAGGTATGCAGCAAAGCATTTGTGAAGCCACAACACTCACAACCTTGAGGCGGATGGGCTATAACAGCAGAAGACCCCACCGGGTACCACTCATCTCCACTACAAATAGGAAAAAGAGGCTACAATTTGCACGAACTCACCAAAATTGGACTGTTGAAGACTGTAAAAATGTTGCCTGGTCTGATGAGTCTCGATTTCTGTTGAGACATTCAAATGGTAGAGTCCGAATTTGGCGTAAACAGAATGAGAACATGTATCCATCCTCTGATGGCTACTTCCAGCAGGATAATGCACCATGTCACAAAGCTCGAATCATTTCAAATTGGTTTCTTGAACATGACAATGAGTTCACTGTACTAAAATGGCCCCCACAGTCACCAGATCTCAACCCAATAGAGCATCTTTGGGATGTGGTGGAACAGGAGCTTCGTGCCCTGGATGTGCATCCCTCAAATCTCCATCAACTGCAAGATGCTGTCCTATCAATATGGGCCAACATTTCTAAAGAATGCTATCAGCACCTTGTTGAATCAATGCCACGTAGAATTAAGGCAGTTCTGAAGGCAAAAGGGGGTCCAACACCGTATTAGTATGGTGTTCCTAATAATTCTTTAGGTGAGTGTATATTGAGTTTAAAGAAATACTCCCTTTTGACAGAAGTATCCTTTTAAGGGCTGATTCACATGACCATGCTCGGTTTGGAAAACACAGTCCATGTGTCGACCACATCTCCTCGGCCGTCCGCGACTCCCTTAACCCAAACTGACTGCATCATTGGAGGAGATTTATCAAGACTGGCACTTTCTGCACTAGTCTTGATATCCCCTGCGCTGCTGAAGGATGCACCTAATTTATGACCAGGTTTAGGCCTTGCTATAAATTACCCTCTGGCAGTCCGTGTGCTTAAACAGAAATCTACGAATGACTATGCTTGATAAAGACTCATAGGAGTCGAAATGTCGCACAGTTGGTGAATAAACTCTGAAACTACACTGAAGACATTGAGTGCTGCAGTCTTCCTTCATTTTTCATGATGTCTTGGGGCCCAAAAGTCTAGGGCCTGACGCTGCAAGCACCGCCACCACATGGACCGACCAAATAGGAACCAGGAGTAGTGCTGTCTTCCCTTTGGACTTAAACAGAAATCTATGGCATGATGATGTGAGTACAGTACAATGGATCTGCGTTCATTTGAACTGACTGTATCATAAAACACTATGATGCAGTTAGTTCAGGTCAGGGAAGCCACGGTAAGCCCAGGAGATGTGGCCGACACATGGAGATATGTTATATCAATGTACAGGGTGGGCCATTTATATGGATACACCTTAAAATAGGAATGGTTGGTGATTTTAACTTCCTGTTTGTGGCACATTAGTATATGTGAGGGGGGAAACTTTTCAAGATGGGTGGTGACCATGGTGGCCATTTTGAAGTCGGCCATTTTGAATCCAACTTTTGTTTTTTCAATAGGAAAAGGGTCATGTGACACATCAAACGTATGGGTAATTTCACAAGAAAAACAATGGTGTGCTTGGTTTTAACGTAACTTTATTCTTTCATGAGTTATTTACAAGTTTCTGACCACTTATAAAATGTGTTCAATGTGCTGCCCATTGTGTTGGATTGTCAATGCAACCCTCTTCTCCAACTCTTCACACACTGATAGCAACACCTAGCTAGCACAGGCTTCCAGTATCCGTAGTTTCAGGTGCTGCACATCTCGTATCTTCACAGCATAGACAATTGCCTTCAGATGACCCCAAAGATAAAAGTCTAAGGGAGTCAGATCGGGAGACCTTGGGGGCCATTCAAATGGCCCACGACGACCAATCCACTTTTTCAGGAAACTGCTCATCTAGGAATGCTCGGACCTGACACCCATAATGTGGTGGTGCACCATCTTGCTGGAAAAACTCAGGGAACGTGCCAGCTTCAATGCATAAAGAGGGAAACACATCATCATGTAGCAAATTTGCATATCCAGTAGCCTTGAGGTTTCCATTGATGAAGAATGGCCCCACTATCTTTGTACCCCATATACCACACCATACCATCATTTTTTTTGTTCCAACAGTCTTGGAGGGATCTATCCAATGTGGGTTAGTGTCAGACCAATAGCGGTAGTTTTGTTTGTTAACTTCACCATTCACATAAAAGTTTGCCTCATCACTGAACAAAATCTTCTGCGTAAACTGAGGGTCCTGTTCCAATTTTTGTTTTGCCCATTCTGCAAATTCAGTGCGCCGATCTGGGTCATCCTCGTTGAGATGCTGCAGTAGCTGGAGTTTGTAAGGGTGCCATTTGTGAGTAGCTAATATCCGCCGAAGGGATGTTCGACTAATGCCACTCTCCAGTGACATGCGGCGAGTGCTACGCTGTGGGCTTTTGCTGAATGAAGCTAGGACAGCCACTGATGTTTCTTCATTAGAGACAGATTTCATGCGTCCACATTTTAGCAAATCCAACACTGAACCAGTTTCACGAAACTTAGCAAGCAGTTTGCTAACTGTAGCATGGGAGATGGGTGGTCTCCTAGGGTGTCTTGCATTGAAATCTGCTGCAATGACCCGGTTACTGCGTTCACCAGACATCAACACAATTTCTATCCGCTTCTCATGTGTTAACCTCGGCGACATGTCAATGGCTGTAAACAAAGAGAAACTTGTAAATAACTCATGAAAGAATAAAGTTACGTTAAAACCAAGCACACCATTGTTTTTCGTGTGAAATTCCCAATAAGTTTGATGTGTCACATGACCCTCTTCCTATTGAAAAAACAAAAGTTGGATTAAAAATGGCCGACTTCAAAATGGCCGCCATGGTCACCACCCATCTTGAAAAGTTTCCCCCCTCACATATACTAATGTGCCACAAACAGGAAGTTAATATAACCAACCATTCCCATTTTATTAAGGTGTATCCATATAAATGGCCCACCCTGTAGAACACTAAAGGATTTTTCTTTAAACCAACGACCTCTATGATGTAATTACAGACCTAGCCAAGGACCCTCCACTGGTGTCAATATCCTGTAGGCACTTGACCTCATAGTCCATGGTCCATGGATCCTAGCGATCATCCTTGGGTCCCATATATGATGCAGTTACATATCTGAGGGATATGAACATGTTACTGAGGCAAAATCTTCTTCTAGTGAGGACCTTGAACTATATAATATGAATGTTGATATTTTTTTTGTACAGCTGCTTTTCATTTTATACTACATTAAGCAGACATTACTTTTGCTGGTTTTGCTTCTGACTTGAAGTGATGTGATCATCGCAGATCAATAGCATCCAAGAGGGAAGGAGTGGGGATTTGTGTAAGTTATTTGAGGATGAGGATGTAAGGCTGGATATCAAAGGCCCTCGCATTGTGTTTATTGAACTCTCCCCGAGGTTATGAATATTTACACAAGCTTTAGATAAACTTCGCCAGACGTGAATCATTGATCACCATGTACAAACTGGCAGGATGCTTGAGTTCATTGTCATCAAGCAGATATCTGAAATGTTTTCATTTGCAGTTCATTTGGAAACAAAATCGGAGTGGTTGTGTGCAGCGCGCGGTTTTACCGCACGTGTTCGCAGGGTCAGCTCAGCGGACACATCGGGAAATATTTTCACACAATATATTTGAAACAAATGGCCTTGTTGCAAGTATCAGATAACCAGTGGCTGACATGGGGAACAAGCCCACATTTTTAAATTTTAAGGGCTTTTCCAGGAACATTGAAAGGTTTTTTCCAGGAATAAATAACTTTTCACAGGTACCCATAGCCTGACTCCGCTGTTGAAAGAATCATACTTACCTGCTCCCCGCTGCTTCAGTCCTGCTTGCTGGCTCTTGTGTGTCCATTTTCTGATCCCCGGTTTGTTTACTTCTGGCTGGGCATAGTCACCTGCTCTACTGAAGCCAATGGATGGCTTCAGCTGAGCAGGTGACCATGTCCAGAAATAAACCAGCCATTGCCCAGAAGATGGACACACAGAAGCCAGTACGCAGGACTGAAAAGTACAAACCTTTTAATGGCAGAGGCAGGCTGCAGGCATCACTTCAAACTCCTTTAAAGGTGAACTAGAATAAAAAAAAAAGGAAAAGAAGGTCCATTCTCAGTACCTCTATTCTGGAAAATTACACTTGAAGAGACAGACCCAAAGCCTGAGGCTGCAGTACTCAGAGATCCTGACTAGGGTTCAGTAAATCGGGTTCGGATTGCTGCATCTGAATCTGATTGTTTTAGAAACTTTGTCAAGACTATGGGCTCCGTCCTACTTTAACATGTATGGCCTCCGCGGAGGTCTTTCCAAAGTTTCAGCAAATATCGCGAAACTTACTTCGTCTCGCTTTTATTACAGGTCAGTTCATTTATTCACATAAATTAGTGTATTAAAATACTAAGCTGAACTTGGCTTCATCCCTCATTAATGAAATTTCGCTCAACCCTAATCCTGACCAAGGTTTAGGTGTGTGGCTTAAATAGGGTTTTCCAGGATTTTTTAAAAAACTGGCTTCTTTCTTTCAAAATCAATGCCACCCCTGTCCACAGGTTGTCTGTGGGATTGCAGCTCAGATGTATTCACTTTAGTGGAGCCAAGTTGCAATACCACATGCAATTAGGGTTGCCACCTTTCCCAACAAAAAATATCTGCCAAGTTAAGCTACACCCCAAGGGGTGTGTGGTTGTGGGGGCGTGGCTTAACACAGGGTGTTAAGTCGGTATGTCATAATGTGTCTTCCAGTATTAATAGTGCGCCCCCCAGAATGGATAATACCCCAATTGGCATCCTCCAGTAATAGTAATGCCCCCATTAGTGCCTTTAGTAATAGTAATGCCCCCATTAGTGCCCCCTAGAAATAATAGTGCCCCCAGTAATATTAATGCCCCCATTAGTGCCCCCCAGAATTACCAATGCCCGCATTAGTGTCCCATTCTCTTCTCTGTGCAAAAAAAAGCACTCACCTCCTCCAATTGATGGTGCCGCTGTGAACACTCGCTGCTCACTGGAAGCTCAGGACCGACCTGCGCTCAGCGTGATGACGTCTCGCAGTTCCTGTCCTGCACATCCAGTCAGAGGTGAGTTTTTTTTTTTTCTTCTTAACACAAGGAAGGGGGATCGGGAGTTAAAGGCTGTACTAAGGAGCGCTCCACAATGGAAGCACTCATTAGTAACAGTCCACATAGGAATACCGGCAATTATTATTGCCGGTATAAAAAAAAATACCAGCCCCGGCAGGGGCAGTAAATTGCCGGATTGGCCAGTGAGTTACCGCTCGGTGTTAACCCTACATGCAGGCTGTGGACAGGTTTGGTGCTATTCCTGGAATGAAGCAGCCATGTTTTTATAAGAAGAAGCTGACAGCCAGAGGAGATGGAGCAGGGACTTTGTGTGGTTCAGGACTGATGATGGAGACGTTCCAGAGAAGCTCAGAGAATGCCCTCAGTGAATAACCAACTGGGTGCCAACCCTAACTTGAAGTGATCTCAGTATAATAAAAATAGAAGCAAGCCTTCAGTCAATGGTGAGAAGGGCGAGAGAGGTGGTGGAGGGAGGAGGGGATAGTAGAAAGAAGGGCTACCTGACATAAGCCCTTATGTGCTTTTTATCACTTATTTTGTATATCTCAATAGATTTGTGGCTTGGTGGAGTTCTGAAATGTGCAAAATGTATCAAAGGCATAGTACAGATTATTAATTATGTCAAAAAGAGATGGCAGAAATAAGATAAGTTCCACATATATTTTACTCCTGCAAATTTATTACATTTGCTGCAGTTTCAGATATTTTTATAAATGTGTGCAACATATGGTATAGCAGAGTGAAAATATTTAAAACAAGGGGTAACATGCATGTCACATAATGTTCTTAGGAAGCCAAAAACTTCTCCATAAATCAACTATTTTTAGACTAGTGAATGTTGTGTTCTATGTACCCGTAGCATATGTGCAGACCATGCAGATTTCTCGGTTGTGGTTCGAGCTCTGCTCTATGGAGAGATGGTTCTCCAACTTGATGAGGAGTGAGCCTTCAGGATATCCCTGTATATTGAATGAATGTTTTCTACAGTTTTTTTTTCCCAGAATGTCATTGCCAGATTGTCTTAAACCCAGGGGCTCCTGGATGGGGGGCAGAAACCTTACCAGTTAAGCCACTGATTTAACTGTAGTCCATGTAAGGATTTTCTCTGACTGAAAACCTCAATGGTATTCTTCCCATGCACTTTACATACTGGCTTTACATATACATCATTATATATACCAGGAAGTTTGTTTGTTTTTGTTTAAGGATAACAACAAAAGTATATGTCATGGTCAGTGGGTATGGAACCACTTTGTCAACCAACTGGTTTGAATTTCGGATAATCCTAAGGGCATTATCCTGGCGGTTCCCTGGTATTCACCCTTTAACACCTATACAGGGATCTGGACATCAGTGCAGTGCAGTGGAGCCACCAGGCCACTAGCTCCTGAAGTAGTCCCGGTGTGGTTAATAGCTGACCCATGGAGGTCAGGGAAACAGATGAGAAGCACTGAGGGATCCGTCACACTCATAGTTAATAACAAACTGAGGTCAGGGTAGGCAGAGTTTGTGAAACAAGTCCAAAGGTCAGGGCAGGCAACAAAGAGTCAGAATGGTGCAAGCACCGGTCAGATCAGGTGGCAGAGGGTCAGAATCCGGAAATCAGGCAGAAATTGGTAAATGGGCAGACTAATGAAATACAATATCTTTGCTAGAGCTAGCATCCTAGATACAACTATTGCTCAGACAGAGACAAACAGCACGGCATAGATAGCAAAGGCTGATTAACAGAATATAAAGCCACACAGATGCACACAAAACCAAAGGAGGGTAAACCCTTGCAATGCCGCAGAATGTGGTGAGGTTCATTGAAGAATATTAAAGTATGCTATCTTTGTCAACAGACCTGAAACAGACGCCAGGTGAGTGGATTGGTGCCTGCTGCATGGGAGCAACCAGGCCCTACCTCCTGGAGTAATCTCTGTGTGATTTATAGCTGACCCATGGGGGGTCAGAGACTGAGGTACAGAGATCTGAAGGATCAGTCAAAATCATAGTCAGAGACAGACAGAGTTCGAGCAATCCGGTAGTCAAGGCAGGCAGCGAAAGTGAAGCATCCTGGCCCAAGAGTTGCATTATACTTATTTTATGGAGATTATTGTAAATTCTGTTCTACAGTTGGCAGAATTGGTTTGCTTAAGGCAACTGGCTGGAGAATTTAGTCCTCCTGTACTCTATGATCGATAACTTTTGATGAGGCTTTAAAAACAAAAGTTTTATCTAACAAAGAAGTATCTTTGTTGTGGCAATGTGAACATTGAGGTGGTGTTTCCCCAGGTTCCAGTCCGGGACTTAGGGCACGCTCATGTCCAGGGATCCTATTTAATCCTGCTACTGGATCTTGGGTGTGTCTCACTCTGGAGAGTGTGCAGACAGAGGCCTGGTGAGGCTCTGTCAGTGTGGTCTCAGCTAGGCAAGGCTGAGGGGACACGAGGCTAGGCAATAGCCTGGACTTTGGGGGACTTGCACACAGAAGGCTGGAGTGGCTCCGTGTGGTCTGAGCTGGGAGGGCTGAGAGACCACTATCCCCCAAGAGACACTGGTGTGGGAGCAGCCTGGAGGTTGGGCTGGGAAAGCCGCATCTCATCACGGGTGTGAACTGTGGCACGCTTTAGGTGAGTCAGGGAAACCTATGTGTTTAGATAGGGCCCAGACGGGCAAGGTATTTTATTTTGGCTTTGTGTGTTTTTCTTTATGCCGTGTGCCACAATAAAGCACAGTTTGGCCCCTAAATACTGGTGTCTGTGAAGAAGTGTGTGATTGCAACACCCCGGAAAAGAGCTAATCCCCCACAATGTGTTGAAGATCACTTTACTCCACATGGTCTCCCCATGTGCTGCAATATTACCAAACAAAGTGGAAAATGTACATGTCATAAAAACTGGATTGGGGCATCAGGACCTTTTGTAATGTGTGGTTAGGAACAGTGTTCGCTCTAAGCTAAAACCCAAAACCCAACAAACCCAAAAACAGTTTCATCTATCTACAGGGCGTAGAATTTTTATCTTTTCAGTTTGATGAGTAGTGGAGTCAGGCAACACTTGAAAAGGGCCTCATTTTGATCTTTGCTGTATATGCACCGATCCTGGTAATATTCCCATAAAAGACCTTTCTTCAAAAGAAGAAATTATAAAAACAATATTTTATTGCTACCCTTCAATATCTATGCATGATCATTTTTAATCTTAAAGGTGTTTTACAGGATTACCATAATTTTAATAGATATGTTCATGTAACTTACCCCATGTTCATCTTCCCCATGCTCTTTTTCACATTGTATTCTCCTGACACGTTTTCAACATGTAATCAAATTACTCTGGTTTCTTTCCACCCCGTATGTAGCACTTCCTGTTGCTGTATCTACAGTGAGCACCCACGGAGCAGGTGCAGATGATGAGAGTGGTAGTAGCCCTGATGAGGTGTTATGTCACAGTATACTCACTCAGGCTGTTGCTCCTTTGGGATCCTTGCAGTGGAAGCGTGGTTTGAAGAAACAGGCCAGGAGTAAACCTATAAAAGTCTCTCTTTACTTAGTGCTAAATATAATTTGTGGCACATTGAGCGGTATTAAGTACAAAGTGAAGTTTCTGGCACCAGATGAGGAGGTATAGTGGTTGGTTGCATGGCAATTTAAAGGCACTGGGAGGCACTTGTGGAGATTAGTGTCCATTGTGTAGAACAGGCTTGGAGTTAGTCTGGCCTGGATGTTAGCTAGGTGATGGGTGTTTGAGCCTTAGCCCCTCACCTGCAGCAATGTCTGTAAAACTGTGATTTCACTGATCACTCTGCTTACTTGGTACACTGTAACTTCTTAGAAGCAGTGTTCTTAATGGTGATGATCTCTCCAGAGTGCAAGTCTCACAGGAGTATGGATATGACTATGGTAGGAGCTTGGGCATATGCTTCCTTCCTCCACACTCTCTCTCAGTCAACTCCCACCGAGAGGGGAAGAACAGGGTGGTTATCCCCATTCCTGCCAACCATTGTCAACCATTCCTTCTCTGGTTAAATTGCAGATGCCTCCAGGTCTAGGATACTGCATATCCAACCAAACCCATGATGCACTTCTCTTTTCTCTGTCACAGCTCCAGCACCACCCCTAACAACACCCAGCTAGATTATAGCTCTTCCCACCCAGCTAGTTACACAGACACTCCCCTATCACTGCCCTGGCCACGGACATAACTAGTGATGAGCAAAGTATTAAAAAATTCAATTCGGCTGCTTTGCCAAAATTAACAAAAAAATCCGCTTTGTGATGAATTACTTTGTCACGAAGCTCGTTTATGTGTAAGTAGTGGGTGCAATGACAGGGAGCTCCCCGTCATTGTACCCCTCAGATGCTGTGTTCATAAATGATCAAGGAATTGCCACGGCGGGGTGTGGGGGGAACCCCCCACCGTGCCTCAGTGTTCGCTGCAGCGCAGGAAAGCAGGGAACAGGGAGCAGGACACCTCCTAATGCGACCTTGAAGATCTCCCTAAACTCCTAATGCATGAGCCGCCTCAGAAGGTAAGGGGGATCATGCTCTCCAACCTAGAACCCTAGGTATCCCTGCTATGCCCTAAGCCTGAAGACAGGGCAGAGACCACCCATTCATCCAGCACAATGGATGCATGGTGTCTCCAGAAGCCCAGCAGCTGGCCACCAACTAGACAGGGTTCACAGCCGAACGACAGGTAAGTAACAAAAGGCAATAGACAACCTAGGTTACCAGAACTTACCTGCCGCCGACGAGATGGACCGGAAACGCACTGTCTAGATGTTTGCTTAAACCCCTCCGGGAAAGCAGCCCCCTTACGGAGGAAACACACTACAACACAATAACCTCCAAACAAGGCCCACACCATAACAACATACACCAGGTGGGAGAGGGAAAACAGAAACACGCCGGAGGGGACACACAGACAGAGCAAGGGAAACAATATAATAAATAAGGGTGACTCACACAGACATAATCACAAACAGCCCAGGTCGTGACAGGAATCTTATATAAATAAGAGAGTTTAAAAATAAAAACTAATAAAATAATACTTACCTGATTTATTTGCTTGCGATGGGCCGGCCGCCTCCATCTTGCTTGAAGGTCTGGAGCGAAATCTTGCACTGCCCGAGATGACGTCATCCTCATCACCCCAGCCGGCAAAGACGTGATCACGATGGCCCGCCGCAAGCAAATGGATCAGGTATTAATTTTTTTGTTTTTTACCCTATTTCAGTTAAAATTGATTCGCTACTGTGAAGCACGAGGAAATTTGGCTTTGGAGCGAATCAAATTTATCCTGAAATTCGGATCGAAGTCAATAACATCACAGGACATAAGAAAGAGCTGCATGGACATGGTCATGTGACCTCAGCCCAGAACGGGAGATAGGAGCAATAAAGATAAAAAAATATTTTACAAGATTACAGCTATTTTCATGAATTATTATAAAGGATGATGGTGCAAACCACAAAACCCCTTTAATGGAAATCTGGCTACATTCATTTAATTAGCAGCAGAATGGAAAAATGGCATGTTGAATTAGAGCGGCAGTATTATATCAAGAGAGGAAATTAAATTAGTTGTGTTGTGGACTGTGGAATGTGAACATTTAATTGCCATAAAAAGTTTTGGGAATAAAAGTTTACTACGTTTTCTGGACATAATGCAGAGTATGAGGACCGATAGGCCGCTTTCACACGAGCGAGTTGTACACTCCGGACTCGGAACGTAAGTATAAGGGCTCATGCAAAAGACCGTATGTATTTTGCGGTCCGCAAAAAATACGGATGACGTCTGTGTGCATTCCGTATTTTGCGTAACGGAACAGCTGGCCCCTAATAGAGCAGTACTATCCTTGTCCCAATAATAGGACATGTTTATGATGCTATGTAACCCTTACAGTTCTGGAATGTTTTGGATAACACTGACAGAATTATTCACAAAAGAAAAAAAGTAGCAGCACTTACGAATCTATAGCAAAAAGTCTCTATGGTGGTGGATACCAGTCTGTAGCATCCCCAAATCATCCAGAATAAATCAAAAATAAAACTGCACCACTCGACGGTCTTCAATTCATGCTGGTATACCGTGTCCACCAAAAATTGGAATTGCAAAATTTGAGATTTTTGGTGAATAAACCAGCATGAATTGAAGACTGGCAAGTACTGACAGCATTATGTCAGTGTTATCCAATACATTCCAGACCTCTAAGGCCTCTTTCACACGGACGTCATGTTTTTGACCTGGATAAGATGCGGGTGCGTTGCGGGAAAATGCACGATTTTTCCGCGTGAGTGCAAAACATTGTAATGCGTTTTGCACGCGCATGAGAAAAATCTGCATTTTTGGTACCCAGACCCGAACCCGGACTTCTTCACAGAAGTTCAGGTTTGGGTTAGGTGTTGTGTAGATTTTATTATTTTCCCTTATAACATGGTTATAAGGGAAAATAATAGCATTCTTAATACAGAATGTTTAGTAAAATAGCGCTGGAGGGGTTAAATTTAAAAAAATAATAATTTAACTCACCTTAATCCACTTGCTCGCGCAGCCCGGCTCGTCTTCTTTCTTCTTCTTTGAGGAATAGGACCTTTGATGACGTCACTGTGCTCATCACATGATCCATCACATGATCCATCACCATGGTGATGGATCATGTGACGGACCATGTGATGACCGCAGTGACGTCACCACAGGTCCTTTTCCTGTGCACAGCAAAGATGAAGACAGAAGAGAAGCCGGGCTGCGCGAGCAAGTGGATTAAGGTGAGTTAAATTATTATTTTTATTTTTTTACCCCTCCAGCCCTATTGTACTAAGCATTCTGTATTCAGAATGCTATTATTTTCCCTTATAACCATGTTACAAGAGAAAATAATAATGATCGGGTCCCCATCCCGATCGTCTCCTAGCAACCGTGCGTGAAAATCGCACCGCATCCGCACTTGCTTGCGATTTTCACGCAGCCCCATTCACTTCTATGGGGCCTGCGTTGCGTGGAAAACGCACAATATAGAGCATGCTGCGATTTTCACGCAAACGCACAAGTGATGCGTGAAAATCACCGCTCATGTGCACAGCACCATAGAAATGAATGGATCCAGATTCAGTGCGGGTGCAATGCGTTCACCTCACGCATTGCACACGTGCGGAAATCTCGCCCATGTGAAAGGGGCCTAAGGGTTACATAGCATCATAAATCAATATAATGCTATGCAACCCCGGTAGTGCTAGGACGGGAGCAGTGTTATACTCACGCTCCGAGTCCGGAGTGTACAACTCGCTTGTGTGAAAGCGGCCAATCTGTGAATAGCAATGGTGAATGGTGCAAAGCAGCAATGCTGTGTAAATACTGTATACTGCCACAATCCTCTGTAACAGGGACCCTTACCTACCATCTTCACATGGCTAAAATCCACAGCAGAAATAACAGTAGCAGATGAGTGGCTGAAAACAGGTCATTTTTGGTGGCAGCTCTTTGTAGGTTGGTGGAGGTTTTAGAGGAGTTTTTGCGAGAGTTTTTTGTTGAGGTTTATCTGCTTCCTCATTGACTTCTATCGAATCCACAATCAAATCTGCTTTAATGAAGTAACACATCACTTCTCAAGCATTTTTCAAATCAGCTACTGAAAAAAACCTGTACCATTTTCACACTGTGTGCACACAGTGAAGTTTATATCATTAAGACTGGTTTCAGACAAGCGAGTTCAAGAGTGTGTCTACGAGAGCTCCCGTCCTGACCTCCCAGCACTGATAGGATCGCATAGCATTATATCGATTTATGATGCTGTGTAACCCTTAGGCCCCTTTCACACGGGGGCGAGTTTTACGCGCGGGTGCAATGCGTGAGGTGAACGCATTGCACCCGCACTGAATATGGACACATTCATTACTATGGGGCTGTGCACATGAGCGGTGATTTTCACGCATCACTTGTGCGTTGCGTGAAAATCGCAGCATGCTCTATATTGTGCGTTTTTCACGCAACGCGGGCCCCATAGAAGTGAATGGGGCTGCGTGCAAATTGAAAGAAGGTGCGGATGCGGTGCGATTTTCACGCATTGTTTCTAGGAGATGATCGGGATGGGGACCCAATCATTATTATTTTCCCTTATAACATGGTTATAAGGTAAAATAATAGCATTCTTAATAGAGAATGCTAAGTAAATTAGGGATGGAGGGGTTAATTTTTTTTTAATAATAATTAAACTCACCTCATCCACTTGTTCGCACAGCCCGGCTCGTCTTCTTTCTTCTTATTTGATGACCTGGGAGGAAAAGGACCTTTGGTGATGTCACTGCGCTCATCACATGGTCCACCACCATGGTGATGGACCATGTGATGGACCATGTGATGAGCGCAGTGACTTTACCAAAGGTCCTTTTCCTTCCAGGTCATCAAAGAAGAAGAAAGAAGGCGAGCCGGGCTGCGCGAACAAGTGAATGAGTTTAATTATTTTATTTTTATTTTTTAACCCCTCCATCTCTAATTTACTTATCAGTCTGTATTAAGAATGCTATTATTTAAAAAAATTACTAAATCTACACAACACCTAACCCAAACCCGAACTTCTGTGAAGAAGTCCGGGTTCGGGTCTGGGTATCAAACATGCCGATTTTTATCACGCGCGTGCAAAACGCATTAAAACGCTTTGCACTCGTGCGGAAAAATCTTGCATTTTCCCACGATGCACCTGCATCCTATTCGGCCCTCACACGCGACGCCCGTGTGAAAGAAGCCTTAGAGTTCTGGAATGTATTGGATAACAATGACAAAATACTCTCAGTACAATACATCCTAACGCATCAAACTCGCTCGTGTGAAACTAGCCTAAATTGGTTTTCCGAGACTTTAAGGGCTCATGCACACAAATGTATTTTCTTTCTGTGTCTGTTCATTTTTTTTTTTGCGGACTGTATGCGGAACGATTCATTTCAATGGGTCCGCAAAAAAATCGGAAGTGACTCCATGTGAGTTCCATTTCCATAGGTCCGTATGTCCGTTCTGCAAAAAAAATGGAACATGTACTATTATTGTCCGCATAACGAACAAGGATAGTACTGTTCTATTATGAGCTGTTCCAAATACGCGATGCACACGGACGTCATCCGTATCTTTTGCGGACCCATATTTTGCGGACCACAAAATACATACGATCATGTGCATAAGCCCTAATACTGATGACCTATCCTCTGGATAGGTCATCAGTATCTGATGGGGGTCAGACACCTGGGACCCCCACCGATCAGCTTTTTGAGAAGACAATGGTGCTTGCAGTTGCGCCACGGCCTTCTCTCGGCTTTTCAGTCACATGGTCTAGGCGTAGCTCAGCCCCATTCAAGTGAAAGGGGCAAAGCGCTATACCAAGCACAACCACTAGACAATGTACAGCTATACAATGTTGTGCCAGTGCCTTCTCAAACAGCTGATCAGCGGGGGTCCCGGGTGTCAGATCCCCACCGATCAGATACCGAGGACCTATTCTGAGGACAGGTCATCAGTATTAAAGTCTGGGGAAACAGTTGGTGCAGTACTGAATGTGGATTTAGCTGTAAAAAAAAAGCCAAATTTCTCCTGCTGAATCACTGGCAGATTTTATCCATGTGAATATACCCCAAAGCTGGTATGTTCTTATGTGTCAGAGGGGCTAGTGGCACAGAAGTCACTGCTGGCTTTTGCTGATGTTTTTCTTCATTTTTGTGTTTTTAGTGATGTTTTTTGCACCAGAATTTTTTTTTTAAGTAAAAATGCCATCTCCAGATGTTATCTGAAGGTCTATGGTAAAAATGAAATGCAGGGCACAACAGCGTTTTTTGCTCTTTTTTGGTCTTTCTGACTAAAGAGCACAGCATGCTGGAGCTCTTGGCAGTTTTCAGACATCACCTTTTCTATAGAGAGGAAATGCCATGACGTAAATAATGGTGCCAAATTTGTGTGTGGAGGGGCCCTTAGTGTTTTTGTGGTGTTTTTGCTGTATTTTTATACATACAGTGAAACTTTAAAGTCCATAGTAAATGATGCACCACATGGTGTTTGTTCGTGTTGCATTTTTGGTGTTTCTATTATAAAGTGCAGCGTTCGCTAGACTGCTGTTTTTTTCTTAGGCATCTTTATAGGATTTAAAAAACTCCCGAAAAACTGTCTGTTTAAAATTCCAATAAAAGAAACACTAAAAAAAGCAGAAAAAAATTGAGAGAAAACAAGTGCAGGAAAAAAAAAAGGTAAAAAAGCCGACAAGAAATCACATTTGTGAAGGAAGCCTTAAAGGCTATGTACACCTTTTGGAGTAAATTTTTTTAATGATTGCATTTAACTTATTTTTGGCTAAAAATCATATTTTCAATTGGCCTTTATTAAAAATATTGAGCTGTTCAGTCACAAAGGGTTAACTGTTTTTCTAACTGTGTGACTGGTACTTTCACTTTCACTTTGTTCTTATCAGTAAGATAAGGAATGAGCTTTAATGAGTGTTTATAATGTGAGAGAGCAGAGATAAGTAGTCCCTCTGCTCCTAAGATGAAGGAAAAGACAAATAATCCACAGGCAGCTAGTAGAACATGTCAACTCTGTACAGAAAAAAGGACTCCATATTGTTAATAAAGACCAACTGAAAAACGATTTTTAGCTCAAAATAAGTATAATGCAATAATAAAAAAAAATTGCCCCCAAAGGTGTACATAGCCTTTAAGAACACTGCCTATTTGGTACTTCAGGACGCAGCACTTTATTTTTATTTTTTTGCATAACCATATTTTATGGCATTTCCTGTGTCCATGTCATCCATGCAACATACACTTACCTAAAGAATTATTAGGAACACCTGTTCTATTTCTCATTAATGCAATTATCTAGTCAACCAATCACATGGCATTTGCTTCAATGCATTTAGGGGTGTGGTCCTGGTCAAGACAATCTCCTGAACTCCAAACTGAATGTCAGAATGGGAAAGAAAGGGGATTTAAGCAATTTTGAGCGTGGCATGGTTGTTGGTGCCAGACGGGCCGGTCTGAGTATTTCACAATCTGCTCAGTTACTGGGATTTTCACGCACAACCATTTCTAGGGTTTACAAAGAATGGTGTGAAAAGGGAAAAACATCCAGTCTGCGGCAGTCCTGTGGGCGAAAATGCCTTGTGGATGCTAGAGGTCAGAGGAGAATGGGCCGACTGATTCAAGCTGATAGAAGAGCAACGTTGACTGAAATAACCACTCGTTACAACCGAGGTATGCAGCAAAGCATTTGTGAAGCCACAACACGCACAACCTTGAGGCGGATGGGCTACAACAGCAGAAGACCCCACCGGGTACCACTCATCTCCACTACAAATAGGAAAAAGAGGCCACAATTTGCACGAGCTCACCAAAATTGGACTGTTGAAGACTGGAAAAATGTTGCCTGGTCTGATGAGTCTCGATTTTTGTTGAGACATTGAAATGGTAGAGTCCGAATTTGGCGTAAACAGAATAAGAACATGTATCCATCCTCTGATGGCTACTTCCAGCAGGATAATGCACCATGTCACAAAGCTCGAATCATTACAAATTGGTTTCTTGAACATGACAATGAGTTCACTGTACTAAAATGGCCCCCACAGTCACCAGATCTCAACCCAATAGAGCATTTTTGGGATGTGGTGGAACGGGAGCTTCGTGCCCTGGATGTGCATCCCTCAAATCTCCATCAACTGCAAGATGCTATCCTATCAATATGGGCCAACATTTCTAAAGAATGCTAGTAGCACCTTGTGGAATCAATGCAACGTAGAATTAAGGCAGTTCTGAAGGCAAAAGGGGGTCCAACACCGTATTAGTATGGTGTTCCTAATAATTCTTTAGGTGAGTGTACATTTACAGCTCATCCTGGGAAGAGGTTAAAAGAGTTCTCCAGGAGTGCAATATTGATGAATAGTGTCGAGCGAATCGAAGTCAAATGAATTGAATTAGATCCGAATTTCAGGAAAAATTTGATTTGCTACAAAATCGAATTTCCTTGAACTTCCTGGCAACAAATCAAAAACATACTCTCCTCATCCATTTGGGTGCAAAGAAGCCATTGCAGCCATCTTGATTGAGGATACCGCATGAAATCTCTCACAGAAGTCTTATGATGTCACCATGCCGGCGATCCCACCCTCCGGGCCCCTGCGGCGGACCACGAAAGACCCCAGATTTTCCCTATTGACTTCAATGAGAAAATTTAAATTGCTGTCATTCTCACAGTATTTAAGACAGAACTTTTTATTTTAAATCGTAACAAAACAATACAAGGACCATTCCCAATAAAGGACTTAACCCGGCCAATCTCCCACACCACACCCCCTTCTACATTCATAGTACCCATTCATGCACATCCATACACTATTTACATGTTTACATATAAACATATTTACATAACTAAATAGGACAAAACTAAAAGAATAAATAAATTAAAAGACAACAATATTAACAATATATACAGGACCTATCCTTAACCCTAAATCTAACTACTAACCCATCACACGTCCCCACCTAACACACCAAACCGGTCTCCCACAGAATTTCAAAGAGGATAACCCCGAGCTTCTCCAGTTCCATAGTTCTTCCCCAGTCTGACTGGCGCTGACCGGTTAGAATTTTTTAAATTTTTTATATATTTATATATTTTTGTCTTTTTTTAAATACACATATATATATACATATATACATAACCCTCCCCCCCAAAACCCCCCTCCCAACCTGACTAACCACAAAAACATTAAGTCCCTATATAATCAACTTATACGTATACATATCATATAATTCTTAGACAATACATGACACAAAATCCAACTTTTCAGCTATGGTTCAGTGCCTGTGAACCAAACCGTCCTGCTTCATCATAAAACAAAACAAAAATCTAATAGTGTCATGCCAGCCCACCACCAGGGCTGAGAGTTACTCGGTTAGTGTACCCTGAAACGAAAACCCCTCCACCGATGAGAGACTTTAGGGCCACCCAACCTTTTGTTCTCAAGAGAGCGCACTTTATCCAGGTCACCCATGATGCTCCTATATACCGTCTCCACTGGGAGGACTTTAGAACCCGTCGACACTAGACACCTTGCGCACCAAATGTGATACCTGACCACTAACTAGGAATAAAGTGCAACTGTCCCGTCCACCCAGATCTTTGAACGCACCATAGGCCCACTCTGCATAGGATAGGGCAGCCAGCCTAGGCCAGCCGATGGAAATCCCCACCCTCTTGTAGACCTCTATATTAAAAGGACAGTGAAGCAAGAAATGGTCCATGCTTTCCAGCACAGCGCCGCACTCCTCGCGGGGACAACCCCTTTCCTCAGAGTTTCTACACTTCACAATATCCCTTACATATAGCTTACCATGGAAGCAGCGCCAAGCCACATCCCAAACTTTCAAGGGGATCCTCACCGAATTTAATAAAGTCAACCCGCCCTCTAGATCCCGACTTGGGCAATCCCTCAAGGCCAACGGAGGCTGGAAGAAGGTAGACAGGACCCTAAAATCAAGGGCGAACCTTGACTTGGTCTCTATTAGTGTTGAGCGCGAATATTCGAATAGCGAATATTAATCGCGAATATCACAACTTCGATAATTTACGAATATTACGAATATACTGCTATATATTCATTATATTGAATATTTGTAATTTTTTAAATCTGAACAAAATGATTCCTCCCTGCTTAAAATGCTTGTGGTCAATCAGTCATTGGCCCACAAGGAAGACGCAGGGAGGAATCATGACTTTAGATGTTGATAAAAGAGAATATTCTAAAAAACAAATATATAGCACTATAGCGAATATATTCATTTTGAAATTTTTTGGAATATTCGTCTTTTTTCTCTCTCTCCAAACAGTACAGTTAAACCCCTTTGGCATACTCCTCCCCACAAGCGTCCCCGTCACCATGGGAACGCCTGGTAGTTAGAATATACCATCGAATCTGAGTTAGATCGTGAAAACTCAAATCCGATGGTATATTCTAACACAGAGGCGTTCCCATGGTGATGGGGACGCTTGAAGTTAGAGTATACCAACAGGCGCATACATACTCGCCCTCTGCTGCCTGGCGGCACTTGACCTCTGACAGGGCACTGTGATCCACACAGTTAACCCCTCAGGTGCCGCATATTCTAAATACGAATATATAGCAGTATATTCTGTAGTGCTATATACTAGTTTTTGACCAACACCTTTTTTCGCATAAAAATTTGCATTATGCGATTTTTTTTTATTACTGATTTTTCACAATAAAACGAATATCTCGAATACGAATATTCGCGAATATATGATGAATATACTACCATATATTCGCAAAATATTGCAAATTCAAATATTGCCCCTGCCGCTCATTACTAGTCTCTCTCTTCCCTCCCAAGTCCCCATCGCTTTATAATTCTCAGGACCAGGGCAACATAAGCCGGGAGATATCTCTGCCTTGACGAGCGTTGGTCTTTCACACGCCCTCCCATTCCTGGAAGAAGGGCCGAAACCATTCCCTACAGGAATTTACCCACCAAGGAGCCCTCTCCATCCAGATGTTTGAAATGTTAGCTTTTCAGAAGGTATTCGTTAGAAATACCACTGGGTTGACCATATCCAACCCACCTAGTCTCCTTGGTCGGTAAGTGACATCTCTCTTGACTAGGTTCAGCCTGGTTCCCCATAACATCTGGAAAAAGAGGCTGTAGACCGTTGCCCAGAGAGAGCCTGGCAGGACACAGACAGTGCCCAAGTACAATAGTACCGGGATCAGATAAGCCTTGCACAGGTGAACCCTTTCCCTGAGGGTCAAAGACCAACCCTTCCAGCGGTCCACCTTTTGACCGACATCTTTCAGTCTGCCTTCCCAATTCTTCTGATGATAGTCCTCATTCTGGCCAAAATTGATGCCGAGAACTTTGACCATTTTCTGAGGCTCTGGGAGAGTGCCCTGGAGATCAAAAGCAGGATCTCCTTCTCCCAACCAAAGAGCTTCACATTTATCACGGTCGATCCGAGACCCAGAAACCTCTGAATAGCGGTCCACTTCCGACATCACCCACCCCACCTCCTCACCAGAAGAGGCGAAAATGGTGACATCATCCGCATACGCTACCACCCTCAAAGACTGTCCCCTTGCCCCCACCAGTTCCATCCCCACCCCTGCCAACGGTCCACGATCTACCCTTCTAATGAAGGGATCAATCGCAAACACATACAGCAAGGGGCTTAAGGGTCATCCTTGATGGACACCGGAAGCCACCTCGAAGGGCTGTCCTGACCAACCATTGACCAACGGGAAACTCTCAGCCCCTTTGTACAAAGCCTTTAGCCAATTCACAAACCTCCCCGGCAGACCGTACCACAAAAGGACTGTACTCGTGGTTCTGTACTCGTGGTTCACCTGGTCAAAAGCTTTAGCCTGATCCAAATTCAAAACAAACCCTATCCAAAGGCCCGCCCTGCTTCGCTCCACGGCCTCTCGGACACTGAGAACGGCGCTAAAAGTGCTCCGACCAGGAACTGTGCAGTGCTGAGACCCTGAAAGAAGTCTCGGTGCAAACTTAACTAATCTATTAAAAAGTGTTTTTGCCAGGATCTTTCTGTCCGTATTGAGAAGCGATATGGGTCTCCAATTCTCAATACGGGATGGATCTTTACCCTTTTACAGAATAATCAGGGCTGACTTACCCATTGACTTTGGTAAAGTGCCCGAGGAAAGACACTCATTAAAGACCTCATTCAATGGAGGAACTAACTGTTCCTTGAAAGTCCTGTACCACTCAGATGTTAAGCCATCTGGACCTGGCGATTTCTTGGGCCTAAGCCCTTCAATGGCCAGTCTCAATTCCTCTTCCCCGATTGGTTCAGACAAAACGTCAAGAAAGCTGAAAACTTGTCCCGATCTAGTTCTTTCCTACCCAAGAGGTGAGAGTAGACCTGACCACCTCCAGGATCCTTGATTTGGACCTATTCAGGGATCTTGTACTATCAATCAGGCCTGTCACCAGCTTACGTTTTACTGACATCTTACAGTTGCCATAAGGTTTGGGCAAGCGGTACTTCCTGAAATCCCTCTCGACAACCAAAGATGCGTACCTATCGTACTGACACCTCTTAAGTAAGGTCTTCACACGGGAGATATCCTCACGGCTACCTCCCGTCGAGACCAGACTTTCAAGTTTCTTCCTCAGTTCCTGGTACAGATGATTTCTGTACTGACACCTGAGGTACGAAAGCTCTCGGAAAAACCTTGCCGTCCTTGTTTTAAACATCTCCCACCACTCTGACTTACTGTTGCAGAGGTCCACTAATGGTTCCTGGCCCTGAAAGAACTCCTCGAAGGATTGTCTTATTGTCGCATCTTCCAGGAGAGATCTATAAATCGCTATAAATCAGGTATATCCAGGCCACTCTACCTTAGGGTACAGCCACATGGAGTGGCCATGCTGCAGGCTGGTTGTGGCCCAGCTGCCTTTCATTTAATATAATAATAATAATAATTATAATAATAATGCCGCGCGGCACCTTTAAACAGGGGCTGTTGCCGGTATGGGGTTTGGCTGGTTAGGTGGGGGCACAATATGCTGGCATACCCACTTGTCCAACCCTAGCGCTTTCCTGCCTTACAGGCGGGAGCCCTTCTGCGGCCATCTGCTTTTCCTCCTTTTCCACATAATATACTATTGATGAGTATATATCATCAGGAACATCCAGCTCCTCCTCTCTCTGCATCTTGCTGACTTTACTAAGACATGAAGGATCATTTGGAAGAAGTAACAGCAAAAGATGAGGATGGTCATCATTAAGACCTGGCCCCCTAAGGGGTGCAGCCTGGATGGTATTGGTTGGCAAGCTGGCACCGGAATAACAAAGGCTTCCATCTTATTAGTATTGAATTACATTTACGGCTGATGTAGGAATAAGTAAATTTAGGAATAAATATATAGAACCGTTGCAGAATAAGTCTCCCTGCACTCTCCCTACAGTCTCCCTGCACTCTCCTTGCAGTCTCCCTGTACCCTCCCTGCAGTCTCCCTTCACTCTCCCTGCACTCTCCCTCTCCAATATTCTTCTAATAATAATTTTCAGTAAAACTATCTCTACCGTATAAGCGCTTGCCACGTCTCTCCCTATGCTTAGCTCATGGGATAATGGTGGAGACTGAGCGGGATCAAGGTTTTATAGGGCTGTGACATCACAGGGGATGGCTATCTGCGGATTTTATGGCTGCATGGAATTATGGGTGATCTCGCTGTCACAAACACAGGGGGTGGGGTAGTGGCCACTGAACTCCACCCGCCCCCCTTTCTTTGCCTACTTGCCTCGCAAGTCCTAGCGACAAGGGACAACTGGTCGACAAACCCTTAGCTAGGATAGTACAGGGAAGACAAACAACACAAGTAACAGGAAAGTCAAACAAGCCGCGGCAATAACCAAGAGAGCAGAAAGGTAACGGAGGAGCAGGCAGAGAATCGTCAGGACAAGCCGAAGTCAAAACCAGGAGGGAACGCCAAGACCAAAGGATGAGACAGACGGGAAATCGGAAGCCAAGAAGGAACAACAAACCAGGTGAGTATCTCGCAGGAAGGACCTCAATAACAGGCAATCTGTGGCCAGCAGATTGCCTGTTTAAATAGGGCGCTGGTGGAGTCATGTGACTTGGTCAGCGTCACATGACTCCTGAGTTCTAATGCGGCCGAGCGCCGAGTGAGCCGCTCGGTGCTCAGCCCTCTTGTGGTTACCATGGGAGCGGGCGACACCGGGCGCGCTGATGACGCAAGCGCGCCCCGGCCGTCCCCGCTTCCGAACAGAGCGCATCGTGACAGTACCCCCTCCTCTATGAGAGGCCACCGGACCCAAGGCCCCAGGCAACAGCCTCTCAGGATGTTCCACATGAAATTTTTTGACAAGTCTAGTGGCGTGAACATCTTTAGCTGGTACCTAGGACCTTTCCTCCGGGCCATAGCCTTTCCAGTGCACCAGGTACTGTAAGGAGTTACGGACTCTTTTAACATCCAAGATTTTGGAAGCCAAAATTTCTCCGAATTATTAACCAGTACCGGCGGCGGAGAGGACTGTGAAGGAACAACAGGGGTAACATGTTTTTTCAGCAGAGATTTGTGGAAGACGTCATGGATGTGGAAAGATTCAGGTAACTTCAATCTAAACGACACTGTATTAATTACCTCCGTAATCTCGTATGGACCTATAAAACGAGGTGCAAATTATTTGGAGGCCACCTTAAGAGGCACATTCTTAGAGGATAGCCACACCTTCTCCCCAACCTGAAAATCCATCCCCTTAGAACGTTTCTTATTTGCTTTGATTTTTTTAAATATTTTGAGCTTTTTCTAGGTTTGACTGAACTTGAGCCTAAACTGTGCACAGTTCAGATGAGACCTTATCCGCCTTATGGTTAGACGAGGAGACAGATGATCCAGAATGAAAACGAGAATGGAAACCGTAATTACAAAAAAATGGGGAGACACCAGAGGAGGAATTCACATGGTTGTTTATCGCAAATTCGGCCAAAGGAAGGTATTTAACCCACAACTGTTGATCACCAGAGACATATGACCTGAGAAATTGTTCCACAGACCGATTAAGTTGCTCTGTCTGCCCGTTAGGCAGACGAAAAGGACAATGAGATTTGGCATCTCTGACAGAAGGCTCTCCAAAATCTAGACACGAACTGGACACCTCTATCAGACACAATGTTCTCGGGGACACCGTGCAAACGTACAATTTGTTCCACAAATACAGAGGCCAGAGTCTTAGCATTCGGAAGTTTAACAAGGGAAACAAAATGTACCACCTTACTGAACCTGTCGACCACTACCCAAACCACAGTTTTACCCAATTCACTGATAATAACTGGGGTATACGTTCCACCTATCAAATTATATCACGGTTACTTGGAACGCTATGAAAATCTGGTAAAACTAATGCTTTATTAATTCACAAGAAGGGAAAAGGGGAAGGGAAACTAACCTATATTAAAATTCTAGGACACCACCTGACCAGCAATGAGTCAGTTGAAAATGACGCATGAGGCCGCAATATGCGGTAACACTCCTCTGTGGATAGGGTCACTAGAAAATCCACTACTGGTGCGTTACTGGAGGCTGAATCACTATGCCTTGCGGCCGTTGTGGATCCAATCAACCTGAAGTATGCACCGTGGTGCGGAAAGGGTGCTCTGTACCATTACCAGCTGAGTGTGCCCTGGACTAAAATTAAATGGCTAATCCATTGATAAACATCTGCCCACAGAAGCCGACCTCAATTGAAACCATCCGTTCAGTGTGAATCAGATGTCTGAGTGTCGGCCCTGCAGGCACGAATCAAGGGACACTAATCTAAGCTGGATGGAGCAGACAAGCTTGATTGCAATTGCTCATCAACTGCAGAGGGCTGAGAACCACAGACCTCCACTGCAGTGTGAGCGCAATGCAAGTGACATGTGTCAAACATAAGTTCGTCCCCACTCAACGCTCGACGCGTTTCGCCATATCTGGCTCGTCAGGAGCATAAGTATGTGGGTATGGGACAAACAGACAAAGCTGCTGAACCTCCGTAGCAGAGGCTGCAGCTGTCAGCAGGTGGCAGATCTGTGATAAAGTTCATAGAAATATGGGACCAGGGTCTACTGGGAATGGTTAGAGGTCGCAGTTCACCAGCAGGACAAGTTCTAGGGGTTTTGGACTTGGCACACACCTCGCAGGCCAGCATATTGGACTTGACATCCTTAAATAGGGTAGGCCACCAATAAGAACTAGATACCAGCTCTTTAGTACTCTTGATACCAGGATGTCCACACAAAACAGAGTCATGACACTCACCCAATAGCTGAAGACGGAATTGTTCAGGAACAAACAACTTATCTGTTAGTGTGAGTGCCGGGGCCAGATGTTGTTTTGCCTTAATAAGAGCCGTAAGATCTTGGGACACGACTGCTACAAAGACACTAGCTGGCAATATAGTTTCAGGCGGTGCGTCCGTAGGCTGAAACGCACAGAAACTCCGGGATAGGGCATCTGCCTTCACGTTCTTACTTCCTGGCCTGAAAGTGATGGAGAAAGTGTGTAAAAAACTATGCCCATCTGGCTTGGCGGGTATTCAACCTCTTAGCAGATCCAAGATTTTTGTGATCAGTAACAATGGTAACACAATGTTTAGCGCCCTCAAGAAAATGTCTCCACTCCTCAAACGCCCATTTAATGGCCAGCAATTCACGATTCCCCACGTCATTTCTCTCGGTTGGAGAATTTTTTTTTTTGAAAAGAAGGCACAAGGCCTTAAATTGGTAAGACTAGCAGGACCTTGAGAGAGGACCACCCCCACTCCGTCCTCAGAGGCATCTACCTCCACAATGAAAGGTCTCTCTTGATCCGACTGAGTCAAAACTGGGGCGCAGCTGAAAGCCTTCTTAAAGGGGTTGTCCGGGTTCGGTGATTATTTGTAAATAGGCTGCTTTTCACTAACAGCCTACATATATGTGGGTTCTACCTTTATTTCTTTATTCTGATGCCCCCATTCCTCAGACTGGATTTGTCGACCGGAAGTGTAATTTTTGTTCAGCTGGTGACATACCGGGCTCCTTACTGGTGTGCTAAGCCTAGTCTTCCGCTTAGCAGAGAGCCCGGTGCACAGAGAGGCGTTATTCTGGGCTGAAGGAGGTTGATTTTGAGGCAGGGAACGCTGCTGTTTAGCATAGTGCACGCCTCTCATCTGCATGTACACCGCATGAATTCGGTAAGCACGCCTCCCATGTCCTGTAGACACGCCTCCCATGGTTGGGATTGAGACGACAATCTACAGAGTCGCACTGCCTTGCAGGACCCATAAGGCTGTGCGGCAGGAAATGACATAGAGGGAGCGCTGCAATGTAAACATTACCGAGCGCAGCTTCGGGGACCCGGTGGAGTGAAAAAAAAAAACTGGGAACCTTCAGGGGGACCTTACAGATACATTTAACGGTAAATACTAATGTTAGTTAAAAAGACTGTGATCCCGGACAACCCCTCAAATGTGTCTCAAATGCTTCAGTAGCCTCAACAGACCAGTTCTCCAGGTCTTCCCCTTTTTTGGTGAGGTCGGTCAAGGGCCTAGTAATTACTGAATTTTTTTTATAAATCTACGGTAATAATTAGCAAATCCTAAAAAACATTGTAAGGCCTTTAAAGATGATGGCCTTATCCAGTCCAAAATAGCTAATACCTTGCTAGGATCCATTTTAAAAGCGTGAGGAGTGAGAACATACCCAAGATACAAAATTTCTTGTACCCCAAAAACACATTTCTCCAGTTTGGCCGCCAATTGATTCTTCCTTAAAACCTCCAACACTTGTTTAACATGAGACACATGACTCTCAAAATCAGGGGGAAAAATCAAAACATCATCAAGGTAGACAATTACAAATTTAACCAAGAATTCTCTAAAAATATAATTCATAAAGTTTTGAAACGCAGCTGGCGCATTGCTGAGTCTAAAAGGCATTACAAGATATTCAAAGTGTCCAGCTGGCGTATTGAAAGCTGTCTTCCACTCGTCTCCCTTCTTAATTTGAATTAAGTTATATGCCCCCTTTAGATCAATTTTAGAGAACCAGGAAGCCCCCATTACTTGATTAAACAAATCAAGAATCAACGGAAAGGAGTATTGATTCTTGATTGTAATCTTATTTAACTCCCGGTAGTCGATGCAAGGTCTGAGGCCTCCATCTTTCTTTTTGACAAAGAAAAATCCCGCCCCCATAGGAGATACAGAAGGTCTCATGTGTCCCTTACTGAGACTTTCTTCAACATAATCATCCATGGCCTTGCGTTCAGGTCTGGAAAGATTATAGATACGTCCCTTGGGAAACCTGGCCTCCTCTATCAATTCAATGGCGTAATCATAAGATCTATGGGGCAGTAGAAACTCAGGGTTCGAGGAGGAGAATACATCCATATATTCCTTAAAGAGTAAAGGCAAAGTATTGGATTCTGCTGAGACCCCCGCTTGCACTACAGACAAGCACGAGTCGCATTCAACCCCCCATTTCACCAGTTCCCCCTTGGTCCAGTCAATAATGGGGTTATGTAACTGGAGCCAAGGCATTCCCAGTACTACCTCTACTGGTAAGTTTTCTTGAACCAACAGAGAGCATATTGCAGAGTGACACCCCCCACAGTCAAGGATATCTCAAAGGGAGAATACTTCACAGTACCACCCACCAGGGGGCTCGAGTCGATAGCCATGATGTGGATGGGAGTGGGTAGTGTTAAAATCAGAATACCCAACTTTAATGCAAATCTCATATAAATAAAGTTGGCAGCAGAACCTGAGTGAATGAACGCATTACCAGAACATTTGTTAATACCCATGGAGACAGTAATAGGTACTAGTAGCTTATTGACCACATTAGGAAATACCTGGTTCTTAAGCTCCGCCGTCTTGGTAGATTTACCGGAAGAAGGTTTCTTGGAACATTGGTTAATCCACACAATAGAAACAAGCCCCTTGTCAGCGATGCTGATCTCTACGAGTCTTCCCGACCTGCATGGGTTCCTCAGAAGAGAAATCGGCTCTGCTCACAGGACAGACTTCTGACTGAAGCACCTCCTGGGAAAAAAGCAAACGGTCTTGCCGTCTCTCCCTAACACGTCTGTCAAATTGAACAGCGAGTGTCATGGTCTCCTCTAATGTCTCAGGAAGCTGGTAGTTCACTAATAGGTCTTTAAGATTTTCAGACAACCCTGACCTGAACTGGCTTTTTTTAAGGGCTGGTTCATTCCAGCCAGAAGGAACACACCATCTCCTGAACTGGGTACAATACTCTTCGGCAGGTTGGTCTACCTGTACCAAAGCCTTAAGAGCGGTCTCAGATACCATGGCCCTGTCAGGTTCATCATACAAGGTTCCCAGGGCCTGGAAGAACCCCTCAACAGAGCTGAGACAACCAGAAGGCAAGGAAAAAGCCCAATCCTGGGGATCTCCCTGGAGGCGGGAGAGTACAATGCCCACGCGCTGGCTCTCAGAACCGCATGACAAGGGGCGCAATCTGAAATAAAGTTTACAATTCTCTTTGAAAGAAAGAAACTTTTTACGGTCACCTGAAAACGGTTCAGGAAGCTTAATCTGAAGCTCCATATGATGACTAGATAAATGTGTAGTGGAGGCACTCTGTCCTGACTCATGTAAATTGAGTTTCTCCCCCAATTCCTGAACCATCTGAATCAAATTAGAAACATGCTCCGTCAGGGTAACCAAAGGATTCATGATAACAGTTGTAATTTGGGCTTGTTATTCTGTCACAAACACAGGGGGTGGGGCAGTGACCACTGAACTCCACCCGCACCCCTGTCCCTGCCTACTTGCCTCGCAAGTCCTAGCGACAAGGGACAACTGGTCGACAAACCCTTAGCAAGGATAGTGCAGGGAAGACAAACAACACAAGTAACAGGAAAGTCAAACAAGCCGCGTCAATAACCAAGAGAGCAGAAAGGTACCGGAGGAGCAGGCAGAGAATCATCAGGACAAGCCAAAGTCAAAACCAGGAGGGAACACCAAGACCAAAGGATGAGACGGACGGGGAATCGGAAGCCAAGCAGGAACAACAAACCAGCAGGGCCGGTTCTAGGTGAAATGGGGCCCTGGGGCGAAAAACAATATGGCCCCCCCCACACCTTGTGCCGGCAGCCTATCAGAGGAACAGGGAAGGGAGACGCCTCTCCCTCCCCTACAGCACAGCCCAGGTATCTGTATCGCTGTCCTGAGGATGGCGATACAGATGACTATGGAGATGAACACTTCCACAATGGAAGCGTTCATCTCCCTGTGACCTGACGGTGTCGGGTGGTGGGCTTGGGTGCCCCTAAGGAAAAGGGGGCCCGGGTGCAATTGCCCCCCTTGCCTCTATGGAAGCGCCGGCCCTGCAAACCAGGTGAGTAACTCGCAGGAAGGATCTTAATAACAGGCAATCTGTGGCCAGCAGATTGCCTGTTTAAATAGGGCACTGGTGGAGTCATGTGACGTGGCCAGCGTCACATGACTCCTGAGTTCTAATGCGCTCAGCCCTATTGTGGTTACCATGGGAGCGGGCGACGCCGGGCACGCTGATGACGCGAGAGCGCCCCGGCCGCCCCCGCTTCCGCACAGAGCGCATCGTCACACTCGCGTTCCCAGGATTGCCTCCTCTACACTTAGTTTCGCTTTGTAACATGTGTAGCTGCCATTTTAGAAAAACCTGATTCGTTACCAAGAAGCGAGATGAAATTCGGATTCGTTTAGAATCTAAGTTTTCCTAAACTTCAGACTGAATTCCATTTTGAATGTGTCACTTCATTCAACACTAGTCATCAATATTGAACTCTAATGTAATCCTTAAAAATTGTTATACTGAGAATCTTCATAGAAACATTGGATTTCTATATGGGCACGACACATAAATCAAGACCACATTTTGAGTGTAAAAATCAGGCTAAAAGTTCTCCCCTTCACGCTTGTTACAGAATCTTCATGTGAAACTTCTGCTGCTCTTAGAATTACAGTTAATGTTTGTTGATTTATTGTTTTGTTCCAGAGTTTATCCAGTGAACGATTCATTCAAGGTCAATTGCATTGTATATCACAAAACAAATATGTGTGAAACGCCGCCGCATGATTCTACCAGTATGACTGTCAGCACTATCAGCATTGTGTGCGCTCTGCTGTACACCTTAAAGGAGAACTCTACTCAGATGGACATTGATGAGGTTGGTGACTGAAACTTCGTAGAATCATTTCTCTTCTTGGAAATGAGAATTATGCCTAAAATGTAACCATTTTGAAAATAGGCAAATATACAGTTACAAAATGAATGCCGGTATTCATAGCTTGAGCGATAGAGCTCAAAGAGATTGTACCAAGTTTTAGTTCTCCCTTATCCACAGGATAACGTATGACTAATCAGTCGTGGTGCAACTGCTAAGACCCCCATCAATCCCACAAATGGGGGTCCTATTGCCCCATCCTAATGGAGAAGCAGGTCAAGCATTCGTTCTCTATAGGACTGCTGGATATAGCCAAGTGCTGTACATGCATATTCCCGTCACTCCCATAGAGAAGGAATGCTTAACCTGCTGCTCCATTAGGATGAAAGGCAGGATTTGTGGGGGTTGTACTGGTCAGTGGGTGGATACTTGGCACAACCCTTTTAGGGCGGGTTCACATCAGCATTCGCAATTCCATTATTGCTTTCCATTACAACATTGCAGGATAACAGGCTGAACTACGGTAGATGGACAAATATCTTTTTTCGGCCTTATATACTATGTTACTATGTAGGTATGTATGTTACTAACATGGTTATAATGGAAAATAATGGAATTTGCAAGACGGCAAGCATAACGAATCCGTCTGGTTTCCGTTATCCAGGACGGAAAAGAAAGTCCTGTCAGTGAATGTCAACTGTATTAATTCAACTTATAATTTTGTTTTAAGGTCCAAAATTTGGTGCAGAGTTCTAAAAGCTTAAAGGTGTTGTCCTACTGATAATATACTTCCCGTATCCCCCACATTCCAAAGCTTCCCAGGTCCCCCACTGCTCTCTGCTGCAGGTGACTGTTCAGCCAACCACTAGCCACATAGATGGTCATTTCTTGTTTATCCTGAGAGGGTGCACGAATCAAAGACTGAAGGGTGACCCATGAATCAGCAATGGGGGATTGATGGGGTATCATTTTGTTGTTTTGTTTTAATTTTTCAACCTCTTTAACCCCTTAGTGACCACCCTTATACTTTTTTACGGTGGTCATTAAGGGGCCTTAGGCTGGGCTGCCGCCTTTTCATGGTGGCCCAGTCCAAGTGCTGCACGTATCTTGGCCTTCACCTGAGAGCTGTTCTCCTGCTTTGACAGCCCAGACCGACAGGAGTACCAATACGGGCTGTTTAAACCCTCACAGGCTGCAAGCAATGGCGCCAGCCGCATGTATGTCGTTACAGAGGGAGAAGACTCCCTCTGTTTCCCATCAGTACCCTTCAAATGAGATCGCAGTTTGCCAGTGACAGTAGGTTGAGGCCTATTGTAGGCCCCAAGCTCGCTTCTCTGGCACAGCCTGCTGGTCAATGTCAATATAGCACTGAAATTAAAATGCAATGCACTATAGGAATAGTGCAATATATTTTAGAAGCGATCTAAAGATTGCCTATGATAGTCCCCTTGTGGGACTATTAAATGGTTAAAAAAAAAATGTATTAAAAAAATTCCTATAAAAAATAAGCTTTTTTCCATTGAAAAAAATACTTTTTCAATGGAATAAATTGCGAAAATACCCCGCACACACATGTTTGGTATCTTTGCATCCATAAAAACCCTCAATATGCGAAGATCAAGTAAATTATCCCATATGGTGAACACCGTAAAAAAAAAAAACTACAAAATAAATTCCTGAATTGCTGCTTTTTGTTTAGTTACCAAACAACTAGAATAAAAAGGAATCAAAAAGTGTTATGCAGCCCCGTAGGAAGAAAAAGAAAAAAGTAATGAGTCTTGGTGTACAGCGATGCAAAAATATTTTCTTGTTTTTAAAAAGGGGTTTTATTGCGCAACAGTAGTACAACATAAAATAAACATATGTGTTTGGTATCACTGTAATCGTACTGACTCCGAAGTTATCATTTTATTTATGTAGAAAAATTAACGCCGCAAAATTAATTTATAATGTAAAAACTCCTTGGCAGTAATGCTGTTTTTTCGTATCCCCCTCCCAGAAACAGTTAATAAAAGTTAATCAGTAAGTCATAACTACGACTTGTCCTTCAAAAAGCAAGCCCCTATATGGCTACATAGATGGAAAAATAAAAAAGTTATCGCTCTTGGAAGGCGACGATGAGTTAATGAAAAAAAAAAAAACACTTGGTCAGTAAGGCCCAAAACAGGCTAGTCACTAAGGGCTTAAATGGGTTACTCAAGTTAAACAAACCCCCTGTAAATGTGGTAAAAAACCAATAGAATGCTTTAAGCGCTTTGCTCCAGTCCTCCATGTCATGTAGAGGGGTTGCAGAGTTTTTATTTAAAAACCCCTTTAATAAGGGGCAACACCTTTAATAACAAAATACTGGGTGTCTTCATCCACCACTAGGGGTAGCTGAGGAGATCTCTGGATACTATTTTATCATTGATTTTCAATGTATGGACAGTATGCAGCAAGCTACTTAGCTCCCTCTAGTGGTGGATGGAGGCAGCCTGAATGTTATCTTGTAAATCTGTCATGGAAGGAATTTGAAGATCTGTATCAGATAAATGGAATTCTATATAAAGATACCGTATATTACTTTTTTTTTTTTTTCAAAATTCCCATGTTTTTAAAACTCTAAAATCCATGCAGATATTCCCCGGCCTCCTAAGTCTTCCCCAATTCAGTACCCCTGTAGCTCTGTGATCTCCTCCATGGAACAGGCGTTCCTGTACTTCAAACCTTGTGGCCACCTTAAAACTACAGTAACCAGGCACAACTTGCTTACCTACTGTCTATGTTCAGCCAGCGCATGAGAACCACACATGTGCAGTTCTCAGTGTAAAGAGAGAGGTTCACTGTACTGAAATAGCCAAGGATGGAGACCAACTGTGCAGCTTATTCTGAAGAAGAAAAACTGCAAAAAAAAAGGTATTCCCTTCTCAGAAATTGGGGGCATATTGCTAGGATATGCCCCCAATGTCTGATAGGTGCGGGTCCCATCTCTGGTGATGTGCAGGTATACAGCTGTAGCCTTATATAAAAACACTGGGGGGATGACTGCGGCACAGAGAATAGAGGAAGAGAATAAGGTGAGTAGAGGATATTTCATTTATTATCTTACTGCATTTAGTGACTTGGAGCACAATTTCGGTTAACTTGGAAACCGTTTTTAATGATTTTTAGCACCCGGCACAATGGGGCTCTAATATAATTGTGTGAATATCCCTTTAATCAGCATATAATCTTGCCCCTACTTATATTTAAAAACAAATATATGTGTCTGCAACAGTAGAGAGAGCAATCAGAAACAGAAGGTGAGCTCCAACGGATTTGTTAGATTCAACAGCACCAGCCAGGTGAAGGAATTATACTCATTCTGCAGAAGCAAAATGGTACGACTAGCTATAAAGTTACTGTATTTTTTGCCCCATAAGATGCACTTTTTTTTTGGGGGGGGGGGGGAACGTCACTGCATCTTATGGGGCAAATACTTATGAGCGCTTCCATTATGGAAGCACTTATTAGTATCGGAGGACAGGAAAGCGGTGAAGGCTCTGTACTCACCGCTTCCTAGTTCTCGGCTGGCGGCTGTGCAGTCTCTACACACGACAGGAAGAATACAGAGCACTGGAGGTGAGGAGCGGCGGCGTCCGGAGCAGGAGAGGTAAGTGTTTTTTTTATTTTATTTGCTGTGAGGCTGGGGGCTGATCTGAGGCTGGGGGCTAATTTGTAGCTTGGGGCTCATCTGTGGCATTGGGGGCTGAGCAGAGTTCTGATTGTGGGTCTGATCTAAAGTCTTATTGGGGTCTTATTAATATTGGGAGTCTGATCTGAGGTCTGATTGAGGGTCTTATTAACATTGGGGTTCTGATTTGGACTGTGAGCTGAGATCTGATAAACTTTGGGGGTCTGATTGGTGGTCTGATCTGAGGTCTAATAAAAAATATTTTTTTCTTATTGTCCTCCTATAAAACCTAGATGTGTCTTATGGGCCGGTGCCTCTTATAGGGCGAAAAATACGGTATTTTTGCATTTAAGTAGCTAGTGAACAATAAAAAGAAATTTAGTGCAAAGTAGTCCATAGCCTTTAAGATGTATGATGTCTAAGGCTACATTTACACGAAAGTCACACAGCTATTTTTTAAAACCAATTGAAGTCTATGGGGTTATTCACATGGCTGTTTTTAATGGGCAGTGAATAGAGGTCGTTAAAAAATAGGACATACTATTTTTGGCTGTTTTCACTTCCAGGCAGACATTGTAGACCCGTCTAATGGCCGTTGCTACACTGGAAAGAAAAAAGGACCTTTTTTGGGATTAAAAAAAACCCAATCAATTTAACCACTTGCATGCACAGGGACAATTGATCCTCATTGGAGGCAGTAGGGCCTGCACTCCTAGTGCAATCACATCATATGATGACACTGGGAACACAGGTCCTGCTGATTTGAGTTTTTTTGGGGGGTTGGCACTATAGTGTAGGCCCCTCAGAAGAGCGTTATATATACTGGGTGCTACTAAGAAGGGCATCATATATACCGGGTGCTACTAAGAGGAGCCTTATATATATTGGGGGCCACTAAGAGAGTCATTATATATACTGGAGCCTCTAAGAGGAGCATTATATATACTGGGGGCCTCTAAGAGGAGCATAATATATATATATATATATATATATATATATATATATATATATATTTTAGCAGAAGGACCCGGCTTCGCACGGGTATATTTCATCTATTTCATTTAATGTTTATGTGTGTCATTAAAAGATATCGACAGTATCCCCCATAACAGTGACATCTACAGCACCGGGCCCCCAAAACAGTGACATCCACAGCGCCCACCCCTTAACACTGACCCCTACCACAGTGCCCCGCCACTTTAAAATGGAACTCCACAGCAGCCCATCCATTTAACTTTGATCTTCACAGCAGCCCGCCACTTTAACAGTGAGTTTCACAGCACCTCACCCCCTTAACAGTGACCTCCACAGTTCCCCGCTCCCTTAACACTGACCACTGACCTCACAGTACCCTGCTGCCTTAACAGTGACCTCCACAGCAGTTGCCCCTTTAATAGTGGCCCCTGCCCCCTTAACAGTGACCTCCACGGTGTCTGCCCCTTTAACAGTGACCTCCACAGCGGCCTGCACCCTTAACAGTAACATCCACAGTAAACGCCTCCTTAACAGTGACCTCCACAGTGGCCACCCCTTTATAAGTGACCTTCACAGCGCCCTGCCCCTTTAATGCTAGAGCTACACGACGACATGTGTCGCACGACATTTTGTCTCAACAATTTTAATAGGCTATGGTGTCGCACTGCGACATGTGCCATGCTGCGACTGCAACACAACAGCAAAAAATCCATCCAAGATCAATTTTGCGCGACACATGTAGCAGTGTAGTTGTGCACTATGTGTCATGTAGCCCTAGCCTAAAGCTGACCTACAGCAGTGAATAAAAATGACTGGGTTGTTATGGAAACCTGGAGTAAAACTGTGTGTATGTGGAGACTAAGGGCCTGAGAGCTTCTATTGGCTGATAAGGGACATGTGACCGTGTGTATGGCAGTTGGGATATGAAGAGAAAGACCTGCAGGCTTGTATTGGCTAATGCAGGTAATTTTTGGGGAATATCTCAGGAACGGTACGTCCTAGAGAGCTGAGACCCCCACAAGATTTATTTTCCAGGTAGCAAGGGATGTGTATACCAAGTTTTGTTGAAATTGATGGTTGCGTTTTTGAGTGATCGCGGAACATACATACATACATACATACAGTATATATACGTCCTCCTTTATATATATAGATTGGGGGTCACTAAGAGGGACATTATATATCCTAGGGTCTACTAAGAGGAGCATTATATAGACTGGGGTCCACTAAGAGGAGCATTTTATAGACTACGGTCCACTAAGAGGAGCATTATATAGACTGGGGTCCACTAAGAGGAGCATTATATATACTTAGCCACTAAGAGACGCATTATATATACAGGAGTATACTAAGTGGAGCATTATATATACTGGGTTCCACTAAGAAGGGCATTATTCATACTAGAGGGTACTAAGGAGGGGGGCATTTGATGTCCAGAGGCACTATGGGGACATTAGGTGTACTGAGGGTACTGCAGAGGTTGGGTTTGTAAAAAAAAAAAAGCCAATGAACTATATTCATATTTAATGGCTAATTTTAACGGCCACTAAAACCTGATGCAAAACAGCCAAAAATGGATGCACACACTGATGCAAAATGGCCATGAAAAACTGACAGTTTGTCCATTTTTAATGCCCATTTTTTCACTGTCGTGTAAATGTAGCCTAAGGAAGGAATTGACAGTTTAAGCGGGTCAATTACGATCAGAAATGCGCCTGTATTAGGCATATTTCTGACACAGATTGCAGCGCAAAGGTTAGTGGCGCCACAATCTACAGGGAGTGCAGAATTATTAGGCAAATGAGTATTTTGACCACATCATCCTCTTTATGCATGTTGTCTTACTCCAAGCTGTATAGGCTCGAAAGCCTACTACCAATTAAGCATATTAGGTGATGTGCATCTCTGTAATGAGAAGGGGTGTGGTCTAATGACATCAACACCCTATATCAGGTGTGCATAATTATTAGGCAACTTCCTTTCCTTTGGCAAAATGGGTCAAAAGAAGGACTTGACAGGCTCAGAAAAGTCAAAAATAGTGAGATATCTTGCAGAGGGATGCAGCACTCTTAAAATTGCAAAGCTTCTGAAGCGTGATCATCGAACAATCAAGCGTTTCATTCAAAATAGTCAACAGGGTCGCAAGAAGCGTGTGGAAAAACCAAGGCGCAAAATAACTGCCCATGAACTGAGAAAAGTCAAGCGTGCAGCTGCCAAGATGCCACTTGCCACCAGTTTGGCCATATTTCAGAGCTGCAACATCACTGGAGTGCCCAAAAGCACAAGGTGTGCAATACTCAGAGACATGGCCAAGGTAAGAAAGGCTGAAAGACGACCACCACTAAACAAGACACACAAGCTGAAACGTCAAGACTGGGCCAATAAATATCTCAAGACTGATTTTTCTAAGGTTTTATGGACTGATGAAATGAGAGTGAGTCTTGATGGACCAGATGGATGGGCCGGTGGCTGGATTGGTAAAGGGCAGAGAGCTCCAGTCCGACTCAGACGCCAGCAAGGTGGAGGTGGAGTACTGGTTTGGGCTGGTATCATCAAAGATGAGCTTGTGGGGCCTTTTCGGGTTGAGGATGGAGTCAAGCTCAACTCCCAGTCCTACTGCCAGTTTCTGGAAAACACCTTCTTCAAGCAGTGGTACAGGAAGAAGTCTGCATCCTTCAAGAAAAACATGATTTTCATGCAGGACAATGCTCCATCACACGCGTCCAAGTACTCCACAGCGTGGCTGGCAAGAAAGGGTATAAAAGAAGAAAATCTAATGACATGGCCTCCTTGTTCACCTGATCTGAACCCCATTGAGAACCTGTGGTCCATCATCAAATGTGAGATTTACAAGGAGGGAAAACAGTACACCTCTCTGAACAGTGTCTGGGAGGCTGTGGTTGCTGCTGCACGCAATGTTGATGGTGAACAGATCAAAACACTGACGGAATCCATGGATTGCAGGCTTTTGAGTGTCCTTGCAAAGAAAGGTGGCTATATTGGTCACTGATTTGTTTTTGTTTTGTTTTTGAATGTCAGAAATGTATATTTGGGAATGTTGAGATGTTATATTGGTTTCACTGGTAAAAATAAATAATTTAAATGGGTATATATTTGTTTTTTGTTAAGTTGCCTAATAATTATGCACAGTAATAGTCACCTGCACACACAGATATCCCCCTAAAATAGCTAAAACTAAAAACAAACTAAAAACTACTTCCAAAAATATTCAGCTTTGATATTAATGAGTTTTTTGGGTTCATTGAGAACATGGTTGTTGTTCAATAATAAAATTAATCCTCAAAAATACAACTTGCCTAATAATTCTGCACTCCCTGTATGACTTTTCCCTGCTCACGCCAGGTTTTAAAAAAGTGGGCATGGCATGGGCATAATTTTCTACCCTTAGAAATGGTCTAAATGTAAGTCAGCAAGGAAGCTGCCTTACATTTAGACCAGCACTGGATACGCTGAATTTATGTAGAGTCCAGCGCTTCTACATGACTTTGGCGGATCCACCACGAGCTCAGGGGCTTATTAAGACCGGCGTCTAAAACACCAGTCTTAATAAGTGACCCTCTAAGTCTTTGTCATTACTTGTATAGACCTTAAAGTTCCAAGTAATTCCTGTAGATGGAGCTTTCTGCAAAGTTTCCATGGTTGTTATTGAGTACGGTTTCGAATTGAAGTCTTTTGGCATTTATGTGATGTGAATTACTTTTGTGTTAAAATGGCCAAAAGTGTTATAGCAGTGATACCTCTATTGGCTTACCAGAAAAATTCTAATTGTAAGCCGCTGAAGCACTAAAGCTCCTTATCCGGCAGATGAAGCACAACATGTACAGATATTACAGACATTTGACTCATATATCGACTCTGCATAATGGGAGGTGCACCTATATATTGTTTTATTACATGCAAAATCATGCTCAATACTGTGACCTGCATGTATTTGCGTACATTTGTTTTCAATTTTTGGCGCTCTAGCAGTTGAGAAACTACAACTCCCAGAATGCTGCAGGCGCAGAGTTGTAGTTTCACAGGAGCTGGTGAATCACAGGTTGCAGACCACTGTGCTGGTACAAAGAAGATGTAATGTGAAAAAGGGTGTAGTTACAGGGGTGCAAAGGTAGTCAAACCTTGGTGCCAGAGGGGATCCAAATGCCCCTCTGCCACATAAGAAGACTGCACCATTCATATAGATGCTATATAATAAGGGCTAACACATTTTGAATTGTGGCCAAGATACTTCAAGTTAACTCTCTAAGTGTAAGTGCAGTAGTCCAGACCTGGGGGTATCTGAAACATTTTGGTTATGTTATGTATTGTTTTGTAATGGTAATGTAATGCACCTTACATCCAGTGTGTCTAAGCATGAGATAGGCATGGCCAGAGTTAACTATCCTGGTCCAGTCTTCTCTGGAGCTCAGGGTGTGGGCTGGTTCTGGAAATAGGAGCAGGTCCCAGAGGTAGGACCTGTCACTTTCAGACATTGATGGCACATCCTAACGTCATGCCATCAATGTTTGTGATAGAAATACCCCTTTAACAAATTATTTGCATCCAATTAGTATAATCATAAATATTTCCCGAGACACCAGATAGATATATTTGGTTTCCCAATCCGAACAGGTATTTTATAATATAATAGAGCTGAATGTAACATAAATTAATCATTATGTCTTCCCCACTATGGTGCATACACTTTAGTATGCTACAGCTATACTTGGGTTAAAGGAAAAAATAATGACCACTGGATTGCCAAGAGTCCAAAGAAAATAAAGAGGTAAAAGGTTTGTTTGATGAAGATAAGCCCAGCTTAGGCTACTTTCACACTAGCGATTTTTGCGGATCCGTCATAGATCGCCAAAAACGCTTCCGTTACAATAATACAACCGCATGAATCCGTCTTATGTCTTCTATAGCCATGACGGATCCGTCTTGAACACCATTGAAAGTCAATGGGGGACGGATCAGTTTTCTATTGTGCCAGATTGTGTCAGAGAAAACGGATCCGTCCCCATTGACTTACATTGTGTGCCAGGACGGATCAGCAGGCAGCGTTTTGGTGTCCACCTCCAGAGCGGAATGGTGACTGAACGGAGGCAAACTGATGCATTCTGACTGAAACCTTTTCCATTCAGAATGCGTTAGGGCAAAACTTATCCGTTTTGGACCGCTTTTGAGAGCCCTGAACGGATCTGACAAACGGAAAACCAAAACGCCAGTGTGAAAGTAACTTTAATTAAACAAATTTTTTGCTACCGGTCCAATAGACATATGTTTCCCTTGATGACACCACATAAGTTAAAGAGCTTTTCTTCAGGACATCACCCCTTTAAGGGTTTAAACAGCACTGAATTAAGTTTCTAGAGTAACTGCTTTAGTTTCTAGAGTAACAATTTATTAAAAAGGTTTACATGCAAATTTTTCTGCCAGAAAAATAGCTTACAGTAAATTTGTACAATGAAAATATATAACAAATGATGATAAATCCATGACAAAAAGGCACATGTGTATTTTGTATCACTTAGTGGTGATGTACATCATTGTCCACTAGATGGCAACATCAAATGCATTTCTCCAAACATTTTTGAACTGTTACAAAGCTCAGTCAGTGATACAGAGTTTCACAATCAGCTTAAGGCTGAATTCACACGACAATGAAAAAAAAAACTAAACAAAAAGGATACACTGTCAGTTTTTCATGGCCACTTTGCATCCGTGTGTTTATCCATTTTCTGGCCATCTATCCGCTTTTAATAGCTGTTTTGCATCTATTTCGCATTAGTTAAAATGGTAATTAAAAACTGCCACTAAAAATGGATACATTTCATGGGCTTTTTTTTTTTTTTTATAAATCCCAATCCCTGCAGTGCCCTCAGTATACCTATTGCCCCCTCATAGAGCCCCCTGGGCATCCAATGTCCCCCTATAGTGCACAGTATATATAAATGCCACTATAGTACCCCACTATATCAGTGCCCCCTATAGTGCCCCAGTATATATATAAGTGCCCACTTAGTACCCCACTATAAAAGAGTTCTCCTATAGTGCCCCAGTATATATACTGTAAGTGCCCACATAATACCCCACTATATGAGTGCCCCCACATAGTGCCCCAGTGTATATATAAGTACCCCCATAGTACTCCACTATAAGAGTGCCCCTATAGTGCCCCAGTATATATATAAGTGCCCACTTGGTACCCCACTATAAAAGAGTGCCCATATAGTCAGTGCCCCAGTATATAAAAGTGCCCACATAGTACCCCACTATATGAGTGCCCCCACATAGTGCCCCAGTATATGTAAGTGCCCACATAATACCCCACTATATAAGAGTGACCCCACATAGTGCCACAGTATATATTATACGCCCCCTGGTAGTACCAACAGATCCTTTAAAGGGATTTTCCTACGAAAAATATTCTACAGTTTTCAAACCAGCACCTGGATCTGAATACATTTGTAATTGTATGTAATTAAACATTTAGCATAGCCACTGAGTAATTCAATAAAATGTATCTGTATAGCGACACCTGCTGTTTGTTTTCTTATTTCTCTGTCCTGCTCACTGAGATGGCCGCACATGCTCAGTTTCATCCTTCAACTGCCTCCTGAGCTGTGATAGGGAGAGCATGGACACGCCCCCGTAGCTGCAGCAAAAAGGACACCATCCCTGTGCTGTCAGCTTGATATAAATCCAGCAGAGCAATGAATGGGGAGATCTCTGGATCCATGTGAGGTACAGGGCTGGTTCTAGCTTTGTTAGAGATTGTCATCTACTATATGATGTCTGATTTTCATTTTTTACATTAGTCATGGGATAACCCCTTTTTTAATACTCACCTCATCCATCGTCATGATGCTAGCAGTGTCAGGTCCTACTGCCTCCAGTACGGAGCAAGTGTTCCCTTGCCTGCAAGTGGATGAGGTGAGTATTTCTTATTATTATTGTAACCCCCGAAACGGCCTTTTTAAAACAGTGCCCCCATTTTTAAAGGCCATTAGATGGGCGCACTCCTGTCTAAACAGCCGTTTAAATGGGTTTATTGATTTCAATGGGATCTGTCCCGCTGTGAAGACGGCCAAAAATAGGACATCATATTTTTTGATGACTAACATTCACTGGCCGTTAAAGAAACGGTCATGTGAATAGCCCCATAGACTTTAATTGGTCCTGAAAATGACTGTGTGAATGCAGCCTAACAAATAAAAATTAAATAAAATAAAATATACAATGTGTAAATCCAGGCTAAATCTGTGTACATGCCCTACGATGAGGGGGTAGGGATCATATTTTGAATGCTGCTCCTGCACCCAGCCCTTCAGCTATGCTGCTGTGTTACTGGAAAGCTAGATCTGGTTACTTGTTGACATGATTATATTGGAAAATCGTATTAAAAAAACCCTCAAAACAATTTTTGGGGGTCAAGAAGTGGAAAAAAGTGTAGGCCTGGTTCCAGAATGACATACATCCTTTCTAGAGTAACAATCTATTAGAAAGGGTTTACATGTGACATTTTTCCAGCAAAAATAGCTTACGGTAATCTTGGGAAAGGTCACATATGGAAGTGTCGAGGGTCAACCCTAACCCTATGACTGGTGACTATATAAGAACAACCAAAGATTTCCAGCCTTAATATACAGTACAGACCAAAAGTTTGGACACACCTTCTCATTCAAAGAGTTTTCTTTATTTTCATGACTATGAAAATTGTAGATTCACACTGAAGGCATCAAAACTATGAATTAACACATGTGGAATTATATACATAACAAACAAGTGTGAAACAACTGAAAATATGTCATATTCTAGGTTCTTCAAAGTAGCCACCTTTTGCTTTGATTACTGCTTTGCACACTCTTGGCATTCTCTTGATGAGCTTCAAGAGGTAGTCCCCTGAAATGGTTTTCACTTCACAGGTGTGCCCTGTCAGGTTTAATAAGTGGGATTTCTTGCCTTATAAATGGGGTTGGGACCATCAGTTGCGTTGAGGAGAAGTCAGGTGGATACACAGCTGATAGTCCTACCGAATAGACTGTTAGAATTTGTATTATGGCAAGAAAAAAGCAGCTAAGTAAAGAAAAACGAGTGGCCATCATTACTTTAAGAAATGAAGGTCAGTCAGTCAGCTGAAAAATTGGGAAAACTTTGAAAGTAAGGGCTATTTGACCATGAAGGAGAGTGATGGGGTGCTGCGCCAGATGACCTGGCCTCCACAGTCACCGGACCTGAACCCAATCGAGATGGTTTGGGGTGAGCTGGACCGCAGAGTGAAGGCAAAAGGGCCAACAAGTGCTAAGCATCTCTGGGAACTCCTTCAAGACTGTTGGAAGACCATTTCAGGGGACTACCTCTTGAAGCTCATCAAGAGAATGCCAAGAGTGTGCAAAGCAGTAATCAAAGCAAAAGGTGGCTACTTTGAAGAACCTAGAATATGACATATTTTCAGTTGTTTCACACTTTATGTTATGTATATAATTCCACATGTGTTAATTCATAGTTTTGATGCCTTCATAGTCATGCAAATAAAGAAAACTCTTTGAATGAGAAGGTGTGTCCAAACTTTTGGTCTGTACTGTAGATTTTAGAGATGCCATGAGTACAATGAGAAATATCCCTTAAAGGGGTTGTTCTGGCTTTTTCTATTAATGACCTATACTCAGGATAGGTTAGCAATATCAGATCGGCGGGGGTCCGACACCCCGCACCCCAGCCGATCAGCTGTATAAGGAGGCGACGCGCTGTCCCATAGACATACAGCAGCGAGCAGAGACGTGTGCACTGCGCGTGCCGTCTCTTCATACAGCTGATCGGCGGGGGTGCTGGGTGTCGGACCCCCGCCGATCTGATATTGTTGACCTATTCTGAGGATAGGTCTTCAATATTAAAAGCCCGGACAACATCTTTAAGTCATTATTTAAAATGAAACCCCACTGCTGTCTCCGTTTAGCTACATTCACAGGACAGTTTTGCGGTCTTCAAATCGCAGATCCGCAAAATACAGGGAGTGCAGAATTATTAGGCAAGTTGTATTTTTGAGGATTAATTTTATTATTGAACAACAACCATGTTGTCAATGAACCCAAAAAACTCATTAATATCAAAGCTGAATATTTTTGGAAGTAGTTTTTAGTCTGTTTTTAGTTTTAGCTATTTTAGGGGGATATCTGCGTGTGCAGGTGACTATTACTGTGCATAACAAAAAACAAATATATACCCATTTCAATTATTTATTTTTACCAGTGAAACCAATATAACATCTCAACATTCCCAAATATACATTTCTGACATTCAAAAACAAAACAAAAACAAATCAGTGACCAATATAGCCACCTTTCTTTGCAAGGACACTCAAAAGCCTGCCATCCATGGATTCTGTCAGTGTTTTGATCTGTTCACCATCAACATTGCGTGCAGCAGCAACCACAGCCTCCCAGACACTGTTCAGAGAGGTGTACTGTTTTCCCTCCTTGTAAATCTCACATTTGATGATGGACCACAGGTTCTCAATGGGGTTCAGATCAGGTGAACAAGGAGGCCATGTCATTAGATTTTCTTCTTTTATACCCTTTCTTGCCAGCCACGCTGTGGAGTACTTGGACGCGTGTGATGGAACATTGTCCTGCATGAAAATCATGTTTTTTTTGAAGGATGCAGACTTCTTTCTGTACCACTGCTTGAAGAAGGTGTCTTCCAGAAACTGGCAGTAGGACTGGGAGTTGAACTTGACTCCATCCTCAACCCGAAAAGGCCCCACAAGCTCATCTTTGATGATACCAGCCCAAACCAGTACTCCACCTCCACCTTGCTGGCGTCTGAGTCGGACTGGAGCTCTCTGCCCTTTACCAATCCAGCCACGGGCCCATCCATCTGGTCCATCAAGACTCACTCTCATTTCATCAGTCCATAAAACCTTAGAAAAATCAGTCTTGAGATATTTCTTGGCCCAGTCTTGACGTTTCAGCTTGTGTGTCTTGTTCAGTGGTGGTCGTCTTTCAGCCTTTCTTACCTTGGCCATGTCTCTGAGTATTGCACACCTTGTGCTTTTGGGCACTCCAGTGATGTTGCAGCTCTGAAATATGGCCAAACTGGTGGCAAGTGGCATCTTAACAGCTGCACGCTTGACTTTTCTCAGTTCATGGGCAGTTATTTTGCGCCTTGGTTTTTCCACACGCTTCTTGCGACACTGTTGACTATTTTGAATGAAACGCTTGATTGTTCGATGATCACGCTTCAGAAGCTTTGCAATTTTAAGAGTGCTGCATCCCTCTGCAAGATATCTCACTATTTTTGACTTTTCTGAGCCTGTCAAGTCCTTCTTTTGACCCATTTTGCCAAAGGAAAGGAAGTTGCCTAATAATTATGCACACCTAATATAGGGTGTTGATGTCATTAGACCACACCCCTTCTCATTACAGAGATGCACATCACCTAATATGCTTAATTGGTAGTAGGCTTTCGAGCCTATACAGCTTGGAGTAAGACAACATGCATAAAGAGGATGATGTGGTCAAAATACTCATTTGCCTAATAATTCTGCACTCCCTGTACAGATGCGACCCTTGTGCATGTCACCCCATTGTAAATATGGCTATTCTCATCCACAAAACGGAGAAGAATAGGACACGTTCTATAATGTGCAGCACAGCCACATAGATGCACACATCCATGTGCTGTCCACGTTTTTTTTTTAGCCCCATAGAAATGAATGGGTATGCCTGCGATCCACAAAAAATGGGGATCAGACGCAGACCGAAAATACGGTCATGTAAATGTAGCCTTACACAGCATCCTATGCTGAGAGCTCCATGTCAGATATACTGTATGCTCTGTTTTAATGATACTTCCCTATTACTTCATTAGTTGGATATTTAAAGGGGTTATCCAACACCTGCTATGCCCCCAAGGTTATACTTACCCTGCTCCCCGGCACCTACCTCTCTCCTGATGCCCGCACGGCCGCCGCTGCATCTCCCCATTGTGCAGATCAAAACATCCGCAACAAGGACGAGCCTCCCTAGCATTGTGAGTGACGCTTGGGAGGTTCGTTCCCCTCGCGGTCTGCTATTGGCTGCCCACCCCCACCCCACCCCTGTCGCCGGATGTTTTGATCCGCACGACAGGGAGATGCAGCAGCGGCCTTGCGGGCATCAGGAGTGATGCAGGTGCCAGGGAGCAGAGTAAGTACAATGTCTATGTGGTGCCCAGGCATTTTGGGGGGCATTATAGGGGTTGGATAACCCAACAAAAAATTACAGCAGAGTAGATATATATCTAATGCTCAAGTATGGATCACCAATGTATGAGGGTTAATGTTAAGGGAGTGATCAATTGTAGTTATTAAAATGTAACTTTTAATCTATTATCTAAAATAAATTACCCTTAGATAGACCAAGATAAAAAAAACTAATTAAAAAAGAATCACAGTGAAATAGGAATCCACAGTGCACGGCGACACTGATATAAATAAACCGTGGTCCTACCCTCTGGTGGCAGGTCCCTTGATATGGCAGCCCGGGTCCATTTAAAGACGGATCATTTCTTTCTTGGGCTAAAATAACCATTTGTTGTCTGGGTAGTTAGACAGCACCTATTCGCCCATAAATGAGTCCCTGTGGTGGCCCTAGCCTAGATAATCAGAGCAGCCTCACCACAGGGCACTCGTCCTTATAAGGGCGACCCTGTCTGGAACCTGTCCCTAGCCCAAAGCCCTATATTTCCCTACTCTATTCCCTGGATAACCCCTTTAATTATGCCCCTTCTCCAGGAATGGTTTTAGACAATGTGGCCCTGAGCAAAATCAAAAGAGGGGGCCCACATCTTGTAATAATGTGCTAAAAACACAGTCCGACACCCCCGCCGATCAGCTGTTTGAGGAGAGGGCGCATGCTGTTCACTGCTGCTTTCCCATAGACATACAGCAGCAGAGCCGGAAGAGAGGAGGGAGACGGCACGTGCGCACAGTGCATGGCATCTCCTCAAACAGCTGATCGTCAGGAGTGCCGGGTGTCAGACCCCCGCCGATCTAATATTGATGACCTATCCTAAGAATAGGTCATCAATGTGAAAAAACCCAGAGAACCTCTTGAAACTACCCCCAATACTGTGCCTGTTGTGCTCCCCCCATGTCCACAAACACTATACTATACTATACACCCAGACTGCCCTTATTAGTAATGGTGCCCCCAATAGTGATAATACTCCCCAAAATAGCCCCCATTAGTAGCAATGCCCTCCATATTGCGTCAAATAATAATAACGCCCCTGCAGTACTCTAGTAGTAATAATATAACCATAATGCTCCCAGTGGCTCTAATGTCCCCCTGTAGTGCCCCCCACTAGTTCCAATATATAATGCTTCCGCCCATAGTGCCAATATATATATATATATATATATATATAATGTTCCAGCGTAGTGCCAGTATGTATATAATGCTCCTCCATTCCTCCCCAGTAGTGCCAAGTATATATAATGATCTCCTTCCCCCTTCCCTGGTGCCCCCAGCAGTGCGGACATTTAGTATAAAAAACAAAACAAAAAAAAGCCTCCCTCCGATCTCCCCGCCGCTGTCTGCGATGCAGACCACAGTTTTATCTGTGGCTTGTGTTGCTGCGTCCTGATGCGTGTGGTCCCAATGACATCACCACTCCTGCTCCGGGTCTCACGTGATGACAACATCATGCGAGACCCAGAGCAGGAGGTTGCAGTGATGTCATTGCGGCTCCTTGCTCTGTTCTAATGCCTCACAGGCTTGAGGCCTGGCGGCCTGAGGCATGTGAAGTTGGACGGCCATGAGTGCGCCCCCTTTATGGGTAGCGAAGTGGCGCCCTAGGCGGATGACTACCCCCCCCCCCCCCATGCATCGCCCCGGCCCTAATTCAGAGCACATTACTGCAGGAGGTATAACATGAGAGGACTATAACTCCCAGCATGTCTAAGCCATTATTATTTAATATCAGAGCACATTACAGGGGGAGGTATAAGAGAAGACTACAACTCCCACCATGTCTAAGCCGTTATTATGTAATATTAGACTACATTACAAGAGGAGGTATAAGAGAAGACTACAACTCCCAGCATGTCCAAGCAGTTATTATGTAATATCAGAGTACATTATAAGAGGAGCTTTACAACTCCCAGCATATCCAGAGTGTTAAAACGTACCCTGATATTATATAATAATGGCCTAGACATGCTGAGAGTTGTAGTCCTCTCCTCATACCTCCTCTTGTAATGTACTCTGATATTACATAACAGGAGATATAAGAGGAGAGGACTACAACTCCTAGCATTTCCCTTGTACTTGCAATGAATCCATACTACTTTACATGCACGGCTGGTCTTCCTTATCACTTTACTGCACTGCTGAGCTCTGCCTTCTGTTCTGGTCACATGATGGTGAGGTCATCGCAGGTCCTTCATCCCCTCTTCTCTGCTGAGCTCTGCCTCCTGTTCTGGTCACATGATGGTGAGGTCATCGCAGGCCCTTCATCCCCTCTTCTCTGCTGAGCTCCGCCTCCTGTTCTGGTCACATGATGGTGAGGTCATCGCAGGTCCTTCATCCCCTCTTCTCTGCTGAGCTCCGCCTCCTGTTCTGGTCACATGATGGTGAGGTCATCGCAGGCCCTTCATCCCCTCTTCTCTGCTGAGCTCTGCCTCCTGTTCTGGTCACATGATGGTGAGGTCATCGCAGGCCCTTCATCCCCTCTTCTCTGCTGAGCTCCGCCTCCTGTTCTGGTCACATGATGGTGAGGTCATCGCAGGCCCTTCAGCCCCTCTTCTCTGCTGAGCTCCGCCTCCTGCATTTGTCAGCAGTATGGTAATGATTTCTCTTACATGTGAGGGAGGTGACCGTACACTGCATTGTAAAGTGCAGCTGTTCAGCTGTCCGCCCGTTTGCTTCCTCAGACGTTCAGCTGAACAGCAGCACTAAAGCAGGGGGCCCCTTAGACAATGGGGGCCCTGGGCAATTGCCCAGTTTGCCACCCCCTAACGCCGGCCCTGCCCTTCCCCCATTATTTTATAAGTTGGAAACATGCACAGCTGAGATGAGTAACATAGCCCTTAGTACAGATACGGTAATAATTAATTTGGAATTCTCTTTCAGAGGGTGACAGGAAGTTGTGGACACAGTGAACTAAAAACTGCGCTCCTGGGATATCACAAAGCTATTAAAAGCTGATAAAATATTAAAACTATTCATTTTGTGGATAAACTGGCTGGAAAAAAAATTAGATTTTTCTTTTATGGGTTTTGTCAACTGTTTTCCTTCCCAAACTATGAAATAGTTTAACTTTTTTTAAAAATGTTATTATAATATTTTGTCAGTTTATATATTTTTATATTTTTAACGGGGAACTGGTTCTCATTGAAAAAAAATCCAGAAATGTACTGAGACTTACCTGCAACGCTCTAACATGTAAATCTGTCTCCTCCAGAAGGAAGAAATTTGTTTTGCACAGGCCAAACCACAGAATCCATTTCCTTTCGGACAGTTTTATTTGCTTATTTTTCTGGAGGAGAGCTTATATGCTTAAACATATATTTTTATAAAATCATTATAGAAATTAGTAGTGAAGTAGTGAGATCTAATAATAATCGTAATGCTTATTTTTTTCAACCAAGGCTCCAAGTGATTCTGTCACTGTTTATGGAAGCCGATATAGTTCTTGCAATGTGACGAAAAAATGAAAATAAAAATTGCTTAGTTACTAAGGTGTTAAAATCTATTTGCTACAATAACGCTAATAATGATTTTGTGTCCAGTTTAGAGGACCTTGTATGCAAGGCAGTAACCTCCGTACAGTCCCATATTTTCTTTGGAGTTGTCTTCTCTCTTTCTTACTGCCGTACTCAGGGCCACACTTATAATATCTGCAGAGAGAGGAGTCGGCTCTGGTGCAGTTGGCGTGGGATATACTGGTGGTGCAGATCAGCCTTAGGGTTGTAAGGGGCTGCAGCCATCTTTGGACTGCACGGTCTCATGAACGATATAGACGTATAGTGGGACTTCTGGGTCGTAGCCCCTGACATAGTTTGTCTACCTGACCTCTATTTGCAGACAATATGCACAGGGCTGGTGAACAGGTGGTAAAGTTGGGGCCTAATATAGTACATATGTCCAGAAACATCATAATAGTCACTATCTTGGTGATATTAAGTAATGTTTGGCTAAACAGGACCCACTATTATGTGTGCACTGCATGACACTATTATTGGGACACTGCTGTATATTATTACATGTGCACTGCATGGCACTATTATTGGGACACTGCTGTATATTATTACATGTGCACTGCATGGCACTATTGTTTGTAGAATGTTGAATGTTATGTGTGCACTGCGTGACACTATTGTTTGGACACAGCTGTATATTGTTATGTGTGCACTGCATGGCACTATTATTGGGACACTGCTGTATATTATTACATGTGCACTGCATGTCACTATTGTTTGGACACTGCTATATATTATTACATGTGCACTGCATGACACTATTGTTTGGCCACTGCTGTATATTATTACATGTGCACTGCATGTCACTATTGTTTGGACACTGCTATATATTATTACATGTGCACTGCATGACACTATTGTTTGGCCACTGCTGTATATTATTACATGTGCACTGCATGACACTATTGTTTGGATACTGCTGTATATTATTACATGTGCACTGCATGACACTATTGTTTGTTTGGACACTGCTGTATATTATTACATGTGCACTGCATGACACTATTGTTTGGACACAGCTGTATATTGTTATGTGTGCACTGCATGGCACTATTATTGGGAAACTGCTGTATATTATTACATGTGCACTGCATGACACTATTGTTTGTTTGGACATTGCTGTATATTATTACATGTGCACTGCATGACACTATTGTTTGGCCACTGCTGTATATTGTTACACGTGCACTGCATGACACTATTGTTTGGACACTGCTGTATATTGTTACACGTGCACTGCATGGCACTATTGTTTGGAGAATGTTGAATGTTATGTGTGCACTGCATGGCACTATTGTTTGGCCACTGCTGTATATTATTACATGTGCACTGCATGACACTATTGTTTGGACAATGCTGTATATTGTTATGTGTGCACTGCATGGCACTATTGTTTGGATACTGCTTTATATTATTACGTGTGCACTGCATGGCACTATTGTTTGTTTGGACATTGCTGTATATTATTACATGTGCACTGCATGACACTATTGTTTGGATACTGCTGTATATTATTACATGTGCACTGCATGACACTATTGTTTGTTTGGACACTGCTGTATATTATTACGTGTGCACTGCATGACACTATTGTTTGGACACAGCTGTATATTGTTATGTGTGCACTGCATGGCACTATTATTGGGAAACTGCTGTATATTATTACATGTGCACTGCATGACACTATTGTTTGTTTGGACATTGCTGTATATTATTACATGTGCACTGCATGACACTATTGTTTGGCCACTGCTGTATATTGTTACACGTGCACTGCATGACACTATTGTTTGGACACTGCTGTATATTGTTACACGTGCACTGCATGGCACTATTGTTTGGAGAATGTTGAATGTTATGTGTGCACTGCATGGCACTATTGTTTGGCCACTGCTGTATATTATTACATGTGCACTGCATGACACTATTGTTTGGACAATGCTGTATATTGTTATGTGTGCACTGCATGGCACTATTGTTTGGATACTGCTTTATATTATTACGTGTGCACTGCATGGCACTATTGTTTGTTTGGACATTGCTGTATATTATTACATGTGCACTGCATGACACTATTGTTTGGACAATGCTGTATATTGTTATGTGTGCACTGCATGGCACTATTGTTTGGATACTGCTTTATATTATTACGTGTGCACTGCATGGCACTATTGTTTGTTTGGACATTGCTGTATATTATTACATGTGCACTGCATGACACTATTGTTTGGCCACTGCTGTATATTATTACATGTGCACTGCATGACACTATTGTTTGGAGAATGTTATGTGTGCACTGCATGACACTGATGATATGGTTGTATTTGTATTGTGTGGTATTGTTATTTACATACAGTAAATCGAAAATTTTATGAATGGCACTGTTACTTATAAACTGTATGACTCTACTGTATCTGTACCATGACAATGCTGGATGTGCACTGTATAGCACTACTATGTGTGGATGTAATGGTATTATAGTTTGGGTATGTATGATGTCTATATACAAAGCATTGCCTATCCATTATAGGAGGTGACTGGCATTGCATTCTGACATATGTAGCCTGCTGTAAAGAAGATGTCACCGATTTTTTTTCACAAGGTTGACATCTGTGTACCTGTGACTACGTTCACACAGAGGATCAATTATTTGTGAACAATGTACAGATGCAGCCGATCCTTGATGTTTAACGCGTTAAGTAAAAAACAGCACAAAAAATACTCTTTCAATGTATTTCAATGGCTTATGTCACAAGATGGCACGAGATATGTGGTATCATAGTTATCAGAGTCAATTTTAGCCCGGCTACATCTGTACAAATGTGTTAAGCAATATGAAGGGACCGACGTACAGCAAATGTTATACCGTGAAACAGTCAACGTGTTTTATTAACAGGTTTCTGTCATCGGTAGAAATGAGCGTAGTTTTGAAAAATTTGATTCAGCAACTTCGCCAAAGTTCACCAAGAAATGCAATTCGTTCCAAATTAATTAGTCACGAATCTCTATAAATCAGGTATACCCAGACCAATCTGCCTTAGGTTACGGCCACACAGAGCAGCCATGCGGGATGAGGGTTTTATAAGGGCTCGTTCACACAAACGTATTTTGCGTTCCGTATACGGGCCGTTTTCTGCGTTCCGCATACCGTCCGTATACGGAACCATTGATTTCAATGGGTCTGCAAAAGATGCAGACAGCACTCTGTGTGCTGTCCGCATCCGTTGCTCTGTTCCGTGGCCCCGCAAAAATTATGAGTCCTGTCCCATTCTTGTCCATTTTGCGGACAAGAATAGGCATTTCTATAATGGGCCTCCTGTTCCGTTCCGCAAATTGCGGAAGGCACAGGGGCGGCATCCGTTTTTTGCGGATCCGCAATTTGCGGACCACAAAAAACGTCACGGTCGTGTGAACAAGCCCTAAGGCTGTGACATCACAGTGGATGGCTATCTGCAGATTGGCTGCACGCCAATTATAGGTGATCTCAATTTCTCGGGCTTCTTACTTTCACTTTGTAATGTGTGTAGCAGCTATTTTAGGAAAACCTGATTCGTTACCACGAAGCGAGAGGAAATTCGGATTCATTGCCAATCGAAGTTTTCCTATGCTTCAGATCGAATTCCGTTTCGAATGCTTTGCTTCACTCAACACTAGTCATCGGGCTGACCCCTGTTGTTCAGACCTTAATTGTCAGGTGCCCTAACAAGAATTGTTAGTGGGTGCAGATGCATCCGTAAAACACACTAAGATTCGCCCTACAGCATGCAAGTTAAAGGGGCGACCAGCAAACTTAAAGCACAGGCGAAAAGGGTGACCACAGAAAAAAAATAAAAAATAATCGCCACTGACTGGTTCTACCGTTTCAGCAACATGGTTCCTATCCCCACGATTTCAGTGAAGACCCAAGGTGGCGGGTCTGGAATGCTAGAATGGCAGGACTTTCATCAGCTCAGTGTTGTTTTTTTTCCTGTGGGTACATTGTCTGGTAGGGCTTTCATTTTGCTGTTATGCCAGACACCCCTTTAACTACCTCTCAAAGCTGTGATACTCTCAGCAGTTTCTCAAATGCAAGTGAAAAGATGTAAAGTAGTGGCCAGACATGGCAACATAGGTCCAGATACAGTAGTTGCATTGGCAAGATGGCTTACCACCCAGGAGTCAGGAGTCTCCTGTGCTGCACGCCTCCATACGTCTTGCACTTACTAGACTTGGGCTTTTCCTCTCACCATACTAGCATACCCGCTGTTATGGGTCAGGCTTTCCCAGCACTCCTTCAGCTCAGCTAGTTCCTTCACCTATTGATACATTAATTGCCTTCAACATATTCAAGCCAGTGGCGTACACACAATCCATGGGGCCTCGGTGCGAAACTGATCCATGGGGCCCCCCCCCAACCTGCCTCCAAGCCCCCACTACCTCCCCTACTAGTGTTGTAACTATAGTGTAATTGGCCACAGTGCAAACATTTTTACAAACAACCGGCAGATTTTCTTACTAAGGGCTCTTTCCGTGTGGCTAATCCGCTGCGTGGCTGAGTGCCAAGCCCCATTCTGGACAGCAGAGACACGGAGCAGTAACATGATTGACTGTGATCTTTTTACTACAAAATCACGGTGACAACTTTATGTCTCTGTGATTTTGTAGTAAAAAGATCACAGAGAGGCACGGAGCATTACCAATCATGTTACTGCTCCGTGTCTCTGCTGTCCGGAACGGGGCTTGGCTGTCTTTCACGCAGTGGATTAGCCGCACGGGATCCGCTCGTGTTAAAGAGCCCTAAGCCCAATGCATGGCTACACTCACCCAGTCCTAATAAAATCAGGTCCTACCTCATCCAGGGTGTCGCTGGCATCGGCGTGATGTCCGCTGGATCCAGGACAAGGTCCCTGTGGTGAGAAAAAAAGAATAATCACATAAGGAAGGGATGGTAACTGCCCCTGTGAAATCACCAGCAGGGGGCGCTGTGCTTGCCTGTAAGACTGAGCCATGCCAATGTATAGCAGGGTAATCTAGGACATTTCCCCTAAGTGCAACCACACAGTACTAATGCCCACCTTGTGGCCCCTCACAGTAGTTATGCCCACCTTTGTTCCTGTCACAGTAATTATGCCCAGATATGTGCCCCCTCATAGTAGTTATGCCAAATATGTGTCCCCTTATAGTAGTTATGCCCAGATATGTGCACCCTCAGAGTGGTTATGCCACATTATGTGTCCCCTCACAGTAGTAATGCCAGATTATGTGTTCCCTCACAGTAGTAATGCCATATTCTGTGTCCCCTCATAGTAGTAATGCCAGATTACCTGCCCCCTCACAGTAGTTATGCCTTTATATGTGCCCCCTCATAGTTATGCCTTCATATGTGCCCCCCTAACAGTATTTATGCCAGATTAGGTGCCCACTCAAATTAGTTATGGCAATTAGGTGCTTCTCAGTAGAGATGCCAACTTTTGTGGCCCCTCACTCTAGTTGTGCCCATCAAACACCCCCCCTACCCCCAGTCTGCAGCGTTAGAAAAACAAACAAACACATACTTACCTTTTTCCCTGATGAGAGGAGGCAGATTCCCGGGCTTTCAGCTCTCCGAGATGTGGGGCCAGCAGGGGGAGCTCCTGAGCTCTGAAGATCAGTGAAGCAGGGAGCAGAGGGGTTTCCCTGCTTCACTATGGAAACGGAACTGCCTGGCCTGTGAGTGAGTGCGCGCTCGCCCCCTCTTCCTTTACCCTTTGGCCCCCCCCACCCCCATATTATTCATGTAATGGAGGCATGGAGCGCTCTGATAGGGCCCGAAATTGCCACTGTACTTCTTGCCGGGCCCCATCAGAGCGCTCCATTACATGTGAGTACAGCGGGGCCCCTGCCAGCGGCCTGGGGGGGGTACACAGGCGGCTGGGCCCCCTGGAGTGCCGGGCCCAGTCGCAACTGCGACCCCTGCAACCCCTGTATGTACGCCACTGCTCAAAGCACCGAACGCCAAATGTCGCGGTCGTCATGAATTCCTTCCATTAGCATGGCAGATGGGGCTGGTCTTTTATCCACTGAGAATCCTGAATGGAGAGACCAAGGAGAAGTGCATCATGGGTTTGGTTGGATACAGTAACAGGAAGTGCTACCTACAGGATGGAAAGAAACCAGAGTGATAGTAAAAAACGGGTCAGGAGGGTCCAAATTGAAAAAGTAAAAGCATGGGGAAGATGTACATGAGGTGAGCAACTACATGAGCATATCTGTTAAAAACCATAGCAATTCCTGAAAACCCCTTTAAGTTTGATTCCCCTTACATGAAGCCCTCTTATCTACTGTGTTCCTTTCTGCTATAAGATTATAACAATGTAACGCACAGATTTGCTTTAATGACTCACACTAAGTAAATGCATGATTTTTTTCTGCCGCATTTTACATTGGTTGCATGAGAAAAAAAATTGATAAAATCCCAGCAGATCTCATTATTCGCCAAACCCCTTGCTCTTCGAAGGTCTGAAAGGTCCTTTATCTAATGATTTAGAGAAATTTCTATTAGAGGCACTGAGTGAAATGACAGAGCCATGGAGAAAATAAGATATTGACAGCCACAAAAAGAAATATTTTAATATGAAGGAGGATGATGAAGCAGATAAATCATTCATGGTGGAATGGTTCTTAAGGGGAATTTACATAAAGCAACATTATCTTCTCAATAAAAAGGATAAAACACTAAATTCAGAAAAATTATGATATTAAAATGTAATTTATAAGAATTGCATGTTTTCGAGTGTTAATTTTGAATCAAGGGCAAAAGGGGTGCCCTGGGTTACCACAGGCATGGATGAGATGGATGGTCATAAAAGAGGCCTACACTTCACTGTCAGCTTCAACTCACTCCCAATAAGTCAATGTGTGGGAATCAAATGAATGCAACCATTCCATAGGCAACAATGTGCAAACTGTGTAGAGTATAGCTATTTTTAATGGTGGTCCTGAGCACAAGGAAAACCTTGGCAGATTTTGGGGCCACTGGACCTCCACTGATTCAATATGGGTAAGCAAGCCTTGTGCTTGTTAGACCAGTGGGCTGCTTCATTCTCTCTATTTGTAGGGATCCCATCTCACAGACCCCCACGGATGCAGATTTTAGAATGTCTTTTTAGCATGTCATAATTTGGCTAAGATTTGGGTCCCCAGTATAGTCATAGCAACAATGTAGCAGAGTAATAACAGCAAGGAGTATATAAATGAGTAAAATAAATAAATAAAAACATGAACTTCTTGATTCACATGCAAGATTTCTTATTGTAGAAAATTCCAATGATATCCATTAGTGTTGAGCGAAGCATTCGAAGGGGAATTAGGTCTGAAGTTTAGGAAAACTTCTATTTGCAACAAATCAAAATTTCCTGGCGCCTCTGTGAAACCCGAGAACGCGAGATAATGCTCTGCAGCCAGCCAATCCACAGATAGCCACCCCCTGTAATGTCACAGCCCTATAAAAGCCTCATCCTATGCGGTCTCCGCCATTGTCCTGTGATCTGAACATAGGGAGAGATGTGGCAAGTGCTCATGTACTAGGGACAGTGTTGCTGAAAATATTGGAGTGGGAAAGTGCAGAGAGACTTATTCTGCATTTTATTTATTTATTTATTAATTCCTACATTTACTTATTCCTACACCAGCCGTAAACTAAGATATGTAATTCAATACCAATAAGATGGAAGCCTTTATTATTCCACTGCCAGGGTGCCAACCAATACCATCCAGGCTGCACCCCTTAGGGGAGCCAGGTCTTAATGAGGACCATCCTTATCTTTTGCTGGCTTTACCTCTTTCAAATCACCCTTCAAAGTCTCCATGTCTTAGAAAAGTCAGCAAGATACAGAGAGAGGAGGAGCTGGATGTTTCTGATGACATATTCTCATTGATATTAGATCATGTGGAAAAGGAGGAAAAGCAGATGGGAGAAGAAGGGCTCCCACCTGTAGGGCAGGAGAGCGCTGGGGTTGGAGGAGTGGGTATGCCACAGCTGATTAATATTCTGTGTTTACTGTCAAATAACCTGCAGGAGATTTCAGGCAAGAACAGCAATAATATGCATATTGTGCCCCCACATAACCAGCCAAACCCCATAACAGCAACAGTCCTTGTTTAAAGATGCAATAAAGGTGTCGCACGTCCATTAACAATGTAGAAGAACAATACAGTGAGGTCAACATTATCAAATGAAAGGCAGCTGTGGGCTAATTGGCCGTGCGGTTCTTCACCACAGCATGGCCGCTCCATGTGGCCGTAACCTAACGCAGAGTGGCCTGGGCATACCTGGTTTATATTGATTTGTGACTAATTCGGAACAAATCAAATTTCTTGGCTAACTTCGGCAAAGTTGCTGAATCTAATTTTTCTAAACTTCTCATCTCTAATATCCATCTGAGCAATATCAATTGTAACAAAGAATACATAAAGCCCAGTGTGGTCCATGTAAGATAAATCCAAGATAGTTCCATAAAGTGGAAAAAATTCATTAGGCAACAAGCACTCTGTAGGGGAACACCCTTTTCTCTGATTGAGAGGAAGTGTCCCCCTGAAACATTGCCACAGTGTTTGTGGCTATGACCGACTCTCCTCCCACAGTGTGCTTGTTACCTAAGAAACTTTTTACACTTTATGGGACTATCTAGAACTTATCTTGCATTGACCACACGGCTTCATTTGGTGCATGTTTATATTGATATTGCTTAAATGGATATTTTCTACAATAAGTAACTTTGCAGGATAACCAAGAAGTCTTTGTTGTTATTGTTGTGATACATTGTTGCTACAAGTATATGGAGGCAAGAAATACCTAGCGTTGTTGTAACATTTCCCCAATATACTGTACCCTCATAAGTTTAATCACTCCCTAAGTTCGAGCTTAGAGATTTCAAATTCTGATATTTCCCTGTATATCTGTCGACAGTTGGCAGGTTGCTGTTTACGGAGCTTAAAGAACAGAGGATACAGGCCCTTTAAACAGCATCTGCTTACAGCCTGACAAGACTACATGAAGTTTCCATCTCCCATAGTTTTCCTGGTTTAATAACAGGTTGTTGATGGAGACATTCAGGTGGAAGACTATTCTGAAGAATTACTATGGAGATGACACTTCTGTGCATTTCTATTATCTATCTACAATCCTGCATAACTGGGCACTGAGCTGTTTCATAATGAAGTATTTGCTGAGTATTATAGCTCTGTCCTTACATACCCTGGTAATCATCAGAGAATGCTAGAAATTGCTAGTTGTGATCATTGGCCACCAGAAGGCAGCAGAAGTGTCAGTAAGCTGACTTAGAAGTCTTCATAGATAATGTATTAGTTCATTTTAAATGAGTCTATGGATACTTGCATGAACAGGAACATTCCAATGTAAAGTTATTATATTACCATTTTGTAGTATTTGAGGGTTTATTGTAAAATTAAATTCTATAATTATTAAATTTTAAAATCAATAGTCATCTATTGTAAGGCATCTAAAACCCTGTTGAGAAGTACAATTATCTATCTATCTATCTATCTATCTATCTATCTATCTATCTATCTATCTATCTATCTATCATCTATTATCTGCACTAACCCAGGAGGAGAGCAGAGAGGATGGAAGTCATAGCAGTAAGAATGGTAATTGTAGTTGTTACCCACTCTTACACTCCCCTGGGCCATGCAGTGATGGGAAGGGTGCACTGTTCTTCCCTTTGGGGCACACCCTGGTCTTGGAGTTCTCCTGCTTGCTGGTGGTTCATTGTAGCCTTGATGGTGATGAATTCTTCGGTGCAAGGCAGGGTCCCCTACAGCGGTGGAAGCATTGATGAGGCCATTTTGCACCAGAACAGTTTTATACTGAAGAATTTAGTTCAAGCACATCAGTTACAGTTCTCAGTTCTTCTCAGTTCTCAGCATGCATGGACTGGCAGTTCTTACAAAATGTATAGTTTACACAGTTCTTAGAGGTTACAATTCTGCAGTAACAGTTACTACATCAAGATGTCTCTTGTAATCAGTTTTTCTCCTTCCACTCCTTTCTAGTTGTCTTTCACATAAGCATCGAGAAATAGGGGGTGCAACACTTTCTCACTGTGCAACCATGGGGTGGACCACAATGTCGGAGTGTGCTCTGCACCTTATTTACAGATTGCTGTACTCACAATATTTGTCACCAAACGTTTTTCTTTGTAGTGGGCATATCATGATTCTGACTTTTCAGTTTGTCCAGGCCGAAAAGTCTTTCTCTTCTGGACAATGTTTGCCATGGAGTGTATAAGTTTCTTGTTAAGAAGTTTATCTCCACAGGGCCTCTACTCACACCTCCTTTTTGCACTGTTGTGCTTTTCAAATATATAAATTATTTTCTCTCCACTGTAGCTAGTATTTATTTTGGAGCTGTTTTAGCTGCATGTGCACTCATCAATTTCTGTATATCCAGTAGCCTATCTATATAATTATTTATTTATTTATTTATTTATCTATCTGTCTTCTATTTATCAATATCTATCTATCTATCTATCTATCTATCTATCTATCTATCTATCTATCTATCTATCTATCCTCTATCTCATATATATTTATCTGACTGTATTATATCTATCTATATATAGTGTATCAATTTTTTCATCTTCTTTATTAATCAATCTATGCATTATTGATGCAGATATCTTTTATCTATCTATCTATCTATCTATCTATCTATCTATCTTTCTATCTATCTTTTAAATACTTATCATTGATCTATCTGTCTCATAAGTATATATGTGAGACAAGTACTTATAGTAATGTCGAGATCAGTAGACAAACCACCAAAAATAATTATTCTTTTCCCTCTTTATATTTTGTTTCTTGGTATAGAGTTTATTAGACCACAGCCTTGATTTTTATGTTGTTTCTTAGATTTTACAATATGTACAAATCATTTTAGCATTTTCTGCATGTGCATTTATATTTTCGAGTGTCATACTCAATAATTATCTCATTTTCCTGCCAGAAATCACAATGTGCCAGTCTACAGAATGAAACTGTTGCAGATCTGTAAGTGCTTGTATTCTCCCGTCCCGACTCCCCCTAATGATTTGATTCCCCTGTGATCCACAGATGGTCTATTAAAGGGTGCATTATGTGTACAACACAGGACATCCTCTAAATCCTTCCACCCTTGATCTGAGATCGATTAAGATTAGGCAGCCTTAACCTTATCCTGTACTAACGAGTGTGAAAGGAAAGTCTAAAATCAATATTCTGGAGCTCAGTCTAATAACTCTGTCTATCCCTACCTATCAATGGGATCTTCCTTATCAATGTAATAATCACCCTGTGGTCCTAATGATTACATCATGGACATTAGCCGCCCCTGATGTCTACACGCCATACATCAACGTTGATCTGTATATCCTGAACTTTAGCGGTAGAGATGAGTGCCAGGGAAGCAATTTTGCATTTCTCTGTTTTCACATTCTTTTTTCAATATGAGCAGTCACTTTCTGCCATATTTAATAGCATCTATTTTTACCTTTTGTGGTGGCTGAGTTAAAGTACTGTAGCTTTTGCCCCTTGAGAGTAGAAAATCTCATTCATTGCTTACGAGGAGTTTCATTGAGCACTTAATCAGCTTATGGACTGTGATGTCATACAATGGAAAGCAGTGATGGTGGTCTAACCATCAATATGTTCCTACTATATGTCTTATAGCAGGGCTACCAGGTGTGCTCATTTCTAGAACAGGTTATTGCTGCACTGTGTCTTTATCTTAGGAGTAGCAATCTTTCATAAAATCTAATTAGAAATATAATTCCTTAAACTCTCCTACTTTATACAAACTATCTAAACCTAGAGTCTGGTGCCTTCTTGGCCTTGTAGACTTTCCTTCTACCAGGGCAGATGTTTAGTTCCTCTTCCCTCCATAGTAATATATAATATGCCAGGGGTGCACATGCCAACCATAAGGACACAGATTTGCTTGTCTTTGTCTTGATAGTTCAGAAATACATGACTGTGAAAAGACAGGTGCATCCTAAATATGTAGAGAATGGAGTGCCATAATAGTTTTCTGAGATCTTTTCACTGATGAACTATCCTCTGAATAGGTCATCAGTATCTGATCGGTGGGGGTCCGTCACCCGGGGGCCCATGCCAATCAGCTGCTTGAGAAGGCACCAGTGCTCGCAACCTTCTCACAGCTGTCCCTAGACCATGTGAAGTTACGTTCATCAGTCACATGGTCTAGGCGTAGCTCAGCCCCATTAAATCGAATTGGGCTGAGCTGCAATACCAAGCACAGCCGCAATTAGAGATTAGTAACGTTTTAAAAAATTCATTTCGGATGCTTCGCCGAATTTTTCCCCAAAATTTAATTTGATCCGAATGAATTTGTCATAAAGTGCATTATAAATCAGCTATTTCCCGGCCTGCAGGGAGAGAGTATCTCGGTGTACATCACTATGCATTGCAGAGACATGCATAGCTAGTCTGTTGAGGTAGTGAAACAGTTACTGTGCGTCAGTATGACAGGCAGGTGACAGACATCACTCTTTGGGTACTTTCACACTAGCGGCACGGACCTCCGGCAGGCTGTTGCAGTTCTGAAGGCAGCGCACGCCGAGAGGCTGCCGGAATAAGAGTACGACATGTAGTACTTTTATTCTGGCGGCCGCTGCTGTGCTTCCGCCGGAACTCCGTCTCATCCCCATTATAGTCAATGGGGCAGGAGCGGTAGTCCGGGGGCACGCGTGCACTAGCATCAGGACGGATCTGACAGGCTGTTCCCCCGCCGGAACCGCCTGCTGGAGTCCCTTGCCGCTAGTGTGAAACTATTTCTGAAAAGTTTAGAGCCAAGAACTTTAACCACTGCGCTATACAGCCACATGTTAACCTTCAGTGAAATATGAAATGATACTTCTGCTGTATAGGAATGCTTACTACATGACAAACTACTATGAGGTTTTTCTGACACGGTTTATCATTGAGATTTATAGCTTAGTGGTTAAAGTACTTGCCTCTAATGTAGAAGGTTGTGATTTCAAAGCCCGGCAGAATATTTTTTAAGAAATAGAGGCTAAATTGGATTTAAATACACTGACTCAAGCATCGCACATGAGGTAACCGGCCGAGCACCGCGATGCTCGAGCCGAACTGGTGTTCGGCTGAGTATGCTCGCTCAACACTAGTTGACATCACTGTTTATTTTTCCCTTCTTCTAAATTGTCAGAAGTACAATACCCTAGAAAATGGATCTTGTCTTTTGAGCGTCCGCCTTTACATAGTCAGTATTTGGTATGGTATATTGGTAAGGCCAAAAAAAACTGGAGTGGGTCTAAAACAGAGATGACACGTGATTTTAATCTTTGCATGTCTTCTGTGTTTTGGACCCACTCCTGCTTTTGGATTCCAAATCATGATTAAATCCTGATGCAAAATACTGACCGTATGATAGAGGCCTTATGGATGCTCCAAAGACAGGATACGTTGTGTTTTTCATTTTTCAGTTCTTCTGACAGATCAGAAAACGAGTAAAATAAACAGTGATGTCAACAAGGCCAACCAAGGACACTAGTGGCCTTGTCACGGAATGGTGAGGGTAGCAACCACATGAGGAGTCAATGTAGTGACCCAGTCACAGAATGTTGAGGGTGGCAACAACATGAGGAGTCAACATAGTGGCTCAGTCACAGAGTGGGGAGGGTGGCAACAGCATGCAGAGTCAAAATGGTGGTCTAGTCTCAGAGTGGTGAGCATGGCAACAGCATGAGGAGTCAACACAGTGGCCCAGTCTAGTCGCAAGGGTGAAAGAAGTATAAGGGGTCAACATAGTGGCCCAGTAACAGAGTGGTGAGGTGGGGGCAACAGCAGTGGCAGTAACAGCACAAGATGGTGGGTGGCACTAGGAGAAGATGGCAGCAGGTGTGTAGCATCACGCATGTAGCAGCATCAGAATAGTGTCTGAAGCACATGGCCAGAAGTAATCCTGGCAGATCCACACCTGATTCATTTTTAGAAAGGTTAATCTCTCAACAATTAGTGTTGGAAGGCGAGTTCTTTTTGGGTTAACTATGCCCACCGCCACACTAAACACCCGCTCTCATGGCTGGGCAGGCAAGCTTGCCCAGGGCAAACTCAGCCAGTTGCAGCCACAAATCAAGTTTGGCTGTCCAGTAGTCCAGGGGATCTTGGATGTGGGGTGGCAGCGTGCAGTCCAAGTATGCCACCACCTGCTGGTTCAGGTCCTGTTCCATTTCCTGCTGCTGCTGGGTGGTTTCTTCAGTAGGTGGGGAAGAAAAGTACTCATTAGAGACTCAAGACTTAGGTTGCTGTCAATGGAGCTGTTGCTTCTCCTGGTCCCCCACCCCTTCCAGCAGTTATGGCAGTGGAGCGTGAGCGCAGGGTGTCCCCCCTGTCAGACATTTGCGAGAATGGGCGATGGCACACCTAGGTATAGGTCTGTACGCCTTGGCCGGAGTCAAGTGTCGCATATCGATACCACCTGCACCACATGACTTCTGAATCACATGATCAACACTCACTGTAGGTCATATGACTGGAGATCTCCCCTCCCCTCTAAAACGCCGGACGCCGAGACCAGAAGCACGTGGCATACGGGTGGCACGTACTTCCGGATCACGTGTCCGACACCACGCTGAGCCCATACACTTTAAAAACAGCGCGCGGAGGACACACACTGAAAAATGGAGCAGAGCCGGTGGCATATATTACTTGCCTGGCAGGAGGAGCAAAAAAAGAAAGAGGCAAGTTAAGGAAAGGTGATGGGACAGCTTGTTCCTGTGCCATGCCAACTAAGCGTGGTGTCAGAGGAAGCCACAGACTGCTGGCTGTCGGTGTCTGAGGTCAGTTGAGATGATGTTGAAGACAGAGTCAACCATCCCAGGACAGTCCGATTAGTCGTCAAAACACTACTGCAGGATGACACTGGCAGCTCCGGCTTGTTGCTACGGCCGCTGATACCACTATCCTTTCTTCTGCGGCTATTTCTGCCACTGCAAGTTCCTTTGTAGGGCTCTGGCACCTCTTTGTTGGACATACTGTAACAGTAACTGAATATGTAAAATAAGTTATTCAATATCGACACCACACTAACTGTTATATTACACAGGTTATTCACCCCAATATGAGAATCAAGGCCTAATGGAATTGCTTATCTATGAAATCAGGTGGACACCACACTAACGGTTATATTACACAAGAGACTGCACTGTGCCGCAGTTTCCCTATGCTCTCCTTATATACCCCTACAGTGTCTGAAAGCTCTCCCTACGATCTCCCTACACTGTCCCTGCACTGTCCAAATTCCAGATTATACTATTACGAGCTCTGTAAAACACTTTCCTTAGCACTTGTCACATCTGTCCCTATGCTCAGTTCACTGTAAAATGGCAGAGACCAGACAGGATGAGGCTTTTTTTTAGAGCTTTGACATCACAGGGGCTGTCTCTCGGCTGATTGGCTGGCTGCACCGCATTATGGGTGATCCCTGATTCCTGGGCTTCATAATTTCACTTGGTAACACGTGCAGCAACCATTTTAGAAAAAATCCAACTTGTTACCACCAAACGTGGGGTAATTCAGATCGGTGGCAAGTCAAATGTTTCCTGAAATTCAGATCGAATTCCACTTTACTAACTTCGATTCACTCAACACTAGCTGCAACCAAATGTACAGCGCTGTGCTTGGTGTGCAGAGAGAAGGCCATGATGCCACTGCAAGCGACGTGTGTCGGACCCCCACCGATCAGATGCTGATGGCCTATCCAAGACCTATCTCAGAAAGCCCTTTTAAATCATGGATATCATGGCTGGTACTGTTATGGGGGCACTATGGGTTGGGTACTACTTTGGGGGCACTGTCTAGTAAGTCCTACTTAGGGAGCACTGTGTGGCTGGCAATGTAATGGATGCACTGTGTGGTGGCAATATATAGAAAGGGCAACTATATGGCAGGCACTGTAAAAGGGGGCTCCTTGGGAATCTATTGGGGGAATTTATCATTGAGTTTGTATGGGAGTAGTGGCTGATTCCCGTTTGGTCGTGCACTCCTGTAGCCTGTGTTGCGTCATGGGCTGATTTTAACTAGCATGAGTACTTAGTTTGCTCAGCATGCATGCTGGTATTTATAGTCCCTGGATTTAATGGAGGCCATTTTGGCACCATAATGAACCAAAAGGGGCCCAGCATGCATGTGGTACCTACACTTCCTGAATTTCATGGTCGCTGTTATGACATCCAACAGGTGAGCTTTAGTGTTAGGACCCGTCTTATAGAGATCGCCTTGGCGTGCGGCAGACGGGCTCAAATAATTTTGTACAAAAAGTATTTGCTAAGCATCTCTAAGTTATTAGCATAGCATTGGCAATATAATATACCTTTGTACTTTATTTGGTTTGTAGAGCGCTGTAGTGTGTTTGATATATCATTGAGTTTATGCCACTTTTAAAAAGGCATAAAAAAGATGCAAATTATTGTACATGCCATATTTGCGCCATAATTTGTGACCTATTGAGCTTATTGCCACTTTTCTAATGTGGGGACAAAAGAAAGTGGGGCTTATCAGGAGGGGCAAAGCCTATCAGGGCCCACCCAATTTACTATAACATTCTCTGTCTGATGTCGTCTCTCTCCTATGTGTATCCCCCACAAAGCAGCAACATCTTCTGATTGGGCTGTTTAATAGATACTATTGGGGTCATTTATCAAACTAGTGCAAAGAAGACCTGGTTTAGTTGCCCATAGCAACCAATCAGATACCACCTTTCATTTTCCAAAGGAGCTTTCAAAAATGAAAGGCGGAATCTGATTAGTTGCTATGGGCAACTAAGCCAGTTCTACTTTACACCAGTTTGATAAACGACCACATATGACTCAGTGCCTCACACCTCATAGTTGGTTATGCTAGAAAGAGGGATGCCTGCAAGATAATATGGGGAGGCCTACTGGGACGCCTCTAAAAATGATATAATCACTTATCTCTTTCTTCTAATCTGTAAAATGGTAGCCATCATTATTTTAAGCTATTTGTATGGGATGAAGCCTAAAAATGTTTTTTTTTTTTTTTTTTTGGGGGGGGGGGGAATTTGTAATAAATGTAATTTGTGCTATGTAAATATGCTCACCTATAATCACTAAGTTTTTCCCTTTGCCCACCAGAGGGTCAGGAGCTGATATTACGGCTGTATGGACTATTGTGCTGACACGATTTCTATACTGGGGTGGGTAGGCTGATACGACTACTATATGGGCTTAATATTAGAGGCAACATTTTTAAATGGATTCCTCTAAATAGATTCGTAGGCTACCTTTATTTTTAGACATGTATATAATTACCACCAGAGTGAGAATTGATCTAAGACTATTATGCATGCTAAGGATGGATATAGCCTCCAAGAAACCCCATTATTCTCTTAGGGGTCCCCCATGTTGTTCTATTCTCACAGGGCTCTACATTTAACTAAAATGTCTAGTTGTTTGATGTGGTGTTTTAATTTATGAAGGTGTCTGATCTGAATTTATTCCTGATGTTATAGAGGATGGAGATGGCTACAAAACTTTTTGGTGTGTTGGTTTTCTCATTTGCTTCTGGTGTTTTTTGTACTTTATTGTCCATTTGACCCTTTCCCATTTCTATTCTCTGTTTGTCTGTTTGTATGTTGTTCTCACATGTATTTCAGTATAGGAACTACCGTACTGCCCAGTTGTGGGCTGACCGTGCAAGTAGGTAGGGATACTGGTTCTGGGAAGTTTTAGGGCTGCACTATCCCTGTTTGTTTGTGACGGTAGTCGGTTAAGTGAAATGTTCTGATTTTCTATATCTGTGTAATGCAAGGCACCAATGAAACAGACCAGTGTAGATTAGGCAAGGGGTTTATTCAAAAGAAAATAAACAAAATCCGGGCAAACTTCACTGGTAACAAATAACAGGAATACAAAAACGAAGGGAAGCCAGGTGTAGTCCCAATCCGTGCTTAAAATCGCTGTGCACACTTGCCAGACGAAAGGATGCGTCACGGGGGATTCCGGATCTTGGGTCCCACTGGAAAGGACGGAGTCCAGGTAACCTTCAGTCACTAGCACAAGTAGTTATGACCTGTATCTGGAAAGAGAAGGATAACAGTGGGCAGTGACCGACCGGGGAGACCACCTTTTATGTGCCTGCTAACAAATCCCAGGGCGCCAAGTGTCCACTCCCCATAGGTCATGAAACTGCCCTACACCTGTGTACAAGGCCTTGGCCGGTCATTGGCCAATTAGACCAATGCCGGCCCCCTAATCTACTTTGAATTTGTGGCCAGGTGCTATTCCCATCACTGGTCGGCAATGCGCATAAGAAGCGCGTACGCACGACCGCGCATTCCCTTGTGAACCCGTTCTTGAGCGTACACACGGACGCCCGACAGGCTCAGCGAGAGTACGCGAGCGCGTCGACATGGACACCGAAGTGGAATCCTCAAGAGGTACCGGAGACAAGGCCGGCCGTGGTGTACTGCCACTAGCCCGACCAACCTGTCCCCGAGACCCCGGCGGTCTTCTCCTCCGGCGCACATGCAAACACATCCCCGCGTCGGTTTGCAAAGGGGTCGGATCTGGTGTATCAGTGGTGACACGTGTAACCTGTACCGCTGCTCCACGAGGACCCTTTTTGGTCACACCGGAGTGCGAGACAGGTAAGGATCTTACAATTTGCAAACCTAATAATATTGTATGGATAATTCAGGGTTAACACCTTGATTCAACCCCTTAGATTGCCAGGAGATGGACCTGGGTCCACCCCTGATTAGGGAGAGGGTTGTTTTGTACTTCTGTTGTTCATATGCTTACTCCTCAGAACTAAGCCTAAATAATCATATCTGAAGTTTCTACAGCTAAAGAACAACTACTGCATTATAGGGCTTCAGAAAGAGAAGTTAGAAAGGCCAGAATCTACAAGGCCATGCATTGAAGTTAGTCAGCAAGATTGTAGTAGTATGCAGAAAGAGAGACCTTGCTGTGGTGAGAGGGAATATTGCTAATGCACCCTTCCACACTTTGAGACAGTTTGTCATCCATATCTTAATTCTGTACCCACAGCCTGGGATTTACAGAAACATCTACTAAGAACCTCATTGCCAGCTCTAGGTTCTACAGAGAGAGCCTTTGAGGAGACAGAAATCAGAAGTACCACAACCTTCATCATTCCCACTATCCATGCATTGCTATGCAATGTGAACTGCTCGGAACTGTGCCTTGATACTGTTGGATGAACTACTACTCCCAGGACCGACTCCAGGTTCATGTGGGCCCGCAATAAATCCCACTGGGCCCCCTTGAAGCATTTTTTTTACATTTACATGTCCCCCTGTGGCTCTCACAGCGTATAATGACCCCCAGTGGCCCCTATACAGTATAATGACTACTAGTGGCCCTTTACACAGTATAATGACCCCCCCCCACACAGTATAATGACCACCAGTGGCCCCCGACTCAGTATAATGACCCCACAGTGGCCCTCCATTCAGAATAATGACCCCCTAGTCGCCCCGCATTCAGAATAATGACCCCCCACACTGGGGGTATACTGTATGGAGGGGGCACTGGGGGTCATTATACTGTATGGGGGTCACTGGGGGTCATTATATTGAATAGAGGCTCTGGTGGTCATCATACTGAATGGAGGGTCATTGGGGATCATTATACTAAATGGGGGGCACTGGGGGTTATTATACTGTGTAAGGGGCCCTCACAGTGTAATGACCCCCCCAGTGGCCCCCTCACATAGCTATCATAGCAGGGGAGCCGGTGGTCCTGTCATTCACTAACTGCAGCTCCCTGCGCTCCTCTCCTCAGGCCCGCTGCAGCAGTGAGACACACGTCATGATGTCACTGCTGGGCCGGGCCTGGAGGAGAGAAGGAGCTGTGTAGTGATGTAGCTAGAAATGACTGGGCCCCACAGCAAATTTTAGTACAGCCAGTGGGTTCACATTACGTTTTTCCTATCGGTTTGATGTATACAAATGTGCAGCACTCCACGTTTTTTTTTATCCTGCAGAGTCCAGTAACAAATACATATGTTAATGTATATGTTTTTTTTATAATGGAATACAATGGAACTGTATGGTGAACGGACGCCACTGTACGGCATCAGTCTGAGGCATCTGTTAAGGTATACATTTTTAGTATACATTAAACGGATGGCAAAATTGTGATGTGAACTAGGGCTGCAGCTATTATTTTAGTAATCAAGTAATCTATCAATTATTCCGATTAATCGAGTACTCTAATAAGAAAAACCTTATTGCTTTATAAAAACAATATTTTTTATTTCTTACAGTGGTAAAGCAAATAATTGCACACACATAAGGCTTCTTTCTCAGCTGCAATATTCATTCTGTCAGAAGAACAGGCAGCCAGAATGTACCGTATCGGATTCTGCCGGCTACTGCAGCGATTGACTGTAATGGGGTCCGGCCTTGTTCCATTATTCAAACTGGGTTTTGGCCGGACAAAAAAAAAAATCCACTTCAATTAGGTGGAGAAACAGACTGCCGGAGTTCACTGGCTGCATCTGTCATAGCTGGATGCCCATTGACTGTAATGGGGATCCGGATGCTTTACCCCGGACAAAAAATGCTGCACAGTGACATAGCATTTTTTGGCTGGACTCCGGCCAGTCGCCAGATGATCAGAGTCCCAATGTTCATACTGCAATGTGAACCTGGCCTAAGCTGTTAAAGAAACCTAAATAAGATGATCAAATTACTTTTAAAAGCAGAATTCAAATAGAAAATGCTAAATTACAAAAAAAATACAAGTAAGCAAACTAGTAAGACATAAACATTGCCTTACCCTTTATGTTGTTCAACTCTGAAGACTTTCAGGCAACTTTAGTTCTGACTGTCCTGCATAACACATCTGTACTGTTTTCTTCTAAGGCTTTCAGGCATTTTTAGAAGGCAAAAACAAAAACTATGGGGGAGCTTTATCAAAAGTGGTGTAAATGAAAACTGGCTTAGTTTCCCAATAGCAACCAATCAGATTCCACCTTTCATTTTCCAAAGGAGCTCTGAAAAATGAAAGGTGGAATCTGATTGGTTGCTAAACCAGTTGACCTTTACACCAGTTTGCATAAAGCTATCTCCTGAATAAGGTAGATAGCTTTATGCAAACTGGTGTAAAGGTCAAGCTTGCATGAACCAGCTTACCCTAAGGCCTCTTTCCCATGACCGTATGCGCTCCGAGATATACGGTCCGCGGGCGGGCCATATGTCCCGGAGCGGCATTGGTCGTTCGCATAGGAGCGCACAGCATCATAGATTACAGTGATGCTGTGCACGTCGGGCCGCCCGCGGGACTATTGTTCTGCACTTATATGATCATATGGACATATGGCCGCTCACGGACCGTATATCTCGGAGGGCAAGAGGCCTAAAGCAGTGATCAACAACCTCCGGCACTCCAGCTGTCCAGGAACTACAATTCCCAGAATGCTTCAATCACTTCTATAGGAGTTAGAAGAACGGAGCATGTTTGCACGCAGGGAGTGGTAGTTTCGCAGCAGCTGGAGTGCCGAAGGTTGCTGATTCGTGGCCTAAAGTATAATTTGGCGGTTGCAATGAAGAAAAGTGAGCATATCCACATGCTAGGAACTGAGGCTGGCCCTGCGCTTTGATGCTATGTTTCCTGCTGCAGAAAACAGACACTCGGATGGCATTGATGTTGCTGGAATACACATAAAGGACTTTGCCAGCTTTGCTAGTACTGGATAGGGTGTTTCATTTGTTTTCCACCATGACAACGGATTCTCCTTCTGCACAGATTGACCTAACTGCTGCTTCTTATCCTCTTCATCGCTGGAGCTGGAATTTGATGATCCCAGTATGTGCAGGAGGAATGATGTGGCTGTGGCATGATCCTTGGCATGCTTTGCTGCAGCAGGGTTATCTTATTGTCCTCTTCTAGAAGAAGCTCCATCATGTTCACTGGGCCGTGTCCTTATCATTTCCTTTTTGGCAACAAGTGCCACGGTCTGTACTGTGCTTTGGACCTTGAATGATTTATCAGCAGACTAGAACTTAAGTTTCTTAAATCTGGGATCCAGAGCAGCGGCAATTAGGGCAGTGTTTGAAGAGTCAGGTTGAAACGTAGACAGTTCTTGCCATCTTGTTGTGATCTGTTCTACCACATGAGCCTGGTATGACCTTAACCCCTTAAGGACCGGGCTCATTTTCACCTTCAGGACCAGGCCATTTTTTGCAAATCTGACCAGTGTCACTTTATGTGGTGATAACTTTAAAACCCTTTGACTTATACAGGCCATTCTGAGATTGTTTTTTGCACATATTGTACTTTATGACACTGGTAAAATGGAGTAAAAAAAAATCATTTAACCCTTTAGGTGTTCCACAAGAATTATTGGAAAATAGAGATGCAATTTCAAAATTTCACTTTTTTGCAGATTTTCCATTTTAATATTTTTTTTCCAGTTACAAAGCAAGGGTTAATAGCCAAACAAAACTCATTATTTATGGTTCTGATTCTGTAGTTTACAGAAACACCCCATATGTGGTCGTAAACTACTGTACGGGCACACGGCAGGGCGCAGAAGGAAAGGAATGCCATGCGGTTTTTGGAAAGCAGATTTTGCTAGTCTGTTTTTTTTGACACCATGTCCCATTTGAAGCCCCCCTGATGCACCCCTAGAGTAGAAACTCCAAAAAAGTGACCCCATCTAAGAAACTACACCCCTCAAGGTATTCAAAACTGATTTTACAAACATCGTTAACCCTTTAGGTGTTCCACAAGAATTAATGGAAAATAGAGATACAATTTCAAAATTTCACTTTTTGGGCAGATTTTCCATTTTAATATTTTTTTTCCAGTTACAAAAAAAGGGTTAACAGAGAAACACCCCATATGTGGTCGTAAACTGCTGTACGGGCACACGGCAGGGCGCAGAAGGAAAGGAATCCCATACGGTTTTTGGAAGGCAGATTTTGCTAGACTGTTTTTTTGGACACCATGTCCCATTTGAAGCCCCCCTGAAGCACCCCTAGAGTAGAAACTCCAAAAAAGTGACCCCATTTTAGAAACTACGGGATAGGGTGGAAGTTTTGTTAGTACTAGTTTAGGGTACATATGATTTTTGGTTGCTCTATATTACACTTTTTGTGAGGCAAGGTAACAAGAAATAGCTTTTTTGGCACCGTTTTTTTTTGGTTATTTACAACATTCATCTGACACGTTAGATCATGTGGTATTTGTATAGAGCAGGTTGTCACGGACGCGGCGATACCTAATATGTATACAATTCTTTTTATTTATGTAAGTTTTACACAATGATTTCATTTTTGAAACCCAAAAAATAATGTTTTAGTGTCTCCATAGTCTGAGAACCATAGTTTTTTCAGTTTTTGGGCGATTATCTTAGTTATGGTCTCATTTTTTGTGGGATGAGATGACGGTTTGATTGGCACTATTTTGGGGTGCATATGACTTTTTTATCGCTTGCTATTACACTTTTTGTGACGTAAGATGACAAAAAATGGCTTTTTTTTACACTTTTTTTTTTACGGTGTTCACCTAAGGGGTTAGGTCATGTGATATTTTTATAGAGCCGGTCGATACGGACGCTGCGATACCTAATATGTATACTTTTTTTAATTTATGTAAGTTTTACACAATGATTTCAATTTTGAAACAAAAAAAATCATGTTTTAGTGTTTCCAAAGTCTAAGAGCCATAGTTTTTTCAGTTTTTGGGCGATTATCTTGGGTAGGGTATGATTTTTGCGGGATGAGATGACGGTTTGATTGGCGCTATTTTGGGGTGCATATGACTTTTTGATCGCTTGCTATTACACTTTTTGTGATGTAAGGTGACAATTTTTTTTTATTTAGCACAGTTTTTATTTTTTACAGTGTTCATCTGAGGGGTTAGGTCATATGATATTATTATAGAGCTGGTCGATATGGACGCGGCAATACCTAATATGTATACTTTTTATTTATTAATGTAAGTTTTACACACTAATATCATTTTTGAAACCAAAAAAAATCATGTGTGTCTCCATAGTCTGAGACCCATATTTATAAATTTTTTTGGGCCATTGTTTCATGTAGGGGCTCATTTTTTGCGGGATGAGGTGACGCTTTGATTGGTACAATTTTGGCGTACATGCGACTTTTTTGATCACTTTTTTGATCACTTTTATTACCAATTTTAAGGTGGGTAAAATTTCCATTTCCTCATAGTTTTTATTTTTTTATTTTTATGGCGTTCACCGTGTGTGGAAAGTAACATGACCGTTTTATAGATCAGGTCGTTACGGACGCGGCGATACCTAATATGTGTAGTGTATTTTATTTTTTTATTTTTATTCAGTGATAAATGTGTTTTTTTATCTTTACTTTCTTCCCTTTTTTTTTACATTTTTTTGACTCAGACCCACTTGGTTCTTGAAGATCCAGTGGGTCTGGTGTCTGTATAATACAGTACAGTACGCTATATAGTGTACTGTTTTGTATTTTACTTACACTTTGTCTGAACAGATCTATGGCTTTAGCACAGATCTGTTCAGCACCATGGACAGCAGGATGCCTGAGAAGGCGTCCTGTTGCCATGGGAACCTTCCCCGTCTGCCACAACTGAGCAGACGGGGAAGGGGAAGGAGGGGGGCTCCCTCTGTGACACCATCCTGTCTGGGGGCTGCAAAAGCACAGCAGCCCCGCGATGGGAGAGGGAGGGAGCTCCCTGACTGTTAACCTTTTCCATACAGCGGTCCGCGGTATGGAAAGGGTTAAACGGCTGACATCACAGCACAGATGTCAGCCGTTTATACCAGAGTGTCAGCAATGTGCTGACACTCTGGTATGCCCACTAGACGCCAATGAATATTCAAGAAGAGGCTCCCGCACCGCCTGAAACCCCCCCTGCACCACCCGCCGGCATAAAATTATTCAGGGGTGCAGGGGGGGGTGAAAAAATCTTTATTTTGGGCATTTTAAAGTTTCTGATCCCCGCGGTCAGGGACCTCGGGGATCAGAAACTGCAGAAAGCGCTGCAACCCGCAGGTCTGAATTGACCTGCGGTTTGCTGCGATTGCCGATACAGGGGGTAACATGATTTCAGCGGGCATCCTGTTCCGATTAACCCCCGCCGCGCCGCAATTGCGTTTTAAACCCATGACGTACCGGTACGTCATGTGTCCTTAAGGACCCGGGAAACATGCCGTACCGGTACGTCATGTGTCCTTAAGGGGTTAATGGTGCAGTCTCAAAAGCTACACCCTGTATGGACTTCTTTAGGTTCTGCACTAGCTGTGGAAGTGCAGAGAGGGTAACATACTTCTGGCCACTCAGAAACACTGTATCTCCTTCAAATGGCTCAAGGGCCTGGGTTAGCTCCTCAATCAGGCTCCACTGTTCAGGCTTCAGATCAAGGTAGTGGTGTTTTCCTCTTGGAGTCACTTCTGGTTCTGAGAGAGCAGCAGTCACTGGCCATCTTTGTTCCAGCAGTCTTGATAACATGTGATAAGTGCTTACTTACATCATGCACCAGCATGTATTGTGGTGTGCCCATCTGCTGTTGCTTCTCCTTTAGCTTGGTTCATGCCAACTCACTCTTCTTAAAATGCTCAACAAGGTGTCTTACACAAGCCACACACTTGGTGGTACTTCAGAGTGCTTTGCACAACCAAGTTCAGGGTGTGGCCTGTACATCGCACCGTTGCCCATCCATGTTTTCCTGTTAAAATCTTCACTGCTGCTACAACATTAGCACCATTGTCATTGACAACAGCTTTGGCTTTTTCTACTGGAATGCCAATTATGGCAATAACATCCTCAAGCCACTCTGCAATATTTGTAGCTGTGTGTCTTTCTTCAAGGGGCATCGATGTTAGGCTGTAGGACTCCATTTCCCAATCCTTCCCAAGAAAATGACACGTCACCCCCAGATAAGCTTCTGTAGCAACTCTCGTCCAACTGTCAGTTATAAGTGCAATGTTGTCAGTCTCCTTAAGAGTGTTCTTCAACCTGCCTTTGATGTCTTCATACTTTTTCTCCATAATTTTCATGAAGTAGGTTCTTGAAGGAAGAGTGTATCTTGGATTGAAAGTGGAAATCCTCCTCTGAAAACCTTCATCCTCCACAATGGATAGCGGGCGCATGTCTGTGACAATCATGTTCGGAATGCTGTCTGTAAGCTCAGCTGAACATGATACATAGCTGTCCATACGCCGCTGTGATTTACTAAAAAGGGGTTAAATAAACAATTACTATTACAATACAAAGCCTGTGTGTTGTCTGTGTCACTAAGATCATATAAAATGTTTTCTTTACTTACCTTGGGTCTTGTCCGCTCGGTGAACTACATGCGAAAACTGGGTATTTTCTGGTGAGATGTTGAAGCATTGATGTTGTGCTATTATGGTAGGCTAGTTTAGTTTTACAATAGACACAATGTACAGAGTTTTCTTTATTTTTCTGCTTAAATTGATCGCAAACTTTGGACACTGTGCCATTTTCTCTGTCCTGTCTTTTCTGTTCGCCCCTCAGCCTCGCTATTTTCTCTCTCTTTCTGCATTTCGCAGTTGAAGCAAAGTAATACTTCTTTAGGTCTTGCCTCTTACTCTATTGCTTTGTACAACGGTAAAAGTTGAGTCACACCTTACGGGGGGGTTAAAATAAGAATTTCAGAAACAAAATGTTTTTCATCAGAATTCAGAACACAGATCATCAGATCAAACTACATCCCCCAAATCAGACTATCACATCTCAGCCACAGATAAGACCCCCCCAAATCAGTCAGCCTTGCCCTTAAATCAGTCCCCCCATGCCGCAAGCCCGCAATCAGACCCCCATGCCACCATAACAGACCCCCAGGCTGCCACCATCAGACCCTCCCTTGCTGCAATCATAGCCAGACCCCATGCCATCCATTGCCATTTCTCCCACTCCCCCAGTGCCTCCATGCCATCCATTGCCATGTGATGTCCCCCACTGCCATCAGATCAGCCCCTCCATGCCATGTCCCCCACTCCCCCAGTGCCATCAGCCCCTCCATGCCATCCATTGCCATATAGCACTCCCCCAGTGCCATCAGCCCCCTCCATGCCATTAATTGCCAATTGCCATGTCCCCCACTCCCCCAGTGCCATCAGATCAGTCTCTATCACGCTACGGTGTGGGAGGGAAACACCACACCGAGCATAAGAGGGAAGGGGGGAGCAGGGGATCAGGCCTGAGAACTAGGGAAAGAAGATGGACACCTGCTAGTAAAACCCTAACCAAAATACTGACTAGACTACCAGTATGAACAGACCTCTGAGGTAGGTGTGTTCATACACTTTAATACTTAGAGACCTATCATGCCCTATAGGACCCTGGTACTAATGGCAGGGACGAGACTACCTGTTCCTCTAAAAGGAAGGACGAACAGGAGTCTCCTTCAGGCCTAATACAAACAATAGGGAAATGCAACACACAGAACCCAAACAAAATACAAAAGGGAAAGGAAAGACTTAACTTCAAAGAGCAATGGAAGCACCAGGAACTCCTCCGAGATCCACACACCAGCTATCCACAATGACATCCATTGACATGCCCCCTTCCCCCAGTGCCTCCATGCCATTCATTGCCATGTCCCCCTCCGCTAGTGCCTCCATGCCATCCATTGTCATGTCCCCCTTCCTCAGTGCCTCCATGCTTTCCACCATGTCCCCTACTCCCCCAGTACCATCAGATCAGCCCCTCCATGCCATGTCCGCCAGCGCTATCAGCCCTTCTATGCCATCCATGTCCCGTCCCCCACTCCCCCAGCACCATCAGCCCCTTCAAATCACAGGTGCCCCATTCAAATCACCAACATAACCCCCCCCCCCCCCCCCCGCGAAAAACCCCTAACCCCTCTGCCCCCACCCCCAGCCGGCAGATTCGGGCCCCTGCTAACTTTATACTTACCTTTCCTGGCAGTGCGCGGCTGGCTGACATGGAGTCTGCAGGAGACAGACCGCGTCTTCTTCCCAACATGCACTGGGAGGGACCTGATGTCACACACAGCGTCAGCCAGCGCGCTGACAATTTTTGCACGCAAGGCCCTGGTCAGTGCAGCACGGTGCAGACATGAGGCCACGGAGCGGTAAATGAGAAACTTCACTCACACTCTGTGGTCATGTGTTTTAAACGAATCCTCGATGCAGGGAAATTGCACTGAGGATTTTTTTTGTATCTATTACATTGAGTAATAGTTGCAGCTCTAATGTGAACCCAGCCTTAGTGCCAGAATAAACACCAGTACACAGCGGAGCAGAGAGGGGGGCTGCCATGTACTGACAGAGCGCACAACCTGGGCCTGGTGGTCAGGGGTGAGGACTGTGTTTCCCAAGGATCATTTATCTATTGGGAAATACAGGGCACAGTATAATACACTAGAATCTATATACTATAAAGATATTAGCCCTACCCTGGAATAATAATACAGATAGGGGGTAATTTATTAAATAGAAATACGCCTATATTAGGTGTATTTCTGACAAAGATTGTGTGGCAAAGGTCCTTAGCACCGCAATCTGCAACTTTTCCCCACTCGTGCCAGGTCTAAAAAATGTGGTGTGGGCAGGGAAGGGGATACAGCTATTGCCAAGCAGTTATTGGATACCACCGCCATACAGTCACAGGATAACACCTCTATACAGTGACCGGATAACACCACCATACAGTGACTGGATAGCACCTCTATACAGTGACCGGATAGCACCACCATACAGTGACTTGATAAAAGGGTATAAGAGGACACAGTAAAGGAAATGACTAGGGGCACTGTACAGGGTATGGTAAGAGGGCACAATGCAGGATATAAGGGGGCAAATTACGGGGTGGGGGTCACAGTCACATGAACCTGAGAGGTTAGAAGATCCTTATGGTGAATGTGGTTTAGACACCACCATAATGAGAGGCAGAGGATTGAGACAGGGGCCAGGGCCCTGGATGGACAGGAGGGGTGGACACAGCAAGTGGGTGGAAGGGGCTCTGAGCGGGATTCATACACGAAGTAGTGGCAGGAGGTCTGTGCAGGGCAGCAATAGGAGATAGAAAGGTGGAACAGGAGCTCTGGATACATGAGGGAGGAAAGGAGACAGCAAGGGCCCCATGAGGATGAGATAGGACAGGATATGGGGGGCAGGTGTGATGGAGGAAAACTGCTGGTCTACAGCATCCAGCAGCAGCTTGAAGAGATGCCTGACCTGCCCCCCCCCCCCGCCCTGTCCCACAGAGAAGAGACAGTCACAGTGCAGACTCACTCACAGACTGTCTTTACACTACTGCTTCAGCTGCTGGGGTCTCTCTCCTCCTCAAGCAGCACGTCCTGTGTAGGGGGGGGGGGGGTCTGAAGCTAGTAAAGAAACATGTCTTCTCTGCTGGAGTGAAGAGGGGGCATGTCTGAATCTCTGCAGCACAGGAGCTTGTAATGAGGACAGCAGCAGCCGTCCTCATGTGACACCAGAGGATGCTCCCTTGCTCCAGTCTGAGGCTGAGTAAGTGAAAGGACTGCAGCTCCCTGAGCTCCAGCAATGAGCGCTTCCATCTGTATTGATGGAAGCGCTCATAGCAGCGCAGTGGGCGAACTTGCCCGGGTATGCCGGGTGCTGACGCCGGCCCTGACTACTCCTATCCTGCATTTTAATAAAGAGAGACTTATTTATTAACTACCACTTCCTGGTCACTTCCTTGACATCGCAATCATCTGTCGGCCTCTTCATCCACACACCTGCCTCACACCCTGACAAAACACCTAACAATAAGGGCATCCCTATCACCACCAGTCAGGAGCCCCAATATCAGGGTGTGCCCCAAGTGAAGAAAGGGTGTGCTCTCCTGTCACTCCACAGCAAGCACCAGTGAGAGGGTTGCCACTGTGATCTGTGTACAGCTACCATTGGAAGAGTTACTACCACTCCCATCCTCCACTCGCTTCTACTGGGCTTGCTTCATCCCTATAAGGATGTTGGAAGACTGTGCACAGTACATTTTTAATAGCTGCATCTTTAGATCCAAATAGGTTCAACATTAGCAGATTTTTAGGACTATAGGGCTAGTGGTTTATAGCTCACAGATAGCAAATTAGAAGGATTTTATTATACAAATCAGTTTTCTTCCTCAAAGGTAAAATTATTAAAGAAAAAGTACACCTACTATATGAGAAAATATACATTTCACTTTGAGACAGATTCATGTAAATATAGTATATACTGTACTGCACTAGTTACTTAAAATCCTACAGACTTCTATTCATTTTTTTCGGCTCACAAAGTAGCCTTTGATCCACTGCTGGGTCAAGAGGTGTTGTCCCAGAAGACTTCACTTGAGTAACCACCTATAATTATGCCGATAAGTCCACAGTAACTGTTGATCTGAAGTTTTCTCCAAGGGATTTCTCCATCTATAGAGCACATTTCCCTAAGCCAGATGAATCCCATGGAGGAAAGCCCTCTTCAGCCAAAAATCTACACTTTTACCAAGGAGATTTAATTCAATTATTTCATTTGGAAAAACACAATTCATAAGGGAGATTTGTAGAAATTATTAGACTTTCCAATATGTTCTGCACCTTCAGAGAATATCAGAATTGTAGAGGTTCCTTTGAAGAAAGAGATTATTTTGGTTTAATTATAGTCTTTATTGCCATACTAAGTTCCTTCTACTGGAAGGTATAAATGCTGTTTAAGAGATAAAAACTATGGTCACAATTATGTGGACCTAATAAGGGGTTAATAAGGGTTTTAAAGACTTGTTCAATTTAAAAACTATAAAATCACGTGTGACTGAAGTTAAAGGGGTTGTCTCACTTTGGTAAATGGTATTTATCATGCAGACAAAGTTAACAAAAGGCACTTATTCATGTATTGTGATTGTCCATATTGCCTCCTTTGATGGCTTCATTCATTTTTCCATCACATTATAAACTACTCATTTCCAGGTGTTATGACCACCCTGCAATCCAGCAGTGGTGGTCATGCTTGCACATTATAGCTTTTTCCTACAGTGTGCAAGCACGACCACTGATACTGGATTGCAGGGTAGTTGTAACCCCTGGAAGCGAGCAGTGAATAATGTGAAGGAAAAATGAATTAAGCCATCAAAGGAGGCAATATGGACAATCACAATACATTAGTAAGTGCGTTGAATTAACTTTCTCTACATGATCAAGGCCATTTGCTGAAGTGAGATAATCCTTTTAACCTCAATGTCTAGTTGTCCCATGTCATAGTCAAAATTATTGGTCGGGAACTAATAGTGAGCTGGAACTCTTACCAACCACTATAACGTTGATAACACTTGATTTAGGGTACTAAAAGGCACTTGAAAAGCTCTTATCACTTGAATTTCTTTTGTCTTTTGTAGACCTGGTGCTTACACTTTAATAAGGGCTATGATGTACCAAGGGGTTGTTTGTTCCCTTTGGCCTTGGTCTCCTAAGTACTGCCTTAATACCCAAATGACCAGTATATCTTTGGTTCTTGGCAACCATCGTTCCTTGAAGAGTAACTTACAAATATCAAGTTCATTGATCTCTGCATATATATATATATATATATATATATATATATATATTTCTCTGATTTAGTTTATTCCAAGAAAAAGGCTTAGGCTATCCTGAATTCCTTCTCCATCAATATTTTGTACTTTGGTTCCTTTTGGTTCTATACCCCTAATACCATTTTCTCAGATTTGGCAATAAACACTTAAAAAATCTATTTATATTAAGGACATAATAGTAATATGATTATGAATATTATTATGTTAGATGACAGATGAAGTGAATAACATTGATTATACTGTGACAATGGCACCTGTTAGAAGGTGGGATATACTACCCAGTTCTTGAAGTTGAAGCGTTTTTAGCAGGAAAAATCTACAAGTGTGAAGATGAGGTGTTCCTTGTGTGCAGTGGTTAAAACCCACCAAATAGGTCCAATGAGACACAACTGGTAGACCAATAACCTTATTATGGATATCAGGGCTGGTGTCCAGCACCAATCAAACACAGGAAGTGCCCAGGAGGTACCAGGGACATTTTATCAGCTGGCTGTAGTGTAGTCTGGGTCATTGGCTTCCAGACCGACTATTTACCGGCTGTGGCCTACGAGACATTGGACACAGGCTGATGACATCATCAGACTGACAGAGGCACCAAGATACAGTATGATGCCTGCACTAGGCTGCTGACACTAAGGAAAAGTCCTAACTTGGTCTGGGAGCCCGGTTAGGTGTGAACACTTTTATTTTAAGAGTTACATAAAAGGGGACACTATTACTGAGATTATTAATTATTATTAAAAGGAGCATAAAGGGAGCACATTTAGGGGAGTAAAGGGGTACTATTACTGAGTGGGGAATATACAGGGGCACCGTTACTTAGTGGGGACATAAAGGGGTCATTATAACAATATGAGAGAGGTATAAAGAGTGCCTAATATTGAGTGGGGAATAAAGAGGGATTTATTACTGAAAGGTAAATAAAGGGGGAGTGTTTCTGAGTGGGGGCAAAAACAGGGCACCAGTACTGAGTGAAGGGATAGAAGTGTGGGGGATGAGACGCCATCTTGGTGTCTGCAGCAGCCATTTACATTGTATGACCTCTCTGAAGTTAATAGATCAGAAACTTTGACATGCAAAGTCTCTGCAGGAAGTAACTTAGCCCCCACCTTTGCTATTTTCGATAGAGGGAAACTGCTAGTTCTAACGGTTATTTCCTGTATTCTGAATTGTATGCGTCTGCGGTTAATTGACATTTACATTTTCTGTTTCTATAAGCACATATATGTACAAATATGGTCATGACCTTCATGAGATGTGTGTGGGTGGCTTTTCCACCCCCTTCCTTGCCAGACAGTATAATATGATATGCATTTTGTTTGATCACTGAGTGTCGGTCAATCAATTCTAAATGGGTACCCTTTACTAAATCTATGGGCAATGATGATTTGGAACTAAGCATAAATAATAGTAAGGGGTCTTTGCCCCCACAATTTCTTTGGCGCCCAAACGTGGCGCTTGACCAGTGAACTTTGACTTTACGGTTCCGGCTGCAACAGGAGGAAACCCAGACTCACAGATGCTACAAACACCGCTGTAAGGTAAGAAGCTTATTCTTACAAAAATATATCTGTGTTCCCTGTGTCTTCACCTGGGTCAGAGTGGGTCTACTGAAGTCTCTCTGACGGTCAAGCCTTTAGAACCTATTTATACTGAGATATCAAATTATATTGGTCTTGGTCTTGGGAAACATTTGGTTTGGTTATTGGTGTTGTGATTTATGTACTGGTTGTTGTTTGGATTTTGTATTGTATCACAGAAAATGCCGATAGAGGAAATAGTGAACCGTGGAGTCCTCTGAGAAAGTGTTAAGACAATATAGAGTTTTCCTAATCTGTAATATAGTTGATACATTAACAGGAGATTAATGGGGAAGTCACTATAAGGAAGCAGATTAAATGGTTGTACAGTAATAACTGTAGATATTTCAGAAATCTGGTAGAGAAATTCTTAACACATAGACATGGGCAATACACAGAGTATACATGAGGGGTACAAATTAGCCAAACAGATAGTTGAAGATTCAGAAGGAAAGCAAGACAAGAAAAAGACACAGAAGGTGTTACAGAAGGCGGGTATGAAACATGGTAACTTACTTTCTGAAGTTTGGGAAAGGTTCAAAAGAACACGTAGTGGTTGGATGAAGGATCAGGAAAGTGATGAGGTTGTGGAATGTTGGTGTCAGGCAGCAGAGAAAGTGAAGAATGAGAAATGGCCAAATGTAACATTTGAAGGAAATTTGTATTATGACACAATTGTAAAACATGACAATGACAGTGAGACAGAAAAGAAAATATGTCCGCCACCTTCAACTCCCCCACCGTCATATTCTGGGACGTCGGATAGACCAGGCTGGACATGTGCAATGTGTGGAAACCAGAATCCTGATTGGACGGGAACTTGTAGAGCATGTGGGGCACCCTAACCTAGACTGTGTACAGGACTCTATCCGGTCACCATACGTACCGGATTCACCCCACAAGTCCCCCCACTTACATCAGTGGATGGAGGAGGGGGATCAGGAGACGGGGGAGACAATCAAGCCCCTCAGGCACCACCACCTGGTGGTCAAGTCCAAAATGTGCAACAGCACATATTGTCTTACTCCCCATGGAGTCCTAAGGACCAAATGGGACTTTTAGGTAGAATTCCTGACCCATTGACAAGACCTATGCCTGCCCACCGTATGTTACAACAGATACAAGCCACATATAGGGCGACATGGGCTGACTTAAATGACTTAGTCGCCTTAAAAATGGCAGAATCACCATATAACCCTCTAAAAGAACAGTTACTGACTGAAAAGGAAAAAAATGACCAGTCCTCATGGTCTGACTGGGAAAAAAAAACCTGACATAGAATATTGCTGAATTTTTGGTAGATGGGCCAGAACAAAGGAAGATGACAGTGCCCGTAGTTTAAAAGACATAATACAGGAGACTAAAGAAGACGTAGTGGCATTTGAGTCTAGACTACGGACAGTGTGGACGGAAATGGGTTGGGGTACCACTGGACCTATGAGACAGAAGTTACTGACATCTGCTTTCATGGAGGGACTGAGACCTGCCCTCCAGACAAAACTGAAGGCCTGAACATGTAAGCCTGAATGGAGGGTGACAGCACTACCTCAGTTAGTTGCTGCTACTAAGGGTTTGGAACTAGACATGTCCACTACCAAATCCTCAAAAATAAAAATGGTACAAGGACAACAGAGACCATGGTCTGGTCAACAGGGACAGACCAGACAAAGGAGGGGTGACTTCAGATTTTACAATTGTGGCAAACCTCGTCACATACGCAGAAATTGCAAGGACAACAGGTGAACTCACAGAACCAGAGTTCAGTGCACACCCCTGGTCCGGTGACCTCACAATAGAAAGCCGGCAACCCCGTGTCCTTATCTGCCATGACTACAGCAGCCGTGGGCTGCCAAATTGAGATACCAGTCCAGGTAGGCATCCAACAGGTTCCTTTCTTAACAGCCAAGACAGTGATCAATCCTGATTATAATCAGATAAGTACACAGTGTGTCCCCGCATCAGGGTTCACAGGGGAAGTGGTCTTCATCCCAGAGACCATACCTATGAATTTAAAAATCAAAGACAGTACAGTGGTGACTTAGTTGTTAGTAAAAGAAAATATCCAATTCAATTTGTTGGGTACTGACGTCCTGCAGGCACTGGGGGCTCATATTCACTTTAATGAGGATGGTACCACACATGTAGATATTGACACCTCCGATGATGTTTTAACCCGGGTTCTAGCTTTACACCTGAAGCTGGACCAAATATCCTGTGTGGTACAATTGGAGCCAGACCTGCATCCAGTCCCCGACAAATTGTGGGCAAAGGGTAAAACTGATATTGGCAGATTGGATGTCACTCCTTTCATGGTACATTTAAAACCAGGATGTACACCACCCCGAGTCCGTCAGTATCTCTTGAGTCATGCACAAGAACAATCTGTCGTCACTCAGATTGACCAGTATGTTCAAATGGGGGTCGTGGTGGTGACTAATTCTCCCGCAAACACGCCCCTGTTTCCGGTCAAAAAGAAAGCAGTAAAAGTCCAGCCTGTGACTTATAGGATGGTGCATGACTTACGGGAAGTCAATAAGGTTACTGTCCTGCAGACTTCAATTGTTCCGAACCTACACACCTTGTTGACACAGGTCCCTCCGAGAGCATCGTGTTATACTGTGATTGACCTTGCAAATGCATTTTTCAGTGTCCCGATCCACGTGACATGTCAATATATTTTTGCATTCACATTTAAGGGTAAACAGTATACATGGACGGTATTGCCGCAGGGAGCTCAAAACTCACCCACCATGTATACTCAAGCCCTCGAATCAGTCCTGACAGGTTGGCGGGTTCCTGATCAGGTTGTTTTGTTGCAATATGTTGATGATCTATTGTTATGTGCTCCTGACTATGACAGTTGTATAAATGGATCTCTGTCACTGTTGATTTTCCTGGCAGAAAATGGGTGTAAGTCTTCCAAAGACAAGCTACAGTTTTGCCAATCCCATGTTACTTTCCTCGGTCACTGTTTGTCAGAAGGTGCCCGGCCGAAGCCCCTGAAAATGTTTTTGGGATTGATGACCTATTGCAGACCTTGGATCCGGAATGCATCCATGTTGATGAAACCCCTTTATGACTGCTTGGCCTCTGACCCTTTTTCAATCAGCGGCCCTGCAGAGGATTCTTTTTACTCACTCAAATTGGCAATCCTGTCAGCACCGGCACTGGGCATACCAGACCATGACCAGCCTTTTAACCTGTTCTGCACAGAACTGAGTGGCCATAGTACCTCAGTCCTGACCCAAAAACATGGGGACAGATAAAGGCTGATTGACTATTTCTCTGCCAGATTAGATCCAGTCTCATGCGGCGCCCCCTCCTGTGTCAGGGCGGTCGCGGCAGTGCAGCTGATGGTGGAAAAAGCTTCTGAAGTTTTACTTGACTATCCCCTGGTGTTACAGACCCCTCATGACATCCAAGGTATCCTAAGTCAGGTACAACCAAAGCACATATCCATGGCACGCCAACTACGGTTGCAATGTTCTTTACTCATGCCTGAGTCCATTACTTTCGAGAGATGTACTACTCTGAATCCTGCAACTCTTCTACCAATTTCGGATTCATAAATGGGGGAAGGGGGTACAGGCCCTCTTTTACAAAAATTACACGATACTGATGAACATGATTGAGTCCAATTAATGCGACAAGAAACTTCTGGCTTTTCACATGTACATGATCAACCCATACCTAATCTTGATTTAGATTTTTTTGTAAATGGCAGCAGATACATGGGTGAGGATGGCCGATTTCATACTGGATATGCAGTGGTCACGCAACATGAGCTAGTACTGGCTGAACCACTCCCTCCTCACAGGTCAGCACAGGAGGCTGAGTTGAAGGCAATCTCTGAAGCATGTAAAATGGCACAAGGTAAACGAGCAAATATTTTTACAGACTCCAGGTACGGGTTTGGTATTGCACATGATTATGGCCCTATTTGGAGAGCCAGGGACTTCCTTACCTCTGCAGGTCAGCCTATAAAGAACAAAGACTCAGTGTTTGAACTAATGAACTCACTACTGCTTCCAGAGGAAGTAGCCATTGTCAAGGTTAAGGCACATACCAGACAACAAACCCGTGGGGCTAGGGGCAACAACAGGGCAGATGGGGCTGCAAAAGAGGCAGCAGTGAAGCCTTGGAAACCCGAGGTAATCCCTGTCGGCATCCTGGAGCCTCACCATATGTCTGAAGATGTGTTGATTAAACTATCTGCACAGGCAGATGAAGGAGAAAAGAGCTCCTGGACTTGGAGAGGAGCAGTGCAAAATGGGCAGGGACTCTGGGAAGTGTCAGGAAAAATATGCCTACCCAGAGCCCTCTATCCTATGATGGCACAGGAGGCCCACGGGCCCACACATTGAGCAAAGAGTCCTATGGTGAGCACGGTAATGAAGATATGGGTCGCACCTGGTTTCCCCACTATTGCCAGTAGATTTGTACAAGGCTGTATGATCTGTGCTCTAAACAACCCCGGACAGGTAGTAAGACACCTAGGCCATTTTACTCATTCCAGAGACTGCAAATAGACTATATACAGTTACTGAAGGTAGGAACATACGAATATGTGCTTGTGTGCGTTGATCTCTTTTCAGGATGGCCGGAGGCTTACCCTGTATCTACTGCAAATGACGAGAATACTGCAAAGAAGCTGGCCAGTGAACTTGTGTGCAGGTATGGAATCCCTGAAGTGATAGAATCAGACAGAGGAAGCCATTTCACAGGGGAAGTGATGGGAGCCTTGGGGGTCACTCAGGCCTTTCACACGGCCTATCCAGCGGCCATGTAGAAAGACTGACCGGGACTATTAAAAATCCAGAAGGCTAGGAAGGGACCAGGAAGCCCTGGACTGAGTGCCTCCCCCTTGCCCTGTACTCCACCCGCACCACCCCAGGGAAATAGTCTGGCCTATCCCCATATGAAATCTTGTTTGGTTCTGTACCCAAACTGGGGCTGTATTTTCCTCAACAGTTGCAGCTCCAGACTGACAGCATGGTCAGTTACATGAAGGCCCTCACCCACAGGTTGGAGCACAATCATAAGCAAGTGTTTGCTTCCATTCCAGATCCAGACTCAGTGGAAGGGATGCACCCCCTGGTGCCTGGGGATTGGGTTGTCATAAAAAGGCACGTGAGAAAGACATTTGAGCCCAGATTTGATGGTCCCTTCCAAGTTTTGTTAAAAACTGAGACTGTTGTATAAGTTAAAGGAAAACCCAACTGGATACACGCTTCTCACTGCAAGAAAGTCTTGGAACCACAGGATGAAGGTCCTTCTGTTGGCAGTGGCTCTGACCTTGAGCGTGTCAGCAGTGTTTCATGCACTGAATGATGAATGGGACAATGCTTTGATACGGCACCATCAGTTGTTGTTTGAGGGACTGAATGATCTGTGGTACTGTTTCCCCCCCCCCCCCCCCTGGAAGGGATCCCAAAGGCCAGAATAGGATTAGCTTGTTCTGGAGTACTTCTGGGTGGTGACAGTCCACAGATGTCTCAAAGATGGAGCGTCTATCTTGAATATTTGTATCATTGCTTGTTGTAATAATCTTGCTTGTAATAGTGGTATATTGTATTCTGCCATGTAATAAAAGACTGCAGACAGAAGTAACTTTTTACCAATTCCGTAGTGAGACAATGGATGAGCTTGGAACCCGGGTTCAACTAAACTTTGCACGGCTGCCGGCACATTTCATCCATGAGGTGAAACATCTGGGGTATGTCCGGCCAGATCTTACAACTTCACCATTGTTTCAAATGGGGGAGATGTGGGGGATGAGACTCCATCTTGGTGTCTGCAGCAGCCATTTTACATTGTATGACCTCTCTGAAGTTAATAGATCAGAAACTTTGACATGCAAAGTCTTTGCAGGAAGTAACTTAGCCCCCACCTTTGCTATTTTCGATAGAGGGAAACTGCTGCTCTAACAGTTATTTCCTGTATTCTGAATTGTATGCTTCTGCGGTTAATTGACATTGACATTTTCTGTTTCTATAAGCACATATATGTACAAATATGGTCATGACCTTCATGAGATGTGTGTGGGTGGCTTTTCCACCCCCTTCCTTGCCAAGACAGTATAATATGATATGCATTTTGTTTGAATAAAGACCGACTTGTTTGATCACTGAGTGTCGGTAAATCAATTCTAAATGGGTACCCTTTACTAAATCTATGGGCAATGATGATTTGGAAATCAGCATAAATAAGAGTAAGGGGTCTTTTCCCCCACAAGAGGGGGCAAGTTTAATGAGTAGGGGCAACAAATTAGGTTTCAACACTAACTGAGGTAGGAAAGGTAAAATTATTACTCAATTGGTATATAAAACAGAACTTTATTATTGAGTGATGCTCAAGGTGGTACTATTACAGTTTCATGCACTAAGTGGAACATAGGCGCACTATTATTATGTAGAGCCCAAACAGAGTACTATTGCTATTCACAGGGCACTTAGTGGAGTCTATAGATGACACAAAATGGAGGCACCAAGGGAGGCATTATCATCTGGGGCACTAGGGATATAGAGTATGTGTAAAGGCTGGGAAAGTGGTGAAGGTGTTCTGGAAAAGCACAGTGCTAAAGAGGTCTGTGTGTAAAATTCTACAAGCTGTGGTTGGAGAAGTCATCATGGTGGCCTTGGTCAGATAGAGAAGAAAAGGGAAAGTGAATAATTCCAATAAGAGAATATCCTTTGTAAGTTGAAGGGTGTAACTCTACTGTAATTTCTTTTATGATTTGTAGATTATTGTGTAGCACTGCTATTTTCAGTTATATGGTCAATATATACTGGTAATATTGGCCTTTGCATAGTGTGTTTTATTCGGTAACAGTAATATTCAGTCACTATCTGATTGTAATATGCAGTTAGAGTTTGGCAGTATTATTTGTCCCTTGTATAGTGTTATGTTGTTCTTGGTATAGTTTGTTTTGGTCAGTAATAGTATTATGGTAATATGTATGGTGATATTTGCTTTTTGTACAGTGTAAATATATGTCTGTATTACTCAGAGGTATACTATAATATACGCAGTGTTGCGTTTGAAGTGCCAAATTATTTCTAGGCTCCAAAGTAATAATTTCCAGTGTAGTACTAAAGCACTGTATCTAAGTCTTTTATATGTAATAAATGATGTTTTCTTTAGTTATTTTGGGGGGTGCACAAGACATGTGTGTCGTAAGAACAAACCTGTCCTACCCTGCTTTGCCCCAACATCAAGTGTCGGGAAAGAATCAGGAAACCCCAGTACATGTTAGCTGGTCGGTGGTCCTGCTCATGGTTTGTGGGTTTGACTGTCATTAGTTTAAAGTGTATAGGTACTTTTAATAATTTAATTTGGTAGTACTGATTACCGTGTTACATAGGTAAAATCTTTAGTAATATCTACAAAACATATCATCTCAATGCACTTTGTGATACACTACAAAGTAGTCCACTGATACTCCTCCACTCAAAGGCTCATATAAACCTGGAGTTAGCCCTAAATAAATGTACAATGCTCTTAGATGGACATGGTAAATGTATGCTATTCCCAACAAAGAGCTACTGTAACAGAACTTGCTGAGAAATTACTGCTGATTATGATAGAAAGGTCTCAGAACATACAGTGTGTAATAGCCTTCTCAATATGGGGCTGCGTAGTCACAGACCTTCAGAGATATCATGCTGGCCCCTGTTCACTATCCAAAGGCACAATGGGCAAATGATGAGCAGAACTAGACCATGGAGCAATGGAAGAATATGGCCTGGTGTGATAAGTAACATTTTCTTTCACATTATGTGGGTGGCCAGGTGTGTATGCATGACTTATCTGGTGACGATATGGCACCAGGATGAACTTTGGGAAGAAGACAAGCCAACGGAGGCAGTGTGATTCTCTCTGCAATCTTCTGCTGGGAAACCTTTGGTGCTGGCATTCACATAGATGTTATTTGGACATGTAGCTAGACATTGTACAGGCAAGTACACTCCTTCATGAACGCATTATTCCTTATCAGCATTGAACTGTTTCAGTAGGATAATGCTCTGGCCACACTGCGAAAATTGTTCAGGAATGGTGTGAGGAACAAGACAAAGAGTTCAAGGTGTTGACTTGACCTCCAAATTCCCTAGATCTCCACCTGAGTATCTGACGGATGTGCTGGAAAAACAAATCCACCTCACTATAGAACTTAAAGCGTCTGCTGCTAACGTCATGGTATGTTGTGTTGATAGGTCAGAGGTATTTGGCAGCATGAAGGAAACCTACACAATATTAGTCAGGTGATTTTAATGTTACAGCTCATTGGTGTGTAATAATCATAGTAATAACCAGGAGTGTAACTGTAAGGGATGCATGAATTATAGTCCAGAACATTTTTACAGCACCACCACTTGTCATAAAGTCAGAGTTTATTTGAAGCATTTTGAAACGGCACACAATAGGTGATGAGGTGTTTTGGGTTTCAAACTGGACCCCTAGTCAGTCCTGAAAGGTTCCTCTGCTTCATATGTGGAGACCAGTATTATAAATTAGGCTGTCTTAGATTTTATATTAAGGCACAAATACTTAAAGGGATTATCCCATGACCAATGTAAAAAATGAAAATTAGAGATCACATAGTAAATGACAATCTCTTTCTAACAAAGCTAGAATCAGCCCTGTACCTCACATGGATCCAGAGATCTCCTCATTCACTGCTGAGCTACATTAAGATCAAGCTGAAAGCTCAAAAGGAGTGTCTTTTCTGCTGCAGCTCAGGGGGCGTGTCTCAGCTCTCCCTATCAAAGCTCAGGAGGCAGTTGAAGGATGAAACTGAGCATGTGCGGCCATCTCAGTGAGCAGGTCAGAGAAATAAGAAAAAAAAAACAGCAGCTTGCGCTATACAGATACATTTTATTGATTAACTCAGTGGCTATGCTAAATTTTTAATTACACGCAATTACAGTACAAAAGTATTCAGATCCAGGTGCTGGTTTGAAAACTATAGAATATTTTTCGTGGAAGAACCCCTTTAAACTGACACCAATAATAAAATAGACAACAATCAATATATTATAAATGCAATAATTAATGTTACCTATAAATAATAATGAAAATAATTAATGTTAAAATAATTTACACAAATGATTAAAGTTTATAATAATACATAGTGCTTATACTAACTAGAAAAATACAATAATAACCAATATTAAAAATCATGAAAGCAAAAATTGCATAAAACATAACCTTTTAATAACTAAACATAAAGAATACAAGTAAACTATTAATAATATGAATAATACCTAATAAATTAACTTTTAGGATTTTATTTTAGAGTGTACAATCTAATAACCCAACATGACTAAAATATGAGAGCCCATTCTTAAAATACCCTAGACTGTTACATCATAATCCACTTGATTAAAAGAATACCCACCAAGTATGCCTTCAGAATATCAGAGAACGCTATCCCCCAAGCACCTTCTTGTGTGTTCATTAGCGAACCAAGAAAGGAAATGGGATGAGAGAATCAATACAATACACATTAAGTTTCAGCTCTTATGATCCATCAAACACGAACATAAATCTTTTTATTGTAGCACATGTTCCATAGGCTTCAATTGTACCAGACACGGCTGATACAATGAAACAAATTACCTTCGTTTGACCACCTGTCATTATGTGACGTCTGTGCACAAAATGAACAATTAGTTGCTGGCTGCTTGTTCCTTTTATGAGGCAGTGACGTCAACCTGTAATCATAAAAATGGGGCAATCCGTATTGTAATTTTTTTAATGCACTTTAGACGGCGGCCAAGTACATTTATTTGTGGTTAATATAAGAAATACAATGAGTATAAAGTATAGGATCCCTAGCTCTGTAGTCTGGCGCCCTATAAACAGCGTCACCTTAAATGTGTCCTCATTAGCGGTACGGTAAAAGAGAATGATAACAACAGTTAAACTTCTCACAGAAATTACATTTAATTTGCTAATTGCATATTTAATAATTGTGTTCTAGGGAAAATTCTGAAGTTACAAATTATTTTCTTTCATTTTTAAACATATTAACGAAAAAATTTCCATTGTTTAATATATTATTATTATTATTTTCCAAAAAGGGTTTAACCATAAAAATTATTAATAACATATGTACTGTATAGATCTCATTGAAGGGATCCACGCTGATTTAGTCCGGGCCCAGCTGTCTATGTTTCTACTATGGACTTTAAAGTAAATCTCTACTTTTTCTTATCACATTGTTCTTAAGTCTAAGATTTTATGTTTATTTTAGTTGTTTATAGTGGTGCAGCACGTCTTCCTGGGTTATATTTAACAGTTGATATTTAATAGAGCATTTAAATGATCCCTAAACATGTCATCTATCATTGGATTTTTCTGTATACTGTAATTAAATAAAGTAGAGAAGAAGATATTTAATAGATTGAACTTTTCCTCATCCTCCTCTACCTTGACACCCAGATTACTTTTGTAATTTTTATTTATTTAATTGCAGTATATTTTTTGATCATCTTTACTTCCTTTCCAATGACACTCTCTGTTTCAGTCTTTGCTGCCTTTGTCTTTTACACAATTAGAATTTTACACTATAGTATTTTAATATATGGTCATTGGCTTTTTGTTTTAGTAGTTTAAATGCTTTCTTTTTTTATCATTTATAGATCCCCATACAGTTTTATTTAACCACATTGGTTTTCTCCTTTTTTTATGTTTCCACAAAGCATATATCTTTCCCAGGAACAATTTAAGATGGCTTTAAAAATTTCACATTTGGCCTGTGTACTTTTATTTTGAGGGCATTGTGCTATTAAAGGGGTTGTGCAAGAAAGGGTGGGGGGTGGTGGATTGCCAACCTCCGCCCTTCCCCCAATTGGCCAGACCTGTAAAGGGAAGCTTACTTACCTTATTACCAGCAATTAATTAAAATAATATCCCTTTGTTTATTGTATTATTATTTTGCAAAAAGGGTTTAACCATAAAAATTACTGGCAATGGATCCTCACTCTTCCTCCCGGCCTGTGATGCTCCGCTGCACTGCTTCACTGAAAACATCTGGTTCCATGCTGTCTGCAGCCAATAGTTGGCTGTGGCGGTGACCATCGTGTGACCATTTGTTAACCTAATGGCAGCCAGTTAGAGCCATGGCCAATGATTGCCTGCATGAGGTGTCAAACCAGATATTTTCAGTGAGGGAGTGTAGCAGGCCCGGTTGGAAGGAGAAGGAGCGAGGATAAATCACTGGGGAGCAGGTACAGTTGCAAGAAAAAGTATGTGAACCCTTTGGAATGATATGGATTTCTGCACAAATTGGTCATAAAATGTGATCTGATCTTCACCTAAGTCACACCAATAGGCAATCACAGTCTGCTTAAACTAATAACACACAAAGAATTAAATGTTACCATGTTTTTATTGAACACACCATGTAAACATTCACAGTGCAGGTGGAAAAAGTATGTGAACCCTTGGATTTAATAACTGGTTGAACCTCCTTTGGAAGCAATAACTTCAACCAAACGTTTCCTGTAGTTGCAGATGAGACGTGCACAACGGTCAGGGGTAATTCTTGACCATTCCTCTTTACAGAACTGTTTCAGTTCAGCAATATTCTTGGGATGTCTGGTGTGAATTGCTTTCTTGAGGTCATGCCACAGCATCTCATTCGGGTTGAGGTCAGGACTCTGACTCGGCCACTCCAGAAGGCGTATTTTCTTCTGTTTAAGCCATTCTGTTGTTGATTCACTTCTATGCTTTGGGTTGTTGTCCTGTTGCAACACCCATCTTCTGTTGAGCTGGTGGACAGATGGCCTTAAGTTCTCCTGCAAAATGTCTTGATAAACTTGGGAATTCATTTTTCCTTCGATGAAAGCAATCCGTCCAGCCCTGACGCAGCAAAGCAGCCCCAAACCATGATGCCCCCACCACCATACTTCACAGTTGGGATGAGGTTTTGATGTTGGTGTGCTGTGCCTCTTTTTCTTCACACATAGTGTTGTGTGTTTCTTCCAAACAACTCAACTTTGGTTTCATCTGTCCACAGAATATTTTGCCAGTACTACTGTGGAACATCCAGGTGCTCTTGTGCAAACTGTAAACGTGCAGCAATGTTTTTTTTGGACAGCAGTGGCTTCCTCTGTGGTATCCTCCCATGAAATCCATTCTTGTTTAGTGTTTTACATATGGTAGATTCGCTAACAGGGATGTTAACATATGCCAGAGACTTTTGTAAGTCTTTAGCTGACACTCTAGGATTCTTCTTCACCTCATTGAACAGCCTGCGCTGTGCTCTTGCAGTCATCTTTACAGGACGGCCACTCCTAGGGAGAGTAGCAGCAGTGCTGAACTTTCTCCATTTATAGACAATTTGTCTTACCGTGGACTGATGAACAGCAAGGCTTTTGGAGATACTTTTATAACCCTTTCCAGCTTTATGCAAGTCAACAATTCTTAATTGTAGTTCTTCTGAGAGCTCTTTTGTGCGAGGCATCATTTACATCAGGCAATGCTTCTTGTGAAAAGCAAACCCAGAACTGGTGTGTGTTTTTTATAGGGCAGGGCAGCTGTAACCAACACCTCCAATCTCATCTCATTGATTGCACTCCAGTTGGCTGACACCTCACTCCAATTAGCTCTTGGAGAGGTCATTAGTCTAGGGGTACACATACTTTTTCCACCTGCACTGTGAATGTTTACATGGTGTGTTCAATAAAAACATGGTAACATTTAATTCTTTTTGTGTTATTAGTTTAAGCAGACTGTGATTGTCTATTGTTGTGACTTAGATGAAGATTAGATCACATTTTATGACCAATTTGTGCAGAAATCCAAATCATTCCAAAGGGTTCACATACTTTTTCTTGCAACTGTAAGTAAGGTTTCTTTTACAGGTCTGGCCAAGTATGTGTGTGTCTTCTCTTGGCTAGTGAAAATTTGTCTGCCTGAAAAGTAATTAGGTGTGCCATAATTGGTGACTTTTTTAAGCCACAAAATCAATAAATAAAACTTTATAAATGTGCTTCTTAGTATTTCAATTTTTCTACTTTCCAAATCTCTTCTTATAGTCAGAGAATAGTCCTACAGTCCTACTTACATTTAGAGGTGGAAAATCAGTCTCGATCATGACCAGCTGATACAGAAGCTAGTGAACAGTGTCAGAGTTGTCACACTCACATGCCATGGGTTGTGTGTGTTGTGTGCCTGTGTCAACCGAAAATGACTATAATAGTTTTACAAACTTTGAATGTAAACATAGAAGTATGGATGCGAACCCCTTCAGGAAATACTTATTTTTGATCTTAAGGACTACTTCTGCATGTCAGAGAGTACAACTTTTTTTTATTTTTGCATCAATACAACAATGTGTTTTTGTAGAACAAAAAACAGAACTACAAAACATAATCAAAATATAATTCATAAAAAATTGTCTTTTTGTGTAATTTTATTTTTCTTCAAATTATGTATGATTAGGTGTTATGCTGGTTGACCGTAGTCGCTGCTGTCCCACTCTTCCTAGTGGGAGCTGCTTTACTTACCAGCTGGCCTCTAAGCTGTGCCAATGATCAAAACCCACTTTCCTCCTCTACCCACCAACAGCGGGCCCAACCAATGGCGTCCAACGTGTCTTCTCCTGCACGGAGCTTACAACTAGGGATGAGCGAATCGACTTCGGATGAAACATCCGAAGTCGATTCGCATAAAACTTTGTTCTAATACTGTACGGAGCAGGAGCTCCGTACAGTATTCGAATGTATTGGCTCCGATGAGCCGAAGTTATTGCTTCATATCATGAAGTCTTGCGAGACTTCAAGCAATAACTTCATAAATTAATTTGGACTGTAAAAAAATATTTCCTGAACTCAGGTTTTCTGGGCTTTGTAAGCTACTACAGGCAGCTCATTCCTAATTTTCTTTCCTTGACTGCACCTATACTTACCCTTACTGGCAAAGGCATGAATGCCAAGGAATGGACCCCTGAAGGAGAGAGATCTTTCCAATACTGTAAAAAAGCTTTTTTATATGCCTCTGTCCTTCGCTGACTGGACATTTCCAAATAATTCTTTCTGGAGGTGGACACCTCTGTCTGTTTCTTCTGGAGTACCAACAGCAGTCTCCTCTGTTGAAATTTTTTCACAGGTTTGGCAATAGACTAAAGCTGGTCTTCTGCAGACCTCTGTTCAGATTTAAAAAAAGTTCACTGACAGAAGGCGCAGGTCTCCGCATCAGTTCTCTCCTGGGGATAAGGTCTGGCTATCTTCTTGGAACATCAGACTCAGGGTACCCTCATACAAGCTAGTACCATATTTCCTCAGTTCCTTTGACATGATTAAGCCATTGAACCTGGTCAGGTAAGAATTGTGCTTTCCTTCCTCTCTATACTTAATTCATCCCATGTCTCTCTTTTCAAGAGGTTCAACTCCTGCTGCCTCCCCGATCAGTTCTGAAGATGTTTGTATGAAGTAAAGGACACTGTCAGCATGAAAAAGATCAGAGGCAAAAAATCTGGTACAAAAACGTGAGGGCATCAGTGGTGGGAAGGTTTTGTTGCATTGGAAGCTCTTGCCTACTGCTGCCCCGTCCATCCTAGTGGGCAAGGGTGCGGTGTTACCTACCCTGCTATTTTCTCTGCTGTGCTTGTGGCCTGGACCCACTTTCTCTCCTCTACTCGACAGCAGTAGAGGAGGACAAGTAAGTTCAAGTGGTTTGCATTGTGTTCGTAAAAACAAACACAATGCAACAGCACTCTGCAAACACAAATAATCAAGTAGATACAATAGTGCAATACTCACTATAGAAAATGCTAATGTTATGTTATAAATATGAGATTCTTGGCAAATGCATTTTGTACAAAATAATTTGTGCCTGTCTGCAAACGACAAGGCAATCCCTTTAGGACAGATACCTACACTAAATACTACATTCTCTGGTGCTATACTTGCCTCCATTAAATTCAGGGAATGCCAATGGCCGTCATTAAATATAGGGAGAGCAGGCTACATCTTTATACTTGCACTAATTAAAATCAGCCTATGGGACAGACAGGTTAGTTAGGAGTGCACGACCAATGGAGTCAGCCACACCTCCAATGCAGACTGCAAAGAAAAAAATGCAGGTTAGTCAGCACATCCCAATGCGTAGGTGCACGTCACCATGGCTGAATGCAAAAAAAGCAAAAACAAACACAATGCAACAGCACTCTCTTAAAGGACCTCTCTCTTAAAGGACCACTGCACATGCACTCTAATCTTCTCCAGGCAATGGCTGGCCACCTCTGGCTACTTAAGACACCTTCCCCTAGAGGTGGGTCCTGAACTTTAGATTGTATAGCTTGTTAGCTCCCTACTAAGGTGTGCTGTTCTGTTTGTTTGCCTGTGTACAACCTCTGCCTGGTTAGTGATTCTGACTCTTCGCTGCCTGCAGCAAAGTCCAGATACATGTGTAGGGATTATTATGGTGAATACCAGGGAACTGCCAGGATAACGCCCTTAGGTCTAGCCCTAAGTCAAACTGGTTGGTTGGCACAGTGGTTCCACAACCACTGCAATGACATTAGGCATTATCCACACAACAGTAAAAATCACCTGTGTGGCAAACATTTTTTTTATATCGATCACAACGGACCATGAATACTGGCCATCAAAAACTATTACTTGTTCTATTTTTTCAATTTTCACTGCCCCACAACACCCAGTTTTTAATAGCCATTTATCAGAAAGGCATTCTTTGAAAAATTACAGTTTAACCATTTTTGAAACCCATTGTTCCTTCACTGTTGTGTGAATGTAGCCTTACAATGCCTTGTTTTATTTATTTTATCAGAGAAACAGAGCTCCAATCAATGTAAAGTTATACTGTGAAATTAATCACAGAACTTTTGATCCATTTAGGTAAAAAGACTTTAAAAAACAAAGGAACCCATTCTTATGTTATTGTGCCTAGACCTTCTTGTGTTAACATTTGACTAATTTCTGGTGCATAATGTTGCATCAAGTTTTAGACCTGTTTAATGTATTTCTCTTGTTTATATAAGAACCAGCAATTTCCACAATTTTTTGCAGACAATGTCATCATTTACTATTCCCATTGGGGCTTTGGCATTGGCTAATTTCCTTACCAATATGTATTTGGAGTAGCTGGAGGAAATCCACACAAAAGTGAGAGAAAATCCAAACTCCATACCTATGTTGCCTTTGGTTAGATCTGAGGATGAAACAAATGTGGATAAAAGAGTTTAAATTTGGGCTGCCTATCTAAGATTATGCTGCTTACATTTTAATCAGGATTAGTAAGTGTCATGCCTTCAGCAAGTTTATTGTTAATTTATGCATAACTTTCATACATAGTTAATATGTTTTCTGTATAATTCTCTGTAGATTGTGTAACAGCACCATCTAGTGGCCGTTTTACATACATCTGCAGCTATTTCACACTACAAGTTTGGTCTACTTCAGCTTCCTTATCTTAGTGACATCATCATCCCTGCACATACCAGCCATTTTCTTCATTCACAGTCATCACTGCCTGAGGATAGCACATGGCTTGGAAGCCTCTTGAGACATCCTGTACATCTAAGCTCACAGTAGCATCGCTGGTATGTCACATAGCCACATTACAGCCTGTTTGCATCTGTTTTCATATCTATTTTGCATATCCTTTTCCTTTCCTTTATAACCGCTTATAGTTAGCAGCTAGAGACCATGCTTTTTATGCAGATAGGTAGCATGCTCTGGTTTAGATATGCATCTGTGTTTGTATATGCATTACTATATGTCAGACCCCATTAGTAAGCGCATTGTTTTTTCTGTTCCCCAGTTTTACAGCGCATCCTTGCAATAAAGATAAAATTGGACGTTACTCCATTGTCAATTAATTGCCAGGATAAGGTTTAGCTGTCTGTCAAGCTATGTACCTTCACACATAAGGAGGACAGTAAAACAGCGGCTTCATACGAGCTAGATACAAGGAACTGCGACTCCCTGACCGCAGTAAAACAGCGGCTACTTACGAGCTAGATACGAGGAACTGCGACTCCCTGGCCACAGTAAAACAACGGCTTCCCACAAGCTAAATACTAGAAACTGTGATTCTTCAAACCCTGCGAGTCAACAACCCCTAACAGGCTGGACCGCATGGTACTGAACCCTGCAAGGTGCAGTATTGTCATCCACAACATTTGCAAGTGTGCAAACCTGTTGGCAGTGCCATTATGTCGTCAAGAGAATCTGAACTGTACGAGACAAGGTCTCGCATCTCGGCTAGCTCCAGAAGTTCAAAGAGATCAGTGAGCAGCTCCACGGTCGCCATTGCCCATGCAAAAGCTGAAGCCGTCAAAACCCGCACAACATTTGCCAAGCAAGAAAGACAGTTAAAGGTGGAGAAAGCACACATGGAAGCAGCCCTGGCTGAACAACAAGCAGCCCTGGAAAAGTGATAGACCCAGCAGCATAGTTGGACCTGAACCTGATCATGACGATAACTTGCAACGCACTTCAGATTACGTCATGCAACATGCGGAGTCGGATGACAGCCTAAATTCAAGTCCAAAAGCAGCGTCAATCCCTGCTGAAGAACCCCAACAGACCCCGTCACACAACAAGTGACTAAAGTTAACCAAAAACCTTGCTTTGAACGAGAAAACAGTTTCGTAGGGCATCAACCCCCAACGCAACCTGCATTCAGGCCTACAAATGATCGCAGTATAGTCAAATCCTTTAAGAAAGAACAAGTATATGGTGACTACTACAGCAATAATCCACCAAACAAAGATCCAGGTATGTCAGAGTTTCTAAAATTCCTTGCCCGACGTGAGTTAATAACCAAGGGGCTCTCCAAGTTTGATGACACACCTAAAAGCTATAGGTCATGGCGATCATCATTCAGAAATACAATCAGAGACCTAGATCTGTCTGCATGTGAGGAAATTGAAGTGGCTAGGAAATGAATCGGCAGAGCATGCAAAACGGATTAGAGCCATTAATATTAACTACCCAAGCACTGGGTTAAACATGATATGGGAGAGACTTGAGGACTGTTACGGCTCACCAGAAGTGATAGAGAACGCACTCTTGAAAAGAATTGAGGATTTCCCCAAGATCCAGAACAAAAAGTGTTCCAGAAGCTGAGAGAGCTGAGTGATCTGCTGACAGAGCTTCAAGTTGCCAAAGCTGAAAGAGATTTACAAGGTCTGGCATTCTTAGATACTGCACATGGTGTAAACCCCATAGTACAAAAACTACCTTATAACCTGCAGGAGAAGTGGATTGCTCAAGGTTCCAGGTACAAGCAACAGCACAACGTCCCATTTCCTTCATTCTCATTCTTTGTGGACTTTGTGCACCAGCAAGCAAAGACTAGGAATGATCCCAGCTTTGACTTCTCGATGTTTGACACCACTTACCCCAAACCAGGTAGGCCTGTCTTACTCCTTAACATGAAAGGTACACCTGTTGCAGTACACAAGACCAGTGTATTTTCCAAAGACCCCTCAAACAAAACCTACAGTACCTCAGAGACTGAGAAGATCTCAACAAAAGACCCATGCAGAGAATGTCCCCTACATAAGAAACCACATTCATTGCTGAAATGCAGAGGATTTAGAGAAAAACTTCTCAGGGACCGCAAAACTTTCCTCAAGGAGAACCACATTTGTTACAGGTGTTGTGCATCAACCTCTCATCTTGCAAAAGACTGTACTGTAAACATCAAATGCTCTGAATGCAACAGAAAAGAGCACAATGCAGCCTTAGACCCTGGGCCAGCTCCATGGACTTTCACATCCTCAGAATAGGCTGTAGAGCACGGCGGGGAGGAGAGAGACACAGTACCTCCTGAAGTCACACCCCAGTGCACCGAAGTCTGCGGAAAAGGTCTTAGTAACAAATCTTGCTCCAAGATCTGTCTTGTCACAATTTATCCTATTGGACAGAAAGAGAAAGCGGTAAGGTTGTATGCCACCCTTGATGATCAGAGTAACAGATCTCTTGCTAACTCGACTTTCTTTGATATCTTCAATATTAAAGGACACAGCTCTCCATGTTCACTTAAAACTTGCACAGGTGTGAGTGAAGAAAAGGGCAGAAGAGCTACTGGCTTCCAAATCGAATCCATAGATGGTGAAGCATCCCTACCTTTACCAACCTTGATCGAATGCAATCGAATGCCAAACAATAGAGAAGAGATTCCTACACCTGAGTCAGCATTACATCATGGACATCTAAAATCCATAGCACATATCATACCTTCACTCTACCCAGAGGCCCGAATAATACTTCTGCTAGGAAGAGATATCATAAGAGTCCACAAGGTGAGGAAACAAATAAACGGGCCTCACGATTCTCCATATGCCCAGAAGATTGACCCGGGGTGGGTCATTATAGGTGATGTCTGCTTAGGAAATGTTCACAAGCCTAACGCAGTGAATTCTCTTTACACTAATACCTTGGCGAACGGACACCCATCCCTCTTTAAGCCTTGTCCTAACAAATTATGTCCTTGTAAGAGAGAAGCCGACAAGTGTGCTATATCCTGACTTTTCAGAAACCGAGAACCATCCTTGTGGTGAAGACCAAGACCACTTGGGCTGTAAGGTGTTCCAGAGGACAAAGGAATACTACAAGATAGCTCCCTCTATTGAAGATGAGGCCTTCTTAAACATAATGGAGAAAGGATTCTTCAAGGATAAAACCATTACCTTTCAAAACACAGATACCCCATCTTCCCATCAAGCCTTTAAACGCTTCTGTTCACTCCAAATCAACTTTCAGAAAAGACCAGAAATGATGGAATATTTTTTCTTATTCATGGACAAGATATTTGAGAACAGTCATGCAGAATTAGCTCCACCCCTTAAAGAAAAGGAAGAAGGCTGGTACTTATCAATCTTTGGCGTTTACCACCCCAAGAAGTCAGGACAAATCCGAGTGGTATTTGACTCTTGTTCACAATATGAGGGAGTCTCCCTCAGTGATGTTCTTTTGACAGGACCAGACCTCAACAACACACTTCTCAGTGTCCTCATAAGATTCCGCAAATAACCCATTGCTGTAGTTGCCAACATACAACAAATGTTCTAGTGTTTCCTAGTTAAAGAAGAGCACAGGAACTTCTTAAGATTCCTTTGGTTCAAAGACAACGACCCTACCCAAGACATCATCGAATATCGCATGAAGGTGCATGTTTTTGGCAACAGCCCATCTCCTGCAGTCGCTATTTATGGACTCAGACTTTCTGCCCAAGAAGGTGAAAAAGTCTATGGGGAGGATGTTAAGAAGTTGTTGAAAGAGACTTCTATGTAGAAGATGGCTTAAAGTCGCTTCCCTCACCAGAGGCCGCAATCGGTCTACTCAAAAGGACTCAAAGTATGCTTTCCTGTTCAAACCTCAGGCGACATAAGATAGCTTCAAACAGCAAAGTTGTTATGGAGGCCTTTCCTACTCAAGATCATGCCAGTGATTTGAAGGATCTAGACTTGGCAACAGACCCATTACCCATGCAGCACAGCCTAGGGCTCAGCTGGGACCTCAAGTCTGACACCTTTACCTTTGAGGTCGACCAAGAACAGAAACCCTTCACACGACGTGGAGTCCTGTCCACCATTAACAGTCTATACAATCCACTTGGATTTGCAGCCCCTGTGATCATCCAAGGTAAGACTCTGCTCAGAGAGCTAACCACAGATATATGTGATTGGGATTCGCCACTTCCCTCAGAGAAAAAGGCACTATGGGTAACATGGAGAGACTCTCTAAAGGCATTATCTAACGTGCGTATACATAGGCCATATGCCCACTTCTCTCCTGCAGAGGTTCAGTCCAAACAGCTGTGCGTGTTTTGTGATGCCTCAGTAAAAGCAATCACTGCAGTTGTTTACCTTAAAACTATAAACATTAAAGGCCAGGTCCAAATTGGCTTTGCAATGGGCAAAGCAAAGCTGGCACCAAGTTCTGACCTTACCATACCAAGATTGGAACTTTGTGCTGCTGTTCTAGCAGTAGAGCTAGCAGATCTTGTTGTCTCTGAAATAGATGTAAATCTTGATAGTACAGTATTTTATACAGACAGCAAAGTAGTGTTGGGCTACATTTACAATGAGACTAGATTTTATGTCTATGTTCTTAACAGAGTTCAAAGAATCAGGAGGTCTACACAGCCTACCCAGTGGCACTATGCACCAACTGACCTCAACCCTGCAGACCATGCTACAAGAGCTGTTCCTGCAGCCCACCTTAAGGATACCACATGGCTCACAGGACCACCATTCCTCTACAAACCTGTGCTTGACACTCTTCAGAAAGACAAATTTGAACTACTGGACCAAACATTGATGCAGCGATTCGTCCTCATGTTTCTGTACTCACCACAAAAGTTTCTAACAAAGAGCTTGGATCCAAACGATTCAACAAGTTTTCTATCACTGAACAGAGCTATAGCTGGCTTTATCCTCATAGCCAAATCTTTCAGAACCAAACCTACAGGATCAGAGCACTGCAAATGGTCATTCAATCCCCCACACTCTTCCCACATGGGAGGCTCTACTTGGGAGCGTATGATTGGCTTAGTCTGACGGATCCTTGATTCTATCTTTCTAGAGCTGGGAACTTCAAAACTCACTCATGAGACCCTCTCAACCTTCATGGCCAAAGTAGTGGTGATCATAAACACCAGACCTTTGACCTCAATATCCAACGACCCAGAGGATCATTTCTTGCTCACTCCTTCCACTCTTCTCACCCAAAAGATCGGTACAACATCCGCTCCTCCTGGTGAGTTTAGTACTAAAGACTTGTACAAATGTCAATGGAGACGAGTGCAAACCCTAGCAGCTGCCTTCTGGAATAAATGGAGGAAACAATACCTCTCCACACTACATGTCCGGAAAAAATGGCAAACCAGCAAACCCAACATGGAGGTTGGTAATGTTGTCCTTGTCACAGACCCTCAGTTGAAAAGAAATGACTTTTTTGGACTGATAACCAAGGTGTTCCCAAGTGAAGATGGGAAGGTCAGAAAGGTGGAAGTTAGAGTCTGCAGGCCACATGAGCCTAAACTCTTCCTCAGACCTGTTACTGAACTGATTTTGTTGCTCTCTCCAGAAGTAACTTAATGTGGTATCCTATAGATACCAGACGGGCGTGTCATGCCTTCAGCGAGTTTATTGTTAATTTATGCATAACTTTCATACACAGTTAATATGTTTTCTGTATAATTCACTGTAGATTGTGTACCAGCACCATCTAGTGGCCGTTTTAAATACATCTGCAGCTATTTCACACTACAAGTTTGGACTACTTCAGCTTCCTTATCTTAGTGACATTATCATCCCTGCATATACCAGCCATTTTCTTCATTCACAGTCATCACTGCCTGAGGATAGCACATGGCTTGGAAGCCTCTTGAGACATCCTGTACATCTAAGCTCACAGTAGCATCTAAGCTCACATAGCCACATTACACCCTGTTTGCATCTGTTTTCATATGTATTTTGCATATCCTTTTCCTTTCATTTATAGCATCTTATAGTTAGCAGCTAGAGACCATGCTTTTTATGCAGATAGGTAGCATGCTCTGGTTTAGATATGCATCTGTGTTTGTATATGCATTACTATATGTCAGACCCCATTAGTAAGTGCATTGTTTTTTCTGTTCCCCAGTTTTACAGCGCATTTACATCCTTGCAATAAAGATAAAATTGGACGTTATTCCATTGTCAATTAATTGCCGGGATAAGGTTTAGCTGTCTGTCAAGCTATGTACCTTCACACATAAGGAGGACAGAACAGTAAGTGTGCCCGAAACTAGTGTCCCAGGATGGACATTCAGAAGCATGTTGTAAATATGCAAACAAGCTGTTTGAATTCTTTGCCAGTAGCTGTAACGCCTGTAGGTAGAGACAGACAAGGGCAGGGAGCCCTAACCAAGAACCCAGCCCGCTTTGCCTACCTATTTGCAGTATAAGCCTTACTTGGCAGAACCACAACTGGATAACAGTCCCTACTCAAATTAAGTGCAGAGATGGACAAACACCAACAGACAAACAAACACAAAAGCAGAGTCGTACGGAAATGGGTCAGAACCAGACAGGCTACAGAGTACCAAATGAGAGATAGAGAGTAGGGATGAGCGAACCCGAACTGTATAGTTCGGGTTCGTACCGAATTTTGGGGTGTCCGTGACACGGACCCGAACCCGAACATTTTCGTAAAAGTCCGGGTTCGGGTTCGGTGTTCGGCGCTTTCTTGGCACTTTTTGAAAGGCTGCAAAGCAGCCAATCAACAAGCATCATACTACTTGCCCCAAGAGGCCATCACAGCCTTGCCTACTATTGGCATGGCTGTGATTGGCCAGTGCAGCATGTGACCCAGCCTCTATATAAGCTTGGGTCACGTAGCGCTGCACGTCACTCTGCTGATTCAAGCATAGGGAGATGTTGCAGCTGCGACGTTAGGGCGAGATTAGGCAGATTAACTCCTCCAAAAGACTTCATTCTGTGATCGATCTGCAGCTGTGGATCATTGAAGTGCTATTATTGACTTGCTCACTTTTTTGAGGCTGCCCAGAGCGTTTTTAGATCACTTTTTTTCTGGGGTGATCGGCGGCCATTTTGTGACTTGTGGTGCGCCAGTACGAGCTATCACCAAGTGTATTTAACCATCGATAGTGTGGTTATTTTGTGCTATATCCTACATCAGCTGCAGGCTGAGCCTGTGTCACCGAAGTGCATTTAACAATCAACAGTCTGGTTAATTTTTGGCCATATACTACATCAGCTGCAGGCTGAGCCTGTGTCACCCAAGTGCATTTAACCATCAACAGTGTGGTTATTTTTTGGCCATATATTACATCAGGGGCAAGTTGAGCCTGTCACCCAGCGCCTAAAAAATAGACCTGACATTTCTATTCAACCAAATCTGCACAGTTTTAGCTGGTCAAGTTATTTGTAGTGACCGTAAAAGCAGACTTTTTGTTCTGGGTTGAAAAAGCATTCCCAAATTTGCCATTCTGAAAATAACTAGTTTGTGGTATTTGAGGCCTACTTGAAATCTATCCCAAAAATAAAATCTTACATTGAAGTTATTGATAGTGTCATTCAGAAAAACCTAAGACACACGCTAGCGTGCTGATAGAAGTGTCATTCTGTGATTAAACCTATAACTGTCACACAGCGCAAAAAAAAACAGGTCTCACATCTCTATTCAACCAAATCTGCACAGTTTTAGCTGGTCAAGTTATTTGTAGTGACCGTCAAAGCAGACTTTTTGTTCTGGGTTGAAAAAGCATTCCCAAATTTGCCATTCTGAAAATAACTAGTTTGTGGTATTTGAGGCCTACTTGAAATCTATCCCAAAAAGAAAATCTTACATTGAAATTATTGATAGTGTCATTCAGAAAAACCTAAGACACACTCTAGCGTGCTGATAGAAGTGTCATTCTGTGATTAAACCTATAACTGTCACACAGCGCAAAAAAAAAACAGGTCTCACATCTCTATTCAACCAAATCTGCACAGTTTTAGCTGGTCAAGTTATTTGTAGTGACCGTCAAAGCAGACTTTTTGTTCTGGGTTGAAAAAGCATTCCCAAATTTGCCATTCTGAAAATAACTAGTTTGTGGTATTTGAGGCCTACTTGAAATCTATCCCAAAAAGAAAATCTTACATTGAAGTTATTGATAGTGTCATTCAGAAAAACCTAAGACACACGCTAGCGTGCTGATAGAAGTGTCATTCTGTGATTAAACCTATAACTGTCACACAGCGCAAAAAAAAACAGGTCTCACATCTCTATTCAACCAAATCTGCACAGTTTTAGCTGGTCAAGTTATTTGTAGTGACCGTCAAAGCAGACTTTTTGTTCTGGGTTTAAAAAGCATTCCCAAATTTGCCATTCTGAAAATAACTAGTTTGTGGTATTTGAGGCCTACTTGAAATCTATCCCAAAAAGAAAATCTTACATTGAAGTTATTGATAGTGTCATTCAGAAAAACCTAAGACACACGCTAGTGTGCTGATAGAAGTGTCATTCTGCGATTAAACCTATAACTGTCACACAGCGCAAAAACAAACAGGTCTCACATCTCTATTCAACCAAATCTGCACAGTTTTAGCTGGTCAAGTTATTTGTAGTGACCGTCAAAGCAGACTTTTTGTTCTGAGTTGAAAAAGCATTCCCAAATTTGCCATTCTGAAAATAACTAGTTTGTGGTATTTGAGGCCTACTTGAAATCTATCCCAAAAAGAAAATCTTACATTGAAGTTATTGATAGTGTCATTCAGAAAAACCTAAGACACACGCTAGCGTGCTGATAGAAGTGTCATTCTGTGATTAAACCTATAACTGTCACACAGCGCAAAAAAAAACAGGTCTCACATCTCTATTCAACCAAATCTGCACAGTTTTAGCTGGTCAAGTTATTTGTAGTGACCGTCAAAGCAGACTTTTTGTTCTGGGTTGAAAAAGCATTCCCAAATTTGCCATTCTGAAAATAACTAGTTTGTGGTATTTGAGGCCTACTTGAAATCTATCCCAAAAAGAAAATCTTACATTGAAGTTATTGATAGTGTCATTCAGAAAAACCTAAGACACATGCTAGCGTGCTGATAGAAGTGTCATTCTGTGATTAAACCTATAACTGTCACACAGCGCAAAAAAAAACAGGTCTCACATCTCTATTCAACCAAATCTGCACAGTTTTAGCTGGTCAAGTTATTTGTAGTGACCGTCAAAGCAGACTTTTTGTTCTGGGTTGAAAAAGCATTCCCAAATTTGCCATTCTGAAAATAACTAGTTTGTGGTATTTGAGGCCTACTTGAAATCTATCCCAAAAAGAAAATCTTACATTGAAGTTATTGATAGTGTCATTCAGAAAAACCTAAGACACACGCTAGCGTGCTGATAGAAGTGTCATTCTGTGATTAAACCTATAACTGTCACACAGCGCAAAAAAAAACAGGTCTCACATCTCTATTCAACCAAATCTGCACAGTTTTAGCTGGTCAAGTTATTTGTAGTGACCGTCAAAGCAGACTTTTTGTTCTGGGTTTAAAAAGCATTCCCAAATTTGCCATTCTGAAAATAACTAGTTTGTGGTATTTGAGGCCTACTTGAATTCTATCCCAAAAAGAAAATCTTACTTTGAAGTTATTGATAGTGTCATTCAGAAAAACCTAAGACACACGCTAGCGTGCTGATAGAAGTGTCATTCTGTGATTAAACCTATAACTGTCACACAGCGCAAAAAAAAACAGGTCTCACATCTCTATTCAACCAAATCTGCACAGTTTTAGCTGGTCAAGTTATTTGTAGTGACCGTCAAAGCAGACTTTTTGTTCTGGGTTGAAAAAGCATTCCCAAATTTGCCATTCTGAAAATAACTAGTTTGTGGTATTTAAGGCCTACTTGAAATCTATCCCAAAAAGAAAATCTTACATTGAAGTTATTGATAGTGTCATTCAGAAAAACCTAAGACACACGCTAGCGTGCTGATAGAAGTGTCATTCTGTGATTAAACCTATAACTGTCACACAGCGCAAAAAAAAACAGGTCTCACATCTCTATTCAACCAAATCTGCACAGTTTTAGCTGGTCAAGTTATTTGTAGTGACCGTCAAAGCAGACTTTTTGTTCTGGGTTGAAAAAGCATTCCCAAATTTGCCATTCTGAAAATAACTAGTTTGTGGTATTTGAGGCCTACTTGAAATCTATCCCAAAAAGAAAATCTTACATTGAAGTTATTGATAGTGTCATTCAGAAAAACCTAAGACACACGCTAGCGTGCTGATAGAAGTGTCATTCTGTGATTAAACCTATAACTGTCACACAGCGCAAAAAAAAACAGGTCTCACATCTCTATTCAACCAAATCTGCACAGTTTTAGCTGGTCAAGTTATTTGTAGTGACCGTGAAAGCAGACTTTTTGTTCTGGGTTGAAAAAGCATTCTCAAATTTGCCATTCTGAAAATAACTAGTTTGTGGTATTTGAGGCCTACTTGAAATCTATCCCAAAAAGAAAATCTTACATTGAAGTTATTGATAGTGTCATTCAGAAAAACCTAAGACACACGCTAGCGTGCTGATAGAAGTGTCATTCTGTGATTAAACCTATAACTGTCACACAGCGCAAAAAAAAACAGGTCTCACATCTCTATTCAACCAAATCTGCACAGTTTTAGCTGGTCAAGTTATTTGTAGTGACCGTCAAAGCAGACTTTTTGTTCTGGGTTGAAAAAGCATTCTCAAATTTGCCATTCTGAAAATAACTAGTTTGTGGTATTTGAGGCCTACTTGAAATCTATCCCAAAAAGAAAATCTTACATTGAAGTTATTGATAGTGTCATTCAGAAAAACCTAAGACACACGCTACCATGCAGATAGAAGTCTGATTCTGTGATTAAACCTTAACCTGTCACACAGTGCAAAAAAAAAACAGGTCTCACATTTCTATTCAATGGTCTCCAGGGTGTTCACTCCAAGGTCATGGAAGTCATGCCTGCGGCCACCCCGTTCTCCGGGGGATATGTCCTGAAATCCAGCTGAAAGCTGCAGAACATCAGTCGGAGGTCTCTCCACTACTGGCGGGCCTCTCTGGCGCCCTCTTCCCACAAGCAAAGGCTCGGCTGGTGGCTGCTGGGGTCTTTCAATGCGTCTAGGTTCTTGAGCCTCTTGCTCCTGTCCAGGCTGTCCTTGGCTGGGCTGCCCCCTGGCACGTGCTCTTCCGCGGGCTCTGGCTTGTCCACTCATCTTCTATTCCTGAGAGGATATAAACCGCTAATAAGGTCAATCTGCCGCCTAGCAGCTCCGCCGTGGCACAATCACCTCAGAACTCGCACACTGGTGACTTTAGGTATCTTCACTGGTCACTTTGAGCAGAATGATGACATCCGAGTCACGGCACCAAATGTAACCCTCTTTTCCTTGCACCATCTGCGACACCTCCAGCTTTCACACTCACTCTGTCACCAGCTCCTCCAGGCATAAACTCTAAGTGGACTCTAAGGGACGACACTCAGGTCTTCTGTGGTTTAAAGCTTTATTGAGGTGTAGTGCACTTGGCTGGAGCCTGTAATACAACAGGGAAACACTGCCACTATGTGGTATACAGCCAGGTCACCAGCCCACCTATATCATAACAGGCAGTCATTATATTACATTCCCACATACATGTTACAGGATATAACAAAGCATACAGAAAAATGAACAAGAGAAAATCATTTACATAGATATTGCAGCAGGGTGACCTGGAATACAGCATGTCTTGCAGCCATTTTAGGAAGAACACATGTCTCTTTAACTGTACATCATCTACTCAGCCTAGCATGTGCTGCAGGGTTTAAAGGCTGCTAAAAAACATACAGTCACCTCTTTACATTCTACAGAACTATTATGGGTATATATTATAACTTTTTACAATAGATAAATGAACTTTAGCTTTAGAGTACTTAGACAGAGATCCCACCTCCTTCACAGTAAATATCTGCACTGAGGAGACCAAACCAAGTAGCAGAATACACAGGGGGCTTTCTGAAAGAGTCCACTGTAAAGACTCTGTCTGTTAAAACTTTCCTCAGTTATCTAATAGCACATTTGAAGAGGTTTATTTAGCATGTCCTGACTCTCTGCTAACAGCTTATGAATATATGGAACTATATTTAACAAGTGATCATTGCTGCAGCTCCTGTATATTGGTATGACCCTATTGCAAACCTGCAGACTGGATATTTGGTGAAACTTCATGTGGTTCATATCGACTGTACTACACCACTGACTTGGTGCCTGGGCCTAAATGTGTGACAGTGGCCTGTTCCAGTGGTGGGTGACGTGATGCCTGATTCTCTGCTATGACATGAAGACAGATTCTGCGCTGACATAAGGCCAGATTCTCTGTTACGGGACCTCTCTCCTCTGCCTGGGTGCCTGGGCCTAAATGTGTGACAGTGGCCTGTTCCAGTGGTGGGTGACGTGATGCCTGATTCTCTGCTATGACATGAAGACAGATTCTGCGCTGACATAAGGCCAGATTCTCTGTTACGGGACCTCTCTCCTCTGCCTGGGTGCCTGGGCCTAAATGTGTGACAGTGGCCTGTTCCAGTGGTGGGTGACGTGAAGCCTGATTCTCTGCTATGACATGAAGACAGATTCTGCGCTGACATAAGGCCAGATTCTCTGTTACGGGACCTCTCTCCTCTGCCTGGGTGCCTGGGCCTAAATGTGTGACAGTGGCCTGTTCCAGTGGTGGGTGACGTGAAGCCTGATTCTCTGCTATGACATGAATACAGATTCTGCGCTGACATAAGGCCAGATTCTCTGTTACGGGACCTCTCTCCTCTGCCTGGGTGCCTGGGCCTAAATGTGTGAGAGTGGCCTGTTCCAGTGGTGGGTGACGTGAAGCCTGATTCTCTGCTATGAAATGAATACAGATTCTGCGCTGACATAAGGCCAGATTCTCTGTTACGGGACCTCTCTCCTCTGCCTGGGTGCCTGGGCCTAAATGTGTGACAGTGGCCTGTTCCAGTGGTGGGTGACGTGAAGCCTGATTCTCTGCTATGACATGAATACAGATTCTGCGCTGACATAAGGCCAGATTCTCTGTTACGGGACCTCTCTCCTCTGCCTGGGTGCCTGGGCCTAAATGTGTGACAGTGGCCTGTTCCAGTGGTGGGTGACGTGATGCCTGATTCTCTGCTATGACATGAAGACAGATTCTGCGCTGACATAAGGCCAGATTCTCTGTTACGGGACCTCTCTCCTCTGCCTGGGTGCCTGGACCTCAATGTGTGACAGTGGCCTGTTCCAGTGGTGGGTGACGTGATGCCTGATTCTCTGCTTTGACATGAAGACAGATTCTGCGCTGACATAAGGCCAGATTCTCTGTTACGGGACCTCTCTCCTCTGCCTGGGTGCCTGGGCCTAAATGTGTGACAGTGGCCTGTTCCAGTGGTGGGTGACGTGAAGCCTGATTCTCTGCTATGACATGAATACAGATTCTGTGCTGACATAAGGCCAGATTCTCTGTTATGGGACCTCTCTCCTCTGCCTGGGTGCCTGGGCCTAAATGTGTGACAGTGGCCTGTTCCAGTGGTGGGTGACGTGAAGCCTGATTCTCTGCTATGACATGAATACAGATTCTGCGCTGACATAAGGCCAGATTCTATGTTACGGGACCGCTCTCCTCTGTCTGGGTGCCGGGGCCTAAATGTGTGACAGTGGCCTGTTCCAGTGGTGGGTGACGTGAAGCCTGATTCTCTGCTATGACATGAAGACTGATTCTGCGCTGATATGAAGCCAGATTCTCTGCTATGGCATGAAGAGACTGATTCTCTGCTGACATGAAGCCAGATTCTTTGCTATGGCATGAAGAGACTGATTCTCTGCTGACGTGAAGCCAGATTCTCTGCTATGGGACCTCTGTCCAATTGATATTGGTTCATTTTTATTTTTTTAATTTTAATTTTAATTCATTTCCCTATCCACATTTGTTTGCAGGGGATTTACCTACATGTTGCTGCCTTTTGCAGCCCTCTAGCTCTTTCCTGGGCTGTTTTACAGCCTTTTTAGTGCCCAAAAGTTCGGGTCCCCATTGACTTCAATGGGGTTCGGGTTCGGGACGAAGTTCGGTTCGGGTTCGGATCCCGAACCCGAACATTTACGGGAAGTTCGGCCGAACTTTTCGAACCCGAGCATCCAGGTGTTCGCTCAACTCTAATAGAGAGTGATCAGAAGACAAGCCAAGATCAGAATAAGATGGGCTGCTCAGTACCAAACACATGAGACAGAGAATGGTCAGAAGACAAGCTGGGGTCAGAAGCACAGAGGAATCAGTACGCAAAGGAAGGAACAGGGAACAAGGAACCTAGCTAGTGAGCCAAACATGAGTATCGCTGGCAAGGGTAGTTTAAATAAACTACTAATTTATTTTGTAAAGTAAAGCTATGAGAAGTCCTTAATTAATCTTATAATAGGTAACACAAAGAGAAAAAACGTCAAAGAAATTGAATTAAATTTAAGCCTTTCTTATACAACGGATAGGTAGAGAATACACTGGAGATGTAACTCAACTCCACCTGTATTTTTCCTTCTTCCCTCTATTTTCTACTCATGACTTCTGAACAGAAAATCAGAATCAACCACCAGTTCAGAGTTCAGCTAATCTAATGATGTACTCAAGAACCGGTGTCAGTGGCATTTACCAGTATTTATGAGCCTGGACCATGAGTTCTCCGGAGATTGAATCAAGAGGTGTGGAAATGCGAGACATCAAAAAATTAAAGATTAATTCTAGGAACAGGAATTCATTTTTTAGACCTGAATGTTTAATACTAATAATGAGTGTGTGGTTTCATCTTCTGCAATTTGCATTCTAAGATCTGTCAGATCTACTTTCTGATGGCAAATTTCAGTCTTAAAAGAGCAATTTCATTGTTGTAGAATAATAGGGATATTCCACTGTATAAGACACAATGGACCTTATTAATGCCACCAATGGGATACATAATTGTAAATCATATAATTAATACACAGTGCATTCTTCATATATCAGGAATCCTGATAATGTGAAAAGTCTCTGAGACTTTTCACATTATCAGGATTCCTGTGGACACTTTATGAACATATTGCGCTCCCAGTGAATATACCTACAACATTTTCAGTGACATTCAGTTTCCCAAATTGGGATAGAGCGCTAGAAGATAATCCCAAATAACAACATATACTTGAAGTTTTTTGGTGAGATATATATTATTGAATTTATCGACACTATTGAGTCATATGAATATAGTATCGATCATATCTACCACAATATATGTGACTGTAATGTTGTATATTATTGCTACATTGTTCTTATAAATTTTTATTACTTGTATTTTATGGGGATTTAATAAATATTTTCTGCATATGTCAATCTGGTTGCCAAGTGTATGAGTGCACGCTCATTTTCCTATTACTACAGTTATTAAACATGCCCCCCAACTCCTAATAGTACCGTACATCCTAACCGCTTCAGTACAACGCAGGCAGGCCGGGCGGCCGGCGCGTCACTCATTGACGTCACTTGCCCGCGCCGCCTGCTTCATTCATAAAGTAGGCGGCGCAGGCACGTGTCATCAGGGAGTTACATTGCCGCCCGCCCGGCCTGCCTGCCTGCATTCTACTGAAGCGGTTAGGATGTACGGTACTATTAGGAGTGGGGGGGCATGTTTAATAACTATTAATTGAATAAGACATTTTATATTAGTATACCAGAGCGGCGGGGCTATAGTACACTGACTGCACCGCCCCGCCGCTATTGCCGGCCCCCAGCTCCTCCTCCCAGTCCCTCCCCCGCTCGCTCGTACATCCCAGCTTGCGATGTAAAACTGCCAGCATTCGCCCCATAAGACGCAGGGACATTTTCCCCCCATTTTGGGGGGAGAAAAAGTGCGTCTTATGGGGCGAAAAATACGGTAAATGTTTTTCGTGATGCCAGTTGCAGTGAAGCAACAAGGGCACAGGGCCCCTCTTTAGTGATACTGTGGTAGATGGTACCCAGGTGTAGGAATTCCAGAGTGGTGTAGGGTAGCTTAAAATGTCCCTTAATGTTTTTTGCATGTGTCACGGTGCTCCTACCTGGATACGCTGGATCACAGGCGTTTTCGTCTAAAGCAGAGCAAATAGGGTGAATAATTGAGGGATTAGAAGAAATAAATTGAGCCCAGACCTTGTGATGAAGTTCAATAACAGCTTTACTTGAATAAACGTTTCACCAACTGTTTCAGGCTTTAAAATAAAGAGATAGCAGGCACACTCATAAATGGGATTGAATATGGTAGTTTTATTTAAAATACTAGATTAAAAATAAGGTAGGGATTTTTGGAGCATAGGTGAGTGAGTGGGGGAATCTGGGCACTTGTGGTAGGTGCCAGATAAGGGGTGTCTGGTACCAGTTTTTTAGGATGGATCCGTGTGAAAAAAAATTGTGGTGTCTAACCCATTAGGATAAATGGTAAAAGGTGGTAAAAAAATATTAGGACATAAAAATAAGGAATAAAGATCTATAAATTGTATAAAAATAAAATGGTGAAAAATAATAGACTTTTCAAAATGAAAAAAGGTTGGAGTAATCAATAAGATATAGTGCTGGTGCTAATGACCATGTGTTGGATCTTTTCTGGTGGGCTCCTGTGGATATAATATCCTTTACCAGCAGTTTGTGGTCAGTCTATGTCCCTTTAAAAATAGATGGATGTATAGGTTGCGATAAAAAGAAGGAAAGTGTTGTAAAGTCTTGTAAAATATGATCATACACAGTATGGTCCCTTGTGGGACTTAAGCTAAAGGTAGCGCTAAAAGGAAAAAATAAAAAAATAGATGAAAAAGATAGCACTATCCTGTATAATGTACGATGTGAAGCTTATGCTTGTGGAAAACTGATGAAGGGACCAAGTGAAGTCCCGAAACGCGTTTAAGGAGTACGGAGGAACATTGCCAATAGAGCAACAGCAATATACAAAGAAGAACCTGGAAGTAGAAGCGCTCCCCTAACATCATTGCCACTCTCAAACCGGCCCGGCAGACCCTGATCACGTGACCAACACCAGGTCACGTGCACACCTAACAACAGACACGCGCGCTTGGATACCACGTGGGATGCCGACAGCCGGAGAACAGAGCCGCAAGCAACATCTGGTTGGAGCACTGACGGAAGACATCACCGCGTGGTGGGTAAGTGATCTCTGAACCTAAGACAGTACAGGATGCCGTACCGAGGTCCAGAACACCAATTCCCCCACAGGTTGTTGTTCCTTTTTTTTTTACACAAGCATAAGCTTCACATCGTACATTATACAAGATAGTGCTATCTTTTTCATCCATTTTTTCCTTTTTTCCTTTTAGCGCTACCTTTATATCCGCAAGCTTAAGTCCCACAAGGGACCATACTGTGTGTGATCATATTTTACAAGACTTTACAACACTTTCATTGTCTTTGCTTTGTCTTGGTTCCAAGCAGGCTTTAGCATTAACTCTAACAGGCAAACAAACTCAACTCTGCTACATCATTTGCTCTTTGACTCTGCTGTGCTGACTGAATAACTTTGCTTTATCTGTATGCTGCAACTTCTCTCTGTACTCTGATTCTAGATTCTAAACTTTCTCCTCCTGGCTGCAGAGGCTTCAAGCTGTGGCCTCCATATCCAGAAGAGCTGATTGTGCTCTAGCTGGCTTAGACAGGGCTTGGCATGGGAACATCAAACGGCAATGTGCCCAGCCCTTGCTTCCTTGCCCAAGTAGGGGGTAAGCTAGACTCTCCCCTAGCAGGGGGTAAGCTAAACTGACCTCTCACTAACTAAGACACTCCCCTCCTTTGAGGGAGAATTAGAATGGAATGGAAAGAAAGGTTCCATCCTCTGTAAATGCTTGCTGCCACCTTCTGGTGAACCAGGTAAATTACATGAACAGTAACAGTTGCAAGGAATAGATATGCACAGTGTAGTGGACCTGAAATAAATCTATAAATACATAGGTGACACTTGATTAACCATAGGAGACAGTAGAGTGGTGCGGAAGTGGTAATGGCACTCCGGGACATTACACTTCCAGTAGGTCAACCATCACTGCAGCATTTGACCAATCTTTTGTGACAGAGTGGTCAGAAAGAAGCCTCATCTCAGTAAAAGCAAATGATAAATCCCAGCAGCTGTGTCTATTGTAGAATAAACTTCTTTTTATTTTTTCATAAAGCAGAAAGTCCTACAACCAGGACGCGTTTCGGCATGCAAGCCTTTTTCAACAGGTACATCCAAAAAAGAAATTAAAGCTTATATAGGGTCTAGTACCGCCCATTAGTGACGTCTCCACGCTTTTTGGTGGGTGGTATTTTAAATAATTAATCAATCAATTAGTAACCAAGTAACAACAAGTGAAACAAAGTAACATATGACACAGGTTACATTCTACCTTGTTGAAGAATCTATAAGTCCTTTTCATCACAAGGCAGCGGTCTAAAAAGAATACATGAAAAGTATATTGAGTGTATATATGTATTTCACATATTGACAACAAAATCTCATAAATGTGCGACTTCATACTCCCTAATAAGTCGTCCCCTTGGGTGCAGTGTATCCAGGGTATGGATCCAAAAAGCCTCTCTTCTAAGGAGAAGCTTTTTGACATCCCCCCTCTCCTTGGTCTCTTCACCTGTTCTAATACTTGAAAACGCAATTGTGCAACAGTATGTTTGTGCTTCTCAAAATGACATGGAACCGGTAGCATAAGTTTTTTTGTCCTAATATCAGATTTATGTTTACTGATACGATCCTTCACTGCCTGCATTGTCTCACCCACATATAATACGCCACAAGGACATTTAATAAGGTATATAACATTTGCAGAATCACAGGTAAAAAAAACTTTTACTCCAAAACTTTTACCAGTGTGTGGGTGATGAAACGAAGGGCCTTTAATTACATGAGAGCACTGTAAACAATGCAGGCAGGGGGATGTACCCATCCGTGGCGTGGATATCCGCTGTTGTTTCAATATTGTTTTTGTACTACCTAAATCTGCATGAACCAATTTATCGCGATAATTTAAATTCTTTTTATTGCAGATGAGAGGTGAGTGTTTAAATTCATCAACTTGAGGATACGCTTTGTTCAACAGGTGCCAATGCTTCCTGACTATATTGTCAATACCTACATTAAATGGATGAAACTTATGAATAAAAGCTATCCTAGATTTACCTCCATCTGGTGAGGTCCTCTCCCCTTCTATCCCATTTCTCATCTCAGTAAAAGACAGAGGAAAATTTGCAACAAAAAAAAACAACAACATTTGGAAGGACTGCAGACTGTGAGAAAAAACAAATATTCTGGCCTCGGTGTCATGTCTGGAGGAAACCAGGCACTGTTCATCACGTGCTCATCACATTATGCTGTGGGGGTTTTATTCAGAGGTGAAGACAGGGAGACTGGTTGGGGTTGAGGGAAAGCTGAATGAAGCAAAGTTCAGAGGTATTCTGAATGAAAACCTGATCCAGAGTGCGCTGGACCTCACCGTCCAACAAGACAATGACCTAAACACACGGCCAAGACAACACAGCAGTTTATTCTGGACAACGTTGTGAATGTTCTTGAGTGGCCCAGCCAGAGCCCTGACATTACCCCATTTAAATATCTGCAGAGAGACCTGAAAATAGAGACCACTGACGGTCCCCATCATTCTGACAGAGCTTGAGATCATCTGCAGAGAAGAATGGCAAAAAATCTCCAAATCCTGGTGCGCAAATCTTGTGGCATCAAGACTGGAGGCTGTAATCGTTGCCAAAGGTGCTTCTACTAAGTCCTGATTAACCACTTCAGCCCCCAGTGCTTAAACACCCTGAAAGACCAGGCCACTTTTTACACTTCTGACCTACACTACTTTCACCGTTTATTGCTCGGTCATGCAACTTACCACCCAAATGAATTTTACCTCCTTTTCTTCTCACTAATAGAGCTTTCATTTGGTGGTATTTCATTGCTGCTGACATTTTTACTTTTTTTGTTATTAATCGAAATTTAACGATTTTTTTGCAAAAAAATGACATTTTTCACTTTCAGTTGCAAAATTTTGCAAAAAAAACGACATCCATATAGAAATTTTGCTCTAAATTTATAGTTCTACATGTCTTTGATAAAAAAAAAATGTTTGGGTAAAAAAAAATGTTTTGGGTAAAAGTTATAGCGTTTACAAACTATGGTACAAAAATGTGAATTTCCGCTTTTTGAAGCAGCTCTGACTTTCTGAGCACCTGTCATGTTTCCTGAGGTTCTACAATGCCCAGACAGTACAAACACCCCACAAATGACCCCATTTCTGAAAGTACACACCCTAAGGTATTCGCTGATGGGCATAGTGAGTTCATAGAACTTTTTATTTTTTGTCACAAGTTAGCGGAAAATTATTATTTTTTTTTTTTTTTCTTACAAAGTCTCATATTCCACTAACTTGTGACAAAAAATAAAAAGTTCTATGAACTCACTATGCCCATCAGCGAATACCTTGGGGTCTCTTCTTTCCAAAATGGGGTCACTTGTGGGGTAGTTATACTGCCCTGGCATTCTAGGGGCCCAAATGTGTGGTAAGGAGTTTGAAATCAAATTCTGTAAAAAATGACCTGTGAAATCCGAAAGGTGCTCTTTGGAATATGGGCCCCTTTGCCCACCTAGGCTGCAAAAAAGTGTCACACATCTGGTATCTCCGTACTCAGGAGAAGGTGGGGAATGTGTTTTGGGGTGTCATTTTATATATACCCATGCTGGGTGAGAGAAATATCTTGGCAAAAGACAACTTTTCCCATTTTTTTATACAAAGTTGTCATTTGACCAAGATATTTATCTCACCCAGCATGGGTATATGTAAAAAGACACCCCAAAACACATTCCTCAACTTCTCCTGAGTACGGGGATACCAGATGTGTGACACTTTTTTGCAGCCTAGGTGGGCAAAGGGGCCCATATTCCAAAGAGCACCTTTCGGATTTCACTCCTCATTTTTTCCTGAATTTGATTTCAAACTCCTTACCACACATTTGGGCCCCTAGAATACCAGGGCAGTATAACTACCCCACAAGTGACCCCATTTTGGAAAGAAGACACCCCAAGGTATTCCGTGAGGGGCATGGCGAGTTCCTAGAATTTTTTATTTTTTGTCACAAGTTAGTGGAAAATGATGATTTTTTTTTTTTTTTTTCATACAAAGTCTCATATTCCACAAACTTGTGACAAAAAATAAAAACTTCCATGAACTTACTATGCCCATCAGCGAATACCTTGGGGTCTCTTCTTTCCAAAATGGGGTCACTTGTGGGGTAGTTATACTGCCCTGGCATTCTAGGGGCCCAAATGTGTGGTAAGTAGGTAAATGACCTGTGAAATCCGAAAGGTGCTCTTTGGAATGTGGGCCCCTTTGCCCACCTAGGCTGCAAAAAAGTGTCACACATCTGGTATCTCTGTATTCAGGAGAAGTTGAGGAATGTGTTTTGGGGTGTCTTTTTACATATACCCATGCTGGGTGAGATAAATATCTTGGTCAAATGCCAACTTTGTATAAAAAAATGGGAAAAGTTGTCTTTTGCCAAGATATTTCTCTCACCCAGCATGGGTATATGTAAAATGACACCCCAAAACACATTCCCCAACTTCTCCCGATTACGGAGATACCAGATGTGTGACACTTTTTTGCAGCCTAGGTGGGCAAAGGGGCCCATATTCAAAAGAGCACCTTTCGGATTTCACAGGTCATTTTTTACAGAATTTGATTTCAAACTCCTTACCACACATTTGGGCCCCTAGAATGCCAGGGCAGTATAACTACCCCACAAGTGACCCCATTTTGTAAAGAAGAGACCCCAAGGTATTCGCTGATGGGCATAGTGAGTTCATGGAACTTTTTATTTTTTGTCACAAGTTAGTGGAATATGAGACTTTGTATGAAAAAAAAAAAAAAAAATAAAAAAAAAAAATAAGCATTTTCCACTAACTTGTGACAAAAAATAAAAAATTCTAGGAACTCGCCATGCCCCTCACGGAATACCTTGGGGTGTCTTCTTTCCAAAATGGGGTCACTTGTGGGGTAGTTATACTGCCCTGGCATTTTCCAGGGGCCCTAATGTGTGGTAAGTAGGTAAATGACCTGTGAAATCCTAAAGGTGCTCTTTGGAATATGGGCCCCTTTGCCCACCTAGGCTGCAAAAAAGTGTCACACATGTGGTATCGCCGTATTCAGGAGAAGTTGGGGAATGTGTTTTGGGGTGTCATTTTACATATACCCATGCTGGGTGAGAGAAATATCTTGGCAAAAGACAACTTTTCCCATTTTTTTATACAAAGTTGGCATTTGACCAAGATATTTCTCTCACCCAGCATGGGTATATGTAAAATGACACCCCAAAACACATTCCCCAACTTCTCCTGAGTACGGCGATACCAGATGTGTGACACTTTTTTGCAGCCTAGATGCGCAAAGGTGCCCAAATTCCTTTTAGGAGGGCATTTTTAGACATTTGGATACCAGACTTCTTCTCACGCTTTGGGGCCCCTAGAATGCCAGGGCAGTATAAATACCCCACATGTGACCCCATTTTGGAAAGAAGACACCCCAAGGTATTCAATGAGGGGCATGGCGAGTTCATAGAAATTTTTTTTTTTTGGCACAAGTTAGCGGAAATTGATATTTTTAATTTTTTTCTCACAAAGTCTCCCGTTCCGCTAACTTGGGACAAAAATTTCAATCTTTCATGGACTCAATATGCCCCTCACGGAATACCTGGGGGTGTCTTCTTTCCGAAATGGGGTCACATGTGGGGTATTTATACTGCCCTGGCATTCTAGGGGCCCTAAAGCGTGAGAAGAAGTCTGGAATATAAATGTCTAAAAAATTTTACGCATTTGGATTCCGTGAGGGGTATGGTGACTTCATGTGAGATTTTATTTTTTGACACAAGTTAGTGGAATATGAGACTTTGTAAGAAAAAAAAAAAAAAATTCTGCTAACTTGGGCCAAAAAAATATCTGAATGGAGCCTTACAGAGGGGTGATCAATGACAGGGGGGGTGATCAATGACAGGGGGGTGATCAATGACAGGGGGGTGATCAATGACAGGGGGGTTGATCAATGACAGGGGGGTTGATCAATGACAGGGGGGGTGATCAGGGAGTCTATATGGGGTGATCACCACAGTCATTGATCACGCCCCTGTAAGGCTTCATTCAGACGTCCGGATGCGTTTTGCGGATCCGATCCATCTATCAGTGGATCCGTAAAAATCATGCGGACGTCTGAATGGAGCTTTACAGGGGGGTAATCAATGACAGGGGGGTAATCAATGACAGGGGGGTGATCAGGGAGTCTATATGGGGTGATCACCACAGTCATTGATCACGCCCCTGTAAGGCTTCATTCAGACGTCCGGATGCGTTTTGCGGATCCGATCCATCTATCAGTGCATCCGTAAAAATCATGCGGACATCTGAATGGAGCTTTACAGGGGGGTAATCAATGACAGGGGGGTGATCAGGGAGTCTATATGGGGTGATCACCACAGTCATTGATCACTCCCCTGTAAGGCTTCATTCAGACGTCCGGATGCGTTTTGCGGATCCGATCCATCTATCAGTGCATCCGTAAAAATCATGCGGACATCTGAATGGAGCTTTACAGGGGGGTAATCAATGACAGGGGGGTGATCAGGGAGTCTATATGGGGTGATCACCACAGTCATTGATCATGCCCCTGTAAGGCTTCATTCAGACGTCCGGATGCGTTTTGCGGATCGGATCCATCTATCAGTGCATCCGTAAAAATCATGCGGACATCTGAATGGAGCTTTACAGGGGGGTGATCAGGGAGTCTATATGGGGTGATCACCACAGTCATTGATCATGCCCCTGTAAGGCTTCATTCAGACGTCCGGATGCGTTTTGCGGATCGGATCCATCTATCAGTGCATCCGTAAAAATCATGCGGACATCTGAATGGAGCTTTACAGGGGGGTGATCAGGGAGTCTATATGGGGTGATCACCACAGTCATTGATCATGCCCCTGTAAGGCTTCATTCAGACGTCCGGATGCGTTTTGCGGATCGGATCCATCTATCAGTGCATCCGTAAAAATCATGCGGACGTCTGAATGGAGCTTTACAGGGGGTTGATCAATGACAGGGGTGTAATCAATGACAGGGGGGGTGATCAGGGAGTCTATATGGGGTGATAACCACAGTCATTGATCACGCCCCTGTAAGGCTTCATTCAGACGTCCGGATGCGTTTTGCGGATCCGATCCATCTATCAGTGGATCCGTAAAAATCATGCGGACATCTGAATGGAGCTTTACAGGGGGGTAATCAATGACAGGGGGGTGATCAATGACAGGGGGGTGATCAGGGAGTCTATATGGGGTGATCAGGGGTGATCAGGGGCTAATAAGGGGTTAATAAGTGACGGGGGGGGGTGTAGTGTAGTGTAGTGGTGCTTGGTGGGACTTTACTGAGCTACCTGTGTCCTCTGGTGGTCGATCCAAACAAATGGGACCACCAGAGGACCAGGTAGCAGGTATATTAGACGCTGTTATCAAAACAGCGTCTAATATACCTGTTAGGGGTTAAAAAAAACACATCTCCAGCCTGCCAGCGAACGATCGCCGCTGGCAGGCTGGAGATCAACTCTCTTACCTTCCGTTCCTGTGAGCGCGCGCGCCTGTGTGCGCGCGTTCACAGGAAATCTCGGCCATCGCGAGATGACGCATATATGCGTGACTCTGCGCAGGGCTGCCACCTCCGGAACGCGATCCTGCGTTAGGCGGTCCGGAGGTGGTTAAAGGGTCTGAAATTCTGAAAACCTATGTCAATGCAATATTTCAGTTTTTCCTTTTCAATAAATTAGCTAAGATTTCTAAAATGCGCAAATTTCCCAAAATGGGGTTAGCAATTTTTCAGATCTGAAGACAAGAAAGATGAAGGAGGATCATATGACCCCAGGAGATGTGTGTGTATATCAAATCAATTCAGCTCACTGCTCAGTGTTTCAGCATCCAGGCCCCAGGCATAGGACCGGTGCACAGGCACATACCACCTTGCTTGCGGTTATAAAGCTAAAAAGAAGTCCAATTCAGCCACGTGTCCTAAAATCTTCAAGCTTTATTTCTTCATATTAAAATTAGGAGCATACAGAAGTACAACAAGTTGTTATGCAGGATTTATTCCTATTATGCCATGACTGTCTGAAATGCCTTGGCTGTGGCTTTTCTACTGTATGCTCCTGATTTTACTAGGAGGAAATAAATCGGGATGAGAGAACACCTGGAAGTTCGGGTTCGCCGGGTTCGGACGCACTTCAGCTCAAAGTTCGGGTTCGGGACCCGAACTTGACCTCGAACCCCATTGAAGTCAATGGGGACACGAACTTTGGGGCACTAAAATGTTCATAGTAAGGGCTAGAGGGCTGAAAAAGGAAGAAAAATGGGGGTAAGAGCAGGATAATTGCCCTGCAAACAAATGTAGATAGGTAAATGACATAAAATAACATAGAATAGAAAAAAATATAAAAAAATATGAATCTTGAACTGTCACGGATGGTGTAACAGAAAACTAGAAGACACAAATGAAGAGCCGACTGACTTGATCCAAAACTAAGGAACCAACGGGTAAGCCCTGTAACCCCTAGCTCTCTCCCTTTCTGCTTAGCCTATGCAAAATTCTCAATGGTAGAAATTTGCAAACCCTCGTCCCTCGACTGTATGACACCTGAACACCCTATAATAGTGAGGGGACACGACCACCGGCTCCCTACACTCAATACGGAGGGAGTCAGGGTCACCTCGGATCAAGCAAACAGGAAAACAAAGATAAGTGGTAGGCAATTAAGAGTGCCGCATTTGTGTGAGGGGAGGCGGGGCGTTCACTATTTAAACCTGGCCCTCCTCCCCCCACTTGTCGGTTCGAACTATTTCAAATCGGCTTGTGGGTTGGTGCCAGAGAAGGGCATGCGTCACTGGAGGATCGGGGGATCGGCTGCGTCGGGCTCGTCGCTACGGTGATTAGGTAGGCAGGGTGGCTTGCACACCCGTCTTGCTATGTATAACATGTGGGGCTGCCGAGCGTGCCGCCGGTCCCCAGCTGCGCTGGAGACTGCCCGCACTCCCGATCGCTTACGGCACCCCGAGACAGGCACCCCGATCCGCTCCAGGCCCTGCGCTAAGCACCCCCGCTCCCACATGCAGCATCCCCCAGGCGGGCACCCCTCAACTGTGGCTCAGCAGCGACGGGTCCCGACGTCCGCTCGCATACCCTGAGCATCGGTCACGCCGGCCGTCGGCTCCACGACGCAGCGTTAGATATCACTCACTCCCGTATCAGAACATAAACATTCGTTCCGCCGTAGAGGAAAACGCCGTCCGCTCACACAGGGATCCATTCATTAGCTGCAATCAGTAAGCGGAGGTCCAGCTGCAGGATCAGGGGGCGGAAGCCGAAACCTATAGGCGATTAATACGCCGCGGCTTTCCCTGTACAAATAGTCGATAGCGGTGGGCACGGGATGCAATGTTCCACATGGCGGAGCGCAAATCCCTCGCAGCCGCTCCTGATGCACGTTCTCCTGGTAATTACAATTAGCGAGGCAGTGAAGGTGGACATGCTTATGTGACTTTCAGTCATGTCTAGGAATCCGCTGCAGAATAAACTCGTCTTCTTTACTGCGCCAAACTCAGGCAAGACAAGATAAGCAGATACTCAGACATGTGCACTGTATAACAAGTTAGGATTTCAATGGTTAATTCTAACCTAGAAGGGAATCACTGGCTTGCTGCGCTCCAGCAGGTCCTGGCTTGATAGAGGGCGACACCTACAGGCCCATACTGGTACTGCAGTCCAGGTGCAGGGCTCCTTTGCTCAGGCACAGTGGCTAGGTACTAAGGCAGGAGTAAAAAAATAAATAAATTTAAATAAATTTGGAATATGTTCAAGGATCAAAAATAAAGAGTGCTTCAAGGAGGGGGGCTGGCCACGTCACTTTGCGCACGCAGCCGGGCCGCCCGTAAGCCCATACGGTCAGTCAGGGGGTTGGTTCGGGCGCAGTCACAATAATCCGGTGGTTAGCTAGGGAGCGGTGGCATGAGTGAAGGGTCGCCCAGCCGGCGTGCGCTCACTCACACGTCTGTCCTTGGTTATTCAGGTCCACAGGTGGTGGGCTAACTTACGATACTGTGGGGTTCGTGGCTGTCATGGCCGCCAGGGGAGTCAGGGGTGGTGCATGCGGGGGCCAACCCCCTCTTTTCTCCTGCATAGGCTTGGGGGACGGGGGATGGTGGACTATTATGTCCAGGCCTCTGGCGCATCTCTTACAGGGTGGCGCCTACAGTCGTGGCCTTTGGTGGGGAAAAATAAATAAATAAATAAATAAATAAAAAATAAATAAATAAATAGATAAATAAAAAATAAAAATAAAATTAATGGTATAGATAGGAATGTTGCTTTGCCAGGTCTGTCACGACTACAGACTCCTTATAAAGCCCTGCCACGACTGCAGGCATCAGTCTGTCACAACTACAGACCCGCTCTAAAGCCCTGCCACGACTGCAGGCAACAGTCTGTCACGACTACAGACCCGTTATAAAGCCCTGCCACGACTGCAGGCATCAGTCTGTCACGACTACAGACTCGTTATAAAGTCCTGCCACGACTGCAGGCATCAGTCTGTCACGACTACAGACCCGTTATAAAGCCCTGCCACGACTGCAGGCATCAGTCTGTCACGACTACAGACTCGTTATAAAGTCCTGCCACGACTGCAGGCATCAGTCTGTCACGACTACAGACCCGCTCTAAAGCCCTGCCCTGACTGCAGGCACAAATCCGTTACGACTACAGACTCATTATTAAGACCGGCCACGACTGCAGGCATTAGTCTCATGTAAACAGACTCATGAGGTAATACTACCACGCCTACAGTTGGTCCGTTACTGCTACTCTCGATGTAGGGTCCCCTCACGACTACAGGGGCTAGTCGGTCACATCCACAGACTCGGTCGCACTCCTGTTAACTACAGGCACTGGGTGGGCATCTACGGGTAGTTGCGTCACGACTACGCACGTGGGTCAGCCACGGCCTGGGAGGTCAGCCTTCACGGTCACAGGTAGGTCCAGTTAGGCTTCAGTCTCCCAGCGGGTTCCAGTCACAATAACCAGCCCCTAGGTGAGGGGGGGCACTCCCGCACCAGCGCACAATGCCAGGGAGCTGTGCGGCTCCTCACGCGGCACACGGTTCAAACCAGCGGGGGCCGGGGCCCACGGTAAAGGAAGGGCTCCCTCTGATCCGGTGCACATTGCCAGGGAGTGGCGCTGCTCCCCACGCGGTACGAGTGTCCAGCCGGCGGTGGGTCGGCCCTAGCTGAGGAGGGGGGCTCCCCCGCACTGGTGCATTCTGCCAGGGAGCAGCGTGAGCTCCCCACGCGGCTGGGGGGTAAGGCTCCTCATCTTCAATAAAGTCTGGCACGGGCCGCCGTGCCGTTAGGTAGGCAGGGATCAGGGGAAGGAGTACTAGGCTCGGTCAGAGGGAGCAGATCATAGGCGGTGGCTGGCTTCCTGCTGCCGGCCGTACATAAGGTTCCAAGGGGGTTATTTAGGCACAGGATGTTAGTTAGTCCGTGCAGGTGATCTGCGTTATACCATGCTCTTCATGCTCGTACTCAGAGCTGTGCCCATACGGGAGCTGCTTAAGTGGTTGATAGTGAAAAAAAAAATATAAAAATTATATATATATATATATACACATTTTTGAGTCTCTCACGCATGGCTTCTCCGTTTTAGGTTTACACATATGACTCCGCCATCAGAGTCTCACGCATGGCTTCTCCGTGTTAGTTTTACACATACGGATCCGCCATTAGAGTCTCTCACGCATGGCTTCTCCGTTTTAGGTTTACACATATGACTCCGCCATTAGAGTCTCTCACGCATGGCTTCTCCGTGTGAGTTTTACACATACGACTCCGCCATTAGTCTCTCACGCCTGGCTTCTCCGTTTTAGGTTGGCACATTAGAGTCTCTCACGCATGGCTTCTCCGTTTTAGGTTACACATATGACTCCACCATTAGAGTCTCACGCATGGCTTCTCCTTTAGGTTCACACATATGTCTCCGCCATTAGAGTCTCACGCATGGCTTCCCCGTTTTAGGTTACACATATGACTCCGCCATTAGTCTCTCACGCATGGCTTCTCCGTTTAGGTTCACACATATGTCTCCGCCATTAGAGTCTCACGCATGGCTTCCCCGTTTTAGGTTACACATATGACTCCGCCATCTGAGTCTCTCACGCATGGCTTCTCCGTTTTAGGTTTACACATATGACTCCGCCATTAGAGTCTCTCACGCATCGCTTCCCCGTTTTAGGTTACACATATGACTCCGCCATTAGAGTCTCTCACGCATGGCTTCTCCGTTTTAGGTTTACACATATGACTCCGCCATTAGAGTCTCTCACGCATGGCTTCCCCGTTTTAGGTTACACATATGACTCCACCATTAGAGTCTCTCACGCATGGCTTCTCAGTGTGAGTTTTACACATGCGACTCCGCCAGTAGTCTCTCACGCCTGGCTTCTCCGTTTTAGGTTGGCACATATGACTCCACCATTAGAGTCTCACGCATGGCTTCCCCGTTTTAGGTTACACATATGACTCCGCCATCTGAGTCTCTCACGCATGGCTTCTCCGTTTTAGTTTTACACATATGACTCCGCCATTAGTCTCTCGCGCATGGCTCCGCCATTAGTCTCTCGCGCATGGCTTCTCCGCTTTAGGTTTACACACAGGACTCCGCCATTAGAGTCCCTCAGGCATGGAGGTAAAAAAAAATAAAAAATTCCTCACCAGGCCCAGCTGCGCCGGGACTAGTCTCTCATCTCACCATAGCTAAGAGACTGATGGCCAATTCCTTGGCCAGTAATACTCTGAGGGCTTACAAGACAGCTTGGCGCCTGTTTCAGAGATATGAGAACACCTACCCGGCCGCTGGCCGGGGGCCTATCACTCACCTATTGGGCTTTGTCGGGGTTTTTGCCACTCTCAATTAAACCTGTCCTATAGCATTGTTAACTATACATGGCAGGTATTCAGCACCATTGGTACAGGCTACATCCGGACCTACCGTCACTCTTCTCCGCCCACCCGATCAAAGCGGCGTTGAAGGGTTTGCGCAAGATGTCTGTTGTGAAACGACATGGGCGTCAGCCATTTACCGGTAACTTGTTCAGGCCGTGACAGGCAAACTGCAGGGTAAACCGTTCAGGCCGCAGGTTAGCGCTCTAGTAGAAACAGCCTTGTACCTGGCTTTCCATGGATTCCTCAGGTCAGGCGAGCTCATGGGCACCAATACGCTGGCTGGGTGCTTGCGGAAAGGTCAGCTCATCCGGCGCGGGTCCATCTATGTCCTCACCTTGGCCTCGTCCAAGACGTCACGGCCGGGGCAATCAGTGGCGGTCAGATACTTTCCCACGGACAGCAGATGGTGTCCGGTGCAGGCCTTGGAGGCTTGGCTGCGTAGTATTTAGTCCAAGCGGCATGTTCTCCCGTACTCGAACTAGGCAATGCCCGGCTAACCACCGCGGCCTTTCTTACGTAAATTCAGGTTAGTTGACAGGTTCAGGGGTCGGTCCTCGCTGGATCACAGGACATTCCTTCCGCATGGGCGCGGCAGCGGCGGCGCCCATGCATAAGGTGCCAGTACATGTCATCAAACGGTTGGGTCGTCGCAGTTCCGCGTGTTCCATGCGTAATATCCCGGGTCCTTATACGAAATATCATTGGCTTTCGAGTTTTGGTCTGTAGTTTCTGTTATCAAGTTTTCAAACTCCTATGCATGGTTCTTTTGGCCCCTTTAGGCTACCCTTCGATAAGCAGTTCCGGCATAACTCTGCTGCTTCTAGGTTGGGGGGGTGGAGTATAGGCTTAGGTAGGGTACCCTCTCAGCATGAGCCGATCCGAGCACAAGTGGTAGGCAATTAAGAGTGCCGCATTTGTGTGAGGGGAGGCGGGGCGTTCACTATTTAAACCTGGCCCTCCTCCCCCCACTTGTCGGTTCGAACTATTTCAACCCACCCAGGAGCCCTCCCTTCTTTCAGGTCTCATCATTGGGGTAGCCCCCTTTAGGCTACCCTTCGATAAGCAGTTCCGGCATAACTCTGCTGCTTCTAGGTTGGGGGGGTGGAGTATAGGCTTAGGTAGGGTACCCTCTCAGCATGAGCCGATCCGAGCACAAATGAACAGACTTATCTGTAGAAGCATCAGTTGTAGCATCCAGCATGCACACACTCCAGGAAGTTGTATAAACCGCAAAGTGATGCAGTATGGGAGGGGATTTAAAGGGATGCAATCAGTGCAACTAGATAACAGCTGAGAGAGGGAAACAAGATGACAAAACGAAAGCAAAACAAAAGAACCTCAAGCAGGAGGTTCTAAAGAATGCCTGTCAGAGCTTCACAGATGTCTGGCGGTGACAGTACCCCTCCTTCTACGAGTGGACTCCGGACACTCAGAGCCCACCTTCTCAGGATGGGACCTATGGAAAGCCCTGATGAGACGAGTGGCCTTAATGTCAGTCACTGGGACCCACATCCTCTCCTCAGGACCATAACCCTCCCAATGAACAAGGTACTGGAGAGAACCGCGGACAACACGAGAATCCACAATCCTAGAGACCTGAAATTCAAGGTTACCATCAACCACAATTGGAGGAGGAGGCAAAGAGGAGGGTACAATGGGTTGGACATAAGGTTTTAATAGGGACTTATGAAAAACATTATGGATCTTCCAAGTCTGAGGAAGATCAAGACGGTAGGCAACAGGATTGATGACGGACAAGATTTTGTAAGGCCCAATAAACTTAGGACCCAACTTCCAGGAGAGAACCTTCAATTTCATATTCTTAGTAGACAACCACACCAGATCACCAACATTCAGGTCCGGACCAGGCACACGTCTCTTATCCGCCACACGCTTATATCTCTCACTCATGCTCTTTAGATTATCCTGAATCTTTTGCCAAATAGATGACAAAGACGAGGAGAATCTCTCCTCATCAGGTAAACCAGAAGACCCCTCTCCAGAGAATGTCCCAAACTGCGGATGAAACCCATATGCACCAAAAAATGGCGACTTATCAAAGGACTCCTGACGACGGTTATTTAAAGCAAACTCAGCAAGGGAGAGAAAAGAACACCAATCCTCCTGATTCTCCGCCACAAAACAGCGCAGATATGTCTCTAGATTCTGATTGATGCGCTCCGTCTGGCCATTCGACTGTGGGTGGAAAGCAGAAGAGAATGACAACCGAACCCCCAAGCGAGAACAGAAGACCTTCGAAAGAGGGTGCAGCATGCATCGCCATCTATGTGGGGTGCATGCGCGTTCTCCGGAGGGAGAGCGTTCCGGGGATCACCGTTAACGGCGCGGTTGGTGGCTTTTCCCCGCTACCGTGCCTTCCGTGTCCGTGTTGGTGATCCCATGTCCCTCTCTACGTTCCTATCTCTGGTTGTCTGCTGGCAGCATTCCGTTGGGCGGTTTATAATGTCACGGATGGTGTAACAGAAAACTAGAAGACACAAATAAAGAGCCGACTGACTTGATCCAAAACTAAGGAACCAACGGGTAAGCCCTGTAAGCCCTAGCTCTCTCCCTTTCTGCTTAGCCTATGCAAAATTCTCAATGGTAGAAATTTGCATACCCTCGTTCCTCGACTGTATGACACCTGAACACCCTATAATAGTGAGGGGACACGACCACCGGCTCCCTACACTTAATACGGAGGGAGTCAGGGTCACCTCGGATCAAGCAAACAGGAAAACAAAGATAAATGAACAGACTTATCTGTAGAAGCATCAGTTGTAGCATCCAGCATGCACACACTCCAGGAAGTTGTATAAACCGCAAAGTGATGCAGTATGGGAGGGGATTTAAAGTGATGCAATCAGTGCAACTAGATAACAGCTGAGAGAGGGAAACGAGATGACAAAACGAAAGCAAAACAAAAGAACCTCAAGCAGGAGGTTCTAAAGAACGCCTGTCAGAGCTTCACAGATGTCTGGCGGTGACATGAACTAGGAGGCTGAGGTCAAAGTGGAGTAGGAGGTAGTGTTGATCGTAAATTTTTATCGCGAATATCGTCACTTTGAGAATTCGCGAATATGTAGAATATAGTGCTATATATTCGTAATCGCGAATATTCTAGATTTTTTTTCCATCAATAACCTCCCTTCTTACTTGTGGACTAATGAGAAGGCTGCAATATCTTTGTCAGAGCTTAGCAACATCCCTAGCAACCAATAGGAAAGTTGCCTACCCCTTTACTATATAGGAAACTCCTCAGCAGCCATTTTCTGCTGTTATTTTTGCAGTTCTGAGAGAGAGAGAGAGCAGTGACATTGCTGTGCTCTGTGCTTTCATCTGGATCCTATTCCTTATCCAATTACATTAGATAGTTAGTAGGGTTGAGCGAACCCGAACTGTAAAGTTCGGGTTCGTACCGAACTTTAGGATTTTTAGACCCCGGACCCGAACCCGAACATTTCAGTAAAAGTTCGGGTTCGGTGTTCGGCGCTTTTGGCTTTGCCAATCAACATGCGTTTAACTGTGTGACCTTAGAAGCCATCACAGCCATGCCTTCTAATGGCATGGCTGTGATTGGCCAGTGCAGCATGTGACCCACCTTTCTATATAAGCTGGAGTCACTTAGCGCTGCACGTCACTCTGCTGTGCTTAGTGTAGGGAGAGGATGCTGCTGCTGTGAGGGAGAGAATAGGCCAGAATCTTTAATCAGAACTCCAATTGAACTCAGCGATCTACATAGATTTAGTTGTGTAGGTGCAGTGCACAATCCTTTTACCCTGCCCTGAGCCCAGTGACAGAGAAAAATTATTTGTATCCGTCTGTTAGTTAGGTGGGCGGCGGCGGCCATTTAATGTAAGCTCAGTGCACCAGCACTGCATATGTGCTTTTGTGACATTCAAATCCAAGCTTGAAATACTGCAATAATAATCTGGTTCTGTACGTTTGACATACACCCTTTAGATACTGTGGTTCTATTCTGCTATTAGCAAATTTGCTATTAGCAAAACACCCATTTTGGGCAAAAATCTTTAATTGTAGCCTAGTCTGGATCTGTACGTGTGAGATACACCCTTTAAATACTGTCGTTCTATTCTGCTATTAATAAAACACCCATTTTGGGCAAAAATCTTTAATTGCGGCCTAGGCCACATCTGTACGTGTGAGATACACCCTTTAGATACTGTGGTTCTATTCTGCTATTAATAAAACACCCTTTTTGGGCAAAATACACAATTTTACAGCCCTTGCTGCATCTGCACGTGTGAAATTCAAGCGTTATATACAGCTGTCATATTCTGTTATTAAAAAAAACTCCCTTTTTGGCCAAAATACTTAATATTGCAGCCCTTGCTGCATCTGTTATTGTTAAAAACAAGTTTTAAATACTTCAATAATTTTCTGGCTTTGAAAAAACACCCTTTTTAGCAATAACCTTCATTTTGGGCCTCTGCCGCATTAGTCATTGTGCAATTTAAGCTAGAAATACAGCTATAATTTTCTGGGTTTTAAAAAACACCCTTTTTGGGCAAAATACACTATTTTACAGCCCTCGCTGCATCTGCACGTGTGAAATTCAAGCGTTATATACAGCTGTCATATTCTGTTATTAATTAATTTTGCAGCCCTTGCTGCATCTGTGATTGTTAAACACAAGTTTTAAATACTTCAATAATTTTCTGCCTTTGAAAAAACACCAGTTTTTGGCAATAACCTTCATTTTGGGCCTCTGAAAAAAAACTTGATTTTGCAGCCTTTGCTGCATATGTCATTGTGAGATACACCCTTTAGATACTGTAGTTCTATTCTGCTATTAATAAAACACCCCTTTTGGCCAAAAATCTTTAATTTCGGCCTAGTCTGGATCTGTACGTCTTAGATACACCCTTTAGATACTGTGGTTCTATTCTGCTATTAGCAAAACACCCATTTTGGGCAAAAATCTTTAATTGCGTCCTAGTCTGGATCTGTACGTGTGAGATACACCCTTTACATACTGTCGTTCTATTTTGCTATTAATAAAACACCAATTTTGGGCAAAAATCTTTAATTGAGGCATAGTCTGCATCTGTGCGTGTGAGATACACATTTTAGATACTGTGGTTCTATTCTGCTATTAATAAAACACCTTTTTGGGCAAAATACACATTTTTACAGCCCTTGCTGCATCTGCACATGTGAAATTCAAGGGTTATATACTGCTGTCATATTCTGCTATTAAAAAAACACCCATTTTAGCAAAAAAATTGATTTTGCAGCCTTTGCGTGTGAGATACACCCTTTACATATTGTCGTTCTGTTCTGCTATTAATAAAACACCCATTTAGGGCAAGATCCTAAATTTGAGAAATATGAGGAGAGCGTCAAATAAGGGACGTGGTTCAGGTCGTGGTGCTGCTGGTGTACACGCACAACAGAAAAAAAAACTTCCTCAGGTGCGAGTAGACGACAGAACCTGCAGCGGTATTTGGTCGGGCCTAATGCTGCTCTACGAATGGTGAGGCCTGAACAAGTACAGGCGAGAGTAGATTGGGTTTCTGACAGTGCCTCCAGTTCCTTCACATTGTCTCCCACCCAGTCTCCTGCTTAAAGATCAGAGTTGGCACCTGCAGCCGATGTCCATCAGTCTTTCACCTCAACTCTTTGCAAATCAGCCAAGCAGTCTGAGCCCCAGGTCATGCAGCAGCCTCTTCTGCTTTTTGATGACTCTGTTAGCAGGGTTTCCCAGGGCCATCCACCTATCCCTGCCTCAGAAGTTGAAGAGATGCACCGATGCCCAACCACTTATGTTTCAAGATGAGTACATGGGAGGACCATCGCATCATGTCTCGGATGATGACGAAACACAGGTGCCAACTGCTGGGGCTTTTGAAAGTGTGCAGACTGACAAGGAGGGCAGGGGTGAAGACTGGATGGAAGATGATGTGGAGGACGATGAGGTCATCGATCCCACATGAATCAAGGTCATGCGAGTGACCTGCGTAGTCCGGAGGAAGAGGTGGTGGTCGCACAGAGCCACCAGCACAGCAGAAGAGGGAGCAGGGTGCAAAAGCGGAGCGGCCGTCCCCTAGACAGTACGTCTGCTACTGCCCACCGCAGCAAAGGACCGAGCACACCAAAGCCAGCTCCAAGGAGTTCCCTGGTGTGGCAGTTCTTCAGACAATGTGCTGACGACAAGACACAAGTGGCTTGCATGCTGTGCAATCAGAGCCTGAAGCGAAGCATAAACTTTCTCAACCTGAGCACAACCTGCATGACCAGGCATCTAAGTGCAAAGCACGAGCTGCAGTATGGTGTAGACACCTCAAAAACCAAGAAAGGTCTCTGGCTCCTCCTGCTTCCTCTTCTGCTGCAGTCTCGGCCTCTTCATTCACCTCTGGAGTGACAGTGCCACCTGCCACCCCGCAAACAGAGGATCTGCCAGCAACACCACCATCTGGGTCACAAAGCATCTCCACAATGTCCCACGGAAGCATTCAGCTCTCCATCTTCTAAACAATGGAGCGGAAGAGGAAGTACCCCTCTACCCACCCGCGATCCCTGGCCCTGAATGCCAGCATTTCAAAATTACTGGCCTTTGAAATGCTGTCATTCCGTCTGGTGGAGACAGAGAGTTTTAAAGGCCTTATGGCGGTGGCTGTCCCACAGTACGTCGTGCCCAGCCGCCACTACTTTTCCAGGCAAGCCATCCCTTCCCTGCACAACCAAGTAGGGGACAAAATCAGGTGTGCACTGCGCAACGCCATCTGTGGCAAGGTGCACCTCACTACGGATATGTGGACCACTAAGCATAGTCAGGGACGTTATATCTCCTTAACAGCACACTGGGTAAATGCAGTGGCGGCTTGGCCTGAGGGGGATAGCAGTTTGCCGCATGTCCTTTCACCACCGAGGATTGCAGGGCGCTTTAATTTGCCTCCTGTTGCTTCCTCCTTCTACTCCGCTTCCTCATCCTCTACCACCTCCTCATCCGGTCAGCGTAACTAGTGTTGAGCGCGAATATCGAAATTTTTAAGCGATTATCGGCACTTTGCTAATTCGCAAATCTTTCTAATATAGTGCTATATATTCGTTATTTCGAATATTTTTTAATTTTTTTTTGTTACCCTAGCTTTGTCCAAAAGCAGTACTTTTAAGAGAGAATTCCTTGCTCCCTGCCCGCTCAAGTCAGTGCCCGTTGCTGCCTCTATCTACTTCCCGTGCTCATGGAGCGTCCCTATCACCATGGGAACGCCTCCATGCTAGAATGTACTGTCGGATGTGAGAATCAAGTTGCAATCGCAATGCGAATAATATAACTTGAATAAATTGCATAACGATTTTAACTTGTACCTGGTTTACAATGGTTGGCTTTCTTGAATTAGCGAAGATGGAGAATATTTCGTTTTGACTAATAAATATATTCGTCATCCTCGCTAATTTAAAGTAATTTAGTAAACCAGGTCTAAGTTGAAATCGCACTGTGATTAATTCAAGTTATATTACTAATCACATTGCGATTTAAACTTGTAGTTGCTGCTGAGTCTCTAATGGAATGGGTCAGCTTGCTAGAATTAACGAAGTTAACGAATGTGGAATCTAGCAGTGCTAATTTGTAATCGCAATGCAATAATATTTGCTATTATTATTTACCGCATTGCGAATCCAACTTTTATAATCCACTATTCTTAGATATAGTACTATATTCGTTATATTCGACCGTTAATTCTCCCAATACCACCATTATCAAAATCGCCTAAGTTGTAATCGCAATGCGATAATAACTTAAATTGAGGAAGATGTAGAATACTTCGCTATCTTCGTTGATGTAGAATACTTCGCTATCTTCGTTGATGTAGAATACTTCGCTATCTTCATTGATGTAGAATACTTCGCTATCTTCATTGATGTAGAATACTTCGCTATCTTCGTTGATGTAGAATAAAGAATAATTCGCTATCTTGATTCTTTTATTAAAAAAGACATAGAATATAGCGCTATATTCATGTTAAATCTAGATCACCAAGATTAAAGATTTGGAAAGTTGCCTTATTATTAAGTTATAAGGCAATTAGAAGTTATAATTTATAACTTCTAATTCTAAGCTTAAAAATCGCAATATGTGAATAATTAACCACCTCAGCCCCCTTAGCTTAAACACCCTTAATGACCAGGCCACTTTTTACACTTCTGACCTACACTACTTTAACCGTTTATTGCTCGGTCATGCAACTTACCACCCAAATTAATTTTACCTCCTTTTCTTCTCACTAATAGAGCTTTCATTTGGTGGTATTTCATTGCTGCTGACATTTTTACTTTTTTTGTTATTAATCGAAATTGAACGATTTTTTTTGAAAAAAAAATTAAAATTTTTCACTTTCAGTTGTAAAATGGAGGTGTTGGCCTGCCCTGCAGCCAGTGTATTATCTGAATGTGTTTTTAGCATGGCAGGGGGCGTTATCACAGACAAGCGCAGCCGCCTGTCCACAGCCAATGTGGACAAGCTCACGTTCACTAAAATGAACCAGGCATGGATCCCACAGGACTTGGACAGAATAGACATGTATACCGGCCTCAGCCAGCCATTGTTATACTACAGCGCAATTGCTTATTCTTGTATTTTTGATATTTCACACTCTTTTGGAGTGTACCATTATTAAAAAATTTATAAAATTAAAACCAAAAACCAGTGTTGGCTACCTCGTGCTCCTCCACCGCTGCTTCCACCTACACCGCTACGTACACCGCCTCCTCAAACTCCTACTCCATATGGACCTCCACCTCATAAATCAAGTATTTTATTTATAATTTGTACGTATTTTATTTTATATTATTTCACTAATTTGTCTGTTACATTTTCGGGTGAAATTCACAATTTTTTGGGTGTGATATACCACTGCTCTACCTATTAGACAGGTTAAAAAAATTCACTAAGTTGTCTGTTACATTTTTGTTTGAAATTCACCAATTTTTGGGTGTGATATACCACTTCTATACCTAGTAAACAGGTAAATAAAAATAACTAATTTGTCTGTTACATTTTCGGGTGAAATTCACCAATTTTTGGGTGTGATATACCACTGCTCTACCTAGTAGACAGGTTAAAAAAATTCACTAAGTTGTCTGTTACGATTCTGGGTGAAATTCACCAATTGTTGGGTGTGATATACCACTGCTATACCTAGTAGACAGGTAAAAAAATTCACTAATTTATCTGTTACATTTTCGGGTGAAATTCACCAATTTTTGGGTGTGATATACCACTACTCTACCTAGTAGACAGGTTAAAAAAATTCACAAATTTGTCTGTTACATTTCCGGTTGAAATTCACCAATTTTTGGGTGTGATATACCACTTCTATACCTAGTAAACAGGTAAATAAAAATAACTAATTTGTCTGTTACATTTTCGGTTGAAATTCACCAATTTTTGGGTGTGATATACCACTTCTATACCTAGTAGACAGGTGAAAAAAAATTCACTAATTTATCTGTTACATTTTCGGGTGAAATTCACCAATTTTTGGGTGTGATATACCACTACTCTACCTAGTAGACAGGTTAAAAAAATTCACAAATTTGTCTGTTACATTTCCGGTTGAAATTCACCAATTTTTGGGTGTGATATACCACTGCTCTACCTAGTAAACAGGTAAATAAAAATAACTAATTTGTCTGTTACATTTTCGGTTGAAATTCACCAATTTTTGGGTGTGATATACCACTTCTATACCTAGTAGACAGGTGAAAAAAAATTCACTAATTTATCTGTTACATTTTCGGGTGAAATTCACCAATTTTTGGGTGTGATATACCACTACTCTACCTAGTAGACAGGTTAAAAAAATTCACAAATTTGTCTGTTACATTTCCGGTTGAAATTCACCAATTTTTGGGTGTGATATACCACTGCTCTACCTAGTAGACAGGTTAAAAAAATTCACTAAGTTGTCTGTTACATTTTTGGGTGAAATTCACCAATTTTTGGGTGTGATATACCACTACTCTACCTAGTAGACAGGTTAAAAAAATTCACAAACTTGTCTGTTACATTTCCGGTTGAAATTCACCAATTTTTGGGTGTGATATACCACTGCTCTACCTAGTAGACAGGTTAAAAAAATTCACTAAGTTGTCTGTTACATTTTTGGGTGAAATTCACCAATTTTTGGGTGTGATATACCAATTCTATACCTAGTAGACAGGTAAATAAAAATAACTAATTTGTCTGTTACATTTTCGGGTGAAATTAACCAATTTTTGGCTGTGATATACCCCTGCTCTACCTAGTTGACAGCTTAATAAATTTCACAAATTTTTCTTTTACATTTTCGGGTGACATTCAACTATTTTTGGCTGTGATAGACTCCTGCTCTACCTAGTAGACAGGTTAATACATTTCACAAATTTTTCTGTTACATTCTTGGGTTGACATCTTACAATTTTTGACGTGAATAAACCTCTGCTCTGCATAGGTGACAGGGACCAACATTTTTGAAAATAATCTGTTCCATTGGTGGGTGACATTAACCAATTTCTGGCGATGAAAAACCCCTACTCTGCATAGGTGACTTAAATTTCTAAAATTCGTCTTTAATTGGCCCTTTCCTTCGATCCTTCTGCTTTAATAACTTTTCCCATATTTCCACTCGATCAAAATTCAATTTCATACATTTATCTCCCTTGGATGTGGTCTCTCTTTCTCACGCTCCCTCTCCGGCGTGGAACCCTGATTTGCCAATAACCGTGATAAACATGGTAGGCTCAGAAAAGAACATCGAAAGTTGATAGAGAAGATATCCTAATGGATGGTAGACGTTATGGGGGAACCTCTGCATAGGTGACAGGAACATAAATTTAAAAAAATCGTCTGTTACATTGTCAGGTGACATTTTACCAATTTTGGCGGATAGAAACCCCTGCTCTGCATAGGTGACAGGGAATTAAATTTCAGAAATTCTTCTTTAATTGATGTGCGCCACCTCATTTCTTTCAATGCTTAAACTTTAACAAGTTGTCTCACATTTGCGCTTCAATAGTTTGTCCCACATTTCTGCTCTATCATATTTAATTTGAAACAATTAACCTCCCTTGGATGTGGTCTCTCTTTCTCACGCTCCCTCTCCGGGGTGGATTCGCCGCTAACCGTGATCAACTTGGTAGCCGCAGAAAAGAACATCGAAAATTGATAGAGCAGATATCGAATTGGATCGTGAACATCACAGGGACGTGCGACATGGTGGGGCAGTATGTTTGCACACGCCTACACGAACTGACTGATGGGTCCGCCCCCTGCAACTTCTGGGTCTCCAAATTGGGCACATGGCCTGAGCTTGCCCTTTATGCCTTGGAGGTGCTGGCCAGTGTATTGTCTGAATGTGTGTTTAGCACGACTGGAGGGGGTTATCACAGGTTATATTGCCCAATGTTTTGGGGTGTACACTAATTTAAAAAAATATAAATAAATTTAAAACCAAAAAGCAGTATAGGCTACCTCCTCCTCCTCCACCGCCGCTTCCACCTACACAGACACATCCACCGCCTCCTCAACCTCCTAGTCCATATGGACCTCGTCCTCATAGATCAAGATTATTATTTTTTATTTTTACGTATTTTATGTTATTTAAAGTCATTTCCCTATCCACATTTGTTTGCAGATCACTTTCCATGCTCTTAACCACATTTTGATGCCATTTGCAGCCCTCTAGCCCTTTCCATGACATTTTTACAGCCATTTTAGTGCTCAAAAGTTCGGGTTCCCATTGACTTCAATGGGGTTCGGGTTTGGGGTCAAGTTCAAGTCCCGAACTCAAACTTTTTTGTGAAGTTCGGCCGAACCCGAACATCCAGGTGTCCGCTCAACTCTATTAGTTAGCTCATATATATAATACAGATAGTTAGTGGCAGATAGTCAGTGTAGGTTAGATAGTGATATAGTGTAGCTAAAAGTTTCCAGTGCAGGTAGTGTGATAGGAATTACTGTTTCTCTGCTGTCCATACAATACATGTTACAGACATAGTGCTGTGATGTCACAACAATACATAGTGCACCAATCAGTAATATCTACTCAGACCTGATAAAATGTGAAGTTGCATGTATTGCGCAAAAAATATGTGCATTATTAGTGCCGATTTGCGCAATCGCGAAAATAATGACTGGAGATCACGAATTCTAGAATTCATGAAATTTATTGCGAATATTATGCAAAAAATTCATGAATTATTGCAAAAACTAATATTGCGTATGCCGCTCATCACTAGTAGGAGGTTGAGGAGGCGGTTGAGGAGGCGGTGGACGTGGCGGTGTAGGTGGAAGCGGTGGTGAAGGAGGAGGTAGCCAACACTGTTTTTTTTTTTGTTTTTGTTTCCCTTTATTTTTATTTTATTTTTATTTTATAATTTTGGGAAGACCCCAACACATTGGGAAAAAGAAATGAGAATGCAAATGGAAAGTGCGCTGGAGTATAACAATGGCTGGGTGCTGCCGGTATACTTGTCTATTCAGCACAACGTACTAAGTCCTGTGGGATCCATGCCTGGTTCATTTTAATGAACATGAGCTTGTCCACATTGGCTGTGGACAGGCGGCTGCGCTTGTCTGTGATCACCCCCCCCTCCTGTCGTGCTAAACACACACAGACAATACACTGGCTGCTGGGCAGGCCAGCAACTCCAAGGCGTAAAGGGCAAGCTCAGGCCATGTGCCCAATTTGGAGACCTGGAAGTTGAATGGGGCAGACCCATCAGTCAGTACGTGTAGGCGTGGGCACATATACTGTTCCACCATGTTGCTGAAATACTGCCTCCTGCTAAGACATCCTGTATCAGCTGGTGGTGCTGGTTGTTGTGGCGTACTGACAAATTTTTCTACATTTAAGCCATGCTAACCCTCCCTTCTGAGGTGCTGGCGGTGCCCTAGCTGCATTGGCGACTTCTTCCTCCTCCTCTGCCCTCACCTTGTGCTTCCACTGAGCCCCCGTTGTAAGGTGGGAATGCCATCAGCAGCGCGTCTACCAGCGTGCGCTGGTACTCACGCATCTTCCGATCACGCTCCAGTGACGGAATTAAGGAGGAACGTTGTCCTTGTAGAGGGGATCCAGCAGGGTGGCCACCCAGTAATCAGCACTGGTTAGAATGTGGGCAACTCGGCGGTCGTTGCGGAGACACTGCAGCATGTAATCGCTCATGTGTGCCAGGCTGCTCAGAGGCAACGATAAGCTGTCCTCTGTGGGAGGTGTATCGTCTGTGTCCTCTGTATCCCCCCAGACACACTCTGGTGATGCCCATGAGCTGCTTTGGGTGCCACCCTGCTGTGAACACGGTTCCTCCTCCTCCTCCTCATCCTCCTCATCCTCCAGAACTGTTCCCTGACTGGACAGTTGTGTATCTGGCCTCTGTTGGTGCAGGAACCCTCCATCTGAGCCACTTGTGAATAACTGGCCTGATAACCGTGGAAATGATCCCTCTTCCTCCTCCTCTTCATCTTCTTTTGCCATCATCGCCCAAAGTGTTTTTTCAAGGAAACAGAAGTGGGATAGCAACACTGAGGACAGCGTCACTGGCACTGACCATGTTGGTGGAGTACTCGAAATAGCGCAACACGGCACACATGTCCCGCATGGAGGCCCACTCATTGGTGGTGAAGTGGTACTGTTCCGCAGAGCGACTCACCCAAGCATGCTGCAGCTGAAACTTCACTATCGCCTGCTGCTGTTTGCACAGTCTTTCCAGCATGTGCAAGGTGGAGTTCCACCTTGTGGGTACATTGCATATAAGGGCGGTGAGCAGGATGGCTGAAGTTACACTGCAGTGCAGACAGGCGAGCAGCAGCAGGGTGAGAATGTCGAAAGCGCGCACAGATGGCCCGCATTTTCTGCAGCAGCTCTGACATATCGGGGTAATTTCTCAGGAACCTCTGTACCACTAAATTCAGCAAATGCGCCAGGCAAGCGATGTGCATCAAACCGGCTAGGCCCAGAGCTGCTACGAGATTTCGTCCGTTATTGCACACAACCAGGCCTGGCTTGAGGTTCAGCAGCACCAACCACTCATCGGTCTGTTGTTCCATGCCCATCCACAGCTCCTGTGCGGTGTGGGTTTTTTCCCCTAAACAGATGTGTTTCAAAAATTCCTGCTGTTGTTTCCCCCTGGCTGTGCTGAAGTTGGTGTTGAAGGTGTTATGATGACCGGATGAGGAAGCGGTAGAGGAGGAAGCGGAGTAGGAGGAGGAGGCAACAGGAGGCAACGATAAATGTCCTGCAATCCTCGCTAGCGGAAGTACATGCGCCAAGCTGCTATCTGCCTCAGGCCCAGCCGCCACTGCATTTACCCATTGTGCAGTTAGGGAGATATAAAGTCCCTGCCCGTGCTTACTGGTCTATGTATCGGTGGTTATGTGGACCTTGCCACAGATGGAGTTGCACAGTGCACACCTAATTTTGTCTGCCACTTGGTTGTGCAGGGCAGGGATGGCTCGCCTGGAAAAGTAGTGGCGGCTGGTAACCATGTACTGTGGGACAGCCACCGCCATAAGGTTTTTAAAAGTCTCCATATCCACCAGATAGAATGACAGCATTTCAAAGGCCAGGAATTTTTTAATGCTGGCATTCAGGGCCAGGGATCGCAGGTGGGTAGGGGGGGGGGGGATACTTCCTGTTTCTTTCCCTCTTTCCCAGTGTTTGGGAGGTGGACAGCTGAATGCTTCCATGGGACAGTGTGGAAATGGTTGGTGACGGTGACGGAGGTGTTGGCTTTGCTGCCACATCCTCTGTTTGTGGAGTGGCAGGTGCCACTGTCACTCCAGAGGGGGAGGAAGAGGCCGAGACTGCAACAGAAGAGGGACCAGGAGGAGCCTGAGATCTTTTGTGGTTTTTGAGATGTGTACTCCACTGCAGCTCGTGCTTTGCATTTAGATGCCTGATCATGCAGGTGGTGTTCAGGTTTAGAACATTTATGCCTCGCTTCAGGCTCTGATTGCACAGCGCGCAAACCACTCATGTCTTGTCGTCAGCACATTTTCTGAAGAACTGCCACGCCAGGGAACTCCTTGGAGCTGGCTTTGGTGTGCTCAGTCCCTGGGTGCAGTGGGCAGTAGAAGGCGTACTGGCTAGGGGGCGGCCACTCTGCTTTTGCACCCTGCTCCCTCTTTTGCTGTGCGGCTGGCGCTGTGTAACCTCCACCTCTTCCTTTAGAAATGCACATGTCACTCGCATGACCTTGATTCCATGTGGGGTCTAGGACCTCATCATCCTCCACATCATCTTCCACCCACTCTTCACCCCTGCCCTCCCTGCCGGTCTGCACGTTGCAGAAAGTCGCAGCAGTTGGGACCTGTATTTCGTCATCATAAGAGACGTGCTGCGGTGGTCTTCCCATGTCATCCTGAAACATAAGTGGTTGGGCATCGGTGCACTCAATCTCTTCCACTTCTGGGGCAGGGCTAGGTGGATGGCCCATGGAAACCCTGCCAGCAGAGCCATCAAAAAGCATAAGAGACTGCTGCATGACATGGGGCTCAGACTGCTTGGCTGATTTGCAAGGGCGTGAGGTGAAAGACAGATGCCCATGGGCTGCAGGTGCCAACTCTGCGCTTTCAGCAGGGGACCAGGTGGGATACAATGTGAAGGAACTGGAGGCACTGTCAGCCACCCAATCTACTGCCGCCTCTACTTGTTCTGGCCTCACTATTCGTACATTCGTACACTATTCGTACACCTGAGGAAGGTGTTTCATTTGGGCGTGTAGCAGGCACAGATCGTCCATGTCCTCTCCCTGCAACAGGAGCTCCACCAACCCCAGCAGCACTACGACCAGGGCCACGTCCCTTATTTGATACTCTCCTCATTCTTTGAGGTCACGAATAATAAATGGATATATTTCACCCACCGAACTAACAGACAAATTAACTATGTCAACTGTCACGTAAGCAATGCGGGTGTACCTCACACAAAAATTGGGTATATTTCACCCACCGAACTAACAGACTGATTAACTATATTTATTTCGCTGTCAGGTATGCAATTCAGATGTACCTCACACAAAAAATGGGTATATCTCACCCATCGAACTAACAGACGATTTAACTATATTTATTTCCCTGTCAGGTATGCAATTCAGATGTACCTCACACAAAAATTGGGTATAGGTCACCCACCGAACTAACAGACAGATTAACTATTATATTTTTGTGTCAGGGGTACAAAGATGGTGCATTGCACCCACCAAAAATCGCTATAGGTCACCCACAGAATTAACAGCAAGATTAATTATTATAGCACCCACAAAAAATTCACTATAGGGCACCAACAGAACAAATAGTCAGATGAGATTCCTAACACTGTCCCTCACTTCAGCTGCCTGCTTCCTGTCCCTGCAATACTCAGAGCTGATGGGCAGTGCTACACGTGATCTGCTTTTATAGAGGCTGGATCACATGATGCACCGGCCAATCACAGCCATGCCATTACTAGGCGTAGCTGTGATGGCTTCTAAGTGCCCACAGCTTAAAAGCTTGTTGATTGAACAAGCTTTATTAAATGCTTTATTAAATGCTTGAACACCGAACTCGAAACCCTAACTTTTCCGGCAAAGTTCGGGTTTGGGTTTGGGTACCCTAAATCGTAAAGTTTGGTACGGACCCGAACTTTACATTTCGTGTTCGCTTAACACTAAAAATAACGCTTTAAGATTTTAAGACGTGTTGCTGGATGTGCTGGTGCAGTGTCCCACTCGTGATCGTGGGCAACTCAAACTAGTTTCATCGTGTTTTATTGTTATATATTATGCCTGTATGTTGTACTTCATCTCATGTCATATTCTCCCATGTCACTATGTGATTCTATATGTAAGATCCTTTATACAGTCTAGGTTATTGCACACTACACTAGTTTCTTCACTAGATGGGGCAGTGTTACAGAGTATATATAGCTTAGCTCAGGCCTAGTTAGGGCTCTTTCTTCTTTTCCTGAAGTCTAGTCAGTGTGCAGCCAAGATGTAGCTGCCTGCTGGAGAGAGGTCTCCTGCCTCTCTGCTCTATCCCTTTTGGCTCCACAGTCCAGGGTTACATCCTACAAGATTCAGCCTAGAGTTGAGAAGTCCACTTCTATAGCTCGTTCCTCCGGGGTGACCCGTAATAAGCTGCAAACAGCAAGTATTCAAGGGGACTAATATATTTTATTTAAGTCAAAGGATAGCAAATGGCCGTACTCAAAGGCTTCCCAGGCATCTTTGCAATTAGGTGTAGGACACAGCTTCTGGCATCCACACCTCCAGTTCAAATCCTGAGGACAGTTAGGCCAACTGTCAGAAAAGCACTGGAAATAGAGGTTCAAGGATTCTGAAAACCACCTTTAATCTAGGTTAGAATAAGGCGAGAGTTAATACCAGCCTAAGACATTTTATACTTCAATAGCCTAGTCTGAAGCAGTAGCTTTCATATATATAAAAGACAAAGAGCTTGTTTTACATGAGGACTTACAATATCCTACCCTCGTATGCATGAGAGACTGTATTTCATATCTGGATGTACTAGAGACTGTTTTATACTTGGATGTAACCGTTATCAGGAGCAACGTTCAGTAAAAGTTATAAGCTGGATTGCACCATCCTTGTCTCAGTCTCCAATTCCTCAGTTAACACTACAGTTATAGACTGCCTATTGTGAATGAGCACCAACTGTTTGATTGCTTTTATTGGGCCAAGGGACTGTTTAGGCTGCTAAGAGACTGTCTGCATGTATTGCGCTACACTTCTACTTCAAAACCGCATTTTAAAACTGCAAAATTGTGGATTTTTCAAAAGTCAATAGCGCTGCTTGCTCTGTTTGAATTGACTGTTTTGCACTTACAATGTCCGCCTAAAGGACTTGTAATCGTTTGCTGCGCCATCACAGAGCAGCCTGGCAGGAAAAATTAAGTCACACCCCATCTCAAAGTGGGAAAATATTGGTGCCACTGTGTTGAAAAGCGGGAATAGTAATTCTGCTGCGCTATAACCTCATCTGCATGTATTACCATATGTGCGCTGCCTCCCCTGTACTGGAGTTCCTAGGGGGCGTTCAAGAGACAAGGTGGAGCCTGCCCGAGCAATGGGCAGGCCTGCTACGCGATCTTCTGTCTTTGTACATGTTGGAAGGGACTGCGCTACCAAAGATGTCAGAGAGCGGAGCAACCAGAGAGACTCCTGTGCCTAGAGAGCCACAGCCCGGGACAGAATGAGAGACGGGTGAGCCACCTGCCTACTCTCCGGGATCGGAGAGGCCACCCTACCCCTGCCTGAAGCCGTGTGGAAGTTTTCCCAGGCCTAGTCCTTTGTGGCCTGCCCTGATGGAGTAAATACGCGCCGCTGCGGTGCGCAAGATGACCCAAACCAAAATCTATTTTGAAGAAGTCGCCAAAGCAATTCACGACAACCCCCGAGCCTGTCAGCCCCATCTGGAATGGAGGTCGGGCACTGTCATCACCTTTGACAAGGACCGTGGTTTTGGTTTCATAAAAGATCTCACTACTGGCCACGACCTATATGTCAACAGAAGGTCCGTCAAGCGGACTTACCGGGGTACCTGCATAACCTACGGGAGGGAGAGCAAGTGGAGTTCACCCCCGCTGAGGGCCTGAGAAGTCCGTATGCTACGGCGATGTCTCGCCCGTGGCCAAAGACAGAGAATTGGGAGGACCCAGATGACATTCTTCTTCCAAAGACTGAGCCAGAGGTCCAACTTGAGCCTGCCCGAACCACCTACCAAGAGAGAGCTGCATTCATCGGGCCTAACATCTTCTGGCAGCCGACGGTATTTTGAGAAGCCGGCCAGCAGTATCTATCACCAGAGCTTCCCCAAAAAGCCAGAACTCATGAGGAAATCGTGAAACGGGAACAGTTCCATGCTTACCTTGAAGGAGTGCAACAGGAGAGGGCGCTTCACACAACCGCTAAGCTTGATGCTTTTTGCGATGACCAACAAGTAAATGTGGAAAAACAGATTGCCAGACTGGAGGGCCTGCACCAGGTCGCTGCGCTCCGAGCAACCCAGCTACAGCGCGATGGCTGTGATCCAGACTCCACAAAGGAGATGCAACCAACAGAGGGGAACTGTCGAGACACATGCGACCCATCCACTAACTCTGCTACTTGAGAGCCTACTGGTTCTGTTCCTATGGTTCCGTTATCTACCAGCGCTGTTCCCAAGGTCGCTGCATCTGTGAAGGGCCTTTCATATGCCACCTGCTGGACCCATACGTGGAGGATATCTACACCAAAACCTATAGAGCCAGCACAATGGGAAGGTCCCTTTCCAGTTTCACTACTTGCAAATATAGTTTCGTGGATTGATCCTATATATGACCTGAATTACTGGCCACAGTTAAAAGCAGAGCCTGGGTTCACCATCCACGATGACCAGGGTGGAATGGACACCTACTTGTAAGTAGGCCTTCTAGGCCAACACCTACACCATTATGTCTTAATAACTGTTCCAGTACAGGCGTCCTTTGTTGCAACAATGTGAGCTGCTGCCAGTTCCCCATGGCCCTGTGGCAGTTCCTTAAAGAGGACCTTTCACCTTGAAAAACATTGTGAACTAAGTATGCTGTCATGGAGAGCGGCGCCCGGGGATCTCACTGCACTTACTATTACCCCTGGGCGCCGCTCCGTTCTCCCGTTATGCCCTCCGGTATCTTCACTCACTAAGTTATAGTAGGCGGGTCTTCCCTTGTCCTGTGGGCGTCTCCTTCTCCTAGGCTGTAGCGCTGGCCAATCGCAGCACACACCTCACAGCCTGGGAGAAAAAAACCTCCCAGGCTGTGAGCTGTGCGCTGCGATTGGCCAGCGCTGCAGCCTAGGAGAAGGAGACGCCCACAGGACAAGGGCAGACACCGCCTACTATAACTTAGTGAGAGAAGATACCGGAGGGCATAACGGGAGAACGGAGCGGCGCCCAGGGATAATAGTAAGTGCAGTGAGATCCCCGGGCCCTGCTCTCCATGGCAGCATACTTAGTTCACAATGTTTTTCAAGGTGAAAGGTCCTCTTTAAGTCACTCTGGATACCAATGCCCGCATTGTGCACTTTCAGGACCCCCTGCCGGACAATATTTAGTTTTTTTCTCATCCCGTTTGTGCCTGTTTTTGCACATGGTTCCCCTTTAACCCTTTTTCAGGTTGATTTGGGGTTTTGCTATGGACATGTTTTATAATGTTTTAAGCCCAGAAGACTCCAGACTGGTCTCAGAATCTGCTAAAGCACTCCTGAAGAAGAGGGCCTCAGACCCTCGAAAAGCGTTGAGCCTTATATTATTAAAATGATTTACCAGAAGCCACGTGTGTAGGCGGCGTTCAATTACAGCATGTTTCAGTTTATTTGTTGTTTTCATTAAATTGAATGCTCAAAAAATGTTTTGTCTCACTCCCATTTCTTCTTGTTGCATGTTGAAGCTCTACTTGGAACCTTGTTAAGATCCAGCCATGCTAAATATGATTTTTTGCCATTTTTCAAGTGGTCTTAAACTTTTGATCAGGACTGTATATATATTTGCATTTTGATATATGCCAATACTTATTGGGACTCTTTATTACTTGCCATGGACTTTATTGCCCTTACTTATGATCGTCGCCCATGTTTCCCCGTCAAGCACCGAAAGTGTCAACGACCATTATTCACCCAGACCAGTGATATATATATATATATATATATATATATATTTATGTATTTGCCTAGAATGTATTTATAGTACATTGCAAAGTCCACATTTATATTTTCTCTTTTTGGAGGTGATTGTATATAGCGTATGTTTTGGTGTCTTGCAGGTCACCAGCTCCCTGTCCTGGATGTGTCGGGGGTGACACATGTTATACAAGGGGGTTATGCAGTCCCACTCGTGATCTTGGGCACCGCAAACTAGTTTGATTGTGTTTTATTGTCATATATTATGCCTGTATGCTGTACTTCAGCTCATGTCATATTCTCCCATGTCACTATGTGATTCTATATGTAAGATCCTTTATACAGGCTAGTTTAGTGCACACTACACTAGTTTCTCCACTAGATGGGGCAGTGTTACAGAGTATATATAGCTTAGCTCAGGCCTAGTTAGGGCTCTTTCTTCTTTTCCTGAAGTCTAGTCAGTGTGCAGCCAAGATGTAGCTGCCCGTTGGAGAGAGGCCTCCTGCCTCTCTGCTCTATCCCTGTTGGCTCCACAGTCCAGGGTTAAAGCCTACAAGATTCAGCCTAGAGATGAGAAGTCCACTTCTATAGCTCGCTCCTCCGGGTTGACCAGTGATAAGCTGCAAACAGCAAGTATTCAAGGGGACTAATATATTTGATTTAAGTCAAAGGATAGCAAATGGCCGTACTCAAAGGCTTCCCAGGCACCTTTGTAATTAGGTGTAGGACACAGCTTCCGGCATCCACACCTCCAGTTTAAATCCTGAGGACGGTTAGGACCACTGTCAGAAAAGCACTGGAAATAGAGGTTCAAGGATTCTGAAAAACACCTTTAATCTAGGTTAGAATAAGGCGAGAGTTAATACCAGCCTAAAACTTTTTATACTTCAAAAGCTTAGTCTGAAGCAGTAGCTTTCATCTATATAAAAGACAAAGAGCCTGTTTTACCTGAGAACTTACAATATCCTACCCTCGTATGCATGAGAGACTGTATTTCATATCTGGATGTACTAGAGACTGTTTTGTACTTGGATGTAGGGCATCAAGGGCACCTTGAACCACCATCTGGCCTGTGTCCCTTACACCAGAGTGTGCCCCAGAGAATTCCTGTGCCATTCTCCTCATCACTTGTGCAGGCCTGCCCAGGGACGACATAACCGTGAGTAACCAAAACTGTATTTACCTCGGCACACCTAATGCTCACACTGTGGCCTCACATACCATTCCCCTGTCAGTCTGGCTCACTGCACTGGCATTTGCTGCTTAAAAGCAAAACATTTTCACACCATTTAAAAAAAAGAAAAACATAAAAAATCTGATAATGAACTGTGTTTTTGAAGAAGTTATTACCACCAGCAGCCATGCATTCAACCACTACCATATATGCTGCTGTCACTTTACTAATGATGTCTTGGTGAAATCCTCTGACCTATTCAGTCGAATCGAATCAGAGAAGAATTTCAAGAAAGTCGTTCTTCGCTGCTTGTAATATTATTACACTAAAAAAGGCCCCTTTTATTCTATTCAAATGAACACACAATACACCAATTACAATTTCATCAGTGAACATTATAGTCTCGCTGCTATAACAGAAAAGAATCCTTTTCGATGTTGGTGGAGAAGTCTTCTTTTCTCTAGGCATAGTGGATACCCCCTTGTTGAACTACAGTTTCAAAAATGTGCTGTTTTTTTTAATTTTTTGGCCCAATTTTTTAAATTAAATTAATAATAATAATTTCCTTCACAGACACAGTAGTGCTAGTTCCAATGGGGCTCAAAATCTAATTTACCCATGTTAAGAACACACACAAGCGAGAGCCAGATTTATTGAAATCAAGTTAACCTAATACTGAATCGAAGAACTTTTAGCTTGTTCTACTTACCGTATATGCCGGCATATAAGACGACTGGGCGTATAAGACGACCCCCAACTTTTCCATTTAAAATATAGGGTTTGGGCTATACTCGCCGTAGAATGCCCAGCCCTCCCTGTCTTCAAGACGATCTTCTCCAGTCCAGGGAACTGACTGGGATCTGTGGATGGCACTGTTATAGGGAGGGGGATCAGTGGATGACACTGCTATGGGGAGGGGGATCAGTGGATGACACTGCTATGGGGGGATCTATGGATGACACTATATAGCATCTTATGCTATATGTGTCATCCACAGATCCACCCCATGACAGTGTCATCCACAGATCCCCCTCCCCATAACAGTGCCATCCACAGATCCCCCTCCAAATAGTGCCATCCACAGATCCCCCTCCCCATAACAGTGTCATCCACAGATCCCCCCCATGACAATGCCATCCACAGATCTCCCTCCCCATAACAGTGCCATCCACAGATCTCCCTCCCCATAACAGTGTCATCCACAGATCCCCCCATGACAGTGCCATCCACAGATCCCCCTCCCCATAACAGTGTCGTCCACAGATCCCCCCATGACAGTGCCATCCACAGATCCCCCTCCCCATAACAGTGTCATCCACAGATCCCCCCATGACAGTGCCATCCACAGATCCCCCTCCCCATAACAGTGCCATCCACAGACCCCCCTCCAAATAGTGCCATCCACAGATCCCCCCTAAACACTGCCATCCACAGATCTCCCTCCCCATAACGGTGCCATCCACAGATCCCCCCCCCAATGACAGTGCCATCCACAGTTCCCCCCCCCCGACGCTCAGAGGAGTATACATTTATTAACTGTAATCTGTAACTTTAACTTTAAATGAGCGCTCATGTCTTTACTAGGGTACCTTACTCTCAGCTCTGGTAATAGGCAGTGCGGGCGGCGCTCACTCACTGACGTCACGCGCCTGCGCCACCTAGTGGGAGGAGCAGGCACGTGACGTCAGTGAGTGAGCGCCGCCCGCACTGCCTGTTAGTGGAGCTGAGAGTAAGGTACCCTAGTAAAGACATGAGCGCTCATTTAAAGTTAAAGTTACAGATTACAGTTAATAAATGTATACTCCTGTGAGCGGCGGGGCCCTGTATATTCTAACCCCCAGGCAAGAGTCCCCGTCACCATGGGAACGCCTGGGGGTTAGAATATACCATCGGATCTGAGTATACCCGGCGTATAAGACGACCCCCGACTTTTGAAAATAATTTTTAGTGTTAGAAAGTCGTCTTATACGCCGGCATATACAGTAAATCATTTTTGTGTTAAACATTTTTAAAATTGTTCATAAATTCTCAGTTAAAATGATGCAATTTTACTAAGTTCATCCATTAGGGTTTGTTCCGTAAATTGGGTGGATAATTCATACTACAGATTCCAGAAATATATGGCCTTCCCTCGCTTTCCTTCTCATATGAGATTCTCTGAATCAGAGACACATTTGAAATGGATGTCAGGTCAAAACCTCAATGCTCCAAATTCTGGTCAGGGAATAGGCTTACTCTACTGCATGTCAAAATTTGAAGGCTGTACAGCAGAAGCCAGGGACTTGAAAGAAGACTGTACTCAAAAACTTGCTGGGCAGCATTTTAAACAGTCGTGTAGCCTTAACTGTATTCAGCCTTCAGACAAATAAGAATTTTCAATGTGAGGTTCTTATTTTTGTTTAAGAGAACATGCTAGATTTTCATCTCTCCTGCTTTCCCATGTGACCCGCCATCCAAACTCAATATGATTGGCAACATTATTGATGCATCTGAAGGAAACATAAGTAAGGCCCCTTGTGTCTGATTGTATTTTAAGTATAGAAGCGCCAACACTACACTTATCACCATATATTGTTACAGAGCAAAAACCAAAGGCTAACAAATATGAAAAGTTCTGTTTCTTTAAACAAACTCTCTATATCTTTTTAGCGGAACCATTACAAGCAGGAAAAAGTGAACTTTGAGATATACATCTTCTAAAGGAAATACTAACGCAAACTTTTAGACTGCATTTTTTATTTTTCATTTTACAAAATTTGGGGTTAGAGGCACTTCGAATGCTTGTAAAAGGAATAAACAGCATTTTTCATAGGACATAGGATAGACAGAAATATGACAAGGTTTCCCTTAAAATGTCTATATTAGGAAATAACTGTACAGTAGAAGGAAAAAAGCATATGTATGAAGATACTGTTTTAGGGCTCATGAACACAAATGGATTCTTTCCAGTTTCTGTTCTGGGTTTTTTGCGGCCCGTATGTGGAAACATTCACTTAAAAAATGGGAATGACTCTGTGTCCATTCTGTTTCCATATGTATTTATGGCCATTCTGCATATGTCCTATTCTTGTCCGTTTTGCGGACAAGAATAGTCTTTTGTCCAATGGATCAGCAAAAAAAAACAACAGATCCGTGTTTTGCGGACTGCAAAATACATACGTTCGTGTGAATGAGCCCTTGTGCAGTCCTTTTTTTGTTAGACGAGTTCCCTAAAAATAAGTTGATCGCATTTTATTCCACTGCTTAGAATCTAAGGATCAGCTATGAACTACAGTAGAACCTGGCGGCAATCAAGTTCCAAATCAAACTAACTGCCTGCAACACCACCACAGGGGAAATCATGTATTACACAGTGCATCTATCCACTAATTGCGCCAGACAGAAAAGTATGCAATGTTTTTCTGTCTGATGCTATATGGCGTCCGGTATCATAACTGATGCATTACGGATGTATGAGAACAATTGCGTAGAAAACTATGGGATCCGTTCTAGCTTTAGTTCAGATTTCAATGAGCACTTTGTAATTCATGATTTCCCCTGTGGTCATAACGGAATTGCACAAATACCCGAACCCAAACATGAAAAACACAAGTTCGCTCATCCCTAGTCTTAGGCATAAATAGATAATGGGAGAGATCTCTGTATTGTCCTGTGCTATATTTATACATAGTTATTAGATCGCCCCACAGTTGTCTTTTTTCTAAACTACTGGTAAATAGCCCTAATTTTGATAATCTTTCTGGGTACTGCAGTCCACCCATTCCAGTTATTAAGTTAGCTGCTTGACACTGGTTAAGTTTGCTCTCAACTAAAACTCCTGACGGTAGGTTCACATCTGCAGTAGGTAAATCAAGTAGTCTGTTCTGGCAGAGGAGCAGACTACAGGAGTTACCAAATCCGACATAGCTGGACCCAGACAGATCCTCATTCACTATAATGGGATCGGATGGGGATCTGGTGGGTTTCAAGCATAAATGCCGGCATGCTTACCGTGGTATGTTTTATTATAGAGAATTGGAATCGGGCAGTGCCCAGCGGTGTCCAGCTATGCTTGATACGGTGACACCAATAGTCTGCTCCTTTGCCGCAACAGACTACCAGATTTCCCTGCCGAACATGTGAACCTACCCTAAGTTCTTTCCATATCTATTTTACCCATTGTTTTTCCCTTTTAGATTATGCTGGCGCTATGATATTTCCATTGCCTCGTGCATAACCTTATCTTTATCAGTGTTTAACCTCATTTGGTATTTCTACGCTCAAACCTCCAACCTACGCAGTTCCATCTATAGTCGCATACCGTCCTCTTAATTGATATTTTCCAGCAACACGTCTTTAAAAACATTAATGAATATCTTAAAAAGAATAGAGCCCAATACTGCCCCCTGTGGTACCCCACTAGTGACGGTGACCCTATCTGAGTATGTACTATTACTAATCACCCTCTGATTTCAATCACTTAGCCAGTTACTTAGTCACTTACTACCATTTCCCCAAAGTCCAAGCATTCTCATTTTATGTACCAACCTTTTGAATAAGGACCGAAATATGAGGGTCCGAAACGCGTAGACTGTATTCTTGCTCATGAGGATTGGAAAGTTTTTACCAATTTATCAATAAAGTGTCTCCTGTTGTTAAAGAGCTGGATTTTTTCATCATATTTTTTATTAACCTTGTATTTGGCACAGTATCAAACGTTTTAGAAAAATCTAAATATTATTTTCTTTGGAATATTCAAACAGTTCAAACAATTACCCATAAGGCTACTTTCACACTAGCGTTCGGAGCGGATCCGTCTGATGTTTCATCAGACGGATCCGCTCTGATAATGCAGACGTTCGCATCCGTTCAGAACGGATGCGTCTGCATTAAAACTTAGAAAATTTTCTAAGTGTGAAAGTTGTCTGAGCGGATCCGTTCAGACTTTACATTGAAAGTCAATGGGGAACGGATCCGCTTGAAGATTGAGCCATATTGTGTCATCTTCAAGCGGATCCGTCCCCATTGACTTACATTGTAAGTGTGGACGGATCCGCTCGCCTCCGCACGGCCAGGCGGACACCCGAACGCTGCAAGCAGCGTTCAGGTGTCCGCTCACTGAGCGGAGCGGAGGCTGAACGCTGGCAGGCGGATGCATTCTCAGTGGATCCGCCTCCACTGAGAATGCATTGGGGACAGACGGATGCGTTCGGGGCCGCTCGTGAGCCCCTTCAAACGGTGCGCACGAGCGGACACCCGAACGCTAGTGTGAAAGTAGCCTAACATAGGTTAAACTTTTAGCCCCCTCTTTTCCTATTAGAGCTACATTTGCGTTGTCACTAGTGATGGACGAACATCTGCCGGGAACGCGATCGCACGAACGCAATCAAATGTTTTTAATGGCAGGCGAACCTGAAAAACCTTCAGCTCATATTTGCAGCCAAGAAATAATTACTAGAAGTGCACAAATAGTCCCACAACATGGACAGTGACATACCAGATGTATTATTCGAATTTGCGATCTCCATTGAGTTTTTTTTCAATGCAAAATATCGGCAATATAATTTCCGTGTACGCGAATGCGCAAATGCACTATAAAGAAAGTATATTGGTATATAACACCCCTCTTCAATCAGTTTTTTTGGGAGACGACTGGTATATCACACCAGTAGAAATTATTGGTTCCAATAGCGCTTGTCACTCTATATACCTGCAGTATCGCAGCAGAACCGCACACAACTGCCGCACAATACAAATGCACTATAATATACTGTCTAACATAGAAAGTATATTATAACATTGTACAAGGAAGGCAATCCATTTGAATATACATGAAGATAAAACGTAACCTTTAATAATTTTACTATGAGGGTCCATTCACACGTCCGTAAGTGTTTTGCGGATCCCCAAAACACGGACACGGGCAATGTGCATTCCGAAATTTGTGGACCGCACATCACCGGCACTATAATTGAAAATGCCTAATCTTGTCTGCAATTGCGGACAAGAATAGAACATGTTCTATTTTTTCACGGAAACGGAAGCACAGATGCGGAAGTGCGGATCCGCAAATGCGGATGTGGATCCGCAAATTCAGATGCGGACAGGAAATTCCGGCCCCATTGAAAATGAATGGGTCTGCACCCGTTCCGCAAAATTGTGGAATGGATGCAGACCCATTTTGCGGACGTGTGAATGGAAAAGATATCTCTCAAAATAAAAATAAATTATATTATTAAAGTTAACCAAAAAGCATAGATGTGGTAGGCAATAACAAGTGCTCGGCGGCACTAAATCAGGTGCTCGGCGGCACCAAATCAGAAACCATATGTCCTACACAATCTGGGGGGTTCCAGTGCACATCGATGAATCCAGGAGGGAAAGCAAAAAAACATCTAACCCTGGGCTAGATGATGATGTGGTATTGAAGGACAGGGTGGGCAAAGAACTGTCCCTGATATTGCCCTACAGGGGGATGCTATTCTGGCCCTGATAGCCTAACCACAGACCACCCGCCCTGATAAGAGCGACCCCGTCCAGAACCTTACCCTATATAAAAATGGCCCTAGTAATCCCCTAGCCCCTAGGCCCCTGAATTCCAGGTGATCACTATATAGATCTATGTGTTTTTAACTCATTAATAAAAGTATATTATAAGTATATCGCACCCCTCTGTGTATCACACCTATCGATAGCACGCCTATACTAGTGCTTAAAATGACTTTTGTGGCCATATTAGCTAGCGTTTGGTGTCCCTAACAGCCTATCCCTGCTCCACACAGAAATCTCTCCCTACACTGGCAAAACACTGAATGTAAAATGGCGGCCAGATCAGGTTTATTTATAAGGTAGAGGGTATGTCCATGTGCTGAAATGTCTCAATTGGCTGTCCTGTACCACCTGATGGATGTGTCATTGGTCAAAGTTCTTCACAATGTAAAAGAATATGGCGGGCGCAAATTTCTCCACATGTTTGAATGTTCGGCGAATCGCAAACACGCAAAGTTCGCCGCGAAACGACCGCCGGGCAAACCGCAAGGCCATCTCTAGTTGTCCCAGCTCTATGGAACATACATAGAATCCTTAAATATTAGAAATAATATTCTATACTGGTAACTTAATTCCTTGAGAAGTCTGGGGTGAATGCCATCTGAACCTGGTGATTTATCTATTTTAGTGTTTTTTTGTGACATTACACTTCTTGCTGGTGATGTTTATTGGACAATTTACATTATTCCTAAACATGTCACACATTGCCTTGGGAAATTATTGAGTATTTTTTACATTACATCAGCAAACTTAAATGTGTTTTATTGAAATTTTGTGTGATAGACAAACACAAAGTAGCAAGTTTGTGTAAAGTGCAAAAAAATGACACATGGTTTTAAAAAAATGTAATAAATAAAAATCTGAAAAATGTGGTGTGCACTTGTATTAAGCCTTCTGCAGTCTCATACTGCTGAATAAAATCCAGTGTGAACAATTGCCTTCAAAAGTCACCTAATTAGTAAATAGAGTCCACCTGTGTGTAATTTGTGGAGATTTGTAAAGCAGGGTTAGAGTATAAAAAAATATCCCAGTTCCTGAACATCTCACGGAGCACTGTTCAATTGATCGTCTGAAAATGGAAGGAGTATGGCACAATTGCAAACCTACCAAGACATGGCCGTCCACCTAAACTGACAGCCCAGCAAAAGAGAGCACTAATTAGAGAAGGAGCCAAAAGGCCCATGGTCACTCTAGAGAAGCTGCAGAGATCCACATCTCAGATGGGAGAATCTGTCCACGCCACAACTATTAGTCATGTACTCCACAAATCTGGCCTTTATGGAAGAGTGTCAGGAAGAAAGCCATTTTTTAAAACAAGCCATAAAAAGTCGCGTTTGCAGTTTGCTACAAGCCATGTAGGAGACACAGCAAACATATGGAAGAAGGTGCTCTGGTCAGATGAGACCAAAGTGGAACTTTTTGGCCTACATGCAAAATGCTATGTGTGGCAGAAAACTAACACTGCACATCACTCTGAACAAACCATCCCCACCGTGAAACATGGTGGTGGCAGCATCATGCTGTGGGGATGCTTTTCTTCAGCAGGGACAGGGATGCAGGTCAGAGTTGATGGGAAGATGGATGGAGCTAAATAAAGGGCAATCCTAGAGGAAAACCTGGTAGAGGCTGCAAAAGACTTGAGACTGCGGAGAAGGCTCACCTTTCAGCAGGACAATGACCCTAAACATGCAGCCAGAGCTACAATGGAATAGTTTAGATCAAAGCATATTCATATGTTAGAATGGCCCAAAATCCAGATCTAAATCCCATCAAGAATCTGTGACAAGACTTGAAAATTGCTGTTCACAGATGCTCTCCATTCAATATGACTGGCCTTGAGCTATTTTTGAAGGAGGAATGGGCAAAATATCAGCCTCTAGATGTCCAAAACTGGTAGAGACATATCCCAAGACTTGCAGCTGTAATTGTAGCTAAAGGTGGTCCTTCAAAATATTGACATGAATGCAAATGCACGCCAAACTTTAGAGATTTATTTATGAAAAATGTTGAAAACCACATATCAGTTTCTTTTCACTTTACACATATTTGCTACTTTGGGTTGGTCTAGCACAATCCATATTCATTTTTGGTAAATTGAAGGAAATGTTAGGTGAACTGCTTCTCTTATTCTATGAATCAGCAGATCGACAAAAACGTTAAGTTGATTTGCTCAGTCTTTCGTTGTTACAAATATACCAGCAGTCTTATGAATATAGAAAATGCCATCATTGCACAAAAAAACTAATGTTACCTTTACAGAAGAAATTTTAGTATTTATTATTGTTTTCCTGTTCATTCTTCTCAAGCTAATTGAAGCTAATCAGGCTTCTGTACCACTCTAGTGGAGGTTGGCAAACATAGTTAAGATCTACTGACATGTGCATTTCAAGGATTTATCAGACTAGCGGAAAATGCAAATGTGATCGCACACTACTTCCAGCACTCTGCCCTCCATGCTGGACGAGACATTGGTTTATATTTTGGCCAAAGCATAGTAAGCCACTCACCGCGTCAAGGCTGTCTCATGAGTGGTCCCTAACTCTTGTTCCTACCTGTTCATGGGCCATGACAGCCACATAAAATCCAGGGAATGCAGGTCAGCATGCAAGCCAAGTACACTTTGCTTGTAACCCCGTCCGGTGCCATTACAGCTTTCATCGGATCCAGGGATGCAAGTACCAACATGCATGCTGAACCCACCATATACTTCTCCTGGAGCCAAATGGCTAATGGTAGGTTCTGTACAAGCAGACTCAGTTTTATACTGACTTTAAAACCAGCCTCAAGGACAGATTAACTGGTCAGGTGTGCAATGACTCCAAGGAGATCGCCACGCCTCCAATATATACTACAAAGAAAAAAATAAGGGGTTGGGTCAGCACAACCTGCCTGTAGGTGCAGATCGCTATGGCGAAATACATATACAAACGGAAAATGCAAATGTGATCGCACACTACATCCAGCACTCTGCCCTCCATGCTGGACGAGACATTGGTTTATATTTTGGCCAAAGCATAGTAAGCCACTCACCGCGTCAAGGCTGTCTCATGAGTGGTCCCTAACTCTTGTTCCTACCTGTTCATGGGCCATGACAGCCACATAAAATCCAGGGAATGCAGGTCAGCATGCAAGCCAAGTACACTTTGCTTGTAACCCCGTCCGGTGCCATTACAGCTTTCATCGGATCCAGGGATGCAAGTACCAACATGCATGCTGAACCCACCATATACTTCTCCTGGAGCCAAATGGCTAATGGTAGGTTCTATACAAGCAGACTCAGTTTTATACTGACTTTAAAACCAGCCTCAAGGACAGATTAACTGGTCAGGTGTGCAATGACTCCAAGGAGATCGCCACGCCTCCAATATATACTACAAAGAAAAAAATAAGGGGTTGGGTCAGCACAACCTGCCTGTAGGTGCAGATCGCTATGGCGAAATACATATACAAACGGAAAATGCAAATGTGATCGCACACTACATCCAGCACTCTGCCCTCCATGCTGGACGAGACATTGGTTTATATTTTGGCCAAAGCATAGTAAGCCACTCACCGCGTCAAGGCTGTCTCATGAGTGGTCCCTAACTCTTGTTCCTACCTGTTCATAGGCCATGACAGCCACATAAAATCCAGGGAATGCAGGTCAGCATGCAAGCCAAGTACACTTTGCTTGTAACCCCGTCCGGTGCCATTACAGCTTTCATCGGATCCAGGGATGCAAGTACCAACATGCATGCTGAACCCACCATATACTTCTCCTGGAGCCAAATGGCTAATGGTAGGTTCTATACAAGCAGACTCAGTTTTATACTGACTTTAAAACCAGCCTCAAGGACAGATTAACTGGTCAGGTGTGCAATGACTCCAAGGAGATCGCCACGCCTCCAATATATACTACAAAGAAAAAAATAAGGGGTTGGGTCAGCACAACCTGCCTGTAGGTGCAGATCGCTATGGCGAAATACATATACAAACGGAAAATGCAAATGTGATCGCACACTACATCCAGCACTCTGCCCTCCATGCTGGACGAGACATTGGTTTATATTTTGGCCAAAGCATAGTAAGCCACTCACCGCGTCAAGGCTGTCTCATGAGTGGTCCCTAACTCTTGTTCCTACCTGTTCATGGGCCATGACAGCCACATAAAATCCAGGGAATGCAGGTCAGCATGCAAGCCAAGTACACTTTGCTTGTAACCCCGTCCGGTGCCATTACAGCTTTCATCGGATCCAGGGATGCAAGTACCAACATGCATGCTGAACCCACCATATACTTCTCCTGGAGCCAAATGGCTAATGGTAGGTTCTATACAAGCAGACTCAGTTTTATACTGACTTTAAAACCAGCCTCAAGGACAGATTAACTGGTCAGGTGTGCAATGACTCCAAGGAGATCGCCACGCCTCCAATATATACTACAAAGAAAAAAATAAGGGGTTGGGTCAGCACAACCTGCCTGTAGGTGCAGATCGCTATGGCGAAATACATATACAAACGGAAAATGCAAATGTGATCGCACACTACATCCAGCACTCTGCCCTCCATGCTGGACGAGACATTGGTTTATATTTTGGCCAAAGCATAGTAAGCCACTCACCGCGTCAAGGCTGTCTCATGAGTGGTCCCTAACTCTTGTTCCTACCTGTTCATGGGCCATGACAGCCACATAAAATCCAGGGAATGCAGGTCAGCATGCAAGCCAAGTACACTTTGCTTGTAACCCCGTCCGGTGCCATTACAGCTTTCATCGGATCCAGGGATGCAAGTACCAACATGCATGCTGAACCCACCATATACTTCTCCTGGAGCCAAATGGCTAATGGTAGGTTCTATACAAGCAGACTCAGTTTTATACTGACTTTAAAACCAGCCTCAAGGACAGATTAACTGGTCAGGTGTGCAATGACTCCAAGGAGATCGCCACGCCTCCAATATATACTACAAAGAAAAAAATAAGGGGTTGGGTCAGCACAACCTGCCTGTAGGTGCAGATCGCTATGGCGAAATACATATACAAACGGAAAATGCAAATGTGATCGCACACTACATCCAGCACTCTGGAGGCGTGGCGATCTCCTTGGAGTCATTGCACACCTGACCAGTTAATCTGTCCTTGAGGCTGGTTTTAAAGTCAGTATAAAACTGAGTCTGCTTGTATAGAACCTACCATTAGCCATTTGGCTCCAGGAGAAGTATATGGTGGGTTCAGCATGCATGTTGGTACTTGCATCCCTGGATCCGATGAAAGCTGTAATGGCACCGGACGGGGTTACAAGCAAAGTGTACTTGGCTTGCATGCTGACCTGCATTCCCTGGATTTTATGTGGCTGTCATGGCCCATGAACAGGTAGGAACAAGAGTTAGGGACCACTCATGAGACAGCCTTGACGCGGTGAGTGGCTTACTATGCTTTGGCCAAAATATAAACCAATGTCTCGTCCAGCATGGAGGGCAGAGTGCTGGATGTAGTGTGCGATCACATTTGCATTTTCCGTTTGTATATGTATTTCGCCATAGCGATCTGCACCTACAGGCAGGTTGTGCTGACCCAACCCCTTATTTATCAGACTAGGTTTGTTAAGTTTGAACATAACTGTATCAGGAATCAGGAAACATCCCCATTATTTTAGTTATATAGAAGAGACCTTAGTTTAGGGGGCACAGCTCTATACTAAAGAGTAATTTGTATCATTGAGTTGTCATTGTAAGCTGCCATCTTTCTTGGTCTGTTGGTGGAAGAAGAATGGATGAATTTTGACTTAGACTGAGCCAGCTACAAAAGTGGAATACATTCAGAATAAAATCCAATAAATTTATTTGGGACACAGAAAATGTAAAATCCAAGTAGCCACTATGTTTCGAGTGTGCAACACAATCTTAGTCTTGGCATAGGGGTCCATCCAGTGAGTACTTCACAATCAAGTGGTGGCATATCCTAGTGATGTTCTGTTATTTGCTATTACTGACATACCCCTTTAAATGTCATGTCATGTTGCTCTTTGTACTGCATATGATGTTTATTAGCTCCTTACAGCAATTTGTCTTTCTATTTTTTTTAAATAACATAAATTATAGATGAGCAAATGAACACTACAGGACTTTTCAAAAAAATTCAGATTTGCTAGAATCTGAATTTTTTTGGCGGAGAGATAAAAATTCACCCTCCTCTGCAAACACAAATGACAGTAGCTTTCTTTCCAAAAGGAGCAGAAAGCCTCTGTTGTCACCAGATGGCTTTGAAGCATAACTTAGATCACCCCTTATAAGTACAGAGCAGAGAAAACTGACGTAGCTAGGTGTGAAACTTTAGTCAAGATCTGAGAGGTACCTTTACTTCGTAGGGCTCATGCACACGAACATGTTAGCCGGGCCCATGCTGGGGACTGCAAATTGCAGTCCACAATGCATAGGCACCGACCGTGGGGCTGCCATATGCGGACACAGGACGCATTTACTTGAATGGTCCGATGATCTGGATGCACAACTTTTTTGCTGTGCAGAGACAAGAACAGAAAACCCACAGAAGCACTCTGCATGCTTCCTTGGTGTTCTGTGCCTCCATTCCGCACTGCACCTTCCGGATTGCGGACCCAGTCAAGTGAACAAATGGCTAGTGCCCGTATATTGCAGACCCACTGTTTGCGGGCAGCAATATGGGCACCTTTTGAAACGGTTGTGAGCATGAACCCTTTTAGTGAGCACCTGAGCACCTTGAAGGTATGAATGGTCTTATGGGCCAGGCAACTCTTCTGTGGAATTCTGCAAAAAAAGATATCCAAATTAGCTTACCTTCCTAAAGGAGAAGAAAGTTAAGTGTGGATTTCTTTGTGGACTGCATCTCCTCTTGAAATAAATGGAGACATTCACCTTTTAAAAATCCACAACAAATTATTATTTATGCTGCGGAATGGGAATTCTGCAGAGGAACACAAGGCAGAGACTGACAATTTATAGAGGAGCATTGATTGGCCTCAACATACACTGCGTGCAGAATTATTAGGCAAATGAGTATTTTGACCACATCATCCTCTTTATGCATGTTGTCTTACTCCAAGCTGTATAGGCTCGAAAGCCTACTACCAATTAAGCATATTAGGTGATGTGCATCTCTGTAATGAGAAGGGGTGTGGTCTAATGACATCAACACCCTATATTAGGTGTGCATAATTATTAGGCAACTTCCTTTCCTTTGGCAAAATGGGTCAAAAGAAGGATTTGACAGGCTCAGAAAAGTCAAAAATAGTGAGATATCTTGCAGAGGGATGCAGCACTCTTAAAATTGCAAAGCTTCTGAAGCGTGATCATCGAACAATCAAGCGTTTCATTCAAAATAGTCAACAGGGTCGCAAGAAGCGTGTGGAAAAACCAAGGCGCAAAATAACTGCCCATGAACTGAGAAAAGTCAAGCATGCAGCTGCCAAGATGCCACTTGCCATCAGTTTGGCCATATTTCAGAGCTGCAACATCACTGGAGTGCCCAAAAGCACAAGGTGTGCAATACTCAGAGACATGGCCAAGGTAAGAAAGGCTGAAAGACGACCACCACTGAACAAGACACACAAGCTGAAACGTCAAGACTGGGCCAAGAAATATCTCAAGACTGATTTTTCTAAGGTTTTATGGACTGATGAAATGAGAGTGAGTCTTGATGGGCCAGATGGATGGGCCCGTGGCTGGATTGGTAAAGGGCAGAGAGCTCCAGTCCGACTCAGACGCCAGCAAGGTGGAGGTGGAGTACTGGTTTGGGCTGGTATCATCAAAGATGAGCTTGTGGGGCCTTTTCGGGTTGAGGATGGAGTCAAGCTCAACTCCCAGTCCTACTGCCAGTTTCTGGAAGACACCTTCTTCAATCAGTGGTACAGGAAGAAGTCTGCATCCTTCAAGAAAAACATGATTTTCATGCAGGACAATGCTCCATCACACACGTCCAAGTACTCCACAGCGTGGCTGGCAAGAGAGGGTATAAAAGAAGAAAATCTAATGACATGGCCTCCTTGTTCACCTGATCTGAACCCCATTGAGAACCTGTGGTCCATCAACAAATGTGAGATTTACAAGGAGGGAAAACAGTACACCTCTCTGAACAGTGTCTGGGAGGCTGTGGTTGCTGCTGCACGCAATGTTGATGGTGAACAGATCAAAACACTGACAGAATCCATGGACGGCAGGCTTTTGAGTGTCCTTGCAAAGAAAGGTGGCTATATTGGTCACTGATTTGTTTTTGTTTTGTTTTTGAATGTCAGAAATGTATATTTGTGAATGTTGAGATGTTATATTGGTTTCACTGGTAAAAATAAATAATTGAAATGGGTATATATTTGTTTTTTGTTAAGTTGCCTAATAATTATGCACAGTAATAGTCACCTGCACACACAGATATCCCCCTAAAATAGCTAAAACTAAAAACAAACTAAAAACTACTTCCAAAAATATTCAGCTTTGATATTAATGAGTTTTTTGGGTTCATTGAGAACATGGTTGTTGTTCAATAATAAAATTAATCCTCAAAAATACAACTTGCCTAATAATTCTGCACTCCCTGTAAAGACTTCCCCTGTGTTATCCTATGGGGCTAAACATTTTCTTTCTCTGGTTTGGGTATAATCAAATTTCTTTGCAGGTTCGAACGAAACAAAATTAATTTCGAGAAATTTGCTAATCTTTTATAAATGATTAACAAATTTGTATTATATACATTTTTTTAATTTTTTTCCATATGCACACTATGGTATAAAGCAGGACTCTAGTCCTGCATTCCAGCAATCACTCAGCCAATATATTTATTGAGGCAGTTACGGCATATAATGAAATAGAATTCAGAATTCTATATTAATTGGTCTGTTCCCCATTCTAACTGATGAATAAATAATATATAACAGGGAGTCACATAGTGTTTTACATTAGCATCACATAAATTACACATTACATGAACACTTACCACTGGCCTATATGTAAATTGAATTGGGGGGGTAAAGATAATGTCCCTATCATATAACCATTCATTTATATGGTTTCACTAATGAAAACGCCTAATAAACAAATATGAGCTTTGTATTGAATAGTGAAACACATTGGAGGACATTTATCCTTTGCGGTTGTTTTTGTGTCATTTTTAAGTCTATCTTTGCTTTGTGTGCCTGCACCAAACATATTGAATGGTGCACCTTAATCATATATGTGGCTTGAGTGTTATGTGGTTACACCTATATGTGTAAAAGTACATCGGGGGTTGCCTGGCGTAAGTTGCCACACATAATAAATGAGCCATAATTCAGATCTAATCTCACTTTTAGCTGTTAAACATAGACCACTTTGAAAAGTGGCAAGGAACACCAAATTTCGCAAACATTGACAAAATGTTGAGAAAGCAGCACAGTTGCCATGACTTGTGCCCTTTTTAAGCCAAAAAACCAGACATATCTTATTTGATAATTGTCCCCCATTTTACATTACAAATCAGTAAAATGCAAAAAAATTTATGCTTGTGGACCTGTGCAGAGGTGAGGAGGGCATAGAAAGTTGTAATGCTAATTCAATGATAAAGCCAAACTGACGGCCAGCAAACGTGATGTACCATACACATTTTTTGCAAGCCGTCACACTCTGAACACCCTTGAGGGCTGGGATACTCCTCACCCGCCTCCAGCAGAGCCCTTCCCAGGTGTCAGTAGCAGGACGGCTGGTGGCTGGGCAAACTGGCCGCAGTTGGGCAAAACCCCAAAGTAACTACCTTGACACTATGCAGGGGTAAATAGGGAAACACGAGAATGGTCAGTAAATGTAAGCCAGGGCACAAGAACCTGAAGACAACCAAAACCAGAGCCAACCACCTGAGAAACCACTCACCAGATAGCTTCAGATCCAGAACCAGGGAAGCAACTGAATAATCAGCAGTGAGTGGGGGAAAAGACCAGGTATAAATATCCCTCCACAGGTCACCTGACACTGAGGCACCGGTGAGGGCTGAGAGTGTGCAGAGGAGGGAACCTCTCACCACATATCTAAGTCAGGAGACATGACAACAGAAGTTCCCTGGCAACAGCTGACGCTAGGAGTTCTGGCATCCCGGGACCCCTGACCAGCATCAGCACTGGGAATGACGGTGTCTCATCTCCCAGCAGAACCAAGTTCCGGAATGGATCTCACAAAGTGACACGCACCTGCGTTAAGTGTGTACCTTTACTAGCTCCTCCCACCTGGGTGACACCCCGCCCCTCGTGGCCAGCGAGGGGTGAGGGATGTCCCATTGGAGGCCGAAGACCTCCTGGGAGCATAAGAGACACGTTTTTGCGTGGTAGCATGCTTCAGGTGAGACTGCGTTTGTCTCCTTGGCTGCCTGACAGACATGAACTATTGTGATGGATGGATCCTGTGTTATCTATACAGAGATGCTACTTGTCATTGTAATTCTGTCTGTGGTGATAGTGATAATGTGACCTGTACAGAACTGGAAATCATGACCTATTATTAGACCTAGTGGCCAGTGAGAAAATTTCATGATTATATACAGTATATATTTTTTCAAACAGAGACAAATTAAAAAAACAAGAAAAATTCTAAAAAAATATATGTTTAACATTATTTAAAGAATAGGTAATTTTCTAATGACACGCTACCCTTAATACTGTAATATTTGCTTTTGTTCATACAACAACCTAAAGGTGTTTTAGTTTTAGTATTTTGGGTATAATCACTACTAGTCCTTTCAAGTTTTAAAAACTATGAACAGTTTCAGTGCCCTGAACTTTACATCTTACATTTACTGTTCCTAATGCATGTTTGCCTCCTTTCCCTTAGCTGAGAACATGGTCCTACATTTCCAGCAGGAGACAACCCTAATTAGAGGTGATTTTGAAGCTCGTGACTGCCACTAGAGTTTAATTCTTATGGAGTTGTTCAGAAACAACCTATCAATTGTAAAGGAGTGACTTTCTCAAAATTTGATTCAGGATCATTTTGGTCGAATTAGGGTCTAAATCGAATCTTCTCAAATTGAAAGTGCTCTTATTGACTTGAAAATTTGTGTATGATACTTTTTATCTCTTGTTTCAATTTTTTTTATTTTATATATATATATTATTTATTTAATTTTTTTCTCTCTCTGTCTCCCTCCCTCTACAAAATTCGCCTGAATCTCTGTGGCTCTCTCCCTCACTTCTTCTGGTTAGGAATTCTGGTTAGGATTCACCGCAGATTTTTACTAAATCTGTACTGATTCCATTTTGTTTTGAATTGATTTGCTCACTTCTACTGTTGATGATATGTCAATGAAATAAAATGCACTCAACCACATATTCTGTATAGAGGAACAGTTGTCCAGCATGAAGGTACAAATTTTATTACATTTCTTTTAAACTTAATTCCAGGAGAACAGAGACATACTCTTAATCAGGAAGATGAACAGTGCATCCTCAGAATCATTTCCCCTGGTGGACCCTAGTAACCCTGGTGTGGAACTGCTTACAGTGTGGATTGAAAAGCTGCATAATGCTGATTAATTTTCTTTCTTTTATCTTTTTGCTTACATCCTGTTTATAAAACATTTAAAATATTGAGTTGTCAGCGCATCTGAAGGAGTCACAAGGAAGCTCTATTTATAGAAGAACATTCCTTGGTCACGCCTTGTGAAGACCACGGAGGTGATCTATCTTCTCCTGGCCTGCCTATGTTCATATTCCGTGGCCATTCTATTAAAGTAATAAAGGTTTTGGAGATTTTGAGTAACAGCCTTCATTTTTTCAAGAAAAAAATATGCCATTTTTTATATACACATTTCACCATATAGGAACAGAAAAGGGAGCGGGACTGAAGAAGAAATGTGGAATAAAGAAGGAAGAGTAGGTGAAGTATAGTTGGAAGTGAATTGTGTTAATGAAAAATTTAACAGTGGTGGACCCAGACGCATTGCCGAAATTGCAGAAGCAGGGATGATTAATATTTAACACAGTAATCTGCCGCTTGGTCAGTTTCTGCACATGAATGATCTCCTCCTCTCTTCTATCCCTTCAATGCAAGTTTCAACCTCATCCACTAAATTTTACTTAAGCTTGCATTAATTACACCTTGTGAATTTGGGCATTTGCCCTCCTGAGAGGATGCTTGTGTATGCGTGTGCCTATGACGGGGGAGGGCTGAGTGATCTTTAGGAAAGGGGGAGGGAGTTTGACTTGAGTGAATGAAACAAATCATTTATTTTTCATGGTTATGGGAAAGCTGGTTGTCCTATTTAGTCACATTAGATGCTCTGTTAACACAACATAACATACAAAGTATGATAGAGAAATAAAAGCTCGAAGCGATGCATGGACTCCCACTTAACACACTGTGTAAGATAGTCCAGAGGATAATGTAGGTGTTCCAGCACATCAACAGCTGTCATTCTCTATTGAAAACTCAATTGCATGAAGTCTTCGCTTAAATGGAGCACTTAAATAAGAATTCGGATGTGAGATGTAGACAAAGAAATCCTTGAGCTTACAGATTCTATTGTTGGTAACAAAATATGAAAAATGTTTTAATGGGAACATGGCATCGATGGCCACAATTACTGAACTCAAAGGAATTTCCTGAGTGTTTTATACTGATGACCTATCCTCAGGATAGGCCATCAGTATCTGATTTGTGGGGGTCTGACACCCGGCACCCTCAACAATCAGCTGCAGTCTCCTTGAAGCTGAGCAAGCACAACACCTTCCACTGGATACCAGTTGTGCTTGCTATCACAGCTCAGCCCCATTAACGTGAATGGAACTGAGCTGCTTCAAGGCCATGTGACCATGATATCACGGTGAGTCGAACCGCCACTGATCAGATACTGATGACCTATCTTAAGGATAGATCATCAGCATAAAGCACTCAGAAAACCCCATTAAAAATGGTCTCCACTTTGGACAATTCCTTTTGTTAGAAGACTACGTATCAATAAGCTATCACAGAGTGCTCTGCTGTTGGGATTCCCTTCAATCAGCTCAAATTTATGGGGTAACCCGGCTGCAAGTGTTCATTTCTTCTGCTGCATCTTTATACAGCTCCCATAGAAATCAATTCACTGTCTTTGTAACGCTCGGACATGCTAGGTCATCCAGAGAGATGCACGAGTCTTCTAATCAAACCACATTTGGTACATTTTTGCATGTTGGGATGAAATGGCTTAGAGGGAACCTATAAGGTCCCTTACTCTGACCTCTCTGGAGTTAACATGAAGTATATTTAAGAGCTCACAGGTTAAACTATGCAAGCACTCCTACCGATGCAACAAGGAGTCCAATGTATTCATGATATGCAGGTTTAACCCCACAATCCAGCTGCTGATTGACAAGGTTCATCAGATTAATGCATATATGGAGAAATATGTAATTTAATGGCTTTGTGGCAGTGAAGCTTGAGGTTAACACTGCATATCATGAATACATCAGACTCTTTCCTTCACACCGGACCCCGTGCTGGCCAGGTACTGCGAATTTTATCTTGTGAGTACTGGCAAAACTACTTTACGTTACCTCTTAAGTGACAGACTACTGAATTCAGCATGACTGTCACTTTACTCTGCTGTTCTCAGAGAAGCCAACAGAAAGGGACCTGACAGGTTCTCTTTAAAGAAAGGATCCTTACTGTTTTTGAGACCCGGTCGATGCTGATTTCAATGGAGAGTATAAGTGACTAAGAAGAGTAGGTGTTAACATGAATTCACATGTGATGATTTGTTGCAGAAATGTCTCAACAATAGTACCATACATGTGCATGAGGTTGTTTCTACAGCAAGTACATGGATTTCGGCAAGCTCCATTGAGATGATCACATCTGTTGCCAAAATTTCTGCAACAAATTAGGTGCATTTGCTAAATTTGTGAATTCACCCTTATAGGTCCCTACAAGGGCTCCTGGGTACTGAACCACTAATAATTTGGGGGAAAAAAAACTTTAGCCCTCACAAATGATGTTTAAAGGGGTTGGATAGATCATCAGTATCTGATAGGTGGGGGTCCAACAACCAGGACTCCTGCTGATCATCTGTTTAAGAAGGCAGTGTCACTCGCAGTAGCGCTGCGGCCTTCTTGGTGCTTCCTTCAGGTTAGTGACATCACAACTATAGGTCACATGGCCTGGGTGCAGCTCAGCCCCATTGAAGTGTCGGTTGATCAGATCAGATGAAAATAACCTATCAAAAGGATAGATCATCAATACGAAAAAGGTGGACAATTTTTTGTATTTTAAAAAATTGTATATATAAATATATAAAAATTCCCAAATGGCTTTGTAAAGTGGTCTTCTAGGGGGTGATCTCCATGCAAAAAAGGCTAGTATGCCTCAAACTGTATATGGTGGAACAGTTTTTTTTTTCCTAAATGAAAACCGAACAGATCCCATTATAGTCAGTTAGGTGCCAAATCTGGCACTTCTGTTATTTTCTATTTTCTGCTCCTACAACTGATCAGAAGAACGGAAAAAAATAGCAGTGATGTGAAATCAGCCTTAACTTCATAATTCTGCCTAGTCATATGACTATTACTTTGGCCACCACCATACACATACCTGAATGTATCTTAAGGTGGATTTAGACGGGCATATTATCAGGAACGAATGTTCCTGCAAACTCTCATTCCTGACAAGCTGCCCATGTAAAGGTTCCACTGATCACTTGATAAAAGAGTGAAACGCTCGTTTATCGGGTGATCCTGTCGCCCATGCAGGCACCTAAATTTTCATTATTGGGCAGCTGATCGTGTGGTCTAAACAGCTATCTGCTGCCCAGAGACAATGCAGATGTACGAGGACACAATAGCGATCCCTTGTCCTCATACTGTGGAGGTGATCGCTGCATGTAAATGCAATTCTTCTTCCCCACTGAATGAGCAGCCTACTTACAGGAAGGAATGCTTCCTTCCCGACAATTGGCTGCTGCTCGGCACATGTAAATGCACCGCACCTTTATTATCAGAAATTAGATTAGTGACTCAGTCTTGAAACAGAATTTAAACATAATGAGGGTACCACCAAAACCAGAGGCTGTTAGTTTATAATGTCCCGATCCTGGAGACATCACATGAGCACCAGCAAAACCATAGACACCCAATTGTAGACGACTCTGTTTCCGAGATGTTGCTCCTGTTCAGTACAGAGCTACTCTATCCTGACACAACAATACAATACCAAAACAGTACAGATGGGTGTCTCTCATTTGGCGAACGCCAAAGTTAAAGGGGTTTTCAGAGTGTTTAATACTGATGTCCTATACTTAATCCTGTCACCACTGCTGATCAGCTTTTTGAAGAAGCCATAGTGCTCTGGTGAGCAGCAGAGCCTCTTGATGTCACGTTCATCGGTCTTGTGGCCTATGCGCAGCTCAGTCCCATTCAATGTCTCAGATGAGACAACCCTTTTATCTGATAAGAAATAGATTTCTAGTGGCAAGTAGTTGGCCACAAATCCCATGATTGGTTCCAGACACTGGGCTCACTGGAGGCCCTTCTGATACCTTAATGGGAATGTTGGTGGCTATGCTCACATCATATTTATGGCCTCTGTTTAAGTTATAAATTGGCACATGTATGTTAAACAGATGCCTCTGATGGATGCCATATAGTTGCACACATTCCCCAGAGAATCCCATTGTAGAAAAAAAAAAGTATACATTTAACATATACACTTTTTTTTTTTTACTGGATACCATTGTATGGAATAGCATAGTATGCTAAGCCATTTCATAGTTTTTTGTAGTACAGTATACTAGCCAGACAGATGCCAACTGGACACTCTGTTGGGCCAATGAAACCCTACGGACCTTCCAAGTGTGTTTTCCAAGCACAAACGTTAAATAGAAATCACAAATATCATGTTAACATTACACTGAAAGGTTTAATCCCACAAATAAAGAAATCACGATTGTAACAATAAATAATAAAATTTTGCAAAGACCGAAGTGATTTTTTTCTGGGTGTACAATTCATGGATGGATTGAGATCCTCCCGCAGAGCACCAACACCTTGAGACAGATTGCCGACCATAAACTGCTCTAGCTATTTTACCAATATCAAAAACCTATCATTTTTTTGGTTATAGTGGTATCAAGAGAGTATTTTTACTCCAATGACATTTCCTTTAAAGGGTTTCTGTCACCCCACAAAACTCATTTTTTTTTTTTTGGATAGTTAGATTCCTTATAGCGCGATATAGGAGAATATAATAGTCTTACTTACTTTCATGCGGCCGATTCTTTATAAAACAAAGTTTTATAATATGTAAATGAGGGCTCTACCAGCAAGTAGGGCGTCTACTTGCTGGTAGCCGCAGCAGAAAACCGCCCCCTCGCCGTGTTGATTGACAGGGCCAGCCGTGATCTCCTCCTCCGGCCGGCCCTGTCAGTATTTCAAAAATCGCGCGCCTCTGGTCATTCGGCGCAGGCGCTCTGAGATAAGGAGGCTCGTCTCCTCAGCACTCCCTCAGTGCGCCTGCGCCGATGACGTCTTCTCTTTCGGTGATGTCATCGGCGCAGGCGCACTGAGGGAGTGCTGAGGAGACGAGCCTCCTCATCTCAGAGCGCCTGCGCCGAATGACCAGAGGCGCGCGATTTTTGAATTACTGACAGGGCCGGCCGGAGGAGGAGATCACGGCTGGCCCTGTCAATCAACACGGCGAGGGGGCGGTTTTCTGCTGCGGCTACCAGCAAGTAGACGCCCTACTTGCTGGTAGAGCCCTCATTTACATATTATAAAACTTTGTTTTATAAAGAATCGGCCGCATGAAAGTAAGTAAGACTATTATATTCTCCTATATCGAGGAATCTAACTATCCAAAAAAAAAAAAATTAGTTTTGTGGGGTGACAGAAACCCTTTAAAATTATTATATTTATGAAAAAATGTTTTAATTCCTTTTTGGAAATAAAAACATTTTTAAAACAGAACAATATAATAAACTACATACGGTATACAGTATAATTGTATATTGTCTTTCCACGGGTGAAGGGTAATTGATGTTACTATTGGTTTCCTTGGTCAAAAATAAATCCCAAGCTGAATTTAAAAAAAATCTTATATTGGTGTCTGATAACTGGAACAGCCTCAGCTACAAAGTATGGAGGCTTGAGAAAGGTAAAATACATCTTGAAATGGCTGCGGACACCGGAGGGAGTTACATGTGAAAGTGTGATGTTAAGAGCTCCAGGACCTTCATGGAGCACCCCCTCTGGGTATGTTCAACAATGATTTTTCTTTTCTTGAAGCTGTGGATGTCTGAAGTTTACCTACCAATTCAATTTAGACGGCAAATAAAGATAGTGGAAAACACAGACACCTAATTTTATTGGAGATGAGGATCAATAATGAGGACAAGACGAACATGCACTGTGGAAATGCTTGTAAAAAATGTTCAGTCACTCACGATCAACGACAACCAGTGTCCTGAAGGTCTGTGTTACTGCCTCATGGTTTGCAGTCAGTAGCTCAGAAAAATACACATCAGTTTTCAAAGTTATTTTCCGTCATATGATAATTATGTTGGCTAGTGTTTTTAAGATAAATGACACAACGGATACACATGTTATGGCCAGTGCCACCATGAAAATGCAGTATAATCTGTAAGCACCATGGTTTAGAGCCGGATAAACTGAGCAGATTGATATATAGTGTTTGGAGAAATATTCAGCATAACTTGCATTTTATAGTTTGAAAATCCTGCTTATTTTGAGCTTAGGAATTGTGACAAGCGGTGATTGACATCTATCTCTATAGGCACAGCCAATTATTTATTAGGACACCCACTGGACTCCTAAGCTCAGTAGGAGTCTAGTGGGTGATTACAAGCGGTGATTGACATCTATCTCTAAAGACACAGCCAATCATTGATTAGGACACCCACTGGACTCCTAAGTTTGTTAGAAGTCCAGTGGGTGGTGACAAGAAGTGATTGACAGCTGTCTCTATAGGCACAGCCAATCATTGATTAGGACACCCACTGGACTCCTAAGTTTGTTAGAAGTCCAGTGGGTGGTGACAAGAAGTGATTGACAGCTGTCTCTATAGGCACAGCCAATCATTGATTAGGGCACCCACTGGACTCCTGAGATCAGTAGGAGTCTAGTGGGTGGTGACAAGCAGTGATTGACAGCTGTCTATAAAGACACAGCCAATCATTGATTAGGACACCCACTGGACTCATAAGTTTGTTAGAAGTCCAGTGGGTGGTGACAAGCAGTGATTGACAGCTGTATCTATAGGCACAGCAACTCATTGATTAGGACACCCACTTGACTACTAAGCACAGTAGGAGTCCAGTGGGTGGTGAATAGCAGTGATTGACAGCTGTCTCTATAGGCACCGACAATCATTGATTAGGGCTACCCACTAAACTCCTATACACAAGATTTTCCAGCAACTATTTCCAATAAGTTTTACTGAATCTTTTGCCTTAAAACTACACTATACATCAATCTGCTCAGCTTCCCCTGCTGTATAACATGCAGATTGCACTGCATTTTGATGGTACCAAGCTCCATTTATATGGGTTATATGAGAGAAAAAAGGAGTCTGTTTTTCCATAAATAGCGCCACTCTTGTACACGGACAGTGTCTGGTATTACAACTCCGTCTCATATTTATTCTATATAGAATCCTAAACATATTCAGAACGTACAATTACTGAACGATAAAGCAAAACGTCTTTGACTGCCATCCAGACATTACATTTAAAGGTTTTTTTCTAAGATTAACACTTTGCTTGTACCTCGTTAGGTCAAATGGACTTCATTGATGGACCCTGCTCTATGGCAAAAGAGCTGATTTGAGACAAATATGAGAAATATTGAAGAGCTGTAAGCAATGCAGGTCATTACATTCTTCATCTATAAACAGTCTGGAGATTTCTTGAGGAATAAGCCCAGGACCAGAAAATGTAATTGGGAAAAAATGAAGACTAAGGGTAGAGGTAGATCTTAACCTCATTTAGGTTTTCAGAGATAATAGAACTGATTCATCACATGTGTTACTTACTTATTAAGATCAGGAAATAGAATTTCTGGTTTCGAGATTTTAGAGTAAGTGACATTAGAAATTGAGGAGGTTGTTTTAAGTATTGAGACATCTATGTAACATGGTGGATTGATTTTCCAGGTCCAGAATTTGCAGTCATTTGGGCTGATTAATGTTTTGGATTATCAGTGAAGAATATAATACCGTATGTCTCTTATTCTTTGTGATGGTTGAGGAATCTGCATATATATCCACTTATTGCTGCAGTGGAAGGACACAGGTCCCTTGACTCCAAAAGAATTTACATTTATGGCAGCTTTTGATGCATAACTTAAAGGGGTTGTGCCACGAAAATTATTCTACATTTTTCAAACCAGCACCTGAATCCAAATACTTTTGTAATTACATGTAATAAAAAAAATTATGCTACAACTGAGCTATTCAATAAAACATAGCGCCACCTGCTGTCTTTTTTTATTTTATTTTTATTTCTTGTCCACCCTGACAGAGGTGGTCACACGCGCTCTGTCGCCAGCCATATCTTCTCTTGGAAACTGGGCCAGTTACAGGAAAAGAGCTACAGCAGAAAAGACATGCCCCTGAAAAAGGAAACACCCCGAGCTGCCAGACTAAAATAAATCTAGCAGAGCAACTGGAGCAATGAATGAGTAGATTACACGTGAAGAGATTGTCATGTACTATATGATATCATTTTTACAGATTATCATTTTTTACATCGATTATGGCTCAAGTGTCAAAAGTTGCTCCAAAGTTATATCTGTGACTCATGTCCGTTTAGAAGAATTTTAAATATTTTTTTCTGAATGGGCTGTAATTCTGTCTCCACAGACATGTGATCTCTTTTAGGTCATTGCTTCCGAATGGAGCTGGGAACCCTGGTAAGAGAGTCACCAGCTTTGCCTACCTTCCCTGTTCACTTAGGCATGATCCAGATGACCGTATATTTTGTACTATCCATGTGCTACACTTGGACCTAAAGAAGTAACTAGTGCGATTCACACATCCATCTTCCGCAAGTCCTTTTGGAGAAACTCAGGGAATGCACTACTTAAGTCTATGTCTCAATGAACACAGGTCCGGAGACCACTGGAGACAGCTATCTCTGATGGTGGATATCTCAGATAGCGCGATGACGTCACAGACATGCGCGTTGCGATTGGCCAGACGCCGAAGTGGATGTGAGGATACCTAGCACTATCAGAAAATGTTTCATATGTTTCAAGTACACATTTATATATTTCAGATGGCCTGATTATTCAAGAGGCTGTTTTTAATTGCACTGATGTATCGAGTGGGCTGAGCTCCCTAATGATTGGCTCCAATATGTTGTGGGAGTGGTCACATATATGTATTTAACATTGCTAGTTTTTACCATTTGTTAAAGGCTACTTCGTAGCCGAAACGTCGTATTTTGTCTGTGTGTGCACTCAAGGCTTCCAATAAAAGACGCACTGGATATGCTGCTGTGATTCCTACTTTGCATCGTTGTTCCTGGACTGCTAGGATCTGTGGTCCCTCCGCGGCTGTTGCATTCCGGTTTTGGTCTAAAGGTCCGGTTGTGTTGCTCTTTCACCTTTGTTTAGCTATCTCTGATGGTCACCATCTCTGTGTTTGCATGCAGCAGTATTTTTCCTGCAAAATGCCATCATTTGTCACAGAAACCCTCTGGATCCCTGTTAAATCCCATTATAGTGAATGGGGATCTGGCGATGTCCATCTACCAGATTTACCTGCCGCAGATGTGAATCTACCCTAAGCGGTATAAGTTGCCATGCTCAAGTTTCAGAAATTAAATATTTTACGATGACACATATTTTATATTCTATCTGAAGAAAACTATTGAAATACTGTAATTTCTATAAAAAAAAATGATGAAAAAATGATAAATTCTGAGTTTCATTTGAAGTTTTTGCCAAAAAAAGGCCTTTTTTCCTAACCAATGTAATAAGCCTTTTGAAAATGTGTATGTGTGTGCCTATTCTGACCTTTGCACTCGTTTGGGTGCTTACCTTTGTGCAACCTGCAAACTCTACCATAAATAATTAATTACTAAGTGAACCGACTGCTGCAAAGATTTTTCCACCCTCTTAGACAAATCATGTTTCTCTGAAGGGTTAGTTATTGATTTTGATACTGATTCCTTCCTACAGAAAATGAACTAGTTGCCTGTCACATAATCTCATAGTCTCTTCTAAAATTTTATGATAGCATAGAAATAATATGTACAGTATATTTTTGAACATTTATGTACGTCTCCTTTAAGATAATTCCATAACTGAACGCATATTAGGCAAGTCAATATATTTTTGGATGATTTGATACAGATGTACAGTAGCATTTGATAAACCAGTCTGACAATCCAATACTTGTTTCCATCTGAGATTTGCAATATAATAGGAAAATTCATAAAACCTGATCAGAGAACATCCATAAGAAAACTCCTCTGATCAGCTGTTTAAGTAGCTCTGACGCTCCTGTGGGCGCCTCAGCCTCCTTGCAGCTTAGCCTAGGCTAGTGACATCATGTTCATCGGTTATACGGCCTACTTTGCTTGGTGAGCTGCAAAGGGGGTCGGAGCCTTCTCAAACACCTGATCAGTGGGGGTACTGAGTGTCAAACCCCCACTTATGAGATACTGATGACCTATCTAGAGGATAGGTTATCAGTTTAAAAGTCTTGGAAAAATCCTATAATGGAAGCAGATGTCTGCATTTATACTCACACAGTTCTATCAGAAGAAACTGTGACTTGCTCTGAACAAGCAGTCAAAATATTATGCGGTAAGGGGGAAGAAGCGTGCCCATGCTTATACCAGTGGTGTAGCTTTAGGAGTTGCAGGTGTCACAATTGCGACCAAGCACTTCAGGATCTGATCTGAAAATCTTATATGGGGGTCTAATTTGGGGTCTGATATGGGGGTCTGTTTTGAAGTCTGATATGGGGGTCTGATATGAGGTATGATATGGGGGTGTGATTTGAGGTCTGATACTGGGATCTAATCTGATATGGGGGTCTAATGTGAAGATGTGATATGGTGGTCTAATTTGAGGTGTGATATGGGGTCCTTATCTGAGGATCTGATATGGGGATCTGTTCTAAAATGTAAGGGAGTATCTTTTATACTGGGGGATAATATAAGGCGGTATTTTTTGTACTGGTGCACAATATAAGGGGGTATGTTTGTACTGGCACACATTACAAGGGAGTATTGTATGTATTGGTGCACATTATAAGGGGTTATTTTTTGTACTGGTACACATTATAAGGGGGTATTTTATACTGGTACGCATTAAAAGGGGTTATTTTTGTACTGCACATATTAAGGGGGCATTTTTCTAGTGGCACACATTATAAGGTGAAGTATTAGTACTGGGGGGGGGCTATAGGGAGAATAATTACTAGTATGGGGGCATTATTACTATTGGGGGCACTGTTTAACACTATGCACTCTGGCAGATTATTATTTCTATTAGTGGGATTTTTGGGACCACTATTACTGTGAGAGGGCACCCTGACCACAGCTGATCACCCTGATCAGCTTAGCACAATTATTTACTAATGGTATGACATTATGTTCATACCATTAGTGTCAGGGACACTATTTGCTTGGTGAAGTTACTTCTTAGGGCACTGTGTGCCAATAATTATTGAAGGGGGCACTATCTGCATTGTACTAGTATACTGTTTCTGCGGTATAGTATTGGGGAGCACAGTGGGCACAGTAATGTGGATGGCAGGATGGGATGTTCAGGAGGTAGGAGGATGATAGAAAAGTAGGAAACTAACATGTCTGTTTGTCTCTGCAGAGATGAGAGATGGCTGAAAAAAAAATCATTATAGCGGTCTGGTCTGATTGGAGAAGATGAGGAAAGAGAACACCTACATCAGCAGAGACATCACTGTATGTATAAGGTATGTGGTGCTGTATTAACCTGTATGTTTTGCAGCACTGTATGTAATGTTTTCGATATATATATTTAACAGTAGGGCTGGATGGAAGGGGTTATGTTGAGAATTTGGCATGGAGCGGTATTTAAATTTTTAGACAGCAGAAAGGCTAGGTGCACCCCTGCCCCTTGCCACAAAACATTGAGGGAAGGGTGAACCCAAGCTGAACTCTTTCACCAGGATGTCCATGAGCCTTAAGCTACTCCCGTGGTTTATACACAGACAGTAGTATAGGTAGAAGCAGTGGCTTGTTTAAAACGAGTGTCCAAAAATTCTCTCTTTTTTTTATAGCAGCAGCAGTACAATGCGGATGTGAAACTTAATGGACAAGGCAGGAGATGTACAGCTGTGTACCGGTAATAGTAGTGTCAGCAGTAACAACACAGTATGGACTCTGAAAGACAAGGCAGGAGATGTGTGGCTTTGTAGGGGTAGTAGTAGTGGCAGTTAGAGCTGTGGAGGCTGCCGCAGTACACTATGGAACCTGACAGATTGGAGATGTGCTGCTGTGTAGGTTTAGTAGTAGTGGCAATTGGGGGAGTAGCAGCCACGGTAGCCCCAAACACAGATGTGCGAATATTCTCACAAATCTATGCTTCATTCATTTTGACAAATGCAATGTTCTCTACAGTTGCAGAGAACAATTTTGTCTACTTGGGTGTGATGCCACCTGCCCTTCTGAATACCCTATTCCAGATTATTCAGCAGATACCAATGCACGTAGGAAGGAGTTTATAACTTCAAAAAAAGAGATTAAGGGAAGCAGGCCTGAAGTATAGCTTACTCTTTCCTGCAAAGCTAAGGGTGAAACATAAAGGAAAGGTCGAATTTTTTCAGACACCTATAGAAGCTAATGAATGGGCGGACAGGATGGGTTTTTGAGGGGGAGGGGTAGGAGGGGGGATAAGGAGCCACTATGCTAAGTAATGGAGCTGCCTCGACTGCTGATCAGCAGAGGGGGAGCTATTCAGAAGGGTGGGGGGGAGGTATCTTGGAGAAGAGAGAGGGGTTGTGTTTTTTTTTTTTTTCTTCCTCCTCTGCTAGATGATTAAGATACTTTCGTTAAATGTAAGAGGTCTGCGAGAAAGGATAAAGAGATATGCTATCTTTGAGTGGATGAAGAGGTTTTTGCCAGCCATCGTTTGCCTCCAAGAGACACACTTAAATAAAGAATCTTTAAGGTGGCTGGAGAAGAGATGGATAGTGGAAGGGTATCATTCGGTATACACTACTTATTCTAGAGGGGTCTCAATTTTGGTACATGATAAGATTAAATTCGAGTGTGTTGCATATAAGGCGGGCGACTGTGGTAGGTACCTCTTCTTACAACATAGAAGGGGTTAAAATGGTAATCGCAATTATATATATCCCACCACCATATAAGCCAGATGTGTTGTATGAGTTGCATAGATTCATGTTGAATAGACAAGAATGTATAATGATCGTGATAGGAGATTATAACGCTGTAATGGATCCACTCAGGGATAGAATGTCTAGCAGAGGGGGAAGAATACAAAATGTAGATTTGTTTAAACTGGCCTTGGAGTTTAACTGGACTGATGTCTGGCGCTATCTGAACCCGGAAGAAAGCATGTATTCTTGTTATTCCAAATCACACCAAACGTGGTCAAGAATAGATATGGTTTTGGGTAATAAAAACTTAATGACCCAAAATAGGATTAAGATAAAGTATTTGCCTATGGCCTTATCCGATCATAGTGCTGTGGTAATGGAATTGGATTTGAACAGAAATCAAATTTTGCCAATGTTTAAGTTTAATCCACAGTGGTTATCGTTAATTCCAGATAAAGAAAGTATATTGGTGGAGTTAAAGAATTTCTTTCAGGAGAATAATAACTCTGCTAATAAATTGATAGTGTCACGGATGAATTTAGCAGATAGCTGGAACATATAAATAAACGAGCGACTAGCTTGATCCCAAACTAAGGAGCTTATAGGTGAGCCCTAGAAAACCCTAAGAGCTCTCCCTGACTGCTATGCACATGCAAGGGTCTGTATGGTAGACGATTGCATGCCCGCGTACCTAATACTGTGTGACACCTGAAAACCCTATAATAGTGAGGGGACACGACCACCGGCTCCCTGCACTTAATACGGACGGAGTCAGGGTCACCTAGAATCAAGCCAGAAAGGAAACACAATAAAGTAAAAGACTTATCTGTACAAACAGCAGAAGCAGCCTCCAGCAGTGAACACCTCATGCAGGAAGTAGTATAAACCGCAAAGTGAGGCAGTATGGGAGGGAATATAAAGGAATACGATTAGTCGAAATAAGTGACACCTGGCAGAAGGAAAGGAGATGAGAAAGTGAAACCAAAACAAAGAACATCATACAAGAGGTAGAGAAAAACGTCTGCCAGATCTTCTCACCGAACTGGCGGTGACAAATAGTTTGGGATACCGCTAAGGCATAGTTAAGAGGATCTCGGTTTAAAAAGATGAGTTATTGGAAAAAAATTACTAAAGAAAAAGGTAATTTATTGGAAATTTTTTTAGAAGAAGCAAGGTTAGCATGTATAATGAACCCCACTGGAAATAATAAGAAAAAATGGGAGGAGGAACATGAAAAGGTAAATTTATACCAGATAGAGAGAACTAGGAAAGAATTGCTCTTTCAAGGGTTTCGGCTAGCCTCAGAGGGAGAATAGGTGGGGAAAATCTTAGCAGGTATAGTAAAAAAATCTGAGAGGGAAATCATGGATAGGGGCGATTAGAGATAATAGTGATGGAATAGTCAGTTCCCCTGAAAGAATTAAAAAAGTTTTTGTGGGGTACTTTCAGGAACTTTATAAGTCTAAGGCACAATATACAAAAAAAAGATCTGGACCAATATCTAGATCAGATTGTCCTTAGAGAGATATCTAAGGCCCAAAAGGAATACCTGGAAAAATAAATATCTATTTCAGAAATAGAAGAGGTTCTGGGTACGGTGAAACCAGTAAAAACACCAGGGTGCGATGGACTCCCCTTCGAAATATATAAGACCTTTGCGCAGGTGTTAATAACAGAATTAAGAGCGACATTGTGTGAGGCCCAAAAAATAGGCGATTTACCAGACTCAGACTCAATGAAAGAAGCAATTATTACTTTGATTTCAAAAAAAGGGTAAAGAACAATTAGATCCTGGTTCATATAGACCAAATACGGACGTAAAAATACTGGCAAAGGTTTTGGTGGGTAGGCTTTCTAAGGTGATTAAAGGTATAATTCATGAAGATCAGACAGGTTTTATACCCGGAAGAATGATATATTCAAATATAAGAAGGTTGTACCTTAATATTGAAGCCAATAAAACAGAAAATGGTGAGAAAGCCATACTCTCACTGGATGCCCAAAATGCATTTGACTGTATTGAGTGGGAGTATCTATGGGCAGTTCTGAAAAGGGTTGGTATAGGGAAGGGATTTATAAGATGGATTCAACTTATATACTCCATTCCGAGGGCTAGGGTGATGGTGGATGGGAGCTCGTCCCTGCCTTTTGCCCTTTACAGGGGCACCAGGCAGGGATGCCCTCTCTCCCCATTATTATTTGCTATCTCAATAAAACCCTTGGCATGTATAATAAGAAACGATAGGGAGATTAAAGGTTTTCAATATGGGGAAGGAAATGAAAAATTATCAATGTATGCCGATGATATTTTATTATTTATGCACAACACTGGGGATGAGTTTAATAGAGTAATAGATATAATAGATAATAATTATTTTTTTTCAGGTTTAAACATTAATTGGGGAAAATCCCATATGATGTTATTAGGGAAGGGGCAATTACTGAATGGCTTAAGGGTGCACGTGCTTGAGAAACACGAGAGTTTTAAATATTTAGGCATACAAATTCCCAGAAATATAGAAGAATATAAAAAGTTAAATGTACTCCCCTAATAAAAGAACTTAGAACTAAAATACATATTTAGAAAAGATTACCGTTGTCAATTCAGGGTCGGGTGAATTTAATAAAAATTATTTTTCTTCCAAAAATACTGTATGTTTTACAAAACGCCCCAATGAGGTTGCCGAAGAAAATCTTTAGGCTATTAGACAGTTTAATGGGGGATTTTATTTGGAAAGGTGCTATTCCTAGGTTAAAGAGAGAAGTGCTTCAGCTCCCAGTAAGAGAGGGTGGATTAGCAGTTCCTAATTGTTTTTATTATTATTTAATAACACAATATAGTCAGATAAAGGGAAGTTTAAATGGTTTAGTGGGTAGGGAGGAATTAATGAAAATGGGTTGGAGAGGGGAAATGAATCACCTAGAGGTTTTGGAGTCAGGAATGTTGGGGAAAAATACCACAGAAAATAGAATATTGAATTCAATGGAATATATATGGGTGGAAGTTAAAAAAATATTAGATATTAAAGGTTATCTGCAGTACACACCTATTTGGAAAAATATTAATTTAAAGGACGGGTGTCAAACACAAGGCCCGCGGGCCAAATCCGGCAGGCGAGCGAGCTGGCGGCGACGGCTGGGCACAGGGAGATGAGCTCTTCCATTGTGGAAGCGCTCATCTCCAGTCATCTGTATCGCCGTCCTCAGGACAGCGATACAGATGCCTGCCTGTGCTGCGGTAGGGGAGGGAGAGGCGTGTCCCTTTCCCTTCCTCTGATAGGCTGCCGGCCTAGTGCCTGCAGCCTATCAGAGGCCGGCGCAGGCGGTGAGATGACGTCATCGCGCTGCCTGAGCCATACAGCGTGGGACACAGGCCAGAAGAGGCCTGCATCGCATCACTGACATGGAGGTAAGTATGTGTTTTTTTTTATTATTTTTATTATGTACAATACTTTTACTGGCGGGGGCTGTTATTACTGGCAAAGGGGGGGCTGTTTGTTATTATTGGTATAGGGGGGGCTGTTATTACTGGCGGGGGCTGTTATTACTGGCAAAGGGGGGGCTGTTATTACTGGCAAAGGGGGGGCTGTTATTACTGGCAAAGGGGGGGCTGTTATTACTGGCAAAGGGGGGGCTGTTATTACTGGCAAAGGGGGGTCTGTTATTACTGGCAAAGGGGGCTGTTATTACTGGGGGCTGTTATTACTGGCAAAGGGGGGGCTGTTATTACTGGCAAAGGGGGGGCTGTTATTACTGGCAAAGGGGGGCTGTTTGTTATTACTGGCAAAGGGGGGCTGTTATTACTGGCAAAGGGGGCTGTTATTACTGGTGGGGGCTGTTATTACTGGCACAGAGGGGCTGTTATTACTGGCACAGAGGGGCTGTTATTACTGGGGGCTGTTATTACTGGCACAGAGGGGCTGTTATTACTGGGGGCTGTTATTACTGGCACAGGGGGGCTGTTATTACTGGGGGCTGTTATTACTGACACAGAGGGGCTGTTATTACTGACACAGAGGGGCTCTTATTACTGGGGGCTGTTATTACTGACACAGAGGGGCTCTTATTACTGGGGGCTGTTATTACTGGGGGCTGCTATTACTGGCAAAGGGGGGGCTGTTATTACTGGCAAAGGGGGGGGGGTGTTATTACTGGCAAAGGGGGCTGTTATTACTGGCAAAGGGGGCTGTTATTACTGGCACAGAGGGGCTGTTATTACTGGGGGCTGTTATTACTGGGGGCTGCTATTATCTCCAAATACTTATTATGAAATCTTTCTCATTAGGATAAAACACCTCATCAGCTCCACCGAGCCCCCGGCCAAAGTGTGGAAGTGGCGTCCGAGATCCCCAAGGGCCAAGCCAAGTAACTGTAAGTTTTCCGGCCCTTTGAGGGTGACCAAACTGCTGATGCAGCCCCCGATGAATTTGAGTTTGACACCCCTGATTTAAAGGAATTGCAAATGATTAGGTCATACATAGACTGGGATAAAAAGGGGGTGAAATATCTAGGACAAGTATTTGAGGAAGACAAACTGAAGGATTTTGGCACCTTGGTAAGGGAGTTTGGGATCTCCCAAAAGGATATTTATAAATATTTTCAGCTCAAAAATGCAGTGAGGACATCGACGAAGTTAGATAAATATAGAAAGGAACAATCAGATAGAATAGATAAATTCACTAATGGAAGAGATAAAAGAGGAATAACGGCAAAAAGATATGGGATCTTGATGGAAGGGGAAAAAAAACGGATTACAATACGGGAAAAAGAGCTCCCGTCTCTTAAGGAAGAAAAATGGAATGATGCTCTCAGAAGTTATATATAAGATGTCTCAGTTTTTTATAGTCCATAGGCTACATCGATCTCCCTGGGCGTTAAAGAGAATGGGCTTGAGAACTTCTGATAAGTGCCCAAAATGTAAAGGAGAGAAGACGGATCTTATACATTGTTTTTGGAGATGTCCTAAACTTTTTAGATATTGGAAAGAAATTGCAGAAATTGTATTAGAATTTCTGGGTATTCAAGTCTTTGAAGACCCAGTAGTTTGTATATTAGGAGCTACAGAACATCTTAAACTAAATAAAGAGATACGATTGGTGTTAGGTAAAATACTATTTCAAGCTAGACTTCTCATACTTCGGAAATGGGTAAATGTAGATCCCCCTACAGTGGGACAGTGGCAAGAAGCAGTTGCTAATTTGATTAAATTGGAAGGGGTGTCCGAGACACACAGTGAGAGAGCAGAAAAAATTGATAAAATATGGAAAAAATGGTTGAACTAGGGCCAGATGTGGTGTTTTTCTTTTTTTTCTTCTCTCTCCTTCTCCAAAGGGTGGTGGGTGGGTGGGTATAGGGGTAAATAGAAAAAAAAAAAAACAGACATCATTGATTCCGCTGTTGTCCCTACTCACAAATCTTGTGGCCTCTTCGATGGGTCTGAGTACTCAACACACATCCATGATGAACTGTCTGAGCTCAAAATAACACAAGTTGTGGTGGTCTAGCTGAGGTCGCCTCGTGCTCTTACAGATGTTCCAGCATACGCAAGGTTGAATTTCAGCAATTTTGAAAGTCGCAAATTGAGCATATTCTTAGCCACAGCATATTCTTAGCCACATAAGAATGGCTGAAATATGCAGACACTCTCTTGGACATTTCCAGCACTAGAGATGAGCAAATTTCTCAAAAATTCGATTCGGCCAGTTTGCCGAATTATTTGAAAAGATTTGATTCGTTCCGAATTTATTCGCGGCGAATCACGTTAAAAACAGCTATTTCCTGGTTGCAGAGAGCCTGTATAGGGGTGTAGAACACTGTGCCTTGCAGTAACAGGCCTAGGGAGTCTTCTGTGGTAGTGAAATAATACTGTGAGCCAGTATGACACACACATGACAGGCGTCACTCTTAGAATCACTACACACTTCACTTATTTGGGCAGTTATGGGGCCAAAAATTACCAAATAACTCAAGTGTGAACTCAGCCTTACAGGTCGATGGTAGCGGCAGGTATAAAGAACCATGCAGAGGCCCAAGATCCTATTGTAGTGTGAAAAAGTGCACTCATTTTACACTGTTGTCAGCTGATTCCACATAGATGTTTACAGAACCTGTTCTATTAAACGATTACACAAGTGAAGCCCCCAGACAGAGTGGAGAGGGTGTCAGAAGTAAGTTTGTGTTGACGTCACTGATTATTTTGCCCTTCCTCTGATATGTCAGAACAATAACCCCCGAAAAAAATGGATCTTGTCTGTGGAGCATCAGCCTTCACTCGGTCAGCATTTGGTCAGTAATCTATCAGTATTGATAAAGCCAAAAAAACTGAGAAGTGGATCCAAAACAGAGATGACAAGTGAATGGTATATTTTCATGTCTTCTGTTTTGTAACCATTCCTGTTTTTGGCTACCAAATCATAAGCCAATTCTGATTGGACCATACAGGCCTTGCAGCTTCTACACAGACAGGATCCATTGTGCATCTCATTTTTCCTTCCTTCTGACAGATCAGAAGAAGGGTCAAATAAATGATGATGTCAGTCAGGCCAAAAAGGCAAAATAGTGGCCCAGTCATGGATTGGGGAGGGTGGGAGAACAGCTTGAGAAGTCCACAGAGTGGCCTAATGGCAAAGTGTTGAGGTAGCAGCAGCATGAGGAGACCACAGAGTGGCCCAGTGACATAGTGGGGAGGTAGTAGCAGCAGCAGCATGAGGAGACTACAGAATGGTCCATTTACATAGTGTTGAGTTGACAGCAGCATGAGGAAGCCACAGAGTGGCACAGTGACATAGTGTGGAGGTGGCAGCAGCAGCACCATGAGTAGGCCACAGAGTGGCCAAGTGAAATAGCGTTGAGTTAGCAACAGCATGAGGAGACCTGAGTGGTGAGGTGGCAGCAGTATCAGAAGACCACAGAGTGACCCAGTGACAAAGTCGGGAGGTGGGTGGCAATAACAGTACCCGCTGATGATGGTGGGAAGGATCATTTGGCATCAGATGTGTGGCATCAGGTGGGTGGCAGCATCACAATAGCAGCTGAGGCAGGTATCCAGAAGAAACCAATCTCTTTTGTCTTGGGTAAGGCAGCATGGATGATCTAATCTGATGCATCAGGCATTGGTGGGTGGAAATCCTGTCTGATCCATGCCTGATTAATCTTGACAAAGGTCAGTCTCTCCACATTTTGTGTGGACATACGAGTTCTCCTTGGGGTAACTATGGCCCCCGCTGCAATAAACACCTGCTCTGATACCACACTACTGGCCGGCAGGACAGCTTTTCCAGGGCAAACTAGGCCAGTTGCGGCCACAAATCCAGTTTGGCTGCCCAGTAGTCCAGCAGATCTTCAATGTGGGGTGGCAGGGTGCTGTCCAAGTATGCCACCACCTGCTGGTTCAGGTTCTGCTTCAGGTCTAGCTGCTGCTGCTGGTGAGTAGTTTCTCCACTAGGCGGGTGAAGAAAGCTGCTCATCATCGACTCTAGAATCAAGCTGCTGTTGATGGAGCTGGTACTGCTCCTACCCCCCCCACCCTGTCACAGCAGCCATGGCAGTGGAACGAGAGAGCAGAGGGCACCCCCAGTAATACCTGCGGGAGGATGGATGATGGCGCAGAAGTCCCTGTGCCGAATGGTGACAATTCGACTGTCACTACTCAAGCAAGTGAGCATTCAGCGGGCCATTTGTGCATTTAACTCTGAGGGACTCCCTGCCTCCATCGCCACTGCATACGGCCACGGTGTGCCTGGGTCATCTGCCTTGCCTTCTTCATCTCCCTCTTGCTCCTCTGGCTTCTTCTGCTCCTCCTCTCCTGTCACCTGTGTTGAAAAACCACCCATTTTGCTACACATTGCTTGTGCTCCAATGTCCTCCTCCTCCTCCAGTTCAGCCCCCACAGGGCTTATGTGGCCGTAAGATGTAAGCGCCACATCTACAGTCCCCTGACCAGCCAGATTTACCAAAATCTGTTCCAGGACATGAAGCAGTGCAATGACTTTGTTCATCCCGTAGTCCTGGCGACTGACAATAACATGGCATCCTCAAAGGGCCTGAGCAAACGACAGGTGTCACGCATGAGCTGCCACTGGCTGACATCGAAGTTACACAGGGGACTACTCCTGTCAGCTTGGATCAAGAAATCATTGATGGATTTTCTCTGTTCGTATAGTCGGTCCAACATATGGAGGGTGGAATTCCATGGGGTGGAAACATCACATATCAGCCTATATTGGGTAATGCCGTTCTGCCGCTGCAGCTCAAGGAGGGTGTGCTTTGCGGTGTACGAGTGGCTGAAGTTCATGCAAAGTTTCCTGCCCATTTTTAGGATGTCTTGCAGATGGGTGGAAGACTTCAGGAACTGCTTGACAACCAGATTGAACATGTACGCCATGCAGGGTGCATGGCTCAGCCATCCTTGACGCAACATATGGAGGGTGGAATTCCATGGGGTGGAAACGTCACATATCAGCCTATGTTGGGTAATGCCGTTCTGCCGCTGCAGCTCAAGGAGGGTGTGCTTTGCGGTGTACGAGTGGCTGAAGTTCATGCAAAGTTTCCTGCCCATTTTTAGGATTCCTTGCAGATGGGTGGAAGACTTCAGGAACTGCTTGACAACCAGATTGAACATGTACACCATGCAGGGTGCATGGCTCAGCCATCCTTGACGCAGCGGAGACACCATGTTCTTCCCATTGTCGGTCACCATGGTTCAGATTTTAAGTTGTCGCGGAGAAAGCCAGGATTCGATTTCTTGATGAAGTACATGGAGCAGTTCGCCCAGGCAAATGAGGTGTAGAACAGCGTGACATCGCTGTGCCCTGCACATGTGGTATGCTGCAGGAGCACTGTGAATTGGCCCTGCAGTGGAGGCTGAGGTCACGGTGGTGGATGAGGAGGCAGACATTGTCGCAGAACCAACCTCGTAAGAACGTGGAGGCGGAAGCGGCGTCACCTGGCCAAGTTGCTGATTTGGCTGGGCAGGAACCACATTTACCCAGTGGGCCATAAAGGACATACTGTATATTGTACCTGACTGTAGTTATAGGTCCATACACCGGCGCTGCCATGCACTTTGGCAGACACCGTCAGGCTTAAGGTCTGGCCCACCTTCTCTTCTACATATTTGTGCAGGGCTGGTACTGCCTTTTTGGCAAAGAAATTACAGCTTGGAACTCTCCACCTCAGCTCGGCACAAGCCATCAGTTCACTGAAAGATGCAGAGTCCACCATTTGGAGAGGGAGGTACTGTAGCATCAGCAACTTGGCCAGGAGCACGTTCAGCTTCTGCGCAGTTGGATGAGTGCACGCATAATGTTGTCTCTAGGCAAATCACTTTGGTGATCGATTGCTGATGGAATGACTGACAAAGAGAAGGAGGGCGAGGAGCAGGAGCATCAGGACCGGTAGATGATGGGAAGTACAGACAGCTCCCTTCGGCTGAGGTGGTGGAGCCTTGACTGCCTGAAATCGGGTACATGCCACTGGGTGATGCAGCGGCAGGCTGGACTACCACATCGGAGCCACGGTTCTCCCAGGCTACTTTATGGCGACGCTGTACATGTTGACGCAGGGCCGTGGTGCCAACATTGGTACCCTAGCCACGCTTCACCTTCTGCCCAAATATTCTACATATGGCCATGTTCACCTCTTCCAGCAGCTTAACAAAAAACTGCCACACAGCTGAGTAGGTGATTTTACCCCCAACACTCCGCACTGACTGACTACCGCCACTGCCTCCATGAACCCCTGTACCACTACTTTCCAGGCAGATAGGCTCCTGCAAAGCGGTTGGTCTACCCCGGGCACGTTTGGCTCCCGACCTCCCACTGCTGCCACCCTGCTGACTCCCGGCCACGCTACCGACTTGTTGGCTCCACCGCAGCCTCTCGCTGCAACCAAAATATACACTGTTGTTGACATACTGAAATACACTTATTGCCTTTACATAAACTGTAGAAGCTTACCAACAGCTTTTAGACAAAAAAGGTTGGCTCCTGCACATAAAAAGAGTACTGTCTCTGTAAAAGCTCATGTCTTTTGTAGTGCAACATATAAATTTATGGGCAGCTCCAGCCCTGGCAACAGACATACAGTACACTAACTGCCCCTATCCTTTCCCTAATGAGAAAACCTGACTTTCTACCGTGTGATTCAATCTAACAAAAAATATCTTCTTCGCAACCCCTACATTGTCCTTGCAAGACACTAAAATGGCTGTCTTGTGTGTCTAATTGATGTCTGTCAGACACATAGAAATCATGTCCTGTCACATCAGTGGCTGAGCTTACAATGGTGTTTGTGCTTTAGAGCTTGCATAGAGCCTGACAGACTAGCCAATATCCTCCTTACTGATTGGCTGTCCGGTTGCCTGCAAAGCATTGTAGCCAAGACGTTGGCCTGTGCCCTGGGTCATGTAATCCTCGGCAATGGTGCACTAGTGTACTGAATTTAAAATGTAAATTGGCGTCACTGTTTTGCGTGATTCGTCCAAATTGAATTGCCAAAACTTCGGATTCGTTTGGAAGAAGAATTTTTGTGACATTCGTGACAAATCCAATTAATTAAAAATTTACTCGCTCATCTTTAATTCTTACTAATAGTAGACTGTCTATACTGTATATTAAATGTATATCACTTTTATAGTATCATTCCATGTTTCCGTCAAGCCCATGTTTGCACACTTCTTGATAATCTGAACCTTCTAACCTCTCGTAACCTGTTATTTTTATGTATAAACAAATGCGCTAGAAAATCCACTCAATTTTACATTATGACTTTATTCTTATGGTATTACATTAGTGACCTTAAGTGCAGCAAACATCTCCCACCTTAGCTGATCTCAGACCCAGTAATGGACAATAACAGTGGTAAAAATATCAGGAATTAATGGAAAATGTATCACTTGTGTATTGTTTAATATTTGTGTTACTTACCTGCAATGAAATATGTATAATCACATAAATTAATGTGTGAATATGGACTTTAATGTGGATAAACAAAAGTTTTGATTAAACTTTTTAGGAAATAGGAAAGTAATTGATGAATCTAATTATTACAAGCACTTAATGTAATGGGATTGTTAGCAGACTTTTTGTCTTTGAATACAAATCTCTTGAAGTACCTGAAAAGTTGCAGGTCTTCAATAATCTAGAAGAAATGACATCACTATTCCACAGTTCTTTAATTCAGAATTTGAAGATATTTATTAAATTGACGACTCTAAGCAGGAATAAGGGTCGGGGTGAGTATAGACACTTTATGTTCCTCTTTGCTCAATTTATGCTCCTCTCTCAGACTACAGATGGAGTAGAGTTAACACTCCTGTTTTCTGAGATTTCTGAGTTGTGTTATCTAATCTAAGCAAACACATTCAATTGCTTTTCAATGGCTTTTGTCTCAAGATAACACGATGAGTTAAGAAATTTGAGTTAAGAGCTGAAGTGCTAACCCTGCTACATCTGTATGCTTTAATAATCACAGTTGTAAGTAGAGATGAGCGAATCGAAGCTGACGAATTTCGGGAAAATTAAATTCGCACTGAAGCCGAATTTCCTCGCGCTTCGTGGTAACGAATCACATTTTTTACTAAAATGACTGCTGTATGTGTGAGGACATGGAGAAAGGAACTCTGGGAAGGCGGGATCACCCATAATGCTATGCATGCAGCCAATCAGCAGCCAGCCAGCCCTGTGATGTCACAGCCCTATAAATAGCCTCAGCCATCTTAGATTCTGCCATTTACCAGTGTACTGAGTGCAGGGAGAGACGTCAGCAGGCGCTAGGGACAGTGCTAGAAAAAACTTAATTGTGCTAAAAAAAACTATTTACAAGTGCAGGGAAAGATTATTCAAGGTGTAGGGAAAGGATAGGGAGGAATCATTCCACAGCATTTAAGTTGAACAGGGTTCAGTAGGGGAGGTTACAGCCTGGGTAATAGGAGCAATCCTATTACACCTTGTTGCACTGACTGGGGATCAAAATTGCCATTATACAGCTTTGTAATTCCAGCAAACCGTTCTCATTAGGGTGCAAGTGCTGTTTGATACAGCCATATTTCTATGTCTTATTTGCCCTTGTGCGGTGCAGTTAAATGTTCTAAAGCATTTTTTTGGCTTGTATTAGTGGGGAAAAAAGGGCTTATTAGCCATTCTGTGGTGAAGTGCTAAAATTACAGCCATTTTTGTCATGTATTAGTGCCCAAAAGTAAAATATATTTACCCTTGTGGTGCAGTTATCTGTTGTAAAACCTTTTGTGGCGTGTATTGGCGGAAAAAGAAAAAATATATTTGCCGCTCAGCGGTGCAGTAATCTGTTGTAAAGCCTTTTGTGGAGTGTATTAGCGGAAAAAGAAAACTTATATTTGCCTCTCAGCGGTGCAGTTATATGTTGTAAAGCTTTTTGCGGCATGTATTAGCGGAAAAAGAAAAAATATATTTTCTGCTCAGCGGTGCAGTTATCTGTTCTAAAGCCTTTTGTGACGTGTATTAGCGGAAAAAGAAAAAATATATTTGCCGTTGCAGTTATTTGTTCTAAAGCCTTTTGTGACGTGTATTAGTGGAAAAAGAAAAAATATATTTGCCGCTCAGCGTTGCAGTTATTTGTTCTAAAGCCTTTTGTGACGTGTATTAGCGGAAAAAATATATATATATTTGCCGCTCAGCGGTGCAGTTATCTGTTGTAAAGCCTTTTGTGGTGTGTATTAGCGGAAAAAGAAAAAATATATTTGCAGCTCACTGGTGCAGTTATATATTCAAAAGCCTTTTGTGACGTGTATTAGCGGAAAAAGAAAAAATATATTTGCCACTCAGCGGTGCAGTTATATATTCTAAAGCTCTTTTTGCCCTGTATTAGTGGCAAAAAGAAAAATATATTCGCTGTTCAGCGTTGCACTTATATGTTGAAGAGCCTTGTGTAGTGGAAAAGTGGAAAAAAATGAGGGCCTATTTGCCGTTCACCAGTGTAGTTATATGTGGTAAAGCCCTTTTTGCGGAATAGACCGAATTATGTAGTGGTGAAATTTTTTATGTGAGACAGGCTTTTTTTGGAAAATTGATGGGGGATTGTAGACTTTGTTCTGTTTGAACTGAATTCCATTATCATTTCATCGCTGAAATTTTTAATTTAAAACATATTTTTTTCGGGAAAATTGATGGATGATTGTACACCTTTTGCTTATGGACTGAATTACATAGTGGTGAAATTTTTTGGGGGAAAATTTATGGGTGATTGTTCACCTCCTTTTGTTGTATGGACCACATTATGTAGTGGTGAAATTTTTTATGTGTATTACTTTCATTTAGAGATCCAAGAATTATGTTGGAGGCATGTAGTGTATGTAAGCCATGTGCGAACCCTCTCATCACTCTCACGCTGTTCTGCACCTGGTTTGCCTGGGCGAACGGAGTCACACAGGGGAGGAACTGCTTTGTGTCCTTCAGCAAGAAATTGAATCCTGGCTTTCTCTGCGACAACTCAAAGTTGGAACCATGGCGACCGACAACGTGAAGAACATGGTGTCAGTGCTGCTTCAAGGAGGGCTGTGCCATGCGCCCTGCATGGCCCACGTCTTCAATCTGGTTGTCAAGCGTTTCCTGAAGTCTTCCACCCATCTGCAAGACATCCTAAAAATGGCCAGGAAACTTTGCATGCATTTCAGCCACTCGTACACTGCCAAGCCCACAGTCCTTGAGCTGCAGCGGCAGAGCGGCATCCCCCAAGATAGGCTTGTAACGGACCGTTTCAGCAGACAAGGGGTTAAAATCCGTTTAGGCGATGTGCCCCTTTCTGAGAGACAGGCACAGCTACTGCAGGACACCAACCTCCCGAACTGGATACAAAGTAGCACTCTGAACTGGAACCTCACGAATAGCTGCTAGCAGACGAACAGGAATCAGCTTACACTCCTGGCAATCAGTCTCTAACAGCATACAGCGGATCCCCCCAATAACGAGACAAGGCTCCGTGTTGAGGGTCAAGCAGTGGTCTGAGGTGCTGGCACACCCAGCCTGTTTTTTATTACAGTTGTTGCAATTACAGGTCCGCCCACAGGGAGGTATAAAACAACCGAGCCCATCTGGTGTATACGCCCCTAGGGGACCAGAATGAAGACTTGTGACATAGGACAGATATGCAGCACTGTAGGATACACAGAGACAATACATCCCCACAATGCATCATGGTTTCCTCCTCTCTGCCCTGGAGACACCCGAGGCGTAATCCAATTATCTCTCAAGACAAAGAGAAATCACCAATACACATGTGCAGACAACAGGCCAGACAGAACACTTTAAACACACAATGGGACAATGGCACAATAGAAACACACCCAGCATTTTCCTCCCAAGCTGACAAGTTACACTTATTATAAATTGTTACAACTTTGTGAGTTTACATTGGCCATACATATAACTTACATCAATGTAAACAGTATAACTTGGGGACAAACCTATCCAAAATTCACTTGAATCGGTTCAGGGGTTTAAAAGTTAGTATGGGCCATAATCCTGAGGCAAGAGGCTGATAAACAGGCCTCTCCAAAACCCAGTGGCGAGGTTGGTTTCGCCACAAGGCTGATATGCAAATTTTCCACCCGTTGGAATTCCACCCTCCATATGTTGGACCGACTATACGAACAGAGAAAGACCATCAACGATTTCTTGATGATCTAAGCGGACAGGAGTAGTCCCCTGTGTAACCTAAATGTCAGCCAGTGGCAGCTCATGCGTGACACCTGCCGTTTGCTCAGGCCCTTTGAGGAGGCCACGTTATGTGTCAGTCGCCAGGACTACGGGATGAATGATGTCATTCCACTGCTTCATGTCCTGGAACAGATGATGGCAAATCTGGCTGGTCAGGGGACTGGAGACGTGGCTCCTACATCTCACGGCCACATGAACCCTGTGGGGCTGAACTGGAGGAGGACATTTGAGCACCAGCAATGTGTAGCAAAATGGGTGGTTTTTCTAGACATGTGACAGGAGAGGAGGAGCAGGAGCAGCCGGCGGAGCTACAGGGCGATAAGGAAGATGAGGTAGAGGACCCAGACACACAATGGCAGTATGCAGAGAAGATGGAGGCAAAGAGTCCCTCAGAGTCATTTGCACAAATGACCCGCTGCATGCTCACTTGCTTGCGTAGTGACAGCCGAATTGTTACCATTCAGCAGAGGGATGATTTCTGGCTCTCCACCTTGTTTGACCCTCACTAGCGGTCCAAAATGGGGGCCATTTTACACCCGCTGAGAGGGAGGACAAACTGAACTACTATTGAGACATCCTATGTTGTCAGTTTGCCGCTGCCTATCTGCGCCATCGTCAATCCTCTCACAGGTCTGACCTCTGCGCTCTCGTTCCACTGCCATGGCTGCTGGGGAGGGGTGGGGTGGCAGGAGCAGTACCAGCTCCATCAGCAGCAGCCTGAGTCTAGAATTGCTGATGAGCAGCTTTCTTCAGCCGCCTAGTGAAGAAACTACTCACCAACAGCTAGACATAGAGCAGAACCTGAAACAGCAGATGGTGGCATACTTGGAGTGCAAGCTGCCAGCCGTCATTGAAGATCCGCTGGACTACTGGACAGCCAAACTGGATTTGTGGCCGCAACTGGCCGGGTTTGCCCTGAAAAAGCTGTCCTGCCCAGCTAGTAGTGTGGCATTAGAGTGGGTGTTTAGTGCAGCGGGGGCCGTAGTTACCCCAAGGAGAACTTGCCTGTCCACCCTACATGTGGAGAGACTGACCTTTGTCAAGATTAATCAGGCATGAATCAGCCAGGATTTCCACCACCAATGCCTGATGCATCAGACTAGATCATCCATGGTGCCACACCAACACTTTGACAAAAGAGACTGGTTTCTTCTGGCTACCTGCCTCAGCTACTATTCTGATGCTGACACCTGCCTGATGCCACACATCTGATGCCAAGTGCTCCTTCTTTCACCCACCATCAGATGGTATTGGTATTGTTACCCACATCCACACTATGTCACTTTGCAACTCTGTCGCCTCCTGATGCTGCTGCCACCTCCACTCTATGTCACCTTGCCACTCTTTGGCCTCCTGATGCTGCTGCCACCTCCACAGTATGTCACCTTGCCACTCTGTGGTCTCCTCGTGCTGCTGCCACCTCCACACTATGTCACCTTGCCACTCTGTGGTCTCCTCATGCTGCTACCAACTCCAGACTCTGTCATTGGGACACTCTGTGATCTCCTCATGCTGCTTCCACCTCACCGCTATGTTATAGGGTCACTCTGTGGACTTCTCATGCTGTTCCCACCCTCCCTACTTCATGAATAGCCTAAAATATTGCCTTTTTAGCTTGGCTGACATCATCATTTATTTGACCCTTCTTCTGATCTGTCAGAAGGAAGTTAAAATGAGACATACAACGGATCCTCTCTGTGTAGCAGCTGTAACACCTGTATGGTCCTACCAGAATTGGCTTATGATTTGGTAGTGAAAAGCAGGCGTGGGTACAAAACACAGAAGACATGCAAATATTCCGTTCACGTGTCATCTATGTTTTGGATCCACTCCTGTTTTTTTTGGCATTAGCAATACTGATAGATTACTGACCAAATGTGGACTGAGTAAAGGCGGATGCTCAACAAACAGGATCTGTTTTTTGGGGGTTATTGTTCTGATGAATCAGAGGAAGGGCAAAATAATCAGTGAAGTCAACACAAACTTACTGCTGACACCTTCTCCTCTCTGTCTGGGGGCTCTACAGAGACATCTATGTGGAATCAGCTGATGACGGTGTAAAAGGAGTGCGCTTCTTCTTGGCACTAACATCTACCTGTAAGGCTTGAGTTATTTGGTCCGTTTTGGCCCCGTGACTTCCCAAATAAGTGAAGTGTGCAGTGATTTTAAGAGCGACACCTGTCATCTGAATGTCATACTGACTCACAGTATTATTTCACTACCAGAGCAGACTCCCTATGCGTGTTACTGCAAGTCACAGTGTTCTACACCACTTTAAAGGCTCTCTGCAACCAGGAAATAGCCATTAACGAAATTAGGCTATATTCGGATCAAACCAAATTCTTCCAAAAAAATTCAGCAAACCGGCAAATCAATTTTTTTTTAAATTTGCTCAGCTCTAGTTGTAAAGTTCAAATCAATAAGTTCTTCAACTTCGCTAAACCGAAGTGCTTATTAGAGAGAGCTTAAGAAAGCTAAGTGACTGACAGACAATGCATCAATCAGCTCATTCTTTAAGAAATTCCTCATCACATTCATAGGCTGGCTTTTTATGTATTATTTAGCTTTTGGTGGTATGGTTTACATCTCTCGCCAGGGCAATTTTTGGCTAAACCTTTTCTAAGATAAAGCCAGTCAATGAGGTGACCCTAGCGAAAGGGTGACACATAACATTACATTGATACTACCTTTATATGATGCCAATTTTTATAGGGTTCATGAAAAGTATAAAAACAACCTTATTTTTACATTCTGGTTTCCATAACATAATATCTTCCATGGAACCCAGCAAATAAGGGGGCTCTTCTCCACTCAGAGGTGAGGTACAGCCAGTGATGTGGATAATGTAAGAAGTGTAAAAATGGATGCAGATCACTGGGAGACCAAAGTAAGGAGGTAAATACACACGGTACAGAGTTTAGATCAAAATAATTAGAGAATTTAGACCTAACAAAATGAACCTTCAAAAATTGGTCTTTCTAGTCCTGATGTAGAGGTAAAGAGGAGAACAGAAACTTCAATTTGCGGTGCTACATTCAGGATTTAGTTTGGGAAACACTTTTATTCATTAATTTGCAATGTGTTTCGAGTCCGAATCGGACCCTTCTTCAGGCATTAACATAAATTGTCCAGATGTAAAGGGGCTTCATTCCAATTTTTGTTATGTTGCCTCATAGTTACTTTCTACACCAATGATTGTTTAGCTAAGGTGAGAAGATAAAATCACACACAGTGCACCATAAGTAGTATCGCCGATAGCAATAAAGCAATATAAAACTCCAGCATGTTGAGGCTTACCTTGCGTTGTTCTGCTAATTAGGCACAACTCTATGGAAGGCAATGTAGTGAACACCACGTAGAGCTGGCTGCTGCATCTTCCTCAAAAACAAAGAAAATCCAATGAGAAAAAAGAGAAATGAGTAGCTTGAGCCGTGTTGCCAGTAAAACGGGATGAGATCTTGCTGCTGGAGTTCAAGATGAAAGACAACACATTTCGGCACTGAAACAGTGCCTACAACAGGCCTTAATGAAAAGCTGTAGTACAAACCACTAGGCCACTGTGGTTGGACCTGTATAAACAGGTGGCAAGTGTTTTTGACTCTTAACTTGAATTGCATAAAACAGCTCAGGAAACTCATTATTTAGATGATATTAAAAATAGTTCATATATTAAAATTTTACAAAAAAAACCTGTTAAATCAGGGCTTGATGGTAGTAGATTACAGAAAAGTAATGATTATATAAAGAATAGTGCCAGAAAGTAAAACATTTAACAATTGTTAAAAATGCATTATAAGGCCTCATACACACAAATGTTCTTTTGGTCCAGGGCTGCATCCATGTTCTGTCTGCATCCGTGTGTCCGTCTTGCAAGTAACAGAACATGTCCTATTGTTGTCTATTTTGTAGACAAGAATAGGCATTTCTACTATTGGGACTGTGAAAAATGCGGCAAGCATAGTATCCGTATTTTGTGGATTGGCAGTTTGTGGACCGCAAAATACATCCGGTTGTGTGCATGAGGCTTAAGGGAGAAAGGAGAAAGAAAGGAAAAAACAAGATGCCTGACCAAGAGCAGCATCTAAACAAAAATAAAAGAGAAGGAAAGGCAATCTTAAAGAATGTCTTCAGCTTTTATGCAAATCAGGTTAAAGTTCAAAAACACTTGACATCTTTTTTTTTATATAGGTCTAGTCACAGTGGCTCAGGGGTTTTTTCATTTTTGGAGCCATGGGTTCAAACCAAACCTATGTTGTTATTATTATTATGATCTATTCCTGTGCGCTGTGTTCTGACAAATGGAGTGTCGATGCTCTATTTAAACCCTTTCCTGGCCTTATACCAGTGCCAGTGATAATCTCTGACTCACTAGCTGTGTTTCTGGTTGCATATTTTGGACTACTAATGTTTTGACCTCGGCTTGTCCTTTTGACCACTCTCTGTTTAAGGTATTGGTACTGAGTTTCCCATCTGGTTCTGATCTCGGCTTGGCTATTTGATTACTCTCGGTCTGTAGATTTGGTACGTTGTTATCCTCCTAGTTCTGACCCATTTCAGTATGACTCTGTCTCTAGATTTTGTCCCTTGGTGTTGTTTGGCTCGCACCTTAGCAGAGTAGGGAACGTCGACCAGTTTCAGCCTTGCTACTTAGAGCTTGCACTGCAAGTAGGCAGGTAATGTGAGCAGGGTTCTAGTTAGGGCTCACTGTCCATCTTTAATTATTGACATTACACAGTTTTATCATGATTTATTTGATTTGTTGTAACTGCATGAAGGCACTTTTTCATTGCCAAAATGTGTTGTCTTCAATAAAGCTTTCATCTTGAATCTGGCAGCAATACTCCATTCCATTCTATGGGCAGCAAGGCTCAAGTTCCGAATTTCTTCTAATTGGATTTGCTTTAGTATGATTGTCACTTTGAGTATGGAGCCTCTTATCAGAGTCAATATAACTTCTAGACTGCAGTTTTTAAAGAAATGTCATTTGGACTAAATACCCTGAGACTAGAGATGAACAAATTGATTCATACAAATTGACTCCTTTATCAAATACAGTTCTTGAGCAGAGAGCTTTCCCCACTGCTCAGGGTGCTACCCCTTGCCACTTGATTGACAGGGATGGACAATCCCGCGCCTGCGCCTATAATCCAAGTAGTGACGCAAGTGCAGAGGCACTGCTGCTGCTACCAGAACAGCAACTGTGCATTCTTTGCTACATGTCCGAGTAGCAGCACATGAACAGTCATTGCTCAAGTAGTGGCAGCAGAGCCTCTGTGCTTGCATCACTACTTTGAGCACTTGTCCAGCCGCAAGATTGTCAAGATTGGGCATGATGTCCATCCCTGACAATCAAGCGGAATAGGGGAGCATTGTGAGCAGCAGGGACAGCCCCTTAGTGCTCAAGAACTCTTTTTGATCAACTAATCAATTTGTACGAATCAATTCGCTTATCTTGACCTGAGACCCTTTATATTCTGGACCATAATTACTGGAACTGTAGACTAAAATATTGACGTTTTATTGGTGCCTCAGTAATATGAAGCAGGTTGCACTGGCACCAGGTACTGGAAGATTAAAAGATTTTACACCGGGTATAACAGTGATTGCTAGTGATTCTTGTACCAAATGAATACAATAAATTATACAATTATTATTTATAGTATACAGAGCCAGTATAAACATATTACAACGTGGGTCTTACTACTAGGCATGCATTGTGTTAACGGTAAGGCTTTGTGAGTAGTATATAAGTGTGTTAGTCTTAAGATTCTTTTTTCCTTTAGATAAATTAGATGTATACTTCTAGGTCCGCTCACTTTCCTTTCCTGAGCACTTGCAGTTCCCTCAGCTGCTCTTCAGACAAAGATGTGAGCGCTTTGATCTGCCAGGCAGAATCCACTGGGACATTGGCATAGAGGTTAATTACACAAAGACAGTCTCCAGCTGGGGCAGAATGCTCCCCCTCTATGTTTGACCCTCTCCCAGGTACCCCTATAAAGAAGACTGGCAGTGGAAATAAAAAGAGCAGCAAAACACCTTCTGATATATTGAAGTCTCTTTTTGCAGAATGTTTAGTTATTGTTATGTTTGTATAGATAATGTTTAAAATATGAATGATTTTTGGCCGTTTGACTCTTACTGTGCATTATTGAATCACCTATTGATGCATTCTTTCCATGAAATAATGATGTGCAAACGTGATAGGAGGACCAAACACCAAACTTGTGTAGGGTAACAGCAGCCACAGTAGCATGGGGGAGGGGGCAGCCAGGGCATAGAATAAATGGTTATATTCTCCTTAGCATTTTGTTGCATGTTATAAGGTATTCCTGTCTGTCTAAGGCCTCTTACACATGTCAGTGATTGACTTATGTTGACCTATTGTCCATGGTCTCCACAGAACACTCTTGCATCCATTATATATTCACACATCAGTGGTTTTCCACGGACCATGCATCTGTGTCCATAATTACAGATCCCTTATGCACATTGTCTATGGGTCCATGTTTGGTTCATGGTTTTCACGGATTATTGCTAGGAGATGCTCTGGAAAGCGATTTTCAGCCTAGAAGTGTCCATTAAAAACACTGAGTACTCACAGACTGAAAATCACAGATCCATGGATGAAACACAGATGGATCACAGATGAAACACAAACCCTGCTGTAATGGACATGGACATACCATGGACATGGACATGTTCATGAGGCCTAATAGAGAATGAGGAAAATAGTAGGTTTACCCAGTGTAAGGGAGACATGGGATAGGTTGTGACTACCATTGCATCTAAGACTTGTCACGGATCAGCGGGTGTGAACCCACTGTGCCACTGTCTGACTATACTCTGGAGGGCCGTGTCTAAGCAACTACCTGCTTTTCACTAGAGCCTCAGATGGTGAGGATAGATTTGAGCCATTAGGTTAGTTGCCAGGGGCTACTCCAGAGCAATCCCCGAGTCAGTGGCAGTTGGTCCAGGTGGACCAGGAGCTACCTCAGTAGGTACTAAAGTACAAGCATAGTCAGGCGGGCAGAGACGTTACCAGGAGCAACGGTGCAGGACCGAAGGATAAGCAGAGACATGGTCAGACAGGCGATAGGACAGGGCAGGCGGCACAGGTACATGTCAGGCAATCTGGGTCGGCAACAGGAGAGACAAAGCAAGCAGACAGGGATCAGATGATAAGCAGAGTCCAGGAACGAAGTATAGATCAGGAGCACATGATAGTATCAGGAACCAGCAAACTCAAGGACCTTGACACTGAGGCATCTGGGAAGGGTGCTGAGCCACTTAAATACATGCAGGAGAGCCACAGTTGGTCAGCGAGGTCACCTGACCTAGCCCACACATCCCAGGGAGTGATGCGCTCCGCCCTTAGAGCAGTGTAACACGAAAGCAGCTGAACTCATGCTGTGTCCAGGGCTGAGTGGAAGCTGTGGAGCAGAATCCTCAAAAGCAATAACACCTACAGAAACAGAGCCCAGGGCCGCAGCGGTGAAATGGGAAGCACCGGCCACAGGTCACAGCTGAGAGCGCCGCCCGAGACTGCGGCGATATGCCGGGGAACAGCTGCGTAGAGCAGCTGCTATTACAGTACCCCCCTTACGCCCCCTTTTCTTGAGTCCACAACGGGACAAGAACCTTTTAATCAGGTCCGGAGCATGAATATTCTTCTCCGGCTTCCAAGATCTCTCTTCCGGAACGAAGCCCTTGCAATCCAATGGGTAGTAGGTTTTCTTATCACGTTTTCTGAAGTTAAAGATGTCCTTTACCACGAATATCTCTTCCGAGTCTTCAGACAACGGAGTTGCCGTAGACGGAGCTGTTGAGAAGTGGTTAAGGACTACTGGTTTGAGCAAGGTATACGTGGCAGGCATTGGGAACACGAAGAGAGGTAGCCATCACTTCATTGATCTTCTTCAAAACTACAAAGGTTCCCAGGAACCTAGGGGCAAACTTGAAACTAGGAACCCTTAAACAGATCTCCCGGCGAGAACTGAGGCAGTTTTCTTCTTTTATTGTCCGCATTCATCTTCATGCGGGTCACTGCTTTATCGATGCAAATCTTGGTATCCTGCCAGATCTTCAAAAACTCCCTAAAGGAGGAATCCGCCGCTGGTACCCCTGAAGACATAGGAACAGGGAGAGGAGTACGAGGATGCTGTCAAAAAACGACAAAGAAAGGAGATGACCCCGTAGACTCACTAGAATGGTTATTGTAGGAGAACTCTGCCCAAGATAACAATTGTACCCAGTTGTCGTGTTGAGCTGACACAAAATGCCGAAGGTAATTCTCCAATATCTGATTGACCCGCTCTACTTGCCCGTTGGTTTGGGGGTGATAACCAGAGGAGAAGTCCAGGTCAACTTCTAGCAGTCGGCAAAGGGCTCTCCAGAGCTTGGATGTAAACGACTCCCCGATCAGAAACAGTATGCCCAGGTAAACCATGCAGACGAAATATTTGTTTCACGAACAGTTTAGAAAGTTCCGCAGCCGAGGGCAATCCAGTCAAAGGAACGAAGTGCGCCACCTGGAGAAGCGGTCCACGACCACCCAAATCACGGTACATCCGGCCGAAGAGGGCTGATCTGTAATAAAGTCCATGGTAATGGGTTGCCATGGAGCATCAGGAACAGGCAACGGTAACAACAGACTAGTTTATTTTGAGCACAGATGGTGCAGGCAGAGACATAATCACGCACATCCTTGGACAATGTGGGCCACCAGTAGTGACGAGACACCAGTTCTGTGGTCTTGCGAATACCTGGGTGACTGGCCAGTTTAGAGTTGTGGCCCCAATTTAGGATACATTTTCTTTTTGCAGATGGCACGAATGTTCTCCCGGGAGGAATGTCTATTACCAGGACAGGAGCCACTGTGATTAAGCGAGCAGGATCTACAATGAATTGGGGCTCCTCCTGCTGGTCTGCAAAGTCAAATGACCTAGAAAGAGCATCCACCTTGATGTTTTTCTCAGCCGGGTGAAAGTGCAACTCGAAATTAAAATGAGAGAAGAAGAGAGCCCACCTGACTTGGCGAGGGTTCAGACGCTGGGCTTTCTGCAGATATGTGAGGTTCTTGTGATCAGTGAATATTATCACCGGATGCTGGGCCCCCTCCAACAGATAATGTCACTCCTCCAAGGCAAGTTTTATGGCTAGAAGTTCTCTGTCTCCAATAGAGTAATTCCTCTCAGCTGGTGAGAAGAGTTTGGAGGAAAACCCACAGGTAAACATCTTGCCCTTGGAACCTCTGTAGAAGAACATCACCGGCTCCTATGGAGGAGGCGTCCACTTCTAGAAAGAATTGGCAGGAGACATTGGGGTGACGCAGAACCAGTGTGGAAGCAAAAGACTTCTTTATTTGAAGGAAGGTGGTCTCTGCCTCTGGAGTCCAGTCCTTGGCATTTACCCCTTTCCTAGTGAGAGCGGAGATCGGAGACGTAAGGGATGAAAAATTTTAGATGAATTGCTGATAGAAATTAGCGAATCCCAGAAAGCGCTGTATAGCCCGAAGACCCTGTGGGTGGGGCCAGTCCATTACTGCCTTCAACTTTTCAGGATCCATCTGCAACTCGACATCCGAGATGACGTATCCGAGAAACGGTATAATAGATTTTTTCGAAAAGGCATTTCTCGAGTTTGGCGTAAATACGATTTTCTCTCAACTGCTGTAATACTAAATGTACATGCTTCCGGTAAGTGGTTAAATCCGGGGAATAGATCAGTATATTACGCAGACATAAAGTCGATACAGGGCCGCAAGGATCCATCTTTTTTTTGCACAAGGAAGAACCCGGCACCGGCTGGTGAAGTAGATTTCCCGATAAACTCCCTCTCGAGATTTTCCTTAATGTACTTGCTTGGGTCTGGGGAAGTGAGAGGGGGTAGATTCGACCACAAGCAGGAGTGGCACCTGGCAGAAGGTCAATCGGACAATCATACGGGCGATGAGGGGGCAGGGTCTCTGCATCTTTCTTGCTGAAAACATCTGCAAAACTGGCGTACTGCTGCGGGAGTCCAGGCAGGTCTACTGGTACAGTAGGCGAGGAAGCAGGTCAGACCTCTAAAAGATAGGAGGAATGACAGGATGATCCCCAACATAGAATCTAAACAGAGTTCCAGTCCAGAACTAGAGAGTGCTGACGCAGCCAGGGAAGACCAAGGATAATCGGATTCACGGACGCTAGCAGCAAATAGAAGGAAATCATAGAATGCATAACCCCAAATTGCAGCTTGAGGGGCATAGTCACGGAGATCACTGGTTCAGGGAGCGGCAGTCCATTAATGGAGGCCACTGACAGAGGCCTTTTGAGACAGATGGTAGGAAGCTGGAACTGATAGACCAGAGCTTGCTGAATGAAATTACCGGCCGACTCAGAGTCCAGGAATGCAGGCACAGACAGCGTGACTCCCTTGTGCGAGATAGTCACCGGAACAGAAAGTTTCGGAGAGGACTTCTCTTTGTCTAGGACCACCTCTCCAACAGATCCTAGACATTGGCGTTTCGCGTCTTCTGGGGACAATTATGCACAAATTGGGCCTTGCCACCACAATACAAGCACAGGTTTTCTTCTTTGCGGCATAAACTTTACTGGTCAGACAATCGAAGGTTCTGTATTTTCATGGAATCTTCAGGTGGGGTGGACACTAGAGGAAGGAGCGGCCTCTGGAAGGATGGAGCCAGATGAGGTGGCCTTCTGGTGTACGCAACCTCCTTAACACGTTCCTTGAAACGCATATCTATCCTTGTAGCCTAGGTGATCAGGTCATTCAGTGTAGAAGGACGATCGCGACCAGCTAGATCATCCTTAATCCAGCCAGAAAGGCCCTCCCAGAACACCGCCAGCTGAGCCTCATTGTTTCATGCCAGCTTGGCAGCCAGGGTACGAAACTGGATGGCGTACTGACCCACAGTCGAGGAACTCTGCTGTAGATGTAGCAGAGCTGAGGCAGCAGAGGACGTGCGGCTGAGCTCTTCAAAGACCCGCCGGAAGGTAGCCAGAAAACACTGAAGATTGGTAGTCTCAGGACCTCCATGCTCCCAAATAGGATTAGACCAAGCAAGGGCCTCATCAGAAAGCAGGGTCACGATGAAACTTCTGCCCATGCAACTCAAAGTGGATCAAACACTGGTTCAGGAATCCACAACAGGTTTTTTGGATCTCCACCATAGCATGAAGGCAAAGGGCATTGCATACAAGCGGTACACAAATCTGGACTTACCGGTGTGGGAACTGCAGTAGTAGCAGCGCCTGACGACCCTGCAGTAGCTGGAGACAAGATTGGCATCCAGAGAAGCAGCAACATTTTGCAAGAACTGCATCAAGACATCCTGACGTTCCCTCTGGAACTTTACTTCATACTTCATGGATGACAGGCTTGTGATGACCAGCGGTGTCCATGGCCTCAGTGTCACGGATCAGCGGGTGTGAACCCACTGTGCCACTACCGGGTTTTCACTAGAGTCTTAGATGGTGAGGATAGACTTGAGCCATTAGGGTAGTTGCCAGGGCCTGCTCCAGAGCAATCCCCGAGTCAGTGGCAGCTGGTCTAGGCTGACCAGTAGGTACCTGAGTAGTTACCAGAAGTACAAGCGTAGTCAGGCGGGCAGAGACGTTTCCAGGAGCAACGGTGCAGGACTGAAGCATAAGGCAGAGTCGTGGTCAGACAGGAAATAGGTCAGGGCAGGTGGAACAGGTTTAGGTCAGGCAATCCGGATCGGCAACAGGAGAGACAAAGCAAGCAGACAGGGTCAGACGATAAGCAGATTCCAGGAACGAAGTATAGATCAGGAGCACACAAGAGTATTGCAGTGTCCCACTCTGTGTGAAAAGGGGACACTTTAAACTTTTGCATATGTATGGAATGTATTTATAATTCTCTTTAACAGGCTGGCAGTGTCATTTCATTTATACGCCCCTAGGTGGTGCTAGCACCACTTATATGTATAGCCTGGGGTTTGCTAATAAAGTTGGTTGGTTGTTGTTGGTTGTTGAGAGGAGAACAGAGGAGAAGGTAGGAAGTTAATGGAGGAGCAGAACAGGCCTAGTCCACAATGTAGCTGCTATTTTAGCCCCTTGGCTCTGGCCAGGCTAAGGGTGTATAGAGAATAGTATTACAGTAGCGTAGCACAGACCAGTGAGTCTACATCTGGATATAGACAAAGTCTAGTGGAGGTTAGAGCTAAATTAGCCAATGGACTTCACAAGCACCAGTGACCAGGAGAAACCTAAAAGTACCTGGACACAGCCTTTACCACAGTACCTTACCACATGCCTCTATGGACATAGTGGACCGTAATTCTTCAGTGAGCATCCTTTCCAAAGAATGGAGCAGAAGACTGATGCCTGCTATTAGGGAGCCGCCCTGTGGATTGCTACTGACCAGTAAGAGTTATTATATTCAGTACCTGAGTGCTAAAGAATGAACTTCGCGCAGACTTATATAAGAAAGAGCCTTTTTTTGCCTGTTAAAGTAAATGCCTTAGGAAAACTCCTTAACTGACAACTGTCCAGCCTGTTACAAGGACTACAGCTATACCAATATCTGAGTCATATCTTTATGTCATATAAATAAACCGTGTTGGGCATGCATTTACTGTATTATGCAAAGTATTCAATAAAAAATTATTGAAGATTATAAATAAACTGTACTGACTACCTGGAAACAAGTGATTTAAGTAAAAGTTCAACTGTTTTACTATAACCAACTCCTCATCTTTTGCACCACCAGGCTTTGCACCTAACAGTGCTGGCGTCACGAACACCAGGGACTCTGCATGCCGGCCCATGGAGGCTCAGCTAACAGTGAGTAAACTACTACTACCCCCATCGGCCCACCGTAGCTCACGTGTGTCCCCTGCGGACCCAGTCGCTGCAGTATTAGGAACCAGAAAACTGAAAGACCTTGACACTGAGGCATCTGGGAAGGGTGCTGAGCCACTTAAATGCATGCAGGAGAGCCACAGTTGGTCAGCGAGGTCCCCTGACCTAACCCACACAGCCCAGGGAGTGATGCGCTCCGCCCTTAGAGCAGTGTAACACAAAACAAGACAAACTCATGCTGTGTTCAGGGCTGAGTGGAAGCTGTGGAGCGGAATCCTCAAAAGCAATAACACCTACAGAAACAGAGCCCAGGGCCGCAGCGGTGAAATGTGAAGCACCGGCACAGGTCCCCGCTGAGCGCGCCGCCTGGGACTGTGGTGATAAGCGGGGGAACATCGGCGTACAGCAGCAGCTGTTACAAGACTGGCTTGGTAAGGATTTTAGAGGGTAGGTTATTATAATAATATATTATTTTAAATGATTATAATATAAATATTTCTCTGGACCCCTGTAAATGGGATCCTCTAACATGTTTGATTCTATCACTGGAATATTGTATTTTCTGAAGATAACAACATGCGTATGTAGTCCTCATGGAAGAGTATATGTGTGTTTTTATGTGTTATGCTTATGTTATTTCAATTTAGAGGTACTTTTAATGGATTGGAGACCAATCGAATTGAACCTTGAGTAGGAGGAATGAAGTTCAGATCAAAGTTTGGTTTTGGGGCCCGAATTTGACCCGAACTTGACCCCGAACCGGAAAATAATATGTCGGAAAATAATAACATTCTTAAGACAGAATGTAAAAAAATATGGCCATTTAAGGATTAGAAAAAAAGAAACTCACCTCATCCACTTGATCACGCTGCAGCAGTCTCTTCTATCTTTATTCAGCAGGACCGGCCAAAGGACTTGCCATATGCGCGATGGTGGTGAGTGTGGTGACCGTGTGTATGGCAGTTGGGATATGAGGAGAAAGACCTGCAGGCTTCTATTGGCTAATGTAGGTCATGTGATGACGCCATACTATTTTTTTTTTTCTTGGGGGAAATATCTCAGGAATGGTACGTGCTAGAGGGCTGAAACCTGGTCTAAAACCTTCCCAAACATCTGATGTACCTGTGTGCCAAATTTCGTGATTATAAATGCAACGGTGCAGATTCGTTTTGCAGACATACATACATACACTCAGCTTTTATATTAAATATGAAAATGTGCAGCATATCTAAAGAGAGAAAAATGTCATCTTCACTAGTGTTGATTGAGCACCGTAGTGCTCGGGTGCTCGGGCCGAACACATTGGGATGTTCGGGTGCTTGACCAAGCACCCGAGTATAATGGAAGTCAATGGCAGAACCCGAGCATTAAACCAGGTATCCCCTGCTCTGAAGAGGGGAGGGTGCCTGGTTCATAGGAAAATGTCAGAAATTGATGGAAACCGCACCGGAATGGATCTGGAACAGCATGGGGAGGATGTCTGGATGCATCTTGTACTTGCAGGTCACTGCTGGGAACGATGTTGTCCGAATAGTATGCCACTTTTACAGACTGATAATAATACGCACAAACCCGAAGAAAAAAAAATCGATTTTAGAGGAAAAATTGATAGGAAATATTCTTTCCTGTATATTTACTTGTATATAAAGTGCAAGTGCTACCAAAAATTACAAGGAATAGGCAGTCCGATACAACCTGTATATCACATGAAGGAGGGCCTCATTCACATTGTGCTACAATTGTTCATGTAGTGGGACTCCTACAGCTGATGTCGCCGTGTGCTCCTTGTCTCGTTCTCACAACCGAAAACGACCGCCAGAAGTACAATCGGGAAATCCCTGGTGCAGTGTGCGTCGATGTGTGCGCAATTCCTCCAAAATAACATCACAGAGACGTTCTCAAGTAGGTTCCAATAATGTGCCTGCCTCCCAGCGGCTAGGCGTGGTTTATTTATACCAGAAGATGGGAGGTGATCTTACAATCATGACCAATGAGGAGACAGGTTATGGTATGAAGTGATTGGCTGGAAGGCGGTCTTACAATCATGACCAATGAGGAGACAGGTTATGGTATGAAGTGATTGGCTGGCAAAGATGTGAATGATCACACGAACTTATGTTCGCGTGTTCACACACATATTCGCGCCCTTTTCATTGCCGCGCTTATCCTCGTGGATGAAGAAACCCTCGCTTGATGGTCCCCATCCCTTCCCCCTCATCCGGCGCCATGACACTGGGGATCCTGCAGTAATACCAGGCCGGGCACAAATCAGCTAAAGGTCGGGACGACCAGACCATTGTGCGAAAGTCTCTGCGTAGATGCGAACGCGAATGCGAACGAATCTGCGCATCTCCATAGGATAGATGGCGATCATACGGTGAACAATAATTTTTCCACAACAAAGCCTATGCACTAAGTGAAAGGGCTGCCAAAAATTACAAAGAACCGACACTCCAATACACCAATTGTTACACATAAAGGATCATACACAGCCTTGAAAAATTATGATTGATGACCTGCTGGTGACCCTCAAAAACATTTTGAGCAAGGGCCTGCTGATCTGACCATATAAAACATTATGGGCGAGGGTCTGCTGTCGCTTTGGTGACTCTAGATAAACAGGGGACAATCGCAAGTCCTTGTGATGGCGACAATCCTTTCGGATGTCTGCCCTATCAACTTTCAATGTTATTTCCAGCCCAAACATTGTAGACCATGGGTAACGGGGGAATCATGGTTCGATTACGGAGAGGGAGCCTGAGAAACAGCTACAGCTACCACATCCAAGCAAGGCAGCATGTGCACAAATTACCTATTAGGTATAATTAGGTGAGGGCCTGCCGGTGAGCTGACCCTGTAAAACATTTTAGGTGTGGGCCTGCAGGTGAGCTGACCCTGTAAAAGATTTGAGGTGCGGGCCTGCTGGTGAGCTGACCTTGCAAAAGATTTTAGGTGCGGGTCTGCTGGTGAGCTGAGCCACTAAAACATTATATGCGAGGGCCTTCAGGTGAGCCGACCCTGTAAAACATTATATGCAAGGGCAGCAGGTGAGCTGACCCTCTAAAAAATGTAATGCGAGGGCCTTCAGGTGAGCTGACCCTGTAAAAGATTTGAGGTGCGGGCCTGCGGGTGAGCTGACCCTGTAAAAGAACTTATGTGCGGGCCTGCTGGTAAGCTGACCCAGTAAAAGATTGTAGGCGAGGGCCTGCTGGTGAGCTGACCCTCTAAAAAAGTATATACGAGGGCCTGCAGTTGAGCTGACTCTCTAAAAAATTATATGCAAGGGCCTGCAAGTGAGCTGACCCTGTAAAAGATTGTAGGTGAGGGCCGGCTGGCGAGCTGACCATCTAAAAAATTATATGCAAGGGCCTGCAGGTGAGCTGACCCTCTAAAAAATTATATGCAAGGGCCTACATGTGAGGTGACCCTGTAAAATATTATATGTGATGGGCATATATGCAAGAGCATTATATGTGACGAATAAGCATGTTGATAAGATGGAAGAGGAGGAGGAGGATGAGAAATGGAAATTTCAACCATATACCCTTGTTTGTGGTGGAAGGGGTGCATGGGAATACAGTGTATTTAGTACAATATAAACAACACATTTAAAGTGCCTTTATGTTCAGCCGCTTTCCTCTGGTGGAGTCGAGAAGTCATAGTCAACTCAGGCCTTGTTCATTTTTATAAGAGTCAACCTGTCAGCATTTTCAGTTGACCGGCAGATGCACTTGTAGCTGGTCAGCTAAGACCTGTCCTAGGTTGCTAATATATCTTATATGTTTATATAAAAGAAGAAAATCCAAGGCAGCACTAACTGTACTTAAAGTCTGGAGTGCCAGCAGTACAGACGCGACCAATCATCAAAATAAATAAAAAACTGCAGCACTTCCAATGTAGTGAAAAGAAAAATTAGGTCCTTTATTCACCCGTGCGACGTTTCAGTCCGCTTACTGGGACCGTTATGAAGCAATAGATACATGATCTCAATACATAATTTATAGGGTATCCATACATTTGCATAATTAATAATCACTTTATAAAATAACATAATATTCAGTAAAAAAAACAACAAAGTACATACATGATCTTATGATACACGAAAAAGTGCTCTGTGCCAAAGTGCTCAAATATTTCATCTACTCATTTCATATACAAATATTGACATTCATAATTGATGATTAGTGTAATTAATCTTCGGGTGTAAGGGGTGGTAACCTATAGAAGACGGGGACTGTTCACCTGTGGAATATTAAAAAACATCAGTCGATGTATTCGGTACGGCGTGTGTGCAGATCTGGTGCGCATGTCCGCGCATCCCTATTGCATATGCTCGTCATGTGATCAACAGGACTTGTATGGATTGACAGGGTTTCAATGCGTAGGTCTATGTTCTGTGATCACATGTCGAGCCACGTTACTGCATCATAACAGGTCACGTTACTGGATCGTAACACTGTGGGGATTTTCAAATTGTCGCGGTCCTAATGTAAATTAGTATTTATTAACATCCACAAGAGACTACAGCAGCCGAGACAGGAGATGCTGCGATTAAGCGCACCTAGCCTGACCCTATGTGAAATGACACAAGGGGGGGATAACTGTCAATTACCCACCGCCCAAAAAGGTGTCAATCAAGCCTAGCTGTCTACCTCATATAGTGGCATATCATAGTAGAAGTATATGTTCAGATCGCAGACATTTTTAGAACATAACTGAAAAGCATATCATGCAAGTAAACATACTGATTAATTACTAATGTGACAAAAATATCACGCTATTGGGATAACAGATCTCAGACATGCCGTCAATTAATAATATAGGACAAATGGATAAGAAAAAAACGATATCCAATATGGTCGACTGTATTTCGTATTGAGGCACAGCGGTCCCTTGTTCTCCATCTGGAACCATCGTAAAAATGTAAAAAAATGCTTTAATATAAAAACAACCACATATCTTAATATACAGAGGCGGTAGACAACAGAAATAGAGGACATGGTCAAGGACAAAGAATTCATACATATAACCAGGGTCTAAAATCAACATTTAGGCCATTTGGTTTAACCGTATTCAGTTTAAATATCCATTCCGCTTCACGTTTTTCAATAATTTAATACGGTTGCCACCTATTCTAGGGGGAGGGACTTGAACTACTATCATGAATTTAAGGTCACGTTCAGTATGTCCTTTTTTGGCAAAATGTTTAGACACCGGTAGGTCCATACGCCGCTTTCTTATTGAATAACGGTGCTGATTAAACCGTGTTTTAAAATCACAAGTGGTTTCACCTACATATAGTAGGTTGCAGGGACACCAAAGGACGTATACAATATAAGAAGAATCACATGTCAAATAGTGTCTTATGGTATATGTAATTTGTTTGATGGGATGTACAGTCAGGTCCATAAATATTGGGACATTGACACAATTCTAACATTTTTGGCTCTATACACCACCACAATGGATTTGAAATGAAACAAACTAGATGTGCTTTAACTGCAGACTGTCAGCTTTAATTTGAGGGTATTTACATCCAAATCAGGTGAACGGTGTAGGAATTACAACAGTTTGCATATGTACCTCCCACTTGTCAAGGGACCAGAAGTAATGGGACAGAATAATAATAATAAATCAAACTTTCACTTTTTAATACTTGTTTGCAAATCCTTTGCAGTCAATTACAGCCTGAAGTTTGGAACGCATAGACATCACCAGATGCTGGGTTTCATCCCTGGTGATACTCTGCCAGGCCTCTACTGCAACTGTCTTCAGTTCCTGCTTGTTCTTGGGGCATTTTCCCTTCAGTTTTGTCTTCAGCAAGTGAAATGCATGCTCAATCGGATTCAGCTCAGCTGATTGACTTGGCCATTGCATAACATTCCACTTCTTTCCCTTAAAAAACTCTTTGGTTGCTTTTGCAGTATGCTTTGGGTCATTGTCCATTCGCACTGTGAAGCGCCGTCCAATGAGTTCTGAAGCATTTGGCTGAATATGAGCAGATAATATTGCCCGAAACACTTCAGAATTCATCCTGCTGCTTTTGTCAGAAGTCACATCATTAATAAATACAAGAGAACCAGTTCCATTGGCAGCGATACATGCCCACGCCATGACACTACCACCACCATGCTTCACTGATGAGGTGGTATGCTTAGGATCATGAGCAGTTCCTTTCCTTCTCCATACTCTTCTCTTCCCATGACTCTGGTACAAGTTGATCTTGGTCTCATCTGTCCATAGGATGTTGTTCCAAAACTGTGAAGGCTTTTTTAAATGTCGTTTGGCAATTTCTAGTCCGGCCTTCCTGTTTTTGAGGCTCACCAATGGTTTACATCTTGTGGTGAACCCTCTGTATTCACTCTGGTGAAGTCTTCTCTTGATTGTTGACTTTGACACACATACACCTACCTCCTGGAGAGTGTTCTTGATCTGGCCAACTGTTGTGAAGGGTGTTTTCTTTACCAGGGAAAGAATTCTTCGGTCATCCACCACAGTTGTTTTCCGTGGTCTTCCGGGTCTTTAGGTGTTGCTGAGCTCACCGTTGCGTTCCTTCTTTTTAAGAATGTTCCAAACAGTTGTTTTGGCCACGCCTAAGGTTTTTACTATCTCTCTGATGGGTTTGTTTTGTTTTTTCAGCCTAATGATGGCTTGCTTCACTGATAGTGACAGCGCTTTGGATCTCATCTTGAGAGTTGACAGCAACAGATTCCAAATGTAAATAGCACACTTGAAATTAACTCTGGACCTTTTATCTGCTCATTGTAATTGGGATAATGAGGGAATAACACACACCTGGCCATGGAACAGCTGAGAATCCAATTGTCCCATTACTTTTGGTTCCTTAACAAGTGGGAGGCACATATGCAAACGGTTGTAATTCCTACACCGTTCACCTGATTTGGATGTAAATACCCTCAAATTAAAGCTGACAGTCTGCAGTTAAAGCACATCTTGTTTGTTTCATTTCATATCCATTGTGGTGGAGTATAGAGCCAAAAATGTTAGAATTGTGTCGATGTCCCAATATTTATGGACCTGACTGTATAAAATATCTACCCTTTACATTGCAATTTACGCAATGTAAACATGGATAACATCCCAATTTCTTGGAAGTCAAAAATGTTTGTTGCAGAGTCTTATTTGAGCCTATATCATTCTTCACTAACCTGTTCTTAAGATTTCTCGATCTTTTATAGGACATTAAGGGCTTTGATCTAAATTCTGTGATATCAGCATGTTCACTGGACAAAATAGGCTGTTGAATATCCTGCTGATACTTGCATTCATGTCATTGTAGGTAGATTCAAATACTATCCTCTCTAATAGTTTTCTGCAAAAGTTCTGATCTATCTTTTGATTAAAGGCGTTTACCTTGATCACTTAATATTTTTTGTGGATATCCCTAGTTTTAACCCCTTAAGGACCAGGCCATTTTTTGCAAATCTGACCAGTGTCACTTTATGTGGTGATAACTTTAAAACGCTTTGACTTATCCAGGCCATTCTGATATTGCTTTTTCATCACATATTGTACTTCATGACACTAGTAAAATGGAGTAAAAAAAAATCATTTTTATTTATAAAAAAATACCAAATTTGCCAAAAATTTGAAAAAATCTGCAAATTTCAAAGTTTAAATTTCTCTACTTCTATAATACATAGTAATACCTACAAAAATAGTTATTACTTTACATTACCCATATGTCTACTTCCTGTTTGGATCATTTTTGGGACTACATTTTATTTTTTGGGGATGTTACAATGCTTAGAAGTTTAGAAGCAAATCTTGAATTTTTTCTGAAATTTTCAAAAACCCACTTTTTAAGGACCAGTTCAGGTCTGAAGTCACTTTGTGAGGCTTACATAATAGAAACTACCCAAAAATGACCCCATTCTAGAAACTACACCCTCAAGGTATTAAAAACTGATTTTACAAACGTCGTTAACCCTTAAGGTGTTGCACAGGAGTTATTGGCAAATGGAGATGAAATTAGAGAATTTCAATTTTTTGACAAATTTTCTATTTTAATCCATTTTTACAGTAACAAAGCAAGGGTTAACAGCCAAACAAAACTCTATATTTATTGCCCTGATTCTGTTGTTTGCAGAAACACCCCAAATGTGGCCATAAACTACTGTATGTAGGGCGTAGAGGGAAAGGTGCGCCGTGTGGTTTTTGGAAGGCAGATTTTGCTGGACTGGTTTATTTACACCATGTCCCATTTGAAGCCCCCTGATGCACCCCTAGAGTAGAAACTCCATAAAAGTGACCCCATTTTGGAAAATACGGGATAAGGTGGCAGTTTTGTTGGGACTATTTTTACGGTACTTTTTTGGTTGCTCTATATTACATTTTTGTAAAGCAAGGTTACCAAAAATAGAAATTCTGAAATTTCATCTCCATTTGCCATAAACTGTTGAGGAACACCTAAAGGGTTAATAAAGTTTGTAAAATCAGTTTTGAATACCGTGAGAGGTGTATTTTCTTAGATGGTGTCACTTTTATGGAGTTTCTACTCTAGGGGTGCATCAGGGGGGCTTCAAATGGGACATGGTGCCAAAAAAAAGGCCATCAAAATCTGCCTTCCAGAAACCATACAGTGTTCCTTTCCTTCTGCGCCCTGCCGTTTGGTCATACAGCAGTTTACGACCACATATGGGGTGTTTCTGTAAACTGCAAAATCAGGGTAATAAATATTAAGTTCTGTTTGGCTGTTAACCCTTGCTTTGTTACTGGAAAAAAAAGATTAAAATTGAAAATTGCCCAGAAATTGCTGTTTTGGCACCGTTTTTATTTTTTTGACCGTGTTCATCTGAGGGGTTATGTAATGGGGTATTTTTATAGAGCAGATTCTTATGGATGCGGCGATACCTAATATGTCTACTTTTTAATTTTTTTATTTTTTACACTATATTATCTTTTTATAAACCAAATTTTTTTTTTAGTATCTCCATAGTCTAAGAGTCAGTCTTTTTTTAGTTTTTAGCCGATTATATTAGGTAGGGGCTCATGTTTTGTGGAATGAGAGGACGGTTTTATTGGAACTATTTTGCGGGGCATATGACTTTTTAATTGCTTGCTATTACAATTTTTGTGATGTAAGGTGACAAAAAATACATTTTTTTGCACCGTTTTTATTTTATTTTTTAGACCGTGTTCATCTGAGGGGTTAGGTCATGGAGTATTTCTATGGAGACGATTCTTACGGACGCGGCGATACCTAATATGTCTACTTTTTTTATTTATTTATTTTTTACACTATATTATCTTTTTATAAACAAAAAATAAACATTTTAGTATCTCCATAGTCTAAGAGTCAGTTTTTTTTAGTTTTTAGCTGATTATCTTAGGTAGGGGCTCATTTTTTTGTGTGATGAGAGGACAGTTTTATTGGCAATATTTTGGGGGGCATATGACTTTTTGATCGCTTGCTATTACAATTTTTGTGATGTAAGGTGACAAAAAAATAACTTTTATTGCACCGTTTTTATTTAATTTTTTTGACTGTGTTCATCTGAGGGGTTAGGTCATTGCCGTATTTTTATAGAGCAGATTCTTACGGATGTGGCGATACCTAATATGTCTGCTTTTTTTATTAATTTTAGTTTTACAAAATAATATTTTTTATTTTTTATTTTTTTTGTTTTAGTGTCTCAAGTCTGAGAACCATAGTTTTTTTCCGATTGTCAGTGGCTAAATGGAATTAAAATTGGGGAAGGGGATTATAAATTTAGTACTCCATGGAAGTGTGGTACTCCCTGAAGCAACTGTCAATGCAGAGGCCCGGATGACCGGGGCACGTGTCACACTGAGTGGTGGTGTCCTTCCGTATCCCCCTCCTGTGACACACTCTGCACTTTTTTTGGGTCCGTCCCTTCTTTCCAGTATGGGGGACCACACCTGGAAAGTGTTGGCCAGGGAGGATCCGGGCGCCTCCAGTTCCTGAGGTACTACTCTTTCCCGGTCAGAAAAGATCAGGGCCTTGAGGACTGCTTCATAAAACTGAAGGAATTTCCCTGTGTTGCCAGCGCTCTGGGACAGCACAAAATAGTTGTACAAGGCAACCTGTACCATGTAGACCGCAACTTTTTTGTACCATACCCGGGTTTTGCGCATGGCATTATATGGCTTGAGGACTTGATCAGAGAGATATACTCCTCCCATATACCGATTGTAGTCGACGATGCAATCGGGCTTGAGGACCGTTGCTGCGGTACCTCACACAGGGACAGGGGTGATGCCATTACCGTGAATTGTGGACAGTACAAGGACATCCCTCTTGTGCTTATATCTGATCAGCAACAGGTTTCTACTGGAGGGGGCACGGGTCGCACCCCTGTGGAAAGGTACCTGGAGGGGGTGGGGAGGGAAGCCGCATTTATTTTTCCGCACGGTCCCACAAGCAGACATGTATCTGGCGGCGAGGGACTGGAACAAGGGGATACTAGTATAAAAGTTATCCACGTACAGGTGGTAACCCTTATCTAGCAGTAGGTGCATAAGGTCCCACACAAGTTTCCCGCTAACACCCAGAGTGGGGGGACATTCTGGGGGTTGAATATGGGAATCTCGCCCGTCGTACACACAAAACTTGTAAGTGTACCCTGAGGTACTCTCATAAAGTTTGTACAGCTTCACGCCATACCTCGCCCGCTTAGAGGGAACATACTGGAGGAAAATGAGTCTCCCCTTGAAAGCAATGAGAGACTCATCAACCGCGACCTCCCTTCCAGGTACATAAGCCTCCAAAAATTTGGCCCCAAAGTGATCGATGACCGACCTGATTTTGTACAGGCGGTCATAGGCAGGATCACCTTGGGGGGAGACATGCTGCATTATCTGCATAATGCAGGCATTTCCGGATGGCCTCAAACCGGGGACGTGTCATTGCCATACTGTAAAGTGGGGTCTGGTAGAGGACGTCCCCACTCCAGTAATGCCTGACACTAGGTTTTTTGACTAGGCCCATGTGCAGCACGAGGCCCCAAAACGTCCTCATCTCGGCTGCACTGACCGGAGTCCAGCCACCGGCCCTAGCAAAAAAGGAGCCCAGGTGTTGAACTGTTGGGCGAACAGGTTTGTTTGCTCCACCATCAGGTTCACAAAGTGGTCACTGAAAAAAAGACTAAAATAGTCATATTCAGTGAAGCCCACTATGCGAATCTGGATTCCTGGTTGGCCAACAAAATCAGGAATCGCAGGCTCAAAATGCTTTGGGGTACACCATGTAAGTTCACCGGTAGGGGGCTCTGGTGGACTTAACTGGTGGGCCGGAACACTAGTACGAGCCTAGCGGGTTTCGGCCACCTTGGGGGTTCATCATCATAGATAATGAGGAGGACGCGGATGACAAAAGGAAAGTGGGGTCATCCTCGTCCTCACTAGGACTCTCGGAGTCGGAGGTAAGCTGGGCGTATGCCTCCTCGGCTGAGAACATCTGGTGGGCCATAGGGGAGTGTGTGTGCGTGTGTGTGTGCGTGTGTGTAAATCTTTATTTGGTGTGCGTGTGTGTGGGGGCACAGGTGTACTTACCCAAAACCTAACAGAAAAAAAAAAAACTAAATAAAAAAAGGGCAAAAAATGGTAAAAAAAATTAAAAAATATATTTAAACCGTCCGAAGCTGATCAGTGGTGGGGTGTGCGACGCGCTAACAGTGGCCGGAAGCTAAGAGTTCCGGCCACAGTCAGCGTACGCAAAAAAAAAATAATGCTTGCGCCCCAAAAAAAGTTGTGGGGGACGGGCAGGGCGCAAGCTGCAGCACCCCTGGGGGGTCTAGGGTCACACAGCTGTGCTGTGGACCCCAGCCACCCGATTTAGGGTGATGCAACCAAAACAATATATATTTTTTTAACTATACTTTCCCTGATTATCCCTGCCTATCCTGTCCCTAATCATCCCACCAGCATTCCACCGGGCGTTCTAAAGTAAGTGCTGATTTGTTGATTTGAAAGGATGCTTTACCCTGTATCATTTTAATATTGTGATTTGTTATGACATGTGTGGTAGCCCCTCCTACAAGGAGGGTATTTAAGCCTGGTAATGAGTCATTGTCAGTTGCTTGAAAAAGACCGCTCTGGTCGAAACGTCGCATGAATTTTATGGAATAAAGGATACAAAAGAGACAAGAGAGTGCTGCGGTTTCTTTGACCCCTAGATGCCTAACCTGTCCCTAACCTTTACCTAAATACCTTTTAGTACCCGATGGCATTGTGGAGGGTCAGAAGGGGGTGCTGGGCACAGATGGGGTGCTGGGGGTGCTGGCTCTGGAGATCCGATGCAGCGCTCCTCTCTTCTCGGCTCCCGGACACAGAAAGGAGGAGGAGAGGAGCGCTGCAATAATTTGAACTGCCCGCCCGCCCCTGCAGCCAATCAGAGCCGATCCTGAGAGGAGATGTCACCATCACCTCTCAGGATCGCAGGATGGTGATTGGTGGTGCATTATCACCATCCTGTTCCGGGTTATCGGGTCCCCAGAGACCCGAATAACCCGGAAACGCAGCAAACCGGCTGAAGTGGTGGGACACATAGATGTACTGTTCTTCCACATGGGCGACGACCATGTTGGTGTACGTAGGCGCCACATTCGTCCCCATGGCCGTCCCCCTAATTTGCATATAGAAATAATCTCCAAATAAAAAGTAATTATTATTCAGTACCAGGTGTAACAAGGTAAGAATAAAATCACGGCATTACAGTGAGAATTCAGAAGTATTAAAAGCCTCTTTTACTGCTGTCATACCTAGATAATGCTGGATAGACGTATATAGGCTAACAATATCAAAGGTAGCCAAAATGGCTCCCTCGGGTATGTCAGCCGTGGACAGTTTTGTTAAAAAATCTATGGTATCTTGTATAAACGATTTTGCTCCTTGTGCAAATTGGCGTAATATTTTATCTAAGAATACCGAGGCATTACTTAATAGGGACCCTCTGCTGTTAACAATGGGTCCACCTGATGGACATTCTACATTTTTATGAATCTTGGGCATCAGATAAAATAAATGTGTAACAGGATGTTCTAGTAGCAAAAATGCACTTAATTTATCATCAATCAAACCTGTTTGCCGTTTACATTCAATAAGGTCTCAAATTTTTCTTTGAATCTCAAATTTTGGATCGCCCTGTAATATCATATATACATTCTCATCTGTTAATTGCCTGTTAGCTATAGTCACATACATAGAAGTATCCATGACCACTACCCCACCACTCTTGTCTAATGGTGAGGGAGTGGTCACTGATTAATTGAGTTAAAGCTCTCATTTGATCTGTAGTCATATTTGGATGTATTAAGCTGCTTCTCACATCAGTTTCTCTCAATGAATGTATATCTTTTAAAACGGTGGCAGTAAATAAATCAAAACATGAGATGAAATATTTACCACAGTATGTGAAGTTAAGTCCTGTGATATTGGGGGGCGTGGCCTGACCGAGCTAGATGGCGGCTGCTTGTTAGCAGAGCTCTCGCCACCAGCACCCATCTAAACCTCATTATTAGCGCTATCCTGACCTCGGTATGAAGATCCAGTCGAAGGACTGCATGCAGACTGCACCGGGACGCAGAGAGGACCCGAACTCCAGCCTAGAGATGGATAGATTCCTGAGTAAATCGGCAGCACAGCCGCCGGCGCGGCCTTCCAAGATGGCGCTGAAACCTCCCGGCTCGGCTACAGGAGACCATGCTTCCACCCAGATTCCAGGAGATGACAGAACATCGCACAGTGGCGAAAGGTCAGGTCTCACTAGGGAGATTCTTGAGGAGGCTTTACAGCGAGCCCTGGCCCCTATAGCCTCGGATCTAGAGACGATCAAAGCGGACGTGCACCATATAGGTGACCGCGTTGAGACGCTTGTGCAGCGTACTCAAGTTGTGTATATTAGAGTTTCTGGGTGTAGTAGTGCAATGACACTAACCTGAGACGGCTGACTCTCTGCATAGGCAGGTGATGGTAGAAAATGTTTGTGACGCCAGTGCCAATTAAACGGTGGCACGCCGTTTGCTGATAGCAGGAATAAATGAGGACCACCGTGATGTTAAAACAGAACTTCAACTTTAGTAGGTTTCATAGAGACAATAACGGAATCGCAGTTCCTTGGCATACAGTTGATTTCTCAATACGGTCGATGCAGGCAATACAGATTGAGCAAGGTGATTTCAGAGTGTTAAACACACAGGACTTGCAGTACAGGAGCTTGCACTCTATCTCTGACTGATCCTGGAACATAGCAAATCTTCTCCAAGGCCCAAAACCTTAACTCTGGCGTATATCCTTGGTTTTAGCTTTATAAAGTACCTCCTCTGTTATCTTGAGTACCTCTTGCTTCTCTGGATTTTGCATCTGTCTCTCTCCTTCTTTCCTCAGACTCTAGAAGCTTCTGAATGGTGGTCTTCCTGCTTCTGCATAGATATATATTCAGGAGGGGAACCTTCTACTTGGATTCGGAACCCGGTTACAGGGACTGCAATACCGTCTCCTGGTCCGCAGGCTTCAGGCCTGGACTTGTCTCTGACATAGTCTAAGCTCCAGCTTCAGACTGCAGGCTGCAGCTTTAGACAGACACCTAGACTAGACTCCCTTAGACTGACTTTTGCTTCCCTGTCTGGGCCTTATATAAACTAGGGCTCTCTAGCTCCCTCTAGTGACTAGAAGCTGGAATGACACCCCTAGCAGGCCTGTACATGCAAGTGTCACAGTAACAGGGAAATACATAACATTACATTACATGACAATTTATAAAGATGACATATACCAACTTCCCCATAAATAAGGGGGGACGACAGCACACCAAGTGACACTTTTGTAGTGACGGGCATTACAGTCCCCGTACACTACATACCCCACTGCTTTAAGCTGAGTACGACCTCGTACTCCATCAGGGCTCGCCCAACTGGAATCTCTACCTGAAACAGAAAAAAGAGACATTCAGGCATACATACATGTAATTCATCTGCATTTACATTCATATCAGGTCCAATTGGCAAAGATGAAGGGTGGTGACAAGGGGCGTCGTTCTCTTCTCCTCAGGATAGTGAATGGAACTGGGGCGCTGACCTGGCACAGCGTAACATTATAACCAGGATAGTCCATGACAATGAATAAGTCCATAATAGAACAGCACAATAGATAAAACAGTATAAAAGTTCTTGGAGGCTCAAAGAACAAACATGAGTCCGTACCCAGGTTATTTTCCTAATAAATCACAGAGGCTCTCGTGCGGTGGAGTCCATCTCTGGGCACATTTCCTTTTAAAAGAGCAAAAATCTCAGAGGCTCAGGTTCTTTTGAGTCTGTCTCCGGGCACGGTTCCTTAGTATGAAGTTGCACAATAAAATTGTAGAATATAAAACAAGTGCTGTGATACCCCTGATCAACCTGAAAAGGGGGGTTAAGGGTAAAAGGTGCAACTCAGGAACAGGCACAACTTGGCGTGGGATAGCAAAAGCAGGCAGGAGATCCTGGAAACAAACGTGCTTTGTTGGCTTTATTACTTCAGTGGCCAACACCTACCACTGAGCCGTGGATGAACTGGCAGCCGCAACAAAGGACCAGGAAAACGTAGGACTCCTGTCCTGAAAGGGTTAACACCATACTTCTTCGGTGAAATAAATCAAAGGCCTAGCAGGCTGATTCACAGTGGCATATCATAACCACTTGGCTCTGCTGGCAAGTACGGCCTGTAGTAGTCCTCTACAGGAGGATGGGCCCACATAACTGTATTAGGGGGCAGCTGCAAGGTGAAGGGGCCCCTAATAGGTATTGGCCCCATGGGCCTAGGGGTAAACCCTTGGGTGGACCGTACCGGTCCCGGCATGATAATGGTGGGATGGATTGGAGCGGGGTTACCGCCGCCGCAAGCGTCCCCGGTGGGCTCTGTGCAGCAATTCACAGCAACAGGGGGTCTTCTTTGGGGCACTGGCGGAGCGGTGGCAGCAGAAGGGAGTCTAACGGGTGGGACAGGCACCCTTACCTCGTCCTTATCCGGCGGCGTCTGGATCCTGGCTGTCGCGATCTTGCGCAGCTCCCGCAACCTCTCCTCCAGCCGGACAATCTGCTCACCGATGCTCTCCGTGTCAGAGTCGCGGTCATCTGCTGGCGTCGCCGGCGCAGGTACAGGGAATGACGGCTCGGACTCGGCCTCTGCAGGTTCTGGTGGCGCATCGGGTCTCCGACCCTTCCGGATGTTCTCCAAGGTAGCATGAAGTCCTTGCAAGTTTTCCATATCTTGTATGGTCTTCTCCCGACGAGGCAGCTCGGGGGAAGGATAGGGGCTCACCCATTTCTCCAACACGGTTGGCTGCCAGAAGACGTTAGGCCCAATGAAGGAGCTCCGCTCCTGGAAGGCGTGATGGGCCGGCTCTGGAGAGCGTTCCGGTTCTCGCTCGCAGCCAGAGTAGTCTTCTTCTTCTGCCTCCCAGTCCTCAGGTGCTCGCTTGGGACGGGTCACGGCAGTGGCATAAGGGCCTCTCAGGCTCTCGGCAGGGGTAAACTCCACTTCCTCTCCCTCGCGGAGGCTGTGTTGATAGGGAGGGAGGTAGTCTCTCTTGACAGACCTTCTATTCACATATAGGTCTCTGCCAGTCAGATAGTCTTGGATGAACCCGTAGCCACGGGTTTTGTCAAAGGACACCACCACTCCCTTTCTCCTTTCCAGGCGGGGTTGGGTGTTGGTGTGTCTTTCATGGATAGTCTTAGTTAACTCTTCGTAATAGATTTTGGTCTTGGTATTCCGCGGCCTCCCGGATCTCCGCCATGAGTGAGGACCATTTAAAAGAGGGCTGAAAAAAGTCTCTCCACGAGCCATAGCAGGGCTCTGGTTCTTTCTCCCTTGGGCGGCAGGCGGGTTTCTCCGGTCCCGGAGAGTAGGCCGGTGGAGCCTCCTCTGGCTCTACACCAATCGCACTCATTTTTGAAATCTCAGGTGCGGACGTTGCAGCAACGCTCTGTTCACTTTCCAACATGCTCGATCCTTCTCTGGAGAGCGATAGGGTCGCGTCAATTAGATCAGCCAGCTCCTCCCATTGCACTGGGAGGCCGCCCCCCAGGTATTCCAGTATATGGAAGGCGGTGTCCATGCTGGCAGACATGCAAATGTCCAGATAAGCAGTGGCGCCTGACCTTGAACTCCTTCCCGCTATTTCCTCAGAAAGGCGCCAATTTTTCCCGCCTTTTCGGGATGAAGATGACGCAGCAGTTATTTCAGCAAGCTCAGCGGCCATCTTTAGCAAAACGCTGTCCATTCACTGACAGCAAGCAGGATTGTAAAAAGTCCACAAAACCACACTCCAATGTGGCGATTTTCTTCCTCTTGGTAGCGCAACACTGCACAGCGCTTTTTATAGGTTTTAGGCACACTTTGGGTATATTTTTCAGTCCACAAAGTCCACTTTAAATAAACAGGCAATTTGTCACTTTGGTCACAGGGCAACTGTATAAGGCACAAAGTTCACGCTTCTTGCACTGGAAAGCGTGCGTATCCTGTTCGTGACGCCAAAAGAGAGGTGCAGCGTACTCAAGTTGTGTATATTAGAGTTTCTGGGTGTAGTAGTGCAATGACACTAACCTGAGACGGCTGACTCTCTGCATAGGCAGGTGATGGTAGAAAATGTTCGTGACGCCAGTGCCAATTAAACGGTGGCACGCCGTTTGCTGATAGCAGGAATAAATGAGGACCACCGTGATGTTAAAACAGAACTTCAACTTTAGTAGGTTTCATAGAGACAATAACGGAATCGCAGTTCCTTGGCATACAGTTGATTTCTCAATACGGTCGATGCAGGCAATACAGATTGAGCAAGGTGATTACAGAGTGTTAAACACACAGGACTTGCAGTACAGGAGCTTGCACTCTATCTCTGACTGATCCTGGAACATAGCAAATCTTCTCCAAGGCCCAATACCTTAACTCTGGCGTATATCCTTGGTTTTAGCTTTATAAAGTACCTCCTCTGTTATCTTGAGTACCTCTTGCTTCTCTGGATTTTGCCTCTGTCTCTCTCCTTCTTTCCTCAGACTCTAGAAGCTTCTGAATGGTGGTCTTCCTGTTTCTGCATAGATATATATTCAGGAGGGGAACCTTCTACTTGGATTCGGAACCCGGTTACAGGGACTGCAATACCCTCTCCTGGTCCGCAGGCTTCAGGCCTGGACTTGTCTCTGACATAGTCTAAGCTCCAGCTTCAGACTGCAGGCTGCAGCTTTAGACAGACACCTAGACTAGACTCCCTTAGACTGACTTTTGCTTCCCTGTCTGGGCCTTATATAAACTAGGGCTCTCTAGCTCCCTCTAGTGACTAGAAGCTGGAATGACACCCCTAGCAGGCCTGTACATGCAAGTGTCACAGTAACAGGGAAATACATAACATTACATTACATGACAATTTATAAAGATGACATATACCAACTTCCCCATAAATAAGGGGGGGGCGACAGCACACCAAGTGACACTTTTGTAGTGACGGGCATTACAGTCCCCGTACACTACACTTGAGCAGTCGCAGGATGCCATACTCACCTTTAATGCGTCTGTAAAGGATTCCTTGCTCTCGCATGCCAGGGCGATGAATACACTCCTGCTTCAAATGGAAGACCAGGAGAACAGGAATAGAAGAAGGAACATCAGGCTCAGGGGGCTTCCAGAGGCGGAGGATAAAGAAGACCTTTTTCAGGTCATGGACTCCCTCTTTAGTATGCTTCTAGGCCCAGAGCAAGCATCACATATTACTGTGGAGAGAGTGCATAGAGCATTAAAACCAAAGCCAGCGTCACGAGACAATCCAAGAGATATAATTTGCGGTATTTTAAGCTTCAGAGATACCGAATTAATACTCCAGGCGGCAAGGAAACAAGGGGAAGTGAAGCTCCAAGGGGCCCAAGTTCAAGTCTACCAAGACCTAGCTGCATCCACACTGCAAAAACGACGCGTATTAAAGCCTCTCACTGATCTATTGCGGTCGTCCAAATTCCCATACAGATGCCTCTTCCCATTTGGGATCTCAATCACGATAGGGAATCGCCGGTACACCGTTCGAGGACTTACCACCTGTTTGGGAGGCACTCAAACAGCTTCCGATCGAGATTCCCTCCTGGTTACCCGTCCTACCCGCAGAGGATCTACCACAGCTCCCCCAGGCGTCTGGATGGATGAAGCCAAAACCCCAGAGATCCGGGAAGAATAAAAGAGCAAGGCCGCAAGGAGTCCCGGACTAAGGGTTCACTGTTAATGCATCTTTCTTTTTTCTCCCATAGCAGTATAGCATTGTTGGCATAGTGGCGCTGCGTCCCTGTTGGATGTTGGCTACCCTACTTAGGCGTACCTTGCCTATTAAAATGCCCATGGTAGTCAGTACCACTGACATTCTTTAGTATACTAGCATCTTGTCTGGATGGGGGCGCATGCCCAGCTGGGTGGCTAAGGGGCCTATTGCTATGCTCTGCCAGGCTGCTGTGTATTGTGCCTTCCTTATTCAACAAAATGTTGGTCAAGGATAGCTTTATTATAGCTTTATTATAGCTTTACTATAGCTTTATTATAGCTTTATCATAGCTTGGATATAGCTTTGTTATAGCTTTATTATAGCTGAACTATATACTAATGTGCACGAGGTTTAGAAATGGGGTTCTGGGCTGGTTGGGATACACATGGTTTTCACATGTGCGATTCCCCCCCCCCCCCCCCCCGGCCCAAAAGGCCGTACTTATTTGCTATTACCTTTAAGTTATTGTTATTGTTTGAATTGGTTCTTTAACCTGTTTGGTACATCCAAGTGGCCTAGTAAGACAAACGACCTAAATATACAAAATGTCACTTCTATGAGATGGCTCCATTAACCCTATGTCTTTCCACCTTCAACGTACATGGTTGTAATAGCCCTAAAAAACGTAGTAGAGTGTTTCAGGTTCTCAGGAGAATTGGTGCGGATATAATACTACTCCAAGAGACCCATTTTTCTCATTCGCATATTCCTAACTTAGAACATAGCCCTTTTAATGTGTGGTATCATGCTACCTCCAGTAGTTCTGCGGCCAGAGGAGTCAGTATAGGCTTTAGGCGGGGCACACCCTTTGCCTTCCAATCCGCAGTAAAGGATCCGGAAGGGAGATACCTATTATTGAAGGGAGAGATAGGACACTTAACTGTCACAATATGTAATCTCTATGCTCCAAACGTGAGGACGGTTGGCTGGATGACAGAAGTGCTGGACAAAATTGGTCCATTTGCTACGGGTCTATTGTTAGTCGGTGGTGATCTTAATCTAACCCTGAATCCTTTACATGACTCCTCTGCCCAGAAATCTGCCGTTTCTTTCCGAGCCCTAAAAACAGTCCAGTCACGTCTAAGATCTTTGCACCTTAGTGATGTTTGGAGGTCGGCGCATGGTGACAGGCGTGATTACACATTCTATTCTAATCCTCACAAATCATACCAGAGGTTGGACTACATGTTTGTGCAGGATAAATACCTGCCGGCTATTAAGTCCTCCACTCTCCACAACATCACGGTCTCTGACCATGCGCCGGTCTCCCTTGCCATAAATTTACCAGAACTATGTAGTAGGGAGTGGACATGGAGGCTAAATCACACCCTTTTGGATTCGCAGTCTAGGGTTGACTCCATATCACAGAAGTTGCGGTCTTACTTTTCTACCAACACAACGCCCGATATATCCCAGGTAATAATATGGGAGGCACATAAGGCGGTGATTAGGGGAGAATTTATTGCATTGGGGTCCCATATTAGCAAACTAAGAAAGCGTAAAATGTCAGACCTCTTATCTCATATTGCTAGCCTAGAATCATCCCACAAACGTTCGGGTGCACTTAGAGATCTAGAGGAGTTGAAGATAGTGAGACGTGAACTGCAAGAGCTGTTAAACATTAAGGCGTCTAAAGCCTATCTAAAAGTGAAACACAAGCATTACGTCCATGGAAACAGAGGCGGGAAAATAATGACTGCACTTATTAAAAAACGAGAAAACCAGGTTTTCATTAAACGTATGAAGTCACAAGCAGGATTGGTTAAGACTGATTCAAGAGATATATCAAAGATCTTTAGAGATTACTACCATAATCTATACAACCTTAGAGGGCAGGAACAGGAGGAGGTACGGATAGACCGCAAAAGGGAGATTGAGCAATTCCTGGAGACATTAAACCTCCCCACCCTGGATGACGCTTCCAAATTATCACTATTGGCCCCCATTTCATTAGCAGAAGTAAAAAAAAGTCCTGAACTCAATTCCATCAGGTAAGAGCCCAGGCCCTGATGGGTTCACAGTGGCCTATTATAAAAAGTTTTTCCCGGATTTAGGCCCACAACTAGTAAATTTTTTCAACGCCCTTTTAAGTGGTTCCCACATAGCCAATCAAGCACTAGAAGCACATATAATTGTATTGCCTAAACCAGGTAAAGATGTCGAGATCCCCTCTAGCTATAGGCCAATCTCTCTGCTAAATGCAGATGTCAAGCTATGGGCCAAGGTATTGGCCAATAGGCTATCACCCCTACTCCCAGGGATTGCATCCCCCGAACAATCAGGCTTTGTGGGGGGCAGGGAATGCAGGGACAGCACCTTTAGAGTGCTTCAAGCTCAACAATTCGCTTTAAAACAGGGGAAGAAGCTTGTGTTCCTCAGCACTGATGCCGAAAAGGCGTTTGATAGAGTGGCTTGGGATTATATGGAAGCCACTATGCATAAGTTTGGCCTCCCCCCCCAATTCGTGGGGGCGGTGCCGTCCCTGTATTCTAACCCCTCCGCAAAAGTACAGGTGAACGGCATCTTGTCACCACCATTAAAATCTTAAACGGGACACGCCAGGGATGCCCGCTTTCGCCCACCTTATTCATCCTGTGTTTAGAGACTTTTATACAATCTCTGAGGCAAGATCCTGAGATTCAGGGGCTCACAATAGGCAAGGACTTACATACTATCGCCGCGTTTGCAGACGATATGCTTATATTTCTGACCAACCCCGAAAAGGCATTCCCATCCCTCTTACGACAGTTAGAAGTATATGGAGAAGTATATGGAGCTCTTTCCAATTTCAAGATTAACCTTTCTATGTGTACGGCAATGGGTATTAACATTTCTCACTCATCTATCACGAAATTGGAGAGGGATTTCCCGTTTGAATGGGACAACTCCCATATAAAGTACCTGGGTATTAACATAACTAAAGACCCTAACTTATTATTCCACCAAAACTACACTTCATTATTTGATAGTATAAAACAACAACTAGTTGATATAAAAATTCCCTTCTTATCCTGGTTGGGGAGGAAAAATTTACTGAAGACCTATGTACTTCCTAGAATATTATACACACTCCAGACCTTGCCCATACCCCTTCCTCAGTATTTCCTAGCAAGAGTCTGGAGTCTTTTCTCTTCTTTTGTGTGGGGAGGTTGTAGGCCCAGGCTAGCATATAAGATTCTCACCAAACCCATATTTAAGGGAGGATTTGGTCATATTATAGAGCTGTACAACTTAGGCTGCATTCTGAAATTTGCAGTCCTATGAATACAAAGCTCGGATGCAGGATAGCTAGGAATATACTAGGCCCTAGAGGAATGGCAGCATTATGGGACCCGAAACTAGCAATGAACCGTACCATAGGTAAAGGGGGACTAGATCCTCTACAAGGGGTTATGGTCACTTGGTCAAAGATATCGCCACTCCTGCGTAGCCCCCCATGCATGTCTCCGTATACTCCCATTTGCTACGTCCCGTATTTGGTTACTCAAGGATTTCAGGATGATTTGGGTTTATGGAAAGCAATGGGTGGTGTAGCAATTGGGGATATCTTGAAAGAAAGGGAAATCCCCTCTGCTCAAAGTTTATCAAGGAGCTTTCCTCATATTCCTTGGTCGTCCACTCAATATTCCCAGTTCCAAAAGGTATGCACTCTATATTTGGCATGTACCCCTAGTAAACTAGACCCTACATGGTATGACACTTGTCTGCTTAGCCAGGGAAACAAGAAAGGAGCTATATCTAGAGTATATAATAAGTTATTGGAGGAGGAAGACCATGGAAAACCTTGGTTTATTTCCCATTGGGAAAAAGACCTTAATGCTACATTTGATGAGAGAACGGTAGATAGGATTCTGTGTCATTCACATGGATATTCTCGGTGCATCAGGATCCAAGAAAATGCATTCAAATTGGTAACCAGGTGGTACAACACGCCAGCAAAATTGCATGCCATGGACCCCTCGCATACGGAACAATGCTGGAGATGTAAAAGTTCTAGTGGCACATTATTGCACATCTGGTGGACCTGCCCCTCGATAAAACCATATTGGGAGATGATTTCAAGGAACATATTGGAAATCATCCGTTCCTCTTCCTCACTGACCCCTTTAGTGGTCCTGTTAAATCTCCCTAATGATAAACTCATTCTTACCAAACACTCTCTATTATCATCCCTAGTAGCTGCAGCAAAACTTCTGGTTCCAGTCCATTGGCTTACCAATAAAATTCCAACAAATATGGAATGGGTAAACAAAGTTCAGGAGATTCAATTACTAGAAGAGCTGTCCAGCTGGGAATCTCTATCACACGAAAAACACCTGAAAATATGGGCTCCATGGCTGCAATGGCAGGCTAAAAACCAAAATGCTTGGGCACTGGTAGTGGCATCTGATCCTAACAGTAGTGACTAGTGTTTATTACATTTTTTTTTTTGGGGTATTGTGCTTCCTACCATCAGAAGGATGGTAATCTGACTTATGGGTGGAGTGACGGAGGTGGAGTTCTTTGCCACTGACCTTCCATTCCTACAGACAACATGTGTACACCAAAATCATATGCTCATCAGTATTTCTCCCTATGCATTGTTCTGCTATTATGATTGTATGCATGCTATAATTTATATGTCATCTTATGCCTACCATACGAGTCGTATTGTCTTATACCTTTAAATATCTTACATGATATGCACTGACCAAGGATGTATTGTTCATGTTTATTAATATTTCTCAAATATGTAATGCACCTTTCTCTGCCTTGTAAATTGAAGAAAATCTTAAATAAAGATTTGTTAAAAAAAAAAAAAAAGTCCTGTGATTCCTCTGGCTCTTTTGGCTTCTGTTTTTTACAGAATCGTTTCCTATTGCGGCCCCCGCGTCTTGTGCCTTTTTTCTGTTGATATGTCCTGTTAGATCTAAAAAAGCAGATGAATTATAAATTTTTTGTTCCTTCTTTCTTTTTTGTTTTTCATTATTAAAACCGGAGCGTCCATTTTCAGTCCAAGTATATACAGTATATGCCCTGAAACATAGTCCGTTGCATCCCTTTGCCATTTACTCCTCTTCGTTTCCTGTGTTTCCTTTTTTAATGTGTCAAGATGTGGCTGAAGTTTATTCATATAGTCATCCAACTCTTGTGTAGATAGTACTGCTCGTAATAGTCCCTCGGACTGTGCATAAATATAAAATAGCATCAGGTCACGTGCAAATTTTTTCATATTTTGCACGGAAATCAGGGTCATGCGAGTACATAGATGGCTGTGGTTGCACCCGCATGCCCCTGGGGATCCGATTGCTTTTTACATATTCCACCAATGTAATGGAGTGTAGCTCAAGAGTGATACATCGAATAATAATAACTTTTTATTTGGAGATTATTTCTATATGCAAATTAGGAGGACGGCTATGGGGACAATTGTGACGCCTACGTACGCCAACATGGTCGTCGCCCATGTGGAAGAACAGTACATCTATGTGTCCCATCACTTCAGCCATGTGCTGAAGTGGTGGAGATACTTCGATGATATTTTTGTTATATGGACAGGTACCATTCTGGAATTGGAGTCATTCCACCACTTCCTCAATGGCCTGTTTCCTGATATACAGTACACTCTTGAGTATTCACAAGAAAAAATCAATTTCTTGGATGTGGACGTATGTCTTCAAGGTAATTCAATACATGCCAACCTATAAGTAAAATCGACTGATACAAATATGGCCCTAAGATACATGTACTGCGGTCACTAAAGATTTTGTAAAGCTCAGAATTTTTATCTGCAGCAAACTATGATGAAGGTAAAGCAGGAAAGATTATGAACAAGCTTTTTATCAGAGACTATGCTAGGTCCTTAGGGGGAACCACAATCTAAAGTGTGACTTACTTTGTTAGCAAAAGTGCCACCCACATATCAGAGTCCTCAAGTACATCAGCCGAAATAAATTAGCTGAACAACTTGCTGTCAAGAGAGCAAAAATTGAGATGGAAGCTGCCATCGAGGCACAGCACTATCAAATGGAAGCACAGCACCCTCAAATGGTAGCTGAAATGGAAGCACAGCACCAACAGATGAAAAGTCTGGAAAGGCAGAAAGTACACGAAGAGGATAAGAGGATATGAATCAGGGTAGTCATAGGTTCAAATCTGTACTAAGTGAAGAGGCAGACTCCTAATTTCCTACAGTACATACTCCCTGGAGAATGGAAGGAAATCTCCAGCACTTAGTGAAGAAATAAGTTATTATCCTTCCATCCCTGCTCAGAAAAACAAAGAGAGGCCTAGTCCAGTGTTAGGAAAAAGGTATGTGAATTTACCCTCTATCTCTACCAGAAAAGATAAAAAAAGGGACTCACCTAATTCAGAACTAAGTGAGAAAATAGAACCGGATGTTTCTATTCCTAGATGTCACGTCAATGCTCAGGAGAGTGTTACAACCATTGTCCCAGCAAGACAACAGAGAACAGTCCTAGCTAGACTTCCCGTTGGAATCCACTGTATTTTCAGGAGACGTACTGAAGTTCATAGAGTGGAAGGCAAGTTTTGAAATGATCATTGAGCATCATTGCTTCAGTACAGTCGACAAGTTATTCTACCTTCAGAGATATGTTGTTGGGGAAGCAAAGGAAGTTCTTGAAGGTAACTTCCATAGAAGAGACAAAGTAGCCTAAAAGCAAGCATGGAAAAAATAGAATGCAAGATATGGTCATCCTTTCTTAGTACAAAGAGACTTTAAAGAGAAACGGAATAACTGGCCTAAAATAGGTCCTAAAGAAGACTCCAAAATTATGGTGACTTCCTGCAAGCATGCCATCCCACATGTTCAAGGACTGGAAGAACTGAACGACTACCTAAAAAACCACAGGATGCTAACTAAGCTATCTGAAGAAGTGGCTTCTAGATAGAATATGACTAAACAGTTAGATCTAGGTAAGAACTTCCCAAGTTGTAAAGAGTTCTCTGAGTTCATCAATGAGGAAGCACGGATAGCATGTAATCCAGTAACATCATCTTACGTCTTAAAATCATATGTTCTGTGGAGAGAACCACTCCATACACAAATGACAACAATTAAAGGAGAAGTCCCCAGAAGAAAATAAAAAAATGGTACTGGATAACCAACTGTGTTTTGGATGTCTAAGAAAAGGCCATGTTATTAAGGAGTGTAAGAAAAAGGCCACATGCAGCGTTTGCAAAGGACGCCATCCTACACCACTACATGAAGAACGTCCAAAGAAAGATAAATCCTCAATACCTAAAGATACTGAGGAAAGAAGGAAAGAAAGTATCAGTATTCTCTTGCAGAGTGAGGGAAGGACAAAGCAACGGCACATCAATGGTTGTACCAGTGTGCATTTCAAATCCTAAAAGGAAGAACAAGAAGGTATATGCCTATGCACTACTGGATGCCCAGAGTGATGTCACCTTCATTGATCAAGAAATCTGCAAGAAATGACAAGTGGCTACAGAACCAGTGACGCTCAAACTCACCACAATGACGGGGAGAGACACATTAGTGAACAGTTAAAGGACTGAGAGTTAGAGGACTTCATTCAAACTTCACATTAGATCTATCTTCAGCTTATACAAAAGACGATATACCTCTAGATCGAGATCGCATACCTACCTGTGAAACAGCCAATAAGTGGGAGCACCTATCTGTCATATCTCACGAAACTCTGAAGGAGTTTAGTGTTGGACTGTTGATAGGCTACGATTGTCCCGAAGCCTTGGTACCACAAAAGGTAATCACAGGAGGAAAGGCTGAACCCTACGCTGTTCAAACTGATCTAGGATGGGGTGTTGGAGGAAAACAGCAGATCACAAACTCAAGACAGGTGACAGGACTGTGTCATCGAACATCTGTCCAAGAGTTACACACTCTAAGTCCAGCAAAAGTAATCAAGATCCTTGAATCCGACTTTGCAGACAAAAGTTCTAAAGAAAAGAGTGTATCCCGAGAAGACATAAAGTTTGTACACACTCTAGAAAAAAGTATTCAGCAGAATCAACAAGGTCATCTTGAAATGTCCTTACCTTTTAGAGAATGACCTCGTCTGCCAAATAACAGAAATGTTGCCCTAGCAAGATTGAAATGTTTGAAGAAAAGGATGGTAAAAGATCCCAAACTGAAGAATGATTATTTTAAATTCATGGAAGGCATCCTTGAAGAAGGACATGCAGAGAAAGTTAATAATCAGCCTAAAGAAGGAGAAGTGTGGTTCATCCCACATCAAGGGGTCTACCACTCAAAGAAACCAGATAAGAAAATTGCTCAGCAAAGTACGATGGTGTTGCACTGAACTATCATCTACTAAAAGGACCAGATCTTACAAACACTCTGCCTGGAGTACTCTGTAGATTCAGAAAGTATCCCATAGCAGTCAGTGTGACATTGAAAAGATGTTCCACCAGTTTCATGTGAAGAATGAAGATAGAGACTTCCTGAGGCTTCTATGGCGGGATGACAGAGATACAGATACAGAGACAGCAGAATATAGAATGAAAATACACTTGCTTGGAGTAGTATCGTCTCCAGGTTGAGGCAATTATGCTATGAAATACCTGGCCAATCAGAATAAAAAAGGATTGCCCATAAGCAGCAAATTTTCAGAAGAAAAACTTTTATGTAGATGATGGTCCCATAAGTCTAGAGTCCACAGAATCTGCAATCAAACTAGTGAAAGAAAGCCAAGAGTTATGCATAAGAGGAAACCTGCTCCTTCAAAAATTTCTCTCAAACAACAGAGAGGTACTGGAATCCATCAGTGACTCTGAACATGCAGCAATAATGAAGAATGTAGATCTCAATTAAGATCATCTTCCAGTTCAAAACGTACATATCTTTTGAATAGAAAGTTCCAACTAGACGTACCATTCATTCCGCAGTGGCTTCTATATATGATCCATTAGGATTCTTGGCCCCAGTGATCCTCAAAGCAAGAGAAATACTGCAAAAATTATGCAGACAGAAGTTAGGATGGGATTAACCCATACCTGACAATTTGAGGCCAAAGTCGTAGAGTTGGATAAGAGACTTGCAAAACTTGAGAGAAGTTCGGATACCCAGATGTTTTGTACCTCATGATTTCAGAAAGTACAAAAAAATAGAACTTCATCACTTTTCAGATGCCAGTAGTTATGGATATGGTCTGTGCTCCTACATCAGAGTGATAGGAGAAAAAAAGATACACTGTGCCCTGGTTATGGGGAAGGCCAGAGTTGCACCTACCAGTATTTAGACAATACCAAGACTTCAACTGACAGCACCTGTAGTTTCAGCATCAGAAAGCAAATTTCTGAGAGTATTGGAATTGAAAATAGATGAAGAATATTTTTTGGACAGACTCACAAGTTGTCCTAGGATACATAAACAACGAAGCTCGAAGATTCCATATCTTTGTCACCAACAGAGTTGAGAAAATTCGGGAAATAAATCCAGAACATTGGCATCACATTAACACAAAGCATAACCCAGCAGATCATGCTGCAAGAGGCCTGAATGTAACAGAATTTAAAAATTCTAACTGGTTCACAGGCCCAGAATTCCTTTGGGAAAAGGAAATCACACCCAGTAAAGGTTACACAGAATTGTCTATGGGGGATCCAGAAGAAACAGTTGTACAAACATTGAGCACTGCTGCCAAGTGTCAAGATCACATACTTGAAAGACTAGCCAGATGTTCAAAATGAAATACAGTCATAAAAGTAGTAGCTCAAATTCAACGTTTGGCAAAGGGAATCAGAAAGAAGCAATTGTTGAATGTAGAAGAAAGAATGAAAGCTGAAGAAACAGTCATAAGACTCATTTAACAGAGATTCTACGGTGAAGCTTAATCTTGTTCTGCAGGATGGTATACTGAAGGTGGGAGGGAGACTGGAAAATGCATCGTTACCTAGCACAGTGAAGCATCCAACAAAAACTCTACCTTCACAATATTGATTATTGATCAACGATCCAACAAAATTGGACCCTTTAACTCCCAACCATCTACTTCACTTAAGTCTGATTACATACAGCCACAACCTGGCAAGTTCACCAAAGAGGATTTATATGCTAAAAGGAGATGGCGAAGAGTTCAATTTCTATCAGAACAGTTTTGGAATGGATGGAGAAAAGAGTACTTAGCCAATCTGATGCTAAGAAGTAAATGGCAAACACCAAGAAGAAATGTCCAAGTTGGTGACATAGTGTTAGTGAAAGAAGAAGATTTACCTAGAAGTCAATGGAAATTGGCCAAAGTTCTAGAAGTTCAAAAGGATCGACAGTCTAGTAAGAAGAGTGTTGTTACAAGTAGGAGACTCAAAACTTGACAAAAAAGGAAAATGTCTCATTACTCTACTCAAGTTGGAATGTCCTATACAGAAGTTAGTTGTTCTACTTGAGAGTGACAAAAGACACTTGAGAGTTGAGAACATGATGGAAAATTCCTCAAATTCATGTTTAAGTCCTACCACTAAGAGCATAGAATTATAGGCAATTTTGGTGGGAGTGTAGCTGGCCAGCTAAGACCTGTCCTAGATTGCTAATATAGCTTATATGTTTATACATCTAGAACTGCCAATAACCTTAATACAGTTCCTATGTTTGTGTGTTAAAGACAAAAGCAGAGTTATTTACAGTGACTTCATGTTTGGATGTCATATAACTGTTATATATATTGTGTTCACAGAAGCAATAACGATAATATGCCTTTAAGATCCATTATATAATGTAAGGTAAGCTCAATGACACAGCAGAAACAACAGAAAGCATAGAGTTAAACTGTTGTGGCTGGGCAGGAGTCTCGACCAGTCACAGCCAGCCTCACACACAGCAAGAGTTTTGACCAATCACATAAACAATATAAAAACAATCTCCAATTTTGGTGTACTTATCGGCGCTGTAGATCCACCAAGCGACGTGAGTATAGGTCGCTTCACAGTTAAAATGTCCACAAATTTGTTGATCGCGCTGCCTTCTGAGTGCAAAGGTTCCAATCCCAGACCCTCTTTTTTTCTCCAATGCTCAGGTTGATTTCACTTTGTAGCCACACAAACAGTTACCAGAGGCTAGGTGCACTCACGTACACCTGCACCCTAGAGGGAAGTATTAGTACAAATAGTGAAGTTCCACCAGGTATTTATCGCAATCAGCAGGTTTTATTCTACTTACAAAAAGATCTAAAATCTCAGTCATAAAAACAAGTCTTTTCATCACAGATCCACCCGACCCGGGTTTCGCCAGTCCAGCTTCGTCAGGGGCGATGATGTCATGCCCCACAGGTGCAGTATTCATTGAGCCACAACCCCTTTTGAGGGCCGCCCACTAATATACATATTTCTATGTTATTTTCTCCTTTTAGATGTTCACATAGTATAATAACTGACAACAGGTTTCAAAGCCTTATCCGGCTTGAAACATACTGATATAGAATAGCAAAATAACATAAATAAATGGCGACTGCAGATGTCACCTCTCTGTATACGGTTATCCCGAAAGACCTGGGATTAGCGGCAATAAGGGTATATTTGGAGGAGGATGAGGGCATGTCACCGTTACAGGGGGAATTCATTTTGAATTGTCTTGATTTTTGTCTCAGCAAGAATTACTTTTGGTTTGATGGCACTTTTTATCTCCAGCGGACCGGAACAGCGATGGGGGCGAAATGCGCCCCAAGTTTCGCCAATTTATACATGGCTGCATGGGAAAAAATAGCAATAGACCCCATCCTAAAAACAACTCAGGAAGGTGGCACGTTGATATTGTGGAAACGCTTTATCGACGATTTCCTGATTATGTGGAAAGGGGAACGCTGTGGTTTGGAAAAATTTCTGAACAGCCTGAATCAAAATATACATAACCTTAGATTTACATGTGAAATCAGCCCCAGCAGTATCAACTTTCTAGATCTTACTATTTTTCTAGAAGAAGGTCGGCTGGAGACAAAGACTTACTTCAAACCAACATATGTGAACGGGTATATTGATATGCGGAGCTGCCACCATGCCCCCTGGAAAGATAACATCCCCAAGGGACAGTTAATACGTGTTCACCGCAACTGTACCAAAATTGAGGATTATAGGGAACAGAGTGGGATAATTCAGAAGAGGTTTGAGGAGAAGGGGTACGACCCCGAGGCTTTAAATAAGATCAGGAAAGAAGTGGAGGAATGGGATGGGGGGATTAAGAAGTGTAAAGAAAATAAGGATACAGAGAGAGAGAACAAAATGCTTGATTTCAAGTTTTCCTTCCTTACTCAATACAACACACAGATAGGATCACTGAGGAACTCCTTGCAGAAGAACTGGTTTATCCTAAAAAAATGACCCAGTGTTGGGGCAGATTATTCCTGTACGTACCAGGGTATTGTACAAAAGAGCACCAAACCTGCGAGATGCATTGGTTCATAGCTGCTTGGCGAAAAGTAAGAAACCTAGTAAGGACCAGTTCACTTGGTGCGGCTTCTGCAGTGTCTGCAAAAACTGCACCAAGGAGGACAAAAAGAAAATAAACCAGCAGGATATTCAGTCGAGAGGAGGGCAGACATATAAGAAGATTAGAGGAGAAATGTCATGTGAGACCATGGGGGTAGTCTACATGCTGGAGTGCCCTTGTGGGCTCCAGTATGTGGGCAGAACCTTCCGTAAAGACCCGACTGCAGGAGCACATAGGGAACATTAGGAAAGGTAAGGAGGACCACAGTGTTCCACTACACTTCAAGCTGGCGCATGGTAATAATCTGGCGGGCTTGAGGTTTAGTGGTCTGGAAAAAGTTGAGAGGAACTGGCGGGGAGGGGATCCTATCGCCAGTATAAATCGGAAGGAGGTCAGTTGGATATATAAATTGGGGACCTTAAAACCAACAGGGCTCAATGTAGAGTTTGATTTAAAACCGTGTCTAGTAGAGTAAAGAGGGAGCCATGGGAGGGTGCCGCTATCGTGGTGGATCCATGCAGGATAGTGGAATTCCTTCCTTGTAGTATTATGTTATCAGGTGGTGTGTTGCTGCTGTCCTTGGATGCTCGACTATGAATGAATCTATTGTGGTGGGCTGTTATTGGCTCAAGGGGAATAATGTGATTCGGGTGTTGACAATCCCGCATTTATGAATGAGAATGGAGGGAGGGAGTTGTTTTGTATTGTATGCTCTGTTCATTTATATTTATTTATTTATGTTATTTTGCTATTCTATATCAGTATGTTTCAAGCCGGATAAGGCTTTGAAACCTGTTGTCAGTTATTATACTATGTGAACATCTAAAAGGAGAAAATAAATATGTATATTAGTGGGCGGCCCTCAAAAGGGGTTGTGGCTCAATAAATACTGCACCTGTTGGGCATGACATCATCGCCCCTGACGAAGCTGGACTGGTGAAACCCGGGTTGGGTGGATCTGTGATGAATAGACTTGTTTTTATGACTGAGATTTTAGATCTTTTTGTAAGTAGAATAAAACCTGCTGATTGCGATAAATACCTGGTGGAACTTCACTATTTGTACTAATACTTCCCTCTAGGGTGCAGGTGTACATGAGTGCACCTAGCCTCTGGTAACCGTTTGTGTGGCTACAAAGTGAAATCAACCTGAGCATTGGAGAAAAAAGAGGGTCTGAGATTGGAACTTTTGCACTTGAAGGCAGCGATCAACAAATTTGTGGACATTTTGACCAATCACAGCCAGCCTCACACACAGCATGTGTAGAAAATTCCCCTAGCAGAAGTGCTAGAATCATTACACCAGAGGAGAGAAGCTGAACAGACATTCACTCCACTAAGAGCTGTGTTTTATGGAAGCAGAGAGGCTAAAAAAAGGTATTTAAAACAATTATATAATGTTCCTACTGGTAATATAGTGATTAGAACTGTATACTGAACTAGTTATATATGTGTTTACCTACAGTTCCACCAATTGCAACCATTCAACTTTCATATTAGAAACATAGTACATAGTACATAAGGCCGTAAAAAGACATTTGTCCACCGAGTTCGGCCTGTAATCCTGCAAGTTGATTCAGAGGAAGGCAAAAAAAAAAACTGTGATGTAGTAGCCAATTTTCCCCACTCGAGGGGAATAAAAAATCAGGCAATCAGAATAACTCCCTCTCTAGTAGCTATAGCCTGTAATATTATTACACTCCAGAAATACATCCAGGCCCCTCTTGAATTCCTTTATTGTACTCACCATCACCACCTCCTCTTGCAATCCAAATTGTTCACAACCATACCAGATCATACTCAACCAATCTGCAAATAGTTACTGCTAACTGCATACTGCAAATTGCGACCAAATTCAGCAAGTAGAACTATTAGTTAGACTTTAGATATAAAGTACCTCTCAGAGAGATCATAAATTGCTTAAATAACTGTCGTATATATTTTTTTGGAGTATTGGATTGTGGTGTTTAATATCACCTTGGTGGCCCTATTTCAACTTTTCACTGTGTATTCGATTACCCCTTAATTCCACATTTTTGTTCCCTGTACTGCCTACTTTTACCTGTGCTTAAAATAGGGTTGCTAGGCATGGTCCGTCTAAACAGATAGACGGAGCAGCAGCGTGCAAGGTCACATTACTGACAGCCAGGGACTGTAAGTAAAGGATTAAAGCCAGGTCCTCCCCAGCAGCTGATAACAGTGCCTGGGCTGTGTGCACTTCTCCCTGTCCCTGAGCTTTGGCAGACGCTCCCTCACTCAGCAGACTTGGAGAATGCAGAGTTGAAGCAGCGCACAACAGGGAAGGGAGATCTGCCGTCTGCTCAGTGTATAAATGAAAGCAACATGTGGTAAGAGGACCCCTTTGTGCTGCAGGAGATTAACTCTTTAGGGGGGGCTATTGTTACTGGCTAGTGAGGGCAGGTGGGATTAGCCTCAGGGTGAGGACAGTGGCGGCCATCTTAACTGAATAGTGAAATTGCAGTTTTATGCAGACTGGTTGCTAAGGGCTGAATCTTATTAAATTTGGGGTAAGTCAGTCTAATAGTAACTGATTCTGGAATATCATGTTATTAGTAACTGCATATATGAAAATTGAAATTAGTTATCCTTTAAAGTGAGAGTATAGATACTCAAGAGAGAATTATATCCACTATTTTATGTTAAATGACAAGATTCAACAGTTGAACCACCATCTTTTGCATACCGCCATTTTGTGATATCTTTTCAACACGTGTTAAGTACATGGACTATCTGCTGCGGAGGCGGCATTGTTATATATGAAGAAAAGTTGAAGTTAATAAAGAAGTTATTTCAACGGCGCTAGAGAAATTACAGAGTAATAGACAGTCTGGTTAGAAAGTCAGAGATATCAAAATTCTTCTAATGCCACAGCGCAAAATTTTGCGGAACGGGTGCAGACCCATTTATTTTTTATGGGGCCGGAATGTAATGTCCGCATCCGCATTTGCGGATCCGCACTTCTGCATCATGCTTCCATTTCCACAAAAAAATAGAACATGTCCTATTCTTGTCCGCAATTGCAGACAAGATTAGGCATTTTCTATTATAGTGCCGGCAATCTGCGGTCCGCAAATTGGGGAATGCACATTGCCGGTGTCCGTGTTTTGTGGATCTGAAAAACACGTACGGACATGTAAATGGACCCTCATAGTAACATTATTAAAGGTTACGTTTTATCTTTATGTATATTCTAATGGATTGCCTTCCTTGTACAATCTTATAATATACTTTATAGTGCATTTGGGTACTGTATAGTGCATTTGCGCATGCGCGTACGCGAAAATTATATTGCTGATATTTCGCATTGAAAAAAATAATGAATGGAGATCGCAAATTCGAATAATACATCTGGTATGTCACTGTCCATGTTGTGGGACTATTTGTGCACTTCTAGTAATTATTTCTTGGCTGCAAATATGAGCTGAAGGTTTTTCAGGTTCGCCTGCCATTAAAAGAATGGGACCCGCCGCGAACTTGAGGTTCGCGAAGATTTGATCGCGTTTGCGTGATTGCGTTCGCGAACCGACCTGGCAGATGTTCGTCCATCACTAGTGGTGAGGTTGCTAGTGTTCATGCCCCGGCTCATTTTCGTATGGCACAGGTTGCAAACTAATATTCCTTTGTCGTCTGCACTTTCCTCAAAAAAGCGCCATACATCAGAACATCTACCCCTTGGCAAGGGAGACTTCTACAAGGGGTTGCTCCATGGAACAGTTGCACGCCTGTGTGGTGTGGCCTGCTTTCTCCCTTTTGCCATCCCACTGCCTCTTCCAGCCTGTTGCTGTCCTCGCTCTGCTTTCCACCTTTCCAGGTTGGGTCAGTGTCCTCATCATCCACCACCTCCTCTTCTACTTCCTCACCCTGATCATCCTCCTGATTTGTTGACCTAACCACAATCTCAGTGATTGACAACTGTGTCTCATCCTCTTCATCCACCTCTTGAGACAGTATGTCACGGATGAAGTTGCAAATAGCTGGAACTTATAAATAAACGACCGACTGGCTTGATGCCAAACTAAGGAGAATATAGGTGAGCCCTTTAAAACCCTAAGAGCTCTCCCTGACTGCTATGCACATGCAAGGGTCTCAATGGTAGACAATTGCATGCCCACGTACCTAAGACTGTGTGACACCTGAAAACCCTATAATAGTGAGGGGACACGACCACCGGCTCCCTGCACTTAATACGGACGGAGTCAGGGTCACCTAGAATCAAGCCAGCAAGGAAACACAATAAAGGAAAAGACTTATCTGAGCAAACAGCAGCCTCCAGCAGTGAACACTTCATCCAGGAAGTAGTATAAACCGCAAAGTGAGGCAGTATGGGAGGGAATATAAAGGAAGACGATTAGTCTAAATAAGTGACACCTGGCAGAAGGAAAGGAGATGACAAAGTGAAACCAAAACAAAGAACGTCATACAAGAGGTAGAGAAGAACCTCTTCAAGACCTTCTCACAGAACTGGCGGTGACAGTACCCCTCCCTCAACGGGTGGACTCCGGACACTCAGAGCCCACCTTCTTAGGATGAGACCTATGGAAAGCCCTGATGAGACGAGTGGCCTTAATGTCCGCCACTGGGACCCACATCCTCTCCTCAGGACCATAACCCTCCCAATGAACGAGGTACTGAAGAGAACCGCGGATAATGCGAGAATCCACAATCCTAGAGACCTGAAATTCAAGATTACTATAAACAAAAATCGGAGGAGGAGGCAAAGAGGAGGGTACAGTGGGTTGGACATAAGGTTTTAATTGGGACCTGTGAAAAACATTATGGATCTTCCAAGTCTGAGGAAGATCAAGACGGAAGGCAACGGGATTGATGACGGACAAGATCTTGTAAGGCCCAATAAACTTAGGACCCAACTTCCAGGAGGGAACCTTCAGTTTGATATTCTTTGTAAACAACCACACCAGATCACCCACATTCAGATCCAGTCCAGGTACACGTCTCTTATCCGCCACACGCTTATATCTCTCACTCATCCTCTTCAGATTACCCTGAATCTTTTGCCACATAAATGACAAAGACGAGGAAAATCTCTCCTCATCAGGTAAACCAGAAGACCCCTCTCCAGAGAATGTCCCAAACTGCGGATAAAACCCATATGCACCAAAAAATTTTGACTTATCAGAGGACTCCTGGCGACGGTTATTTAAAGCAAATTCAGCAAGGGACAAAAATGAATACCAATCCTCCTGATTCTGCGCCACAAAACAGCGCAGATATGTCTCCAGATTCTGATTGACGCATTCGGTCTGACCATTCGACTGCGGGTGAAAAGCAGAATAGAACGACAACCGAACCCCCAAGCGAGAACAGAAGGCCTTCCAGAATCTGGAAACAAACTGCGTGCCCCTATCAGAAACGATGTCTGAAGGAATGCCATGCAATTTAACAATGTGATCAACAAACGCTTGCGCCAGCATCTTAGCATTTTTGACCCAGGAAAGGGAATGAAATGCGCCGTTTTGTTAAAACGGTCCACTACCACCAGAATCACAGTCTTCCCCGAGGAACGAGGCAGGTCCGTAATGAAGTCCATTGACAGATGCATCCAAGGATGGGAAGGAATGGGTAACGGGAGGAGAGAACCCAATGGCCGTGAATGAGGGACCTTGGCACGCGCACAGGTCTCGCAGACTGCCACAAAACCCTCAACCGTCTTTAGAAGAGCCGGCCACCAGAATCTCCGAGCAATAAATGAGATCCACTGTGGCTCTACTCCCCGGATGCCCAGCAAGGACAGTATCGTGGTGCTCCTTAAAAACCTTGTGTCGTAAAGCGAGAGGCACAAACAACCTCCCAGGAGGACAAAAATCAGGAGCCTCTGCCTGGGCTGCCTGAACCTCTGCCTCCAAATCAGGATAAAGAGCAGAGACGACCACCCCTTCAGCCAAAATGGGACCCGGGTCTTCAAAGTTCCCCCCTCCCGAAAAACAACGTGACAGGGCATCCGCCCTTTACATTTTTAACCCCCAGGGCGGAACGTAACAACAAAATTAAACCTAGAAAAGAACAAAGACCATTGGCCTGTCTCGGGTTCAGATGCATGGCGATTCCAAGTAGGCCAGTATCTTTATGGTCGGTAACACGGTAATCTAGGGTGTCTGGCTCCCTCTAACCAATGGCGCAATTTCTCAAAAGCTAATTTGATGGCCAACAACTCCTATCTGCCACATCGTAATTTCTCTCTGCAGAGGAGAGTTTCCTTGAGAAAAAGGCACACGGTCGACATTTGGCAGGGAGAGGGACCCTGAAATAAGACCGCACCCACACCCACCTCAGAAGCATCCACCTCAACAAAAAAAGGTAGAGAGACATCAGGTTGTACCAAAATGGGAGCGGAAGCAAAACTCTCTTCAATACTACAAAAGGCTTTAAGCGCATCTACGACCACGTGGAAAATCCACCCCCTTTTTAGTCATATCAGTGAGTGGCTTAACAACAGGGGAATATTCAAATGAAACTTTCTGTAATAATTGGCAAAAACCCAAAAACCGCATCAAGCGCCTTCTGATTCTCAGGAAGCTCCCAATCAAGCACAGCGCAGACCTTCTCAGGGTCCATCCGAAAACCAGAAGCGGAGAGAAGAAAACCAAGAAATTGAATCTCCGGAACCGCAAAACACATTTACCAGTTTAGCGTACAATTTATTCTCCCCACAGAATCAGCAAGATCTGACATAGGTGGTCCGATGAGTCTTGAAATCAGGAGAAAAAATCTAAATGTCATCTAGATACACCAGTACAAATTTCCCCATTAAATGATAAAAAATGCTGTTCACAAAATGTTGGAAGACGGCCGGAGCATTCATCAAACCAAAGGGCATAACCAAATTCTCGAAATGACCCTCAGGGGTATTGAAGGCCATCTTCCATTCATCCCCTTCCCTGACCCTGACTAGGTTGTATGCCCCTCTTAAATCCAACTTAGAAAAAACTTTAGCCCCAACAATCTGGTTAAACAGGTCCGGGATCAGAGGAAGCGGATATGGGTCACGAATCGTGATACGGTTCAGCTCCCTGAAATCCAGACAAGGTCTTAAAGAAGCATCTTTTTTCTTAACAAAAAACAAACCAGCGGCGACAGGTGACTTCGAGGGTCGGACGTGTCCCTTTCTCAGGCTCTCAGAGATATAAGTACGCATAGCGACTCTTTCAGGTTGGGAGAGATTGTATAATCGTGATTTTGGCAGCTTGGTGCCTGGGATGAGATTAATAGGGCAGTCGTACTCCCGGTGAGGGGGCAACTCCTGGACACCACTCTCGGAAAACACATCCAAAAATTCAGAGAGAAAAGATGGCACAGTCTTGGTAGAAACCTCTGAGAGAGACGCTCTCTGCAAAACTCACTCCAACCATTTATTTGCCTTGCTTGCCAATCAATGGTGGGGTTATGTTTAGTGAGCCAGGGTAGCCCCAACACTAGAGGAGTAGGTAATCCGCTTAAGACGAAACATGACATATCCTCAACATGAGTGTCACCCACAGTCAAACGGATATTGTGAACTATGCTCTTTAACGATCTTTGAGAAAGTGGAGCGGAATTGATAGCAAAAACAGGTATATCCTTTTCCAAAGTGCACATCTGGAAACCATGCGTTGTTGCAAATTGATTATCAATGAGATTGACAGCTGCTCCACTATCTACAAAAATCTCACAAACAATGTTCTCGCTGTCTAGCGCCACCCTGGCAGGTAGGAGAAAATGGGAACTACACGCAAACGGCAAACCTTCAATTTCCGCATCAACCTTGCCAATAGTAGCAAATGGAAAGTTTTTTGAGTTTTTTTTTTATTACTCTCAGAAAGCTCCATGAATCTCCTAGAGGGGCAAACATTAGCCAAATGATTTATACCCCCACAACAGAAACAAACCCTCCTCTGAGAGCTGAATCCTCTACTATCAGAGGCAAGCAAACCCAGCTGCATGGCCTCCTCCTCAGAGGAGATTAAGACAGACTGAGACCCCTGCGCACTGAATGAGACAGTCCCACTTGGGCTGAATATGACAGGAAAGAGTAGTCTCCTCTCTCTCTCTAAGTCGCCTGTCAATACGAACAGCTAGAGACATGGCAGACTCTAACGACGCTGGTCTCTCATGAAAAGCAAATGCATCTTTCAATCTTTCCGAAAGACCATGGCAAAATTGACTTCGGAGTGCAGCATCATTCCAACCAGTATCAGCTGCCCATTTCCGAAATTCAGAACAATATATCTCTGCGGACTGTTTACCCTGGCATAAAAGACGCAGTTTAGATTCAGCCAGATCAATACAATCCGGGTCATCATATATCTGCCCCAGGGCTACAAAAAATTCATCCACCGATCGGAGGGGCCGTGCCCCCACCGGCATCGAAAAGGCCCAAGACTGAGCGTTATCCCTGAGCAGCGAGATCATGATCCCCACCCTCTGCTCCCCATCACCAGAGGAATGGGGAAGTAGGCGAAAATGGAGTTTGCAAGCCTCTCTAAAGTGAACAAAATTCTCACTACCCCCGGAAAACGTATCCAGAAGCGAGATCTTAGGCTTGGAACAAACTCCATGAACGCCAGCAGAACCGGTCACCTGAAACTGAGACACAGTTTTACGGAGATCGGCTACCTCCAGCGAAAGACCTCCGGTCAATCAAGGCTGAAACCGGATCCATGCTTAAGACGGTTAAGGCGGTTTATAATGTCATGGATGAAGTTGCAGATAGCTGGAACTTTTAAATAAACAATTGACTGGCTTGATCCCAAACTAAGGAGCATATAGGTGAGCCCTTTAAAACCCTAAGAGCTCTCCCTGACTGCTATGCACACGCAAGGGTCTCAATAGTAGACGATTGCATGCCCACGTACCTAAGACTGTGTGACACCTGAAAACCCTATAATAGTGAGGAGACACGACCACCGGCTCCCTGCACTTAATACGGACGGAGTCAGGGTCACCTAGAATCAAGCCAGCAAGGAAACACAATAAAGGAAAAGACTTATCTGAGCAAACAGCAGCAGCAGCCTCCAGCAGTAAACACTTCATCCAGGAAGTAGTATAAACCGCAAAGTGAGGCAGTATGGGAGGAAATATAAAGGAAGACGATTAGTCTAAATAAGTGACACCTGGCAGAAGGAAAAGAGATGACAAAGTGAAACCAAAACAAAGAACGTCATACAAGAGGTAGAGAAGAACGTCTGCCAGACCTTCTCACAGAACTGGCGGTAACACAATAATTGCAGTTGACTCATTGGCAACTGTGTCTCATCATCATCCACCTCATTAAACACTAATTACCGTTCCCCACCGTCATGTTCTTGTGACTGTGGATGTTCAAGAGGTTGGGAATCAGGGCACAAGAACTCATGTCCCTCTTCAAGCGTGCTTGGCGAGAGGGCCAAATCAAGAAATGGCAATGAAAGAGGTCCTCGGAATATCCAAGTGTGGGATCACTTGTTTGGCCAGACTGTAAATGGTGGGAGGAAGGAGGATCAGGGTGATGATTGTGTTAACCAGACTCCTGGCTACTGAGACTGGACTTGGTGGAAGACAGGGTGGTGCTGAACCAACTGGAAGCATTATCTGCTGTAAGCCAACCGACCACCTGGTCGCACTGGTCTGACTTCAAGCGTGGTGTTTTGCGCTGCCCTGCAAATTGGGACATGAAGCTAGGTATTTTGGATGGTTGTTTTTCTTGTGCTCTGGCAGCAGGCACTGATTCTCCGTGCCCAGGGCCATCACCTCTGCGTGAGTCATCAGCATCACGGCCACTTCCCCATCCCTTACTGCTCGCCTTCTTCATTTTAAATGTGATATATGCTTGAAAGTATGTCACACGTACAGTAGCGTGGGATTTGGAAGTGTATGTGCAAAAAATTTTTTACAAAGGTATTTGTGATGAGGAAACGTTATACAGGTCAGGTACCACAGGTAATGTCACAGTTCGCAGTGTCTACGGAAAAAGTGTACTGGATGTCACTGATATTTTAGGGATGCGCACACTTTAAACAGGAGATGTGGCGCGAAAAATTTTACTGTCCGCAGGGGACACCATCTACGGAAAAAGTGTACTGGATGTCACTGATATTTTATGGATGCGCACACTTTAAACAGGAGATGCGGCGCGGATAATTTTACTGTCCGCAGGGGACACCATCTACGGAAAAAGTGTACTTTGTGTCACTGATATTTTAGGGATGCGCACAGTTTAAACAGGAGATGTGGCATGGATAATTTAAGTGTCCGCAGCGGACACCATCTACGGAAAAAGTGTACTGGATGTCACTGATATTTTAGGGATGCGCACACTTTAAACAGGAGATGTGGCACAGATAATTTAACTGTCTGCAGCGGACACCATTTACGGAAAAAGTACACTGGATGTCACTGATATTTTAGGGATGTGCACAATTTACACAGGAGATGTGGCGCGAATAATTTTACTGTCTGCAGCGTCCTATTACATTGTATTTTGTGCAGGATGGGCTAAAAATATATATTGCTGCTGTCTCACACAATAGTCCTTAAAAGGACTTTTGGGTCTCTGATAAGTTTTTTGCATAAAAATCTTCCTATTAAACGCCCTACTCTGTCTATCCCTTCCTATACACAGCTCTCCCTAACACTGAGCAATTTAGCGCAGGTTGTGCTACAAACATACTTTGTTTCTGTCACACACAATAGTCCTTACATGGACTTTTGGGTCTATGAAATGTTTTTGTAGAAAATTTTAATTCAATTACATTCCCTACACTCTCTGTCCCTTCCTATGCTTAGCTCTCCTTGACTTAGAATGAGCCGAACACGTTTCATCGGGTACTGCTATAGAGCACCCGTTGACGTGTTCCGGCCAGCCATTCACTGTTATGCCAGTAGCCAACATGGCTACTGGCATCAGGGCCGTTTCTTGGGGCGGGCAAGCCGGGCAGCCGCCCGGGGCGCTGTCGGAAGGGGTGCACCGGCAGGGCACAGCAGGAGATGAGCGATGCGCTTCCATTGTGGAAGCGCTCACTCATCTCTATAGTCATCCATCTGTATCGCCGTCCTCAGGACGGCGATACAATGGTCTGTAATGAGGCAGGGCAGGGAGAGGTGTGTCCCCTCCCTGTTCCTCTGATAGGCTGCCAGCACTAGGCCGGCAGCCTATCAGAGGCCGGTGCAGGCGGCGCGATGATGTCATCGCGCCGCCTGAGCCAATCGAGGGACACAGGCCGGAAGAGGCCTGCATCGCATCCTGGAGGAGGTAAGTATAAGTATATATGTATAAGTATCAGTGATACAGTCCTAACCTCAGTATCTGAGGAAAGGGATTTAGGGGTCATTATTTCAGAAGACTTAAAGGTAGGCAGACAATGTCATAGAGCAGCAGGAAATGCTAGCAGAATGCTTGGGTGTATAGGGAGAGGAATTACCAGTAGAAAGAGGGAGGTGTTCATGACGCTCTACAGAGCACTAGTGAGACCTCATTTGGAGTATTGTGCTCAGTACTGGAGACCATATCTCCAGAAGGATATTGATACTTTGAAGAGAGTTCAGAGAAGAGCTACTAAACTGGTACATGGATTGCAGGATAAAACTTACCAGGAAAGATTAAAGGACCTTAAAATGTATAGCTTGGAAGAAAGACGAGACAGAGGGGATATGATAGAAACTTTTAAATACATAAAGGGAATAGAGTTGAGCGAACACCTGGATGTTCGGGTTCGAGAAGTTCGGCCGAACTTCCCGGAAATGTTCGGGTTCGGGATCCGAACCCGACCCGAACTTCGTCCCGAACCCCATTGAAGTCAATGGGGACCCGAACTTTTGGGCACTAAAAAGGCTGTAAAACAGCCCAGGAAAGAGCTAGAGGGCTGCAAAAGGCAGCAACATGTAGGTAAATCCCCTGCAAACAAATGTGGATAGGGAAATGAATTAAAAAAAAAATAAAAAAAAAATTAACCAATATCAATTGGACAGAGGTCCCATAGCAGAGAATCTGGCTTCACGTCAGCAGAGAATCAGTCTCTTCATGCCATAGCAAAGAATCTGTCTTCATGTCAGCAGAGAATCAGTCTCTTCATGCCATAGCAGAGAATCTGGCTTCATGTCAGCACAGAATCAGTCTTCACGTCACCCACCACTGGAACAGGCCACTGTCACATATTTAGGCCCCGGCACCCAGACAGAGGAGAGAGGTCCCGTAACAGAGAATCTGGCCTTATGTCAGCGCAGAATCAGTCTTCATGTCATAGCAGAGAATCAGGCTTCACGTCACCCACCACTGGAACAGGCCACTGTCACACATTTAGGCCCCGGCACCCAGACAGAGGAGAGAGGTCCCGTAACAGAGAATCTGGCCTTATGTCAGCGCAGAATCAGTCTTCATGTCATAGCAGAGAATCAGGCTTCACGTCACCCACCACTGGAACAGGCCACTGTCACACATTTAGGCCCCGGCACCCAGACAGAGGTCCCGTAACAGAGAATCTGGCCTTATGTCAGCGCAGAATCAGTCTTCATGTCATAGCAGAGAATCAGGCTTCACGTCACCCACCACTGGAACAGGCCACTGTCACATATTTAGGCCCCGGCACCCAGGCAGAGGAGAGGTTCATTCAACTTTGGGTTGCCCCGCAATTTAATGGTAAAATGAAAATAAAAATAGGATTGAATGAGGAAGTGCCCTGGAGTAGAATAATATATTGTTAAGGGGAGGTAGTTAATATCTAATCTGCACAAGGGATGGACAGGTCCTGTGGGATCCATGCCTGGTTCATTTTTATGAACGTCAGCTTGTCCACATTGGCTGTAGACAGTCGGCTGCGTTTGTCTGTAATGACGCCCCCTGCCGTGCTGAATACACGTTCAGACAAAACGCTGGCCGCCGGGCAGGCCAGCACCTCCAAGGCATAAAAGGCTAGCTCTGGCCACGTGGACAATTTGGAGACCCAGAAGTTGAATGGGGCCGAACCATCAGTCAGTACGTGGAGGGGTGTGCACAGGTACTGTTCCACCATGTTAGTGAAATGTTGCCTCCTGCTAACACGTTCCGTATCAGGTGGTGGTGCAGTTAGCTGTGGCGTGGTGACAAAACTTTTCCACATCTCTGCCATGCTAACCCTGCCCTCAGAGGAGCTGGCCGTGACACAGCTGCGTTGGCGACCTCTTGCTCCTCCTCAGCCTTCGCCTTGGGCTTCCACTGGTTCCCCTGTGACATTTGGGAATGCTCTCAGTAGCGCGTCTACCAATGTGCGCTTGTACTCGCGCATCTTTCTATCACGCTCCAGTGTAGGAAGTAAGGTGGGCACATTGTCTTTGTACCGGGGATCCAGCAGGGTGGCAACCCAGTAGTCCGCACACGTTAAAATGTGGGCAACTCTGCTGTCGTTGCGCAGGCACTGCAGCATGTAGTCGCTCATGTGTGCCAGGCTGCCCAGAGGTAAGGACAAGCTGTCCTCTGTGGGAGGCGTATCGTCATCGTCCTGTGTTTCCCCCCAGCCACGCACCAGTGATGGGCCCGAGCTGCTTTGGGTGCCACCCCGCTGTGAGCATGCTTCATCCTCATCCTCCTCCACCTCCTCCTCATCTTCGTCCTCCTCGTCCTCCAGTAGTGGGCCCTGTCTGGCCACATTTGTACCTGGCCTCTGGTGTTGCAAAAAACCTCCCTCTGAGTCACTTCGAAGAGACTGGCCTGAAAGTGCTAAAAATGACCCCTCTTCCTCCTCTTCCTCCTGGGCCACCTCCTCTTCCATCATCGCCCTAAGTGTTTTCTCAAGGAGACATAGAAGTGGTATTGTAACGCTGATAACGGCGTCATCGCCACTGGCCATGTTGGTGGAGTACTCGAAACAGCGCAACAGGGCACACAGGTCTCGCATGGAGGCCCAGTCATTGGTGGTGAAGTGGTGCTGTTCCGCAGTGCGACAGACCCGTGCGTGCTGCAGCTGAAACTCCACTATGGCCTGCTGCTGCTCGCACAGTCTGTCCAGCATGTGCAAGGTGGAGTTCCACCTGGTGGGCACATCGCATATGAGGCGGTGAGCGGGAAGGCCGAAGTTACGCTGTAGCGCAGACAGGTGTGCAGCAGCAGGGTGTGAACGCCGGAAGCGCGAACAGACGGCCCGCACTTTATGCAGCAGCTCTGACATGTCGGGGTAGTTGCGAATGAACTTCTGCACCACCAAATTCAGCACATGCGCCAGGCAAGCGATGTGCGTCAAACCGGCTAGTCCCAGAGCTGCAACGAGATTTCTTCCATTATCGCACACCACCAGGCCGGGCTTGAGGCTCACCGGCAGCAACCACTCGTCGGTCTGTTGTTCTATACCCTGCCACAACTCCTGTGCGGTGTGGGGCCTGTCCCCCAAACATATGAGTTTCAGAACGGCCTGCTGACGTTTACCCCGGGCTGTGCTGAAGTTGGTGGTGAAGGTGTGTGGCTGACTGGATGAGCAGGTGGAAGAAGAGGAGGAGGAAGCTGAGTAGGAGGAGGAGGAGACAGGAGGCAAAGAATGTTGCCCTGCGATGCTTGGCGGCGGAAGGACGTGCGCCAAACAGCTCTCCGCCTGGGGCCCAGCCGCCACTACATTTACCCAGTGTGCAGTTAGGGAGATATAGCGTCCCTGGCCGTGCTTACTGGTCCACGTATCTGTGGTTAGGTGGACCTTGCCACAGATGGCGTTGCGCAGTGCACACTTGATTTTATCGGGCACTTGGTTGTGCAAGGAAGGCACGGCTCTCTTGGAGAAGTAGTGGCGGCTGGGAACAACATACTGTGGGACAGCAAGCGACATGAGCTGTTTGAAGCTGTCTGTGTCCACCAGCCTAAATGATAGCATTTCATAGGCCAGTAGTTTAGAAATGCTGGCATTCAGGGCCAGGGATCGAGGGTGGCTAGGTGGGAATTTACGCTTTCTCTCAAATGTTTGTGAGATGGAGAGCTGAACGCTGCCGTGTGACATGGTTGAGATGCTTGGTGACGCAGGTGGTGGTGTTGGTGGTACATCCCATGTTTGCTGGGCGGCAGGTGCCAACGTTCCTCCAGAGGCGGAGGAAGAGGCCGAGGCGGCGGCAGCAGCAGAAGAGGCCGAGGCGGCAGCAGCAGAAGAGGTAGCAGGGGGAGCCTGAGTGACTTCTTTGTTTTTAAGGTGTTTACTCCACTGCAGTTCATGCTTTGCATGCAGGTGCCTGGTCATGCAGGTTGTGCTAAGGTTCAAAACATTAATGCCTCGCTTCAGGCTCTGATGGCACAGCGTGCAAACCACTCGGGTCTTGTCGTCAGCACATTGTTTAAAGAAGTGCCATGCCAGGGAACTCCTTGAAGCTGCCTTTGGGGTGCTCGGTCCCAGATGGCGGCGGTCAGTAGCAGGCGGAGTCTCTTGGCGGCGGGTGTTCTGATTTTGCCCACTGCTCCCTCTTTTGCTACGCTGTTGGCTCGGTCTCACCACTGCCTCTTCCTCCGAACTGTGAAAGTCAGTGGCACGACCTTCATTCCATGTGGGGTCTAGGACCTCATCGTCCCCTGCATCGTCTTCCACCCAGTCTTGATCCTTGACCTCCTGTTCAGTCTGCACACTGCAGAAAGACGCAGCAGTTGGCACCTGTGTTTCGTCATCATCAGAGACGTGCTGAGGTGGTATTACCATGTCCTCATCATCAAGAAACATAAGTGGTTGTGCGTTAGTGCATTCTATCTCTTCCACCCCTGGGGAAGGGCTAGGTGGATGCCCTTGGGAAACCGTGGCAGCAGAGTCTTCAAACAGCATAAGAGACTGCTGGATAACTTGAGGCTCAGACAGTTTCCCTGATATGCATGGGGGTGATGTGACAGACTGATGGGCTTGGTTTTCATGCGCCATCTGTGCGCTTTCTGCAGAAGACTTGGTGGGAGATTATGTGAACGTGCTGGATGCACTGTCGGCCACCCAATTGACTAATGCCTGTACCTGCTCAGGCCTTACCATCCTTAGAACGGCTTTGGGCCCCACCAAATATCGCTGTAAATTCTGCTGGCTACTGGGACCTGAGGTAGTTGGTTTACTAGGACGTGTGGCTGTGGCAGAACGGCCACGTCCTCTCCCAGCACCAGAGGGTCCACTAACACCACCACGACCATGTCCACGTCCGCGTCCCTTATTAGATGTTTTCCTCATTGTTCCCGTTCACCACAATTTTGAAAATGGCAAATTTGGGAATAGTTTTTCAACCCAGAACAAAAAACTGTGCTTTTACGGTCACTACAAATAATTTGACCAGCTCAAACAGTACAGATTTGGTTGAATAGAAATGTGAGGCCTATTTTTTTTTGCGCTGTGTGACAGGTATACGTTTAATCACAGAATTAGACTTGTATCTGCACGGTAGCGTGTGTGTTAAGTTTTTCTGAATGACACTATCAGCACCTTGAATCTAAGATATCCTTTTTGGGATAGATTTCAAGTAGGCCTCATATAGCATAAACTACTTATTTTGAGAATGTCAAATTTGGGAATAGTTTTTCAACCCAGAACAAAAACTGTGCTTTTACGGTCACTACAAATAACTTGACCAGCTCAAACAGTACAGATTTGGTTGAATAGAAATATGAGGCCTATTTTTTTTTGCGCTGTGTGACAGGTATACGCTTAATCACAGAATTAGACTTGTATCTGCACAGTAGCGTGTGTGTTAAGTTTTTCTGAATGACACTATCAGCACCTTGAATCTAAGATATCCTTTTTGGGATATATTTCAAGTAGGCCTCATATAGCATAAACTACTTATTTTGAGAATGTCAAATTTGGGAATAGTTTTTCAACCCAGAACAAAAACTGTGCTTTTACGGTCACTACAAATAACTTAACCAGCTCAAACAGTACACATTTGGTTGAATAGAAATGTCAGGTCTATTTTTTAGGCGCTGGGTGACGGGCTCAACTTGCCCCTGATGTAGTATTTGGCCAAAAAATAACCACACTATTGATGGTTAAATGCACTTGGGTGACACAGGCTCAGCCTGCACCTGATGTAGTATATGGCCAAAAATTAACCACACTGTTGATGGTTAAATGCACTTGGGTGACACAGGCTCAGCCTGCACCTGATGTAGTATATGGCCAAAAATTAACCACACTGTTGATGGTTAAATGCACTTGGTTGACACAGGCTCAGCCTGCCCCTGATGTAGTATATGGCCAAAAAATAACCACACTGTTGATGGTTAAATGCACTTGGGTGACACAGGCTCAGCCTGCACCTGATGTAGTATATGGCCAAAAAATAACCAGACTGTTGATGGTTAAATGCACTTCGGTGACACAGGCTCAGCCTGCAGCTGATGTAGGATATAGCAAAAAATAACCACACTATTGATGGTTAAAAGCACTTGGTGGTAGCTTGTGCTGGCGCACCACAAGCCACAAAATGGCCGCCGATCACCCCAGAAAAAAGTGATCTAAAAACGCTCTGGGCAGCCTAAAAAAAGTGAGCAAGTCGATATTAGCACTTCAATGATCCACAGCTGGAGATCGATCACAGAATGAAGTCTTTTGGAGGAGTTAATCTGCCTAATCTCGCCCTAACGTCGCAGCAGCAACCTCTCCCTATGCTTGAATCAGCAGAGTGACGTGCAGCGCTACGTGACCCAAGCTTATATAGAGGCTGGGTCACATGCTGCACTGGCCAATCACAGCCATGCCAATAGTAGGCAAGGCTGTGATGGCCTCTTGGGGCAAGTAGTATGACGCTTGTTGATTGGCTGCTTTGCAGCCTTTCAAAAAGCGCCAAGAAAGCGCTGAACACCGAACCCGAACCCAGACTTTTACGAAAATGTTCGGGTTCGGGTCCGTGTCACGGACACCCCAAAATTCGGTACGAACCCGAACTATACAGTTCGGGTTCGCTCATCCCTAAAAGGGAATCAACAAGGTAAAAGAGGAGAGAATATTTAAAACTGCTACAAGAGGACATAGTTTTAAATTAGAGGGGCAAAGGTTTAAAAGTAATATCAGGAAGTATTACTTTACTGAGAGAGTAGTGGATGCATGGAATAGCTTCCTGCAGAAGTGGTAGCTGCAAATACAGTGAAGGAGTTTAAGCATGCATGGGATAGGCATAAGGCCATCCTTCATATAAGATAGGGCCAGGGGCTATCCATAGTACTCAGTATATTGGGCAGACTAGATGGGCCAAATGGTTCTTATCTGCCAACACATTCTATGTTTCTATGTTTCTATAAGTTTATTATTATTTTTTTATATGTAAAAATGACAATACTGGCTGCTGGGCTGGCACAGACATAAGGGCGGCTACTGGCACATAAGGGGGGCTGCTGGCACATAAGGGGGGCTACTGGCACATAAGGGGGGATGCTGGCACATAAGGGGGGCTACTGGCACATAAGGGGGGCTGCTGGCACATAAAGGGGGTTACTGGCTACTGGCACATAAGGGGGGCTGCTGGCACATAAGGGGGGCTACTGGCACATAAGGGGGGCTGCTGGCACATAAGGGGGCTACTGGCTACTGGCACATAAGGGGGGCTGCTGGCACATAAGGGGGGCTACTGGCACATAAGGAGGGCTGCTGGCACATAAGGGGGCTACTGGCTACTGGCACATAAGGGGGGCTGATGGCACATAAGGGGGGCTACTGGCTACTGGCACATAAGGGGGGCTGCTGGCACATAAGGGGGGCTACTGGCTACTGGCACATAAGGGGGGCTGCTGGCACATAAGGGGGGCTTCTGCCACAGACATAAGGGGGGCTGCTGGCACAGACATAAGGGTGGCTGCTGGCACATAAGGGGGGCTACTGGCACATAAGGGGGTTGCTGGCACAGACATAAGGGGGACTGCTGGCACATAAGGGGGGCTACTGGCACATAAGGGGGGCTGGTGGCACAGACATAAGGGGGGCTGCTGGCACATAAGGGGGGCTACTGGCACATGATAGGAGGCTACTGGCACATAAGGGGGGGTACTGGCACTTGATAGGAGGGCTACTGGCACTTGATAGGGGGGCTACTGGCACATGATAGGGAGGCTACTGGCACATGATAGGGAGTCACTCAGCCTAATGGCACATGATGGTGGGGGGCTTTTATTACTGGCACATGATTGGATGGCATCTATGGGGGCACATCTCACTGGCATATTATTGGGTGGCACTATAGGGACACTATCTACAGAGGCTAAAAAGAAGGGGTATTTTATATGGGGTCTCTGTATAGGGGCATTTTATACTGGGACACATTATGGTGGGTACTATGGGGAAGGGGGGAGAGGAGCACTATGGGGTCATCTACGGGGGCACTGAGAAGGGGTATTTTATATTGGCACATTATGGTAACATTAGCTCAACTGGGGGCATTACAAGGGGGTATGTTTTGCACATTATAAGGAGAATTATTACTACTGGGGGGGCATTATGGTGGGCTTTATTACTCCCCCATGGTATGACCCCCTAGTAGCAGCACCAGCCTCTCCCTGCTCTGCTATCCCTCTGCCCCTTAATCCTTATTATGAAATCTTTCTCATTAGGATAAAACACAACATCAGCTCCGCAGAGCCCCCAGCCAAAGTGTTGAAGTGGTGTCCGAGATCCCCAAGGGCCAAGCCAAGTAATTGTAAGTTTTCATGTGAAATATGTTTATGTTATACACACATAGCATACACTGTGCCACACAATATACAGTATACCTCTACACTGTGTAGGGGTTAGGCTCCATTCACACGTCCGCAAAATGGGTCCGCATCCGTTCCGCAATTTTGCGGAACGGGTGCGGACCCATTCATTCTCTATGGGGACGAAATGGATGCGGACAGCACACAGTGTGCTGTCTGCATCCGCAATTGCGGAGCGTGGCCCCGAGAGAAATTTTACCTAGAAACTGCACTGACTGGCATTACAGTGAGGGCAGTACTTACCTGCATGTTTATTGGCTGCTTAGCAGCCTCGAAACGTGCGGGGAGGAGACTCGATATTCGAGTACCACCATGTGCCCAGCATAGTGATGCTCGAGCCGAACTGGGGTATTCGGACGAGCATGCTCGCTCAACACTAATCTTCACATTCGCGCAGCCTGTTTCCTTTTCCATGCCACCTATCCTGAAGATAGGCTATCAATATAGCCAGACCCAGATAGCCCCTTTATTTGCAGATGCAATATATTAAAACAATAAGTTGGTGAGGATGAGAATACTTCAAATGACAGACTTCCTATAAGAATCTATTGACGACCTCTCAAAAATGTATGAGACTACTGTAATGTCCTGATCCATTGGTTTTACATTAGGCTAAAAAAAGGCACAAAAAAGAAAAAAACACCAAGTGTAGATTTTACTTTTGTTGTCATAAAGGAACATGTTGGCCTTGGTGAAGAAGATCTGGAGAGAATGGACTCTGGTACTGACTACCAGCTCAAAAGTGTAAGACCACTGAAACAATTGAAGGCAGCATAGTGCAGTTGACAGGTTTGCTTTAAAAGGGTTGTCCGGGTTCAGAGCTGAACCCGGACATACCCTTATTTTCACCCAGGAAGCCCCCCTGAGGCTAGTATCGGGGCATCTCATGCTCCGATGCACTCCCTTGCCCTGCTTCCGCCCGGCAGTGGGTTCAGTGATATCACCGGCTCTGATGGGCAGGCTTTAGCGCTGCCCTAGCTGTTTTACTGGCTAGGACAGCACTAAATCCCGCCCATCAGTGAAGTCACCGGGCTTCCTGGCAGCCCCATGGAGAGCCCCGGTACGTCACTGGATATCCAAAAAATGCCTTTGCCCTGCACGATTTAGCACAGGTCAAAGTAGAGCATCGGAGCATGAACTGCTCCGATGCTCAAGTCAGGGGGGCTGCTGGGGTGAAAATGGAGGTATGTCCGGGTTCAGCTCTGAACCCGAACAACCTCTTTATGGGTCCAACACACATGAATACGTTTTTTGCCTTTTTCGTGTCAGTTTTTCGGGCATTTTCTACAAACAGCAGGTTTGCCCACTAGCATGTTTTCCACTATAGAGAAGGAGATGTCAAAACACCTGAAACCAATGCCAGAGGCTCCAGCATACTGTGTTTTTGAAAAGAAGCAAGAAAGACAAATACATCACCTACTGAACATCAGTACCAAATAATTCAAACAAAAAAAAGATAACTTTTCTTGTTTTCCAGAAACCTTCAGCTAAATTCCTGGAGCTGACATGTTTACTGCAAAAAGGCAGGTGGAAAAAAACACCACCAAAATACCTAAAAGTGTATAAAAGAACAGCAAAACACCTCTGTGTAAAAGCACTCTTATAGTGGCTCTTTTTACAGTAGACTTGGTCACCCATGTCTAAGTGCAGAGGACGTGGCAGTTAGAAAGAGAGCTGAGTCTTTAGGTGTAACAGCAACGGCCCCATTTCTCTTAAAGGCTCATTTGCATATATTAAAACATAATTTTTCCCAGCAATGTGGGCACATGGGAACATGGCCTTCAGCTGCCAGTGTACATGCAGCAGGTCAGTCAGTTCCATAGGTACAAGTATGCTGACAGATCATTTGTGAGCTAATTCATATAAAATAGACCAAAGTAGCAAGTAATTGACTCCAATGTCAGCTCCAAATGGGGTTGTCTTTTGCCTGGCCTTTGGGACCTGTTGTATTAGGGCTGCCATGGTTAGGAACTGTGACTTTAGAGTATTGTATCTCTTGATGTTTTGGTGAGCCAGTCCCAACCCTGATAAGATATAAAGAAGTTGAAAAACTCATTAAAAAAATCTGGTATGGGTCAGGTATTGTCTTCACAAAGAGGTGGTCTTTTGGAGAAGTTGCGCCGTACTAAATGTCCATTCCTCCGTACCTTCTCCAAATTATGCTTTTTTCAGAGGTTGTAAAGTGTTATATTTTATTTAAGATCTATTTTTTTAATGATCATTTCCTTTCATCTCCTTTTGGTTTAATTATCATTTTCTCTTAAAAACATTTTAGAAAAATATTACAGAAAACAGGATGTCCAGTCTATTGCGGAATAGCGTGATGCAAGGCTTTAACTCAAAACCCCAAACTCATGAATTCTAAGGTCAATTAAAAAGTGAAAGCAAAAGTAAAGGCATTTGGTAGGTACATTAGCAGCACTATATAAAATGTTTTATATACATAATATATCCAGTAAAGTGGGTTTCTTCCATTACCAGTGTAAAATCAGGAGCATCTAATGGAAGGCGAAGCGAGCGTTGATGCTGCTTTTATGTTCATTTGAGAACGTTTTCATGTGTTTTCATTTATTGCAGTTTTATTATGCATGGCCCCTGCTTGTACCCAATGTCTCTCAACTCAATCGACACAAAGATAGCAAAAAGCTTTGTTCTACACAATTAGTACCAACATTTTCTCATCTGCTTCAGAGATTGCTAAACTACCTAAGTAAATACCAAAGCATACAAAATTCTAATTCATTTTTGGATGCTACAATGTAAACGGTGTACAGAAATGCTTAGGAGATGGGATGCTGCATTATTGGGACATATTATTTCTATGATTTAGGCTTCATGCATATGACCATATCTTTTTTGCAATCCACAAACCATGGATTCACTAAAAATGGAATCCGGCCATGTGTGCCCCACACTTTCCCGTTCTGCAGGTCCTGCACTATTGTAAAAATGCCTATTCTTGTCCGCAATATAAATTAGGGCTCATACAGATAGCCATGTTTTTTGCTGTCCGCAAAAATGCGGATCCGTTATTTTTGAGGACAGTTCAGCATGTCTGCAAAAAAGCGTATTGCATTCCGCAATTTTGCGGACCCGTGGACTTTAATTGAGCCACGTTCTGATTTTTACTGACAAGTTATAGGACATGTTTTATGCGTTTTGTGAGGCCATGGAACGGAAGAAAGTATGCGGACAGAACACTTTTGGGGTCCCATAGAAGTAAATGGGTCGGCATCTAATACCCAAAATTGCGGATCAAATGTGGAAAGCATTACAGGAAATTAGTGAATGGGTCCGCATGCAATCCGCAAAAAATGCAGACAAGAAATACGGTTGTCTGCATGAGACCTAATAGATCAAAGAAATTAAAATATTTTTATGCCACTATTTTAAAGGAGTACTTCCATTTCAAAAATGTATGGCAGAACCAAATAAGAAAAGCTGATGATCACCTCTGGTAACCACATGCAAGGGTTGGTGGAGGACATTCTGAGATGGGAATACCTCCTGAATCAATTCTCTATACATTGTGGTTGTTGGCTGGTAACTACAAGCCACTATGTAAATATGGTGGCTCCTTCACCTAATGACTACCCAATGGTGCTGAAAATCCCTTTGACCGTGCAGTAAGTAGCCAGCAATAGTCACAGTCAAGACTTCAGACCAGTACTGAAGCACTAACAAGTCATTGAAGGGGTTGCCCCATAATGTATATAATGAAAAAACAAAGTCAGACCAGCAGCCCCAAACAATCTGAAATAAAGTACAGGTGTGCACTACCATTGTTGACATGCAAAAGCAAATGCTGCAGCACAATGCTCCATGCACTAAGATACATGCAAACACTGGAAATGTGGGTTGATCTGAATTACATTACTGCTATACTTACTATACATTTTTAATAAAAATTGTGTTGGGCCCATCTACCAACGGCTAGGTGGCTTCTGCAGATGGGACCACACTTACAGACCTGCCTCTACATGATTTATTTAAAAAATGAAAATCAGACATCATATATTACATGACAATATCTTTCTCACAAAGCTAGAACCAGTCCTGTACCTCACATGGATCCAGAGATCTCCACATTAATTGCTCAAATTGCTCTGTTAGATTATTTCACTCTGTCCGCTCCAGGGATGTATCCTTTCTGCTTCAGCTCACGGGCATATTCTTTCTGCTCCATCTCTCTCTTCCTATAACAGCTCCTCAAGGGGTGTGTTCTTTCTCAAGAGACTTGTCCTTTCTCCTGCAGTTCTCTCCTTGTAACTGTCACAGTTTCTAACAATAGATCTGGTTGGTGGCAGTTGAAGGATGGAACTGAACATGTGCATCCACCTCAGCAATGTTACTGAGGTGGACAGAGAAATAGGTGAAATAACAAACAGCAGGTGGCGCTGTACAGATAAACGTTTTTGAATAACACAGTGGCTATATTAAACTTTAAATTATATTTAATTACAAAGTTATTTAGATTCAGGTGTGGTTTGAAAAATGTAGAATGATTTTCATGGGACAGCTGCAGTGAGCCCAGGAGAGGAGAGGATAGGAGTGATAGTAGCAAAAGTTTCTTCATACAGATGGCCATTCTGTCTCTGATGTATGTCCAGACACATAAGACTTATTTCTCCTAGACAAGTTGCACATGTGCACAGGTAGTGTCACAGACCTGCTAGACACACACCTTCTCTCAACACTGAAATGCTCCTCAAATCCTCTTGCTTCTGTTTCTCTTTTCTCTACATTTTGGCTTCTCTCTGTCTGTTTTTTGTCTCTGGTAGGTGTCCTTCTGCATCTGTCCACTCCACTGTCCAGCTGCAGACTGAGACTGACTGTTCTGATCTAATTTCTCTTTCCTATGAGGAGGGTAGCACAGCCCCACCAAAAAATTGGCTGCTCCTTTGCAGCGTGACTCTATGCACATATAGTAAACCAGATTTTAAAACCCTCTTGCAGTGAACCATTGCTTTACCAGTAGGACACTGCATAGCCCCTTTAAACCCATAGATGCTGCAGTCATTTTCAACTGGAGAGTTACCAATCATGGAGTGCCAATGGTTGCTATCAGTAAAAAAGTGAAAAAATAAAAATACTTTATTATGGAAAAACAAAAATAAAACATAAGCTGGTATTACTACCTCTATAACAATGCTAACTATAAAGTTATCATATTGTTTAACCCAAACAATGAACACAGTAAAGAATAAAAAAAATTAAAAAACTATGCCAAAATTGTTTTTGCTCATCCCACCACACAAAAATCTGGAATAAAAAGTGATTAAAAAGTCTTACATACTCACAAATGGTACCACTGGAACTAGAACTTGTCTCTCAAAAAACAAGCCCTCACCCAGTAAAAAATGTCTCTCAGAATACTGCAATAGAAATTTGAATGTATTTATTGTGCAAAAGTAATACGATATATATAGATTATCACTCCAGGCCAGATAATAAAGTTAATGTTATTTTTGCTGCACAGAAATGAAATACTATGTAAAATCGCATGAACTCAGCCCACCCTTGGTGACCAATGGCTGCACAATATACCCACAAAATTCTATGACCATTGGACACTAGTGGACATGGTCTCAGTCGTGTAAGGCAAATAGGCAGTTCGGTCTTCATCTACAAGTGGACATTTCCGAGAACCTCTGCTGTATTGTACATTTTATTACAAACTCATGTCTAATTTTCTGACCCAACAATGAGAGAGGTCATACAATTAAATTGGGTGGGGTTCTAACCTCTGAGACCTCTACCGTTGCTGAGAGACTTGTTCTCTTTTGGAGGGATAGAGGAGCATATGCCTTTGCTCTCCATAGATGAATAGGAATATCAGGAAAATTGGATTGTTAGTGTGTTAGTCTGATTTCATCACAGAGAGAGATGGCCGATACTTGTCTACCCAAGAATGGTGATTTGGGGCATCATAATCTTAAAAACGGGAGCAACAAAATCATAAAAGTAGAATAGGGTTGTTGTGAGGCTGTTTTTATGCTTATTGTTTCATTGTTAGCACTTTTACCTTCCCTTTCATGATACCCTACATTATTGCTTCAGATAAGAGATATAAATTTAACTGTATTTACTGTAAGTCAGTCTCTTTGTGTGGCCTCTACTGCTTCAAGCTGTCACGCCCGTGTGTTTGAGGGAGACAACACACCAGACGAAGAAAGAGAGGGAGCAAGGAACAAGGCCTGACTGCAGCTTCACTAGACTGCCTATTGGAGGTTGGTAGTAGATTAATTGCCCACATTGGTATAGGCGTGTTTTAAGCCCTGTTCACATTTGCATCAGAACCTCCGTCACAAATTCTGTCAGATTTGACAATACAGATAGCGCTGTATGTAGAGCTATTCTTCCTGTAGGACAGCATGACGGAACCCTAATGGGCTCCATTGGACCCCATTTTGAGTGGTAGCCACAATGCAGATATGAGCAAAGCCTTAGGCCCCTTGCAGACGAGCGTGTCCGGATTAGGTCCGGATGCGTCCCGGTGCATTGCGGCAAACCCGCGCGAGTAGGTACGCAATTGCAGTCAGGTTTGACCGCGATTGCGCTCCGATGTTCAGTTTTTATTGCGCGGGTGCAATGTGTTTTGCACGCGCGTGATAAAAAACCGACTGTGGTACCCAGACCCGAACTTCTTCATAGAAGTTCAGGTTTGGGTTAGTTGTAGTGTAGATTGTATTATTTCCCCTTATAACATGGCTATAAGGGAAAATAATAGCATTCTGAATACAGAATGCATAGTACAATAGGGCTGGAGGGGTTATTTTTTTAAAAAAAATAATTGAACTCACCTTAATCTACTTGTTCGCGCAGCCGGCATCTCTTCTGTCTTCATCTGTGAGCAATAGGACCTTTGATGACGTCACTGCGTTCATCACATGGTCCATCACATGATCCATCACCATGGTGATGGATCATGTGATGAGCGTAGTGACGTCATCAAAGGTCCTATTGCTCACAGATGAAGACAGAAGAGATGCCGGCTGCGCGAACAAGTGGATTAAGGCGAGTTAAATAATTTTTGTTTATTTTTTAACCCCTCCAGCCCTATTTTACTATGCATTCTGTATTCAGAATGCTATTATTTTCCCTTATAACCATGTTATAAGGGGAAATAATAATGATCGGGTCCCTATCCCGATCGTCACCTAGCAACCGTGCGTGAAAATCGCACCGCATCCGCACTTGCTTGCGGATGCTTGCGATTTCCACGCAACCCCATTCATTTCTATGGGGCCTGCGTAACGTGAAAAACGCACAAAGAGGAGCATGCTGCGATTTTCACGCAACGCACAAGTGACACCGCTCGTGTGCACAGCCCCATAGAAATGAATGGGTCAGGATTCAGTGCGGGTGCAATGCATTCAACTCACGCATTGCACCCCCGCGGAATACTCACCCGTGTGAAAGGGGCCTTAGTAAACATATACAGTATGTATAGGAAATTTGTTCCTTAGGAGTGAATTGGAGCTAGGTTCAGTTAAAGCATGGGTGAGTAGCTGAGGAAAGGTACTGCTTGAGTTAAATTTGAGCAAAATTTCTACCACTAGTTTGCTATAAATGCATTGAATGGAAGTCCTACAAATGTTCTTGACTAGAGAAGAACAAAATCAATTCTAAAACAATTGGATTCAGCATTCTAAAAGAATTGGATTCAACTTCCAAATGAATCTGAAGTTTTGGCAAATTGCTTTGCAGAGAGAGGATCACATGACCTCAGGCTGGCCCCCCTCGTCGGGCTTGCCTACAATACTTTGCAGCCACCCTGACAGTCAATCAGGGTCAGGATATTGGCTGGTCTATCAGGCTCTATGCTAGCTGTGAAGCATAGATGCCACTGTGAGCTCAGCCACTGATGTAATAGGATATGTCTAGTAGATCTCTGACAGACACCAATTAGAGACATAAGGCAGCCATTATAGGGTCTTACATTCGCAGTGAAGGGATTGTGAAGAAGACATAAGCTTAATTAGCTTGTTTGAATAACTAGGTAATAATGATGAGTGAACTGGGTTTGGTCCAAACATTGCTATTTTTTGAACTGCAGACAAACCCAGTCCACTAAAAGAGTCCACTAAAATTGTGCCAAGTGGATTTTAGTGCATATTTGTGTGGGAAAAAACCACTAGGGAGGAAGAAGAAGGGATCTCACATGACCCTGAGAGGAAGTGGGGGGGAGGGCTTGCCCTGATTGGCTCCCAGGCTGGATGAGCTAATCAATGCTGCAGCAGGTAGGGAGGTACCCTAGCAAAATTAAAGAATGCCATTCTGTGCTGGACTGTGAAAGAGGGTGGTTGGGTAGTGTTGAGCTTACCCGAACTGTAAAGTTCAGGTCCGTAGCGAACTTTGTGGGTTCGGGTACTCGGACCCGAACCCGAACTTTGCCGGAAAAGTTCGGGTTCGAGTTCGGTGTTCGGGCATTTAATAAAGCTTGTTGAAAGGCTGCAGGGCAGCCAATCAACAAGCTTTTAAGCTGTAGGCAGTTAGAAGCCATCACAGCCATGCCTACTAATGGCATAGCTGTGATTGGCCGGTGCATCATGTGACCCAGCTTCTATAAAAGTTGTATCACGTGTAGCACCGCCCATCAGCTCTGAGTATTGCATGGACAGAAGCAGGCAGCTGAACTGAGGGAGAGAGCTCGGAATCTGGCTATTTGTTTTGTGGGTGACCTACAGTATAAAGATTTTTTTGTGGGTGCAATACACCAGATTTGCATCCCTGACACAGAAATATAATACTAAATCTGGTGGCAAAAGTAAAATGGAAAATAAAATGGAAAATAGGATGAAGAAAGGAAAGGAAGACATCCCACAGGTAATTAATTTATCCACTGTAGAATTAACGAAAGACCAGATTGGGGTGCTAGAGAGAGGGGATTACGTTTTTCCCCACCACTAATATGGATCTTTTACAGTAACAAAAGAGGTCCATCTTTTCGCAAGAAAGTTACTTTTAAGAAGATTACATTAGTCTAATTGTGGGGAAGAAATATTTAACACAAAGGAGGAAAAAGAAGCATTGAAAATACTACAAGATCTGACCAATGACAAGACAAGATAAATACCAAAAGAAATCATGAAAAAGTCACAATCATTCCCTCCATTTAATTTATGTCCAGCCATCGATGTTTTTGTTAAACTGGTCAGTGAAGATGTTGAAAAATTGGTCAAAGGACAACACAGAAACAATCTTAGTAAAGCTGAGTGGAAAGCCTTAGAGGACTTGAAACAATTGAAGGGTATAGTGATCAAACAGGCTGTTAAGGGAGGAAATGTGATAATTTGGCTGTCTGAAATGTATGAAACGCAAGTGTATAAATTGTTGAAGGATAAAATCTGCTATCATAACTTGCAAAATAACTCACTTCCATTTTGTGAAAAATAACTTAATATATTACATCGCAAACAAGAGGAAAATGTCATTACAAAAAAAGTGAAAGGAATGTTGTCTGTATCACATCCTAGGATTCCAACATTTTAAATTATTCCAAAAATCCACAAAAATAGTGAGGATCCTCCAGAATGACCGATTGTGGAAGGTAATAAGGGCCTATGTGAGAACGTCTGTCGATTCATTGATTTTCATTCGAAACCACTAGTGGCAAATCTCCCTTCCTTCATACAGGATACAATGGCGGCACTTAACAGATTACAAGACATCCAAATTGGTAAAGAAATCGTAATTGTTACAGCGGATGTTGAATCCTTATACACGAGCATAAGACACAAAGATGGACTTAGAGCGGTGGCTGAATTCTTAAAAGGTAACAACTATCAATAACAATTTGATCCTAGAATTATTAGATTTTGTGTTGAAACACAATTTGTTTTATTTTTATGGACAAATATTATTTACTAACCCAGGGAGTGGCCATGGGGGCCACCTGTGCACCATCTTATGCTAACCTATTTTTAGGGGCATGGGAAAGGGCAATCTTCCACAGCGATGACATCCAGGGCATTGAAAAGGTGCATAATTGGATGCGCTATATAGATGACATACTGTTCTTGTGGGAGGGAACTACTGAAGATCTTGATCTATTCATGAAAACCCTTAACAACAATAACCTGAACATAAAACTTACCTTTCAGGCTGCCAAGGAGGTGGACTTTCTAGATCTAAAGATCAAAGTTGACACAAATGACAATTTGGAGACGGACATCCATAGAAAACAAATTGCCGTAAATGCATTATTGCATGCAGACTCGGCCCATCCCAGATCCACCATGAATGGAATTCCGACAGGTCAGTTTTTAAGACTAAAAAGGATATGCTCAAATGAAAAACAATACCAAGAATGTGCAATAGCGCTAAAGAGGCAGTAACCGACAGATCAACAACGGGATTAAATTGGCAAAGAAGAGATCTAGAGTAAGGTTACAGTGTCCAAATGAAAAAGAACAAAAGATAAGTGGAAATGAGACTAGGTTTATCACAGATTACATTAAAACAATGGGCGCAGATAAATGAAATCCTTACAAAACTGAAAACTGATAGCAAATTGAAGTCATTGATCTCGGAGAGACCGCTAATGATGGCAAAAAGATCTAGAAATTTAAAAGACATTCTGGTTTACAGACACTATATACCTGATGAGGAAAATAAAGAAGGGACACAAAAAATTGGCTCATATCCATGTGGCTCATGCAAGACCAGTAGAAACATGGATAGATACAATAATTTCATGGATATGGATAAAAAAAGAACTTATGAAATAAGAAAATATATCTCGTGCTCATCCACAGGAGTAATATATTATGCGACTTGCCCTTGTGATAAGGTATATATCGGTCTTACAACAAGAGGACTAAGGAAAAGGGTGAGAGAACATGTCAGAGACATCGAAAAAGCGAAGGAAGAAAATGATTGGGATAACTTGAAAACAATTCCCAGACATTTTAAAAAATTTCACAAAAGTAATCCAAATCTTTTACGTTTCAAGGGCATCAACATAGTCCATTTAGGAGCAAGAGGAGGAGATAAAGAGGAGAGACTGGCTCAAATGGAAAGTAGGTGGATCTTTAGGTTGGATACTCTAGCACCCAAAGGGTTAGATGAAAATTTGGGTTTCAGTGCTTTTCTGTAGTATCATTCTTTGGGGAACTGTTATCGTTCAGATAACTATGATGTTTTAAATTATTTTTTTATCTTTTTGCTTTTCTATATAGCATATTGGAGCATCATAAAGAATCTGTTTGGAGTCAGAACAATTTAAAGAACAAGTTAAAAAAGAATTGACATGTGTTTAAGAGGAGAATTCAGTGCGATGGTTATGGACTATTGCGGAGACTCGGCGACAATGTTATGAGATACACGTGATTATCCATCCTAATGACGGATTAATACTTTTTTTTTTTTTTACTTTGTAAGCTCACCGTCACTAAGAGCCCTCTTTTTTATTACACATTCATATGTTTAATATAATTTGGTATAATTTTTCATTATGAATTGAAGATATTTTAATCAATAATTTATTTAAGCATAATGCACCCTATTAGTTTGAGTATCACCATTGAATATTTTGTATTAACTTAATGTTAAATTAGGGCACATATCAAGGTTGGCGATTTTTTTGTTATGCACTAGGCACTTTCATTTTATCATGTTAGATAGATTATTTGGAATAATTAATTGTACTTTATTGTCATAATATTAGATTCATTGTCTCCTACAGTGCTGCCCATAATTATTCATACCCCTGGCAAATTTTGACTTAAAGTTACTTTTATTCAACCAGCAAGTAATTTTTTGACGGGCAATGACGTAGGTGTCTCCCAAAAGATAATAAGATGATGTACAAGAAGCATTACTGTGGAAAAAAATACATTTCTCAGCTTTTATTTACATTTGAGCAAAAAGTGTCCAGTCCAAAATTATTCATACCCTTCTCAATAATCAATAGAAAAGCCTTTATTGGCTATTACAGCAATCAAACGCTCCCTATAATTGCAGACCAGCTTTTTGCAGGTCTCCACAGGTATTTTTGCCCATTCATCTTTAGCAATGAGCTCCAAATCTTTCAGGTTGGAGGGTCTTCTTGCCATCACCCTGATCTTTAGCTCCCTCCACAGATTCTCAATTGGATTCAAGTCTGGACTCTCCAAAACGTTAATGTTGTTGTCTGCTAACCATTTCTTCACCACTTTTGTTGTGTGTTTTGGGTCATTGTCATGCTGAAATGTCCACTGGTGCCCAAGGCCAAGTTTCTTTGCAGACTGCCTGATGTTGTCGTTGAGAATCCTCATGTATTGCTCTTTTTTCATGGTGCCATTTACTGTGATTAGGTTCCCTGGTCCATTGGCTGAACCCCCCCCCCCCCAAAGCATTAGGTTCCCACCACCATGTTTGACAGTGGGGATGGTGTTCTTTGGGTTGAAGGCTTCTTTTTTTTTATGCCAAATGAAGGAAACATCATTGTGACCAAACAATTCAATTTTTGTTTCATCTGACCATAACACAGAAGACCAGAAGTCTTCTTCTTTGTCCAGATGAGCTTTTGCACAGGCCAAGCAAGCTTTTGTGTGGCTTATCTGGAGAAGTGGCATCCTCTTTGGTCTGCATCCATGGAACCCAGCAGTGTGCAGTGTCCGTTGCATTGTCTGCCTTGAGACATTGCCACCAAGAGAGCCCAGATTCACCAGGATGGCCTTGGTGGTGATCCTTGGATTCTTTTTCACCTCTCTAACTACCCTCCTGGCCAGCACAGGTGTCACTCTTGGCTTCCCACCATGTCCTCTTAGATTTTCCACAGTGCGGAACATCTTGTATTTTATAATAATATTTTGCACTGTAGCCACTGGAACTTCAAAACATTTAGAAATGGCCTTGTAGCCCTTTCCTGACTTGTGAGCAGCCACAATGCACAGCCGCAGGTCCTCACTGAGCTCCTTTGTCTTAGCCATGACTGTCCGCAAACCTATCTGCAGAGAGCTGCTGTTTTTCACCTGTTGAGTTGATTAAAACAGCTGTTCCCAATTAATCAGGGTAATTAGGATGCTTTAGAACAGCTTGGAATATGTAACGGGGCACCGAAGGCACACTCGGTCTCCCATCAGCCGCAGACCTGCTGCTTAGCTTCGGGAGCGAGGATCTGTGTTTTGCCTCGTTCCCAGGGCGGCTTTGCTAGCTGGGAGGCTCGCTGCTCCTAGGTCTGCCTTGAGCGCCGAGCTAATCACTCGGTGCTCGACTTGCCTGTCTGTCGGTCATGTTACGCTGGCCATGTCACATGACCCTCACTCCCCACTATAAACACAGGCGGCCTGCTGGCTACAGGTTGCCTGTGATTTTAGTCTCTTAGGCTGTGTGTATTGTTAGCTATTGATTGACCTCTGAAATTTGACCTTGACCGTTTCCTGACCTCCCTTTGCCTGCTCCCTTGGTTTTGACGCTACATCTCGGATTCTGACCTCGGCTCGTTCTCCGATTTGCCACCTGCCTCTTCCCTTTGTATTGACGTGACCTCCCGATTGACCTCAGCTAGCTGACCTGACTTTGACTTCTCCTTCACAGGGTCCCTCTCTCTTGTCCACTTCCTTGTCCATTTGTCTGCCTGCATCTCGCGTACCGTTCTCTGCCTAGCTGTCCGGTACCCTCTCTGTTCTTTCCTCCCCTACCCAGCACTTACGGAGGTTAGGGACCGTCGCCCAGTTGCGCCCCGTCACCTAGGGCGGGTGGTGCAAGTAGGCAGGGACAGGGTTAAGGGTGGCAGTCTAGGGGGTGCACTTCCTTCTACCTTCCCATGACAGACTATTTGGAATGGTATAGAACTTTTGATTTTCCCACAGACTGTGACAGTTTGTGAAGGGTATGAATAATTTTGGACTGGACACTTTTTGCTCAAATGTAAATAAAAGCTGAGAAATGTTTTTTTTTTTCACACAATAATGCCTCTTGTACATCGTCTTATTATCTTTTTGGAGACACCTATGTCATTTCCCGTCAAAAAATAACATGCTGGTTGAATAAAAGTAACTTTAAGTCAAAATTTGCCAGGGGTATGAATAATTATGGGCAGCACTGTAGCTTAGACACTATTAATATTAATGTTAGTTCACAGATCCACTTTATACAGTATATATACACCTGTTCAATAAGTCAGCCAACTGTTCGCAATACATATCATTTGTATATTGCCAGTACGCATGACGGTCTTACTGTCGGGAAGCTTCCTCTGTTCTCCATGGAGACGGCTCGCTGGTGACGGGAGTTAGCGTCATTTGACACTTGATTCTCCTCCCGAGTGAGGGCCTCGGAGGGAAGGGCGGAAGAGTTTTATTCCAGGTGAGGGGAGATTCCATCATGCGTCGCTATATGGCGATCCTCAGTAATTAGTCACATGTCTTGATAGCGAACATTTGATTGGCTCAGGCTCCTTTTAAATGATTGGTGAATCCCCAATTAGACCACTCCTCCTGACGAAGCTTAGGATGCGAAACGCTCGTTGAGGAATATTGCCACCAGCACTACAGCACTTTAGGTATGTTTTTTAACATATTTCAGTAACCTCATCCTTGCGGTTTTATCTCAGACACTGTTGAAAAAGGGGTTACCCAGTTACAAGCAGCTAGGCTTAGGCATATGATATGTCCAGCACTATCTAAAAGGTTTATATGATCACCTCATGTTAATTGCATTCTGACACTCACAATTCCCCGATGCCCGCTGTTATCATTATATTAATAGTGTCATAGTGGTGTGGATTTTAGGTTCTGATTAATCATCTTATAATATGGAATAATAAAGCATCTTTAAGTGGCATTAATGTATTGTATTCTCTACTATTTTGTATCTATTTATATGTTATAATTATGACCCATTAATAAATATTCATAGATAATTAAGGAACATTTTTTGCTTGTATTTATTGGAGGAGATATTTATATCTTGAGTGTTCCGGTGTGATTTGCACAAAAATATTTGGGATCGAATTTGGTGATAACTGTTAATTCTGTGGGTGACCTATAGCGATCTTTTGTGGGTGCAATCCACCATCTTTGTACCCCTGACACAAAAATATAATAGTTAATCTGTCTGTTAGTTCGGTGGGTGACATATTCACATATTTTGTGTGAGGTACACCTGCATTGCATACGTGACAGTGAAATTGATAGAGTTAATTTATCTGTTAGTTCGGTGGGTGAAATATACCCAATTTTTGTGTGAAGTACACCTGCATTGCATACGTGACAGGGAAATTAATATAGTTAATCCATCTGTTACTTCTGTGGGTGACCTCAAAGAATGAGGAGAGCATCAAATAAGGGACGTGGAACCGGTCGTGATGCTTCTGGTGTTGATGGAGCTCCTGTTGAAGGGAGAGGACGTGGTCGATCTGTGCCAGCTACAAGCCCAAATTGTACAACTTCCTCAGGTGCACGTAGATGACAAAAACTTCAGCATTATTTTGTAGGCCCGAATACCAGTGTACGAATGGTGAGGCCAGAACAATTAGAGGCAGTAGTAGATTGGGTGGCTGACAGTGCCTCCAGTTCCTTCACATTGTCTCCCACCCGGTCCCCTGCTGAAAGCGCAGGGTTGGCACCTGCAGCCCATGGACATCTGTCTTTCACCTCACACCCTAGCAAATCAGCCCCAAGTCATGCAGCACTCAGTCTCTTATGCTTTTTTATGACTCTGCTGGTGGGGTTTCCGTGGGCCATCCACCTAGCCCTGCCCCAGAAATGGAAGAGATTGAGTGCACCGATGCCCAACCACTTATGTTTCAGGATGTGGACATCAGCACGTCTCTGATGATGACGAAACACAGGTGCCCTGCCAACTGCTGCTGCTTTCTGCAGTGTGCAGACCGGCAAGGAGGGCAGGGGTGAAGAGTGGGTGGAAGATGATGTGGAGGATGATGAGGTCCTAGACCCCACATGGAATCAAAATCATTCGAGTAACGTGTGCAGTTCGGAGGAAGAGGTGGTGGTCACACAGCGCCAGCCGCACAGCAAAAGAGGGAACAAGGTTCAAAAGCAGAGTGGCCATCCCCTAGCCAGTACGCCTTCTACTGCCCACCACATCCAGGTACTGAGCACACCAAAACCAGCTCCAAGGAGTTCCCTGGCATGGCATGTCTTCAGACAATGTGCTGATGACAAGACACGAGTGGTTTGAACTCTGTGCAATCAGAGCCTGAAGCAAGGCATAAATGTTCTAAACCTAAGCACCACCTGCATGACCAGGCATCTAAATGCAAAGCACGAGCTGCAGTGGAGTAAACACCTCAAAAACCATGAAAGATCTCAGGCTCCTCCTGCTCCCTCTTCTGCTGCAGTCTCGACCTTTTCCTCCCCCTCTGGAGTAACAGTGGCACCTGCCACCCAGCAAACAGATGATGTGGCAGCAACGCCACCACCTCCGTCACCATCACCAAGCATCTACACACTGTCCCATGGAAGCGTTCAGATGTCCATCTCCCAAACACTGGAGAGAAAGAGAAAGTACCCCCCTACCCACCCGCAATCCCTGGCCCTGAATGCCAGCATTTCAAAATTCCTGGCGCTTGAAATGCTGTCATTCGGTCTGGTGGAGACGGAGACTCCTTATGGCGGTGGCTGTCCCACATTACGTGGTTCCCAGTCACCACTACTTTTCCAGGCGAGCCATCCCTGCCCTGCATAAACAAGTGGCAGACAGAATTAGGTGTGCACTGCGCAATGCCATCTGTGGCAAGGTCCACATAACCACCGATACGTGGACCAGTAAGCATGGTCAGGGACGTTATATCTCCCTAACTTCACACTGGGTAAATGCAGTGGCAGCTGGGCCTGAGGCGGATAGCAGTTTGGCGCATGTCCTTCCGTCACCAAGGATTGCAGGACTTTTCTCTTTGCCTCCTGTTGCCTCCTCCTCCTACTCCACTTCCTCCTCTACCACCTCCTCATCCGGTCAGCGTAATACCTTCACCACCAACTTCAGCACAGCCAGGGGGAAACGACAGCAGGCAGTTTTAAAACTCATCTGTTTGGGGGAAAACCCCACACCGCGCAGGAGCTGTGGACGGGCATGGAACAACAGACCGATGAGTGATTGGTGCCTCTGAGCCTCAAGTCCGGCCTGGTGGTGTGCGATAATAGGCGAAATCTCATAGCAGCTCTGGGCCTAGCCAGTTTGATGCACATCCCTTGCCTAGCGCATGTGCTGAATTCGGTGGTGCAGAGGTTCCTGAAAAATTACCCCGATATGTCAGAGCTGCTGAATAAAGTGCGAGCCATCTCTGCGCGCTTTTGGCGAACTCCACCTTGCACATGCTGGAGAGACTGTGCAAGCAGCAGTAGGCGATAGTGGAGTTTCAGCTGCAGCACGTACGGGTGAGTCACTCTGAGGAACAGCACCACTTCACCACCAACGAGTGGGCCTCCATGCGGGACGTGTGTGCCGTGTTGCGATGTTTTGAGTAATCCACCAACATGGCCAGTGCCGATGACGCCATCCTCAGCGTTACTATCCCACTTCTATGCCTCCTTGAAAAAACACTTTGGGCGATGATGGAAGAGGATGTGGCACAGGAGGAAGAGGAGGATGAAGAGGGATCTTTTCGACTGTTATCAGGCCAGTCATTCAAAAGTGGCTCGGAGGGTGGGTTCCTGCACCAACAGAGGCCAGATACACAACTGTCCAGCCAGGGCACAGTTCTGGATGATGTGGAGGAGGAGGATGATGAGGAGGAGTAACCGTGTTCAGAGCAGGGTGGCATCCAAAACAGCTCATGGGCATCACTGGAGTGTGGCTGGGGGGATACAGAAGACACAGACAATACACCTCCCACAGAGGACAGCTTGTCGTTGCCTCTGGGCACCCTGGCACACATGAGTGACTACATGCTGCAGTGCATGCGCAACGATCACTGAGTTGCCCACATTCTAACCAGTGCTGATTACTGGGTGGCCACCCTGCTGGATCCCCGCTACAAGGACAACATGCCATCCTTAATTCCGCTGGTAGATGCGCTGCTGATGGCATTCCCACCTGACAGCGGGGGCTCAGTGGATGCACAATGCGAAGGCAGAGGAGGAGGAAGAAGTCACCAACGCAGCTGGGGCACCACCAGCACCTGAGAAGCATGGTTAGCATGGCCAAAATGTGGAAAAGCTTTGTCAGCACGCCACAACAACCAGAACCACCAGCTGATATGGAGCGTCTTAGCAGGAGGCAGCATTTCAGCAACATGGTGGAACAGTACATGTGCACACGCCTACACGTACTGACTGATGGGTCTGCCCCATTCAACTTCTGGGTCTCCAAATTGGGCACATGGCCTGAGCTTGCCCTTTACGTCTTGTAGGTGCTGGCCTGCCCTGTGGCCAGTGTATTTTCCGTACGTGTGTTTAGCACGGCAGGGGGGTGATTATAGACAAGCGCAGCCGCCTGTCAACAGCCATTGTGGACAAGCTCTCGTTCATTAAAATGAGCCAGGCCAGGCATGGATCCCACAGGACTTGTCCATACATTGTGCTGAGTAGACAAGTATACCGTCTGCACCCAGCCATTGTTAAACTCCAGCGCACTTTCTCTTCGCATTCTCTTTTCTGTTTCCCAATGTTTTGGGGTCTTCCCAAATTTACAAAAAAAAAATATTTTATTAAAAAAATTAAATAAAGAAAGAAAAAATATAATGAAAAAAAAACAAAACTGTGTTTACTACCTCCTCCTCCTCCACTGCCACTTACATCTACACCACCACGTCCACCGCCTCCTCAACCTGCTACTCCACTTTGACCTCTGCCTCCTAGTTAAAGATTATTGTTTTTTATTTTTTTCTATTCTATGTTATTTTAGGTAATTTCCTTATCCACATTTGTTTGAAGGGCAATTGTACTGCTTTTACCCCCATTTTGCTTCCTTTTGCAGCCCTCTAGCCCTTGCTATGTCTATTTTACAGGCATTTTAGTGCCCCAAAGTTCGGGTCCCTATTGACTTCAATGGGGTTCCGGTTCGGGGGTCAAGTTCGGGTCCCGAACCCAAACTTTGAGTTCGGCGAACCCGAACTTCCAGGTGTTCGCTCATCCCTATGGTTGGGTGTTAAGGTGTCTTTCAGAAAAATGATCACAGGAGGTCAGGGACAATCAATTAGGGACACTTAGAAACAGTCAGAATAAAACAAGATTGTATTCTATTGCCAGGGACAGTAAAGGGAAAAGCTAGGATTACAAAAAAGAAAAAGAATTGTGTTTGTAGAATACGAACAAGAAGGGAAGCTGACAGCCAGGGAGAGAGAAGACAGGAGCTGTGGATGGCTATGTCTCCTAGCAGAACTGCAGCTGCTGCAGTCAGTGCAGTGTAGACTTAAAAGGAAATGCCGCTCATTTTCCCATAAATCCTTTTTTGTGGGGTTCAGTTTAATTAGGCAGCATATACACTCACCTAAAGAATTATTAGGAACACCTGTTCTATTTCTCATTAATGCAATTATCTAGTCAACCAATCACATGGCAGTTGCTTCAATGCATTTAGGTGTGTTGTCCTGTTCAAGACAATCTCCTGAACTCCAAACTGAATGTCAGAATGGGAAAGAAAGGTGATTTAAGCAATTTTGAGCGTGGCATGGTTGTTGGTGCCAGACGGGCCGGTCTGAGTATTTCACAATCTGCTCAGTTACTGGGTTTTTCACGCACAACCATTTCTAGGGTTTACAAAGAATGGTGTGAAAAGGGAAAAACATCCAGTATGCGGCAGTCCTGTGCGCAAAAATGCCTTGTGGATGCTAGAGGTCAGAGGAGAATGGGCCGACTGATTCAAGCTGATAGAAGAGCAACGTTGACTGAAATAACCACTCGTTACAACCGAGGTATGCAGCAAAGCATTTGTGAAGCCACAACACGCACAACCTTGAGGCGGATGGGCTACAACAGCAGAAGACCCCACCGGTTACCACTCATCTCCACTACAAATAGGAAAAAGAGGCTACAATTTGCACGAGCTCACCAAAATTGGACTGTTGAAGACTGGAAAAATGTTGCCTGGTCTGATGAGTCTCAATTTCTGTTGAGACATTCAAATGGTATAGTCCGAATTTGGCGTAAACAGAATGAGAACATGTATCCATCCTCTGATGGCTACTTCCAGCAGGATAATGCACCATGTCACAAAGCTCGAATCATTTCAAATTGGTTTCTTTAACATGACAATGAGTTCACTGTACTAAAATGGCCCCCACAGTCACCAGATCTCAACCCAATAGAGCATCTTTGGGATGTGGTGGAACGGGAGCTTCGTGCCCTGGATGTGCATCCCTCAAATCTCCATCAACTGCAAGATGCTATTCTATCAATATGGGCCAACATTTCTAAAGAATGCTATCAGCACCTTGTTGAATCAATGCCACGTTGAATTAAGGCAGTTCTGAAGGCAAAAGGGGGTCCAACACCGTATTAGTATGGTGTTCCTAATAATTCTTTAGGTGAGTGTATATGTGATAAATGCACAAGGTATAGCAGCAATCTACCTGTGAGTGTTAACGTGAAATTGAGTGTCAAGCCTCAATCGTCCCTTTATGTTCATTCAGTTTCCACGCGGATGGAATTTAAGTTTTTTTCAATTGTTAGATTTATTTAAACCAGCATATAGATGTGATTACTATAAGACACAGGGTAAGGCAGAAATCTACCTGTAAGTATTAACGTGAAAGTCAGTCCTGTCTCTTATTCATCCATTAACATCCATTTATTTCTACACATGGTTGAAAATTCATTTTTTTGAGACTTGTAAAATGTAATTAAAACTCGGCTACTTGGGATCCTTAGTCCCCCAAACCACTTTTTTATTTATTTATTTTTTAATCCCATAAAACTTTGTGTCTTTAAACATATCTGCCCTGATAATGGACAATTTTTGGAAGCTTTGAAATATGAAAAAGCATAACACTTATGCTGGCGCAGTGTGCTTTTAAATATACTGTATGTTAATGCAGTCAAATGTGCGTTAATGCAGTCAAATGTCAGACATCATTTACTATTGCGGTCATTCAGAGGGGGTAGTTAATAAAAAATAAACAAAAAGAGATAACACGTTTTCCTAAAGTTTTCCTAAGAGGCTAGAGGGGCTATATACAACCTTTCAGGGCAATTGGACCAATTTCAAATATTTTGCAAACTGAACCTGAAACAAATCTCTACTTGTTTGCTCATCATCTAGAGAAGTCCGGTTTTATCATTAGGGCAGTAAGTGTACTGTGTGCTTTACAGTTCATAACTGTTCATAACTTCATGTGTTGAACTGCACAAGACAAGCTGTCTAAATAGAAAGTACCCTTTTCTGTCCATGAGACAGCCTGTTTTGTCCAAAGACCTGTTACAAAGATTCTACAGTTCATAAGTGTTTTATAGGCATATTTCCCAGCATCCCCAGCACCATATATTTTGCTGCTAAGCAAGTGCACCTTTTTTTTTCAAAAACATGTTGCAATTTTTCTACATTTTATAAGTGAGCATCAATAACAGTGTACAGCATGGTTGCAGCTAGGGGACGTTTAATTGGGCCTGAATGTGTTGTTGCAATTTTTCTACTGTATATAAGTGCGCAATTTAGTGTATTTTAGTGTGACAATAGCAGTGTACAGTTTGGTCGCAACCAGGGGAGGTCCAATTGTCCTTTTTTGGATCGCTTGTCCTGGACAAGCCTCTGCTTCTTCCGATATCTCCTTGTATGTTTAAACACCAGCAGTCATCTGCTGTACACTCTTTTTCTGATCACATATAATTGGATGTGATCTGAAGAAAGAGCCTATCTGGTCCTGAAACGCATTATCTGGCATCCTAATTAATGGTTACATCTATGCTTATCATACTTCCTACAACAAGCAGCGCGCTAACCTTTTTCTTCTTCTTTCTCTGGTGTTCAAGTTATGAGTCCACCCATACGGTGATTGACCAGACGCGCAGAAAGCCCATGGGAAATTTACTTTCCTCCTGCCCTGCAAAGTGTTGTGCCTTGAGCACTATTGAGATAAGCCTCCCTTCAAAAAACTCACTAAAACGGGTGGCCTAAACGGGTGGAAAACCCAGACACTTTAGCGTGTCTATAACCGGGGGAGCAATTCCTCCGCATGTGGTCCGCAGATAATGGCAATCCCCAGCAAAAAATGCGTACAGTGGAGGATGCCGGGGTGGACCACATGCACCACAAGGACATCTTACACAAAATGATACATTTTACAGATGAAAAAATATATACCTACACAAATCACTGCAAAAAATGCACCAAAACGATACGCAACTAACAATACTAGCTAATTTCTCAAGCTGATATTAAAAGCTGAGAACTTTACCAATATCTTCCAGTCAGAAACATATCGGAGCCCCTCAAGCATCACGTCACGGTGTCTCAGCACGCATGGGGTCCTACCACTCAACTGCCCATGGTGTGTGAACAGGGTCTGAACAGTGCTAGAAACTAACTCACAGCCAGGCTCTCACATGCCTCCATAGTGGTATCACCAATGCACTGCGAGGTAGAATAAAGCTGTGAGCCGCACCCACAACAGACCATGTGACACAGAAGCTACCAGGTGCAAAAGAACGTTACCAGACAAAAGTGGCACATTCCATACACATAAAGACAAAAAACTCACTGAAAAAAGTTGCCTAAACAGGTGGAAATGCTCCAAACCCAGACACTGTAGCGTGTCTATAACTGGGGGAGCAATTCCTCCACATGCGGTCCGCAGACGACGGCAATCCCCAGCAAAAAATGCGTACAAAATGATACATTGTGCAGATGAAAAAATATAGATACACAAATCACTGCAAAAAATGCACCAAAACGATACGCAACTAACCTGGCTGTGAGTTGGTTTCAAGTACTGTTCAGACCCTGTTCACACAACACGAGCAGTTCAGTGGTAGGACCCCATGCGTGCTGAGACACCGTGACGTGGTGCATGAGGGGCTCCGATATGTTCCTGACTGGAACATATTGGCAAAGTTCTCAGCTTTTAACATCGGCTTGAGGAATTAGCTAGTATTATTAGTTGGGTATCGTTTTGGTGCATTTTTTGCAGTGATTTGTGTATGTATATATATTTTTTGCAGTAAGCCTCCCTTCACTCACTTCGTGCATCCTGCATTATGGTCCTTCCAATGAGCGTTTCTCATAGGTTGAGTGAAGGGTTGAGTGAAATGATTTTTAATTAATCAAACTCATTTTTTTTTTCAATTGGGATTCTCAAAATAGTGGCCAGAAAGGTATCTGCCACCAAAAAGGGATACATTTTAGGTCATTTTTTTAATTAAAAGAAAACCTCTAGTGCAGGGTGGTATTGAACAGTCAGTTTGTTACCAGCGGCGACCATCCGTTTACCTATTGTTATATATGTCACTGTTACTTTGACATTACTAATGCTTTCTTTGCATTAGTAATGTCAAAGAGCTTGAAAGAGGTTGGATACATCCCTAGAGTATAGCTAGATACTTCAGAGTATCCTAAATGACTTTTTTGGGGTAATCCAGGCACTATCCATTCATGTGAATTGGAGCAAAAAGGAAATGCAAGAAATTTGCTCATCTCTAGTGATAAGACTAACAAGAGCTTTGCCCCCTCTCTTCAAGAGTCCCATAGCCCTTTGCGGGAACCAATTCAAGGGTCAAACTACCTCTCTCCTATAGTGAACGGTTATGAGAATGGTTCCGAATAAAAAGATCCTTCAAACCAAAGGTGGCGTAATCCACCTCTAGTAGGGCGCATGACTTTTACTACATTAAAAACCAGGGATAGGTTTTTTTAAACATTTTCACGCTGTAGTTATATAATGTAGCATATATTATTTTTGGTTTTCCAGTTCTAAGATCTCAATATCACTTAACAAATAAAACAGTTGTTGCCTATTGAAATTTTATTCAATTTGCTGCTCATTCTAACGTAAAATGCCTTTATGCACTGAATTTAGTAAGTGTTTAATGGGAAGGATTTAACTGTGTGAAAGAATGGACAAAATCTGCAATTCTCTGTACCCAGTCACTCAATTACTGATATGTTCCTTTTGAATCTTAATGAATATTAAAGCTCTTGAGCCCCTCTTGTGCCCAGCAGAAGACAGACATCTTCCAGGAGCAAGAAGATTTCTTTAAAAACCATATAGCATCGCATCCCTGAGTGTGAGGAGAGCAGGGTCATGTCAGGGCCCTCAGATGATCTGCTTTTCCTTAGCCGCTCTGCTAATGACACTGGAAATATGCTAAGGAGCTGCCTGCAAGGGGCCTATCTAATGCGGTCACTTCCTGGGACCTCAAAGAGGCTTTAATTGCAGAGCTTTGGAGACAGCAGGTGTGCTTGTCATGTCTAATCAGAGATTTGGGTGGACTTGACAGCTCAGCCAAGGAAGAGCCTTTCTCAGTCGCTCTATACACGCATGCCCCGGACCCCCCTCCCGCTATTCTAACTTTTCACTCATTGCACACCTGTCACATTGATTATGAGAATGAGTTTCTTCTCCAGCAATAAGGAGAGGAAAATCCTTCTTATCCGAATTTGCTTTTATTCATATTGTTCGCAAGGGATTATAAACCACAATCTGCCTTTTGCTTTTATAACAAGATTTTTCTGCTTCTCCTCCATTTGGGGATAATAATGATATGTCATTAAGAGTCAGTTACAAGCCCTGGAAGTGTGATTCACCCTCACCCCAGGTGCCAGGACGAAGTCTATAAAATCTGTGTGTGATGATGGATAGCTGACAGATAGATTGGTAGAGATAGATAGATAGATAGATAGATAGATAGATAGATAGATAGATAGATAGATAGATAGATAGATAGATAGATCCACCAGTTTTCTCCAATTTATTCCTTGTAATTTGCAACCTGTAAGACAAAACCTGGATAATACTGACTCCATGGATGACAGAAACAAGGAGGACTAAATATCTCTGAAAATAAGGACAAAGAAATATAAAATCTGGATTTTATTGATCAGATAAGAACTCTACCTATAACACAGACTACAAGCAACAAGGAGCATCAGACAGAGCTTAGCATCTGAAAACATCTAAAGGTAAGAGCACCTGGCTCCATCACCTGTGTAATAGTCCTTCTAGAGAGCACACCCCATAGAAGTAAAGAATATGGAGAGCTTCCAGAAAATGGAAAACTACAATTTAGAAAATGATAATTTAGGAAAAGAAAGCTCCAAGAGTGTAACTGACCATAGGATAGAGCTGGGGACAGTAGTCTCAGACAGCAGGGGGTCAGACACCCAGGATATCACATACTGTGAAGGCCAGAGAAGCAATCAAGCGAGAAGAGCCATAAAACATGCCAAAATTAGAGAAAGACCAGAAACCCTTTTCAGTGATTTTGCCTTAAAGGAAGAAGAAAAGAGAAAAACAAATGTGCTTTTCTATAGCGAGCAGCCCACCGCCTGGCACACAGCCTGTGCAGGCATTATAATAATATGACCAGGTGTGGCATCAACAAGGGCCGACAGATCAGGGTAAAAGACCCACAAAATGACAATGACATCACACTCACCATCAACATGTACAATAATGGCACCATAGTCATGCAGGGCACTGAGGACAACCTCGGCCAGTTTGAAGATATCGTCCCTTAAATTAAAGTCTAGGCCCAAACCTACAAAGAACTGACTAAAAACAATGATGATCCTAAATCTACAGAGACAATCACCTGAGACCCCCCTTACCCCTACAGAGAAACCCATCAGAGACCTCCTTACCCCTACAGAGAAAACCACTAGAGACCCCCCTTCAGCCCCATATCCTAATTCCTCACACCCCTCCCTGGATGCCCTCAGAGATTGCTTATCTCAGCTAGAAAGAGACTTTATACACTTTAAAGAGAAGCTTCAAATAAATTCTGGTGACAAAAATGCAAATGACCAAGTAGCTGAAGAGATAACCAGACTAAAGTGTGAACAGGCCTCAACCCTGCAGGAAATAAGAGCTAAATTACAAGAACTGCAGCAAGAGAACACAGAACTGAGATGAGAAATAGAAAAAAAAACTCAAATCCCAGATGTATCCCCCAATCAAGAAGAGGAACCCAGGGAAAGAACGGTGTGAGAATCAAATGAAAACTAGCAGTCATCACACCAATATATCAACTAACTGCCAAATGGAAATAACAGAAAAAAAGGGCAAAGAAAAGAACAGAACAGCAGAGTAATAAAAAAGGGTCCAGGGCTGACAACCCCAACAGACCCCAACAACAGAGCCAACCATTACCAGAACCCCAACACAGCAGCTTTCTACAAGAAGCCCGAGCAGCAGGCAGGACACAAACATGAGCAGTAAGCCACCGTGCCCTAATACTGTTCTTATTATAGACTCCAATGGTAAATACTTGAACACAAAGCGACTTTTCCCAGGAAAAAGATTCGGTAAAATCCGCTGCTCTACTATCGAACAAGCAGCAGCCATCATCAATAATCTATATTTCACCAAACCCAACCACATTATCATACATACAGGCACCAATAACCTCCAGGACCAGCAACAGCAGATAGCAGGACAACTGAGCCAGCTAGCAGAGACCACACAACAGAAGTTCCCCAGCTGTAAAATCATCCTGTCATCTCTGCTCCCAAGAAAGGACATCCCTGAACACACCAGGAAAGATTAAAGGACCTTAACATCTATAGCTTGGAAGAAAGACAAGACAGAGGGGATATGATAGAAACTTTTAAATACATAAAGGGAATCAACAAGGTAAAAGGGGAGAGAATATTTAAAAGAAGAAAAATTGCTACAAGAGGACATAGTTTTAAATTAGAGGGGCAAAGGTTTAAAAGTAATATCATGAAGTATTACTTTACTGAGAGAGTAGTGGACGTATAAAATAGCCTTCGTGCAGAAGTGGTAGCTGCAAATACAGTGAAGGAGTATAAGCATGCATGGGATAGGCATAAGGCCATCTTTCATATAAGATAGGGCCAGCGGCTATTAATAGTATTCAGTATATTGGGCAGACTAGATGGGCCAAATGGTTCTTATCTGCCGACACATTCTATGTTTATATGTTTATATGTTTCTATCATCCAGAGCATTAACACAGGACTCTGTGCAAACACTGACTGGACCAAACTGCTACAACATGGCCACCAGTCTTATGCGGGGCAGCTCATTACAAGGTATACGGACATACAATGACATCTCTTATTGTCAGCAGCTGGGCCTTTGGATGTAAGACACATGATCGAGACTTTACCCAAAGACTAAAAAACATTGACATACAGATCCTCCTAGAAACATGGACTTAGACAGAGAATAAATCCCTGGTGCCCACCGGATACAGGGAGATCTCTGTCCCTGCTCTGAAAAACAAAAGTGTCAAGCTGGGCCGGAGCTCAGGAGGAATATTAGTCTGGTAAAGAGGAGCTCCATGAGCAGATCAGACCAGTAAAGAGAGGAGACAGCCACATCTGGGTAAGAATAGGCCGCTCCATCCTCACCTCTTGGGCTGACGTCTACCTCTGTGCAGGATACCTAGCTCCACCAGAGTCTCCATACTTCAATCCCGACTGCTTTGAGATCCTACAGAGGGAAGCCGCCCATTTCCAGGCCCTGGGTAATGTTCTCATCTTTGGAGATTTCAATGGAAGAACAGGGAGGGAGAGAAACTACCTGACCACTGATGGAAATGTCTATATATTCGGAGCAGACACTGACTGTGACAGATCAGTGCACACAGAGAGGAACAGCTATGACAGCATAGTAAATAAAAGCGGCAGAAAATTGCTAATTTTATGTCGAAGCCTCAGACTTCATATTCTCAATGGCAGCACCAAGGGAGACTCTCTTGGTAGACATACCCTAAACTCCCATGTATTCAACAGTGTGGTAGACTATGCCATCACAGATATGGACCCCACAAATGTTGGTGGCTTCATAGTCACCCCACAGACACACCTGTCAGACCTCAACCAACTGCTCCTATACATTAAATCCACAAGTAAACCACCGGCACAAACATCACTACAGACCTAGCCTACCTCCATATTTTAAATGGTCCAAGATGTCAGCCCCAAAGTATATGGAGACCATAAACAGCACAGACATCCATGAGATGCTCCATAACTTCCATAGTAAAGTGTATGAGCTGAACCCAGAAGGAGTAAATCTTGCGGGACTTTAATAATATACTTTACACCGTGTTGGAAAAGTCTGACCTCAAAAGATGCAACAAAAGGCCAAAAAAGCAACAACCTAGCAATTGGTTCGACCGGGAGTGTAAAGATATAAGGAAGGTGCTAAGAATGGCCTCAAATAGGAAACACCAAGATCCGAACAACACCAGTCTGAGGGAAGCCTACAACAACATACAAAGGCAATACAAAAACATCCTCAGAAAGAAAAAGCAACGCAACATCTCAACCAAGCTATGGGAACTATGGAAGCACATGGACAAAACCTCCACATCCAAAACGGCAACATCTGACTCCAGTACTTCAAGGATCTTTACAGACATCTCGAGAGTGGACCAAAGCCCAGAACAAAAATAAATCACAAAAAAGTTGGAGGATATGGATGAAAAAAAAGTAAGATTTCCAAAACTCTCTAGACACACGATCACACTGCAAGAGATAACAGAGATGATTTCAGTGATAAAGAGTAAAAAAGCTAGTGTCCCAGATGGGATCCTTCCAGAAATGATCAAATACAGCCTGCCAGGTATTCAGGCCGCATTAGTAAAACTCTACAATGTTGTGCCGGCTACTTCCCCCAGAGCTGGAACCAGGGCATCATCACTTCCGTACACAAGAGCGGAGATAGGTACGACGAAGCCAACTATCGAGGGATATGTTTCAGCAGCAACCTGGGGAAACCCTTCAGCAGTATCCTGAATAAGAGGATCCTCAGCTTCCTCACCCAGCACAACATCCTCAGCAGAAGCCAAGCAGGCTTCATGCCAAACCAACGCACCACGGACCACATCTACACCCTGCATCAAGAGCCATGTCCACAATACAAAGCATGGAAAGATCTATGCCTGCTTTGTGGACTTTAAGAAGGCCTTTAACTCAGTGTGGCACCCAGGCCTATTTCTGAAACTTCTTGAAAGCGGAATAGGAGGAAAAACATATGATGTCATCAGAAGTTCCTACACCGAGAACAGATGCAGCATGAAGGTAAATGGGAGGAGAACGGCTTATTTCCGGCAGAGCCAAGAAGTGAGACAGGGCTGTAGCCTCAGTTCAACCCTCTTTAACATCTATATCAATGAGCTGGCGGCGGCTCTGGAGTCCTCCTCAGCACCTGGTCTCACCCTCCATGACACCAAGGTGAAATTTGGAGAAACTCCCTAATCCAAGAGACCGACAGATCCTGAGCCACTACAAACTGAGCACCCACAGCCTGCTCATTGAATCCTGGCGTCACCGACAGAGGTACAAGCCAAGAGAGAGCAAACTGTGCCAGCAGTGCGAACAGGAGGCCATGGAGGATGAGGCTCATTTCCTGCTGCGGTGCCCCAAATACTCAGCAGTGAGGGATTCTCACTTCAGTAGACTGTCTGATCTCTGCCCAGACTTCACCTCCATGGAGGAGGTAGAGAGACTCTCCAGACTTCTGGGGAAGAGGAGAACACAGCAGCCATAGCAGCATAATACATTACTGCCTGCAATAGACTGAGAGGAGCCTGATATACTATGGACACCCCACCCTGGATGTGTCCCCATGCCCCAAACTTACCCTATACCCCCACCCTGGAGGTGTCCCCATTCCCCAACCCTACCCAATTATTTCCCACTTGCTTTGGCAATGCTAAAATGTATTTAGTCCGGCCAATAAAGCTTATTTGATTTGATTTGATAGATAGATAGAAAGAAGTCCAAAAAAATGTGAACAGCACAGCAGAATATATTGAAATCGGGTGCCAGAGGCTGTTTGAGCGATCCTTTCTCCCAAAGTACATAAACCAGAAAAGTCCACGACACTTCCTTAGTATCACTGCCTGAGAAAGGTTCCAGTGTATGGACCGAAATGTTGCTACTGGTGAATAAATTTACACTCTTTTACCTAAGGAAGTGCCGTGGACTTTTTTGGTTTAGATAGATAGATAGATAGATAGATAGATAGATAGATAGATATGAGATAATAGATAGAGGAGCCTGATATACCCCCACCCTGTATATGTCCCCATCCCCCAACCCTACCCAATTATTTCCCACTTGTTTTGGGAATGCTAAAATGTATTTAGTCCTGCCAATAAAGCTTATTTTATTTTATTTGATAGATATTAGATAGATAGATAAATAGATAGATAGATATAGATACTAGATAGATAGATACATAGATAGATACAGATAGATAGATAGATAGATAGATAGATAGATATAGAAGATAAAGATAGATAGATAGACAGACAGATACTAGATAGATAAATAGATAGGAGATAGATAGATAGATAGATAGATAGATAGATAGATAGGAGATAGATAGATAAATAAATAGATAAAGAAGATAGATAGATAGATAAAGATATGCCCCTATATAATTAGAGGTGATTCCTTTGTAAATCCAGCCGCTGGTAAAACAATCAGAATTCAACAATACCTTACGTGTGATTCCACATACTCAATTTATTTATTATCATGTCCGTGCAAACTGTGGTATGTTGGTGAAACAACTTGGGACGTTAAAACACGCCTAAACCAACATAGATATACCATAAGAAAACAGAGGCTGGATTTACCTGTGCCCAAACACTTTAACCACCTCAGCCCCCAGTTCTTAAACACCCTGAAAGACCAGGCCACTTTTTACACTTCTGACCTACACTACTTTCACCGTTTATTGCTCGGTCATGCAACCTACCACCCAAATGAATTTTACCTCATTTTCTTCTCACTAATAGAGCTTTCATTTGGTGGTATTTCATTGCTGCTGACATTTTTACTTTTTTTGTTATTAATCGAAATTTAACGATTTTTTTGCAAAAAAATGACATTTTTCACTTTCAGTTGTAAAATTTTGCAAAAAAAACGAGATCCATATAGAAATTTTGCTCTAAATTTATAGTTCTACATGTCTTTGATAAAAAAAAAATGTTTGGGTAAAAAAAAAATGGTTTGGGTAAAAGTTATAGCGTTTACAAACTATGGTACAAAAATGTGAATTTCCGCTTTTTGAAGCAGCTCTGACTTTCTGAGCACCTGTCATGTTTCCTGAGGTTCTACAATGACCAGACAGTACAAACACCCCACAAATGACCCCATTTCGGAAAGTACACACCCTAAGGTATTCGCTGATGGGCATAGTGAGTTCATAGAACTTTTTATTTTTTGTCACAAGTTAGCGGAAAATGATGATTTTTTTTTTTTTTTTTTTCTTACAAAGTCTCATATTCCACTAACTTGTGACAAAAAATAAAAACTTCTATGAACTCACTATGCCCATCACGAAATACCTTGGGGTCTCTTCTTTCCAAAATGGGGTCACTTGTGGGCTAGTTATACTGCCCTGGCATTCTAGGGGCCCAAATGTGTGGTAAGGAGTTTGAAATCAAATTCTGAAAAAAATGACCTGTCAAATCCGAAAGGTGCTCTTTGGAATATGGGCCCCTTTGCCCACCTAGGCTGCAAAAAAGTGTCACACATCTGGTATCTCCGTACTCAGGAGAAGGTGGGGAATGTGTTTTGGGGTGTCATTTTATATATACCCATGCTGGGTAAGAGAAATATCTTGGCAAAAGACAACTTTTCCCATTTTTTTATACAAAGTTGGCATTTGACCAAGATATTTATCTCACCCAGCATTGGTATATATAAAATGACACCCCAAAACACATTCCCCACCTTCTCCTGAGTACGGAGATACCAGATGTGTGACACTTTTTTGCAGCCTAGGTGGGCAAAGGGGCCCATATTCCAAAGAGCACCTTTAGGATTTGACAGGTCATTTTTTTCAGAATTTGATTTCAAACTCCTTACCACACATTTGGGCCCCTAGAATGCCAGGGCAGTATAACTACCCCACAAGTGACCCCATTTTGGAAAGAAGAGACCCCAAGGTATTCGCTGATGGGCATAGTGAGTTCATGGAAATTTTTATTTTTTGTCACAAGTTAGTGGAATATGAGACTTTGTATGAAAAAAAAAAAAAAATTATCATTTTCCACTAACTTGTGACAAAAAATAAAAAATTCTAGGAACTTGCCATGCCCCTCACGGAATACCTTGGGGTGTCTTCTTTCCAAAATGGGGTCACTTGTGGGGTAGTTATACTGCCCTGGCATTTTCCAGGGGCCCTAATGTCTGGTAAGTAGGTAAATGACCTGTGAAATCCGAAAGGTGCTCTTTGGAATGTGGGCCCCTTTGCCCACCTAGGCTGCAAAAAAGTGTCACACATCTGGTATCTCCGTACTCAGGAGAAGGTGGGGAATGTGTTTTGGGGTGTCATTTTACATATACCCATGCTGGGTGAGAGAAATATCTTGGCAAAAGACAACTTTTCCCATTTTTTTTATACAAAGTTGGCATTTGACCAAGATATTTATCTCACCCAGCATGGGTATATGTAAAATGACACCCCAAAACATATTCCCCAACTTCTGCTGAATACGGAGATACCACATGTGTGACACTTTTTTGCAGCCTAGGTGGGCAAAGGTGCCCAAATTCCTTTTAGGAGGGCATTTTTAGACATTTGGATACCAGACTTCTTCTCACGCTTTGGGGCCCCTAAAATGCCAGGGCAGTATAAATACCCCACATGTGACCCCATTTTGGAAAGAAGACACCCCAAGGTATTCAATGAGGGGCATGGCGAGTTCATTGAAAAAAAAAAATTTGGCACAAGTTAGCGGAAATAGATTTTTTTGATTTTGTTCTCACAAAGTCTCCCTTTCCGCTAACTTGGGACAAAAATTTCAATCTTTCATGGACTCAATATGCCCTTCAGCGAATACCTTGGGGTGTCTTCTTTCCAAAATGGGGTCATTTGTGGGGTAGTTATACTGCCCTGGCATTCTAGGGGCCCAAATGTGTGGTAAGGAGTTTGAAATCAAATTCTGTAAAAAATGACCTGTGAAATCCGAAAGGTGCTCTTTGGAATATGGGCCCCTTTGCCCACCTAGGCTGCAAAAAAGTGTCACACATCTGGTATCTCCGTACTCAGGAGAAGTTGGGGAATGTGTTTTGGGGTGTCATTTTACATATACCCATGCTGGGTGAGAGAAATATCTTGGTCAAATGCCAACTTTGTATAAAAAAAATGGGAAAAGTTGTCTTTTGCCAAGATATTTCTCTCACCCAGCATGGGTATATGTAAAATGACACCCCAAAACACATTCCCCACCTTCTCCTGAGTATGGAGATACCAGATGTGTGACACTTTTTTGCAGCCTAGGTGGGCAAAGGGGCCCACATTCCAAAGAGCACCTTTAGGATTTCACAGGTCATTTACCTACTTACCACACATTAGGGCCCCTGGAAAATGCCAGGGCAGTATAACTACCCCACAAGTGCCCCCATTTTGGAAAGAAGACACCCCAAGGTATTCCGTGAGGGGCATGGCGAGTTCCTAGAATTTCTTATTTTTTGTCACAAGTTAGTGGAAAATGCAGATTTTTTATTTTTTTATTTTTTTCATACAAAGTCTCATATTCCACTAACTTGTGACAAAAAATAAAAACTTCCATGAAACTGCCCTGGCATTCTAGGGGCCCAAATGTGTGGTAAGGAGTTTGAAATCAAATTCTGTAAAAAATGACCTGTGAAATCCAAAAGGTGCTCTTTGGAATATGGGCCCCTTTGCCCACCTAGGCTGCAAAAAAGTGTCACACATCTGGTATCCCCGTACTCAGGAGAAGTTGAGGAATGTGTTTTGGGGTGTCTTTTTACATATACCCATGCTGGGTGAGAGAAATATCTTGGCAAAAGACAACTTTTCCCATTTTTTTATACAAAGTTGGCATTTGACCAAGATATTTATCTCACCCAGCATGGGTATATGTAAAATGACACCCCAAAACACATTCCCCAACTTCTCCCGAGTACGGAGATACCACATGTGTGACACTTTTTTGCAGCCTAGGTGGGCAAAGGGGCCCATATTCCAAAGAGCACCTTTCGGATTTCACAGGTCATTTACCTACTTACCACACATTAGGGCCCCTGGAAAATGCCAGGGCAGTATAACTACCCCACAAGTGACCCCATTTTGGAAAGAAGACACCCCAAGGTATTCCGTGAGGGGCATGGCAAGTTCCTAGAATTTTTTATTTTTTGTCACAAGTTAGTGGAAAATGATGATTTTTTTTATTTTATTTTTTTTTCATACAAAGTCTCCTATTCCACAAATTTGTGACAAAAAATAAAAACTTCCATGAACTCACTATGCCCATCAGCGAATACCTTGGGGTCTCTTCTTTCCAAAATGGGGTCACTTGTGGGGTAGTTATACTGCCCTGGCATTCTAGGGGCCCTAAAGCGTGAGAAGAAGTCTGGAATATAAATGTCTAAAAAATTTTACGCATTTGGATTCCGTGAGGGGTATGGTGAGTTCATGTGAGATTTTATTTTTTGACACAAGTTAGTGGAATATGAGACTTTGTAAGAAAAAAATAATAAAATTCCGCTAACTTGGGCCAAAAAAATGTCTGAATGGAGCCTTACAGAGGGGTGATCAATGACAGGGGGGTGATCAATGACAGGGAGGGTGATCAATGACAGGGGGGGTGATCAATGACAGGGGGGGTGATCAATGACAGGGGGGTGATCAGGGAGTCTATATGGGGTGATAACCACAGTCATTGATCATGCCCCTGTAAGGCTTCATTCAGACGTCCGTATGCGTTTTGCGGATCCGATCCATCTATCAGTGCATCCGTAAAAATCATGCGGACGTCTGAATGGAGCTTTACAGGGGGGTAATCAATGACAGGGGGGGTGATCAATGACAGGGGGGTGATCAATGACAGGGGGGTGATCAGGGAGTCTATATGGGGTGATAACCACAGTCATTGATCATGCCCCTGTAAGGCTTCATTCAGACGTCCGGATGCGTTTTGCGGATCCGATCCATCTATCAGTGCATCCGTAAAAATCATGCGGACATCTGAATGGAGCTTTACAGGGGGTTGATCAATGACAGGGGTGTGATCAGGGAGTCTATATGGGGTGATAACCACAGTCATTGATCACGCCCCTGTAAGGCTTCATTCAGACGTCCGGATGCGTTTTGCGGATCCGATCCATCTATCAGTGGATCCGTAAAAATCATGCGGACATCTGAATGGAGCTTTACAGGGGGGTAATCAATGACAGGGGGGGTGATCAATGACAGGGGGGTGATCAGGGAGTCTATATGGGGTGATAACCACAGTCATTGATCATGCCCCTGTAAGGCTTCATTCAGACGTCCGGATGCGTTTTGCGGATCCGATCCATCTATCAGTGCATCCGTAAAAATCATGCGGACATCTGAATGGAGCTTTACAGGGGGGTGATCAATGACAGGGGGGTGATCAGGGAGTCTATATGGGGTGATCACCACAGTCATTGATCATGCCCCTGTAAGGCTTCATTCAGACGTCCGGATGCGTTTTGCGGATCCGATCCATCTATCAGTGGATCCGTAAAAATCATGCGGACATCTGAATGGAGCTTTACAGGGGGGTAATCAATGACAGGGGGGGTGATCAATGACAGGGGGGTGATCAGGGAGTCTATATGGGGTGATCACCACAGTCATTGATCATGCCCCTGTAAGGCTTCATTCAGACGTCCGGATGCGTTTTGCGGATCCGATCCATCTATCAGTGCATCCGTAAAAATCATGCGGACATCTGAATGGAGCTTTACAGGGGGGTAATCAATGACAGGGGGGTGATCAGGGAGTCTATATGGGGTGATCACCACAGTCATTGATCACGCCCCTGTAAGGCTTCATTCAGACGTCCGGATGCGTTTTGCGGATCCGATCCATCTATCAGTGGATCCGTAAAAATCATGCGGACATCTGAATGGAGCTTTACAGGGGGGTAATCAATGACAGGGGGGGTGATCAATGACAGGGGGGTGATCAGGGAGTCTATATGGGGTGATAACCACAGTCATTGATCATGCCCCTGTAAGGCTTCATTCAGACGTCCGGATGCGTTTTGCGGATCCGATCCATCTATCAGTGCATCCGTAAAAATCATGCGGACATCTGAATGGAGCTTTACAGGGGGTTGATCAATGACAGGGGTGTGATCAGGGAGTCTATATGGGGTGATAACCACAGTCATTGATCACGCCCCTGTAAGGCTTCATTCAGACGTCCGGATGCGTTTTGCGGATCCGATCCATCTATCAGTGCATCCGTAAAAATCATGCGGACATCTGAATGGAGCTTTACAGGGGGTTGATCAATGACAGGGGTGTAATCAATGACAGGGGGGTGATCAGGGACTCTATATGGGGTGATCAGGCGTGATCAGGGGCTAATAAGGGGTTAATAAGTGACGGGGGGGGGGTGTAGTGTAGTGTAGTGGTGCTTGGTGGGACTTTACTGAGCTACCTGTGTCCTCTGGTGGTCGATCCAAACAAAGGGGACCACCAGAGGACCAGGTAGCAGGTATATTAGACGCTGTTATCAAAACAGCGTCTAATATACCTGTTAGGGGTTAAAAAAAACACATCTCCAGCCTGCCAGCGAACGATCGCCGCTGGCAGGCTGGAGATCAACTCTCTTACCTTCCGTTCCTGTGAGCTCGCGCGCCTGTGTGCGCGCGTTCACAGGAAATCCCGGCTCACGCGAGATGACGCGTATATGCGTCGCTGAGCGCAGGGCTGCCACCTCCGGAACGCGAATCTGCGTACAGCGGTCCGGAGGTGGTTAAGGAAGCAGGACACTGTGAACGTGATTTGAAATTCAGAATACTTGAGCAAGTGCCTTTGTCCAGAAGGGGTGGGGATAGGACGATACGTTTAAAAAGAAGAGAACTCTATTGGATTTTTGAGTTACAAACCCTCAAACCGAGAGGGCTCAATGTTGACTTTAGGGTTATGTGAATATCTCTCACTTGTTTGTGTTTCTCATGCTTTTGTTTTTATTTATTTTTTTGCTTTTCCCTTCCTTCCCTCTGTTCCCTTTCCTTTTTCCCCCCTTTTCCTGTTTAATTTTAATTTTATTCTGATTGGTGATTCTGATGAACTCTGCTCACCTCTCTCGTAAGGTTTTATATATGTGCAAGTTTTGTATTCAATCCAATAACTGATAGTTTGCTTTATGTATTTTTTTATATACAGGGTGGGCCATTTATATGGATACACCTTAATAAAATGGGAATGGTTGGTGATATTAACTTCCTGTTTGTGGCCCATTAGTATATGTGAGGGGGGAAACTTTTCAAGATGGGTGGTGACCATGGCGGCCATTTTGAAGTTGGCCATTTTGAATCCAACTTTTGTTTTTTCAATAGGAAGAGGGTCATGTGACACATCAAACTTATTGGGAATTTCACAAGAAAAACAATGGTGTGCTTGGTTTTAATGTAACTTTATTCTTTCATGAGTTATTTATAAGTTTCTGACCACTTATAAAATGTGTTCAATGTGCTGCCCATTGTGTTGGATTGTCAATGCAACCCTCTTCTCCCGCTCTTCACACACTGATAGCAACACCGCAGGAGAAATGCTAGCACAGGCTTCTAGTATCCGTAGTTTCAGGTGCTGCACATCTCGTATCATCTGAAGGCAATCATCTATGCTGTGAAGATACGAGATGTGCAGCACCTGAAACTACGGATACTGGAAGCCTTTGCTAGCATTTCTCCTGCTGGATTCAAAATGGCCGACTTCAAAATGGCCGCCATGGTCACCACCCATCTTGAAAAGTTTCCCCCCTCACATATACTAATGTGCCACAAACAGGAAGTTAATATCACCAACCATTCCCATTTTATTAAGGTGTATCCATATAAATGGCCCACCCTGTAGATGAACATGCGAATCTGCTCTATTATGAAGCATCTCCTTGGAAGCTAGAAGACAGCAGGACCGCACTGGCGATTAGTGATATGTGACAATATTTTAAAAAAAAATTATATATGTATTGGACACATGATGACACAGACAAGATGTGACTCAGCATTATACATGTTTCCTTGACTATGGGACCTTTGACACAATATGGTTGGCCAGTTTTTCAGGCCACCTATTTGTGTACATCGGTCGCTTAGGATGTGATACAGTCTGTATGTGTATGGATAGTTCTCTTATGATGGGGACCGGGACACAGGGTCGCTTCACGGTAATGGCTGGGCCTGTGGCTCCCCTCCAGGTGTGCCGCCTCTGCTCGGGTCGCTCCCGGCAGAGATGCCACACCATTTGAGACCAAGTGTGACAGCCCATGATTTGTGGACCATTGGAAACCATGATTATAAGAATTTGGGGAATAGATGAACAAGGGTGATAGTGGCGGCATGCCATTGGCCTGTTTTACACCGCTGGACTCCCTTTTTTTTAGATATTAATAAGGAAATGGTGTAGTATAATCGGTCCACTGTTATGAATGGTGGTCATGTGATCCATCACATGATCTGCGTGTGTCAGACTGCGTCTGCCTTGTCTTGGGAACGAGCATGCCCAGTCTCTGTTTGGTGCTGAGTCGCCATCTTGGATGTGGGCGGCTATGTGTCTTATGTGTTAGATAGTCTCGCAGGATGAGGAGCTTCCCACGCCTGCGCACTACTCAATTCCGGACGCCGACTGAGTTCTGCCGTCTCCAGCTACATGTGAGAGTTCTATAGTAAATGAATTATTTGTTTTTAATTAGCACGATTATGCACACCTGAATTGCAATACTGATTTATGATGTTATGCACTGTAACGGAATGTATTTATGGTCAGTATTTTTGGCACATAGCACTTTTTGATATATGATCTGTTTTCATTGTATTATAATCATGTACACTTAAAATAAACTGTTTTTATTAATGCAAAACGTATAGAAGGAACGAGGGGGCACACACACCAGGGAAACACTAGATGGATGAATAATTTGATGTTTAATGTTTAATACTCTAAAAACAAACCCCTAAAATCACATAAAACGTACATCAAATAACTACAATAGCAGCCTATATAGCATGTACATAAAACGCCACAGATATAATATATTGACAACTGTGCAGCCGGTGTAGTGGTGAGACACTACTATGGGTACAATATATTAGAGTTTGATGTGTAACAGTTCATCCGAACAGTGTCCCAAATCATACGGTGCTGCACAGAGTAAACCAATAGCGGTAGTAATATAAGAAGTCCTGAAGATAGCCCCAACAGGTGTATCGGATGAGGCAATGAAAATGACTGTATGTCAATGTCCGGTATTTGAGAGTAAGTACAGAGATGCGTACGGGTAAAGCGCATAGGCACTGGCCTCCAGATTACTTACAGTGTCCAGCCGCTTCAGGTATCCCGGTCTCACCCCTCCTTGCTGCCTAGCCGCAGCACGATTTCCCAGGTGGCCGAACACGGCCGTCTGTGGCGTCCCACGTGACCTGGTGCTCTGGGGTTCCGGGCAGACGCTTAGATGACGTCACTGCTTTGCGGCGGTAATTTTAAATCTGGATCTGGATCTCTTGCGCTTTCGATCTGAAGTATAGTTTCTTTGTCCTTTTTCTCCTTGAATCACTGAGGAAGGGGCGTAAGACCCTAAAAAGGGTCTGGCATACAGAGTGAGCGTGGATTCAAGGAGAAAAAGGACAAAGAAACTATACTTCAGATCGAAAGCGCAAGAGATCCAGATCCAGATTTAAAATGTTAGTATATGCCAGAGACTTTTGTAAGTCTTTAGCTGACACTCTAGGATTCTTCTTCACCTCATTGAGCAGTCTGCGCTGTGCTCTTGCAGTCATCTTTACAGGACGGCCACTCCTAGGGATAGTGGCAGCAGTGCTGAACTTCCTCCATTTATAGACAATTTGTCTTACTGTGGACTGATGAACAGCAAGGCTTTTGGAGATATTTTTATAACCCTTTCCAGCTTTATGCAAGTCAACAATTCTTAATTGTAGGTCTTCTGAGAGCTCTTTTGTGCGAGGCATCATTCACATCAGGCAATGCTTCTTGTGAAAAGCAAACCCAGAACTGGTGTGTGTTTTTTATAGGGCAGGGCAGCTGTAACCAATACCTCCAATCTCATCTCATTGATTGGACTCCAATTGACTGACACCTCACTCCAATTAGCTCTTGGAGATGTCATTAGTCTAGGGATTCACATACTTTTTCCACCTGCACTGTGAATGTTTACATGGTGTGTTCAATAAAAACATGGTAACATTTAATTCTTTGTGTGTTATTAGTTTAAGCAGACTGTGATTGTCTATTGTTGTGACTTAGATGAAGATCAGATCACATTTTATGACCAATTTGTGCAGAAATCCATATCATTCCAAAGGGTTCAAATACTTTTTCTTGCAACTGTATATATATATATATAGATAGATAGATAGATAGATATGTAGATAGATACTAGATAGATAGATAGATAAAGATAGATAATTAGATAGATAGATAGATAGATAGATAGATAGATAGATAGAAGATAATATATAGATATTAGATAGATAGATAGATAGATAGATAGATAGATAGATAGATAGATAGATAGATAGATAGAAGCTAGATAGAGATGATAGATAGATAATAGATAGATAGATAGATAGATAGATAGATAGATAGATAATCTGGGGAAACTATTTAACAGTATCCTGAACCAGAGAATCCTCTGCTTTCTCACCCAGCACAATCTACTCAGTAAAGGCCAAGCAGGGTTCATGCCAAACCACCGCATCACAGACCACGTCTACACCCTGCACCGCCTCATCCAGAGCCATGTCCACAACACAAAGCAGGGAAAGATATATGCTTGTTTCGTGGACTTCAAAAAGGCCTTTGACTCGGTGTGGCACCCAGGATTGTTCCTGAAGCTATTGGAGAGTGGAATAGGAGGAAGGACATACAACGTCATCAAAAGCTCCTACACCGAGAACCGATGCAGCGTGAAGGTAAATGGGAAAAGAACAGCTTACTTCCAGAAGAGCCGAGGAGTCAGACAGGGCTGCAGCCTCAGTCCAACTCTCTTTAACATTTACATCAACGAGCTGGTAGCAGCTCTGGAGTCTTCCTCAACACCAGGTCTCATCCTCCATGACACTGAGGTGAATTTTCTTCTGTATGCGGATGACCTTCTCCTACTATCACCAACTGAGAAAGGTCTCCAAGACCAGCTAGTCATTCTGGAGAAATTCAGCACCACATGGGCCCTTCCCATCATTTAAAAAAAGACCAACACTATGGTGTTCCATAGAAGGAAAACAAAGTCAGCCAGGCCCCCTACCTTCACGCTACACAACACTTTTACAGCCACCAACAGGTACACCTACCTGGGCCTGAAAATTGACCAAACTAGGAGCTTTAAATCAGCCATTGAGGAGCTGAAAGACAAAGCATGCAAGACCTTCTTCAACATCAGAAGACGACTGTACCACCTCAAAGCACCAGTGAGGTTCTGGCTTAAAATCTTTAACTCCATCATTGCACCAATCCTCCTGTTTGGCAGTGAAGTCTGGGGCCCTCATTTGTACCCCGACTGGTCAAGATGGGATTCCAGCCCAACAGAAATATTCCACCTAGAATTCTGTAAACATCTTCTCCAGGTCCATCGGAGCACCTCTAATAGTGCCTGTTGAGGGGAGCTGGGAAGATTCCCTCTACACTTTACAGTCCAGAAGAGGGTGCTATTATTCTGAGGCCATCTACATAGTAGTAGTGAAGGCTCACATCACCATAAAGCCTTGCTACACCAAGGTATCCCTGGCAAGGCAAAGCCCCAAAATCAACTTACTGAAACCCAGCCCGACCAGATAATCACCGCACACCACCTCACAAAAGCCAGGATCTGTAACACAGTAAACAAGAGACAAGAGGAATACGTCAGTAAATGGAGGAAGGAGGTGAGAGCATCCCAGAAGCTGACGGTGTACCAGAGTCTTCAGAGAGACTACAAACTGGCCCCATATCTGGAGAAACTAGGGAACCCCAGAGACCGGAAAATCCTGAGCCGCTACAAAGTGAGCGCCCACAGCCTGGCCGTCGAATCCGGATGGCATCGACAGAGCTACATGCCTAGGGAAAGCAGAGTGTGCCAGCAGTGCCACCTGGAGGTGGTGGAGGATGAGGCCCACTTCCTGATATACTGTCCCAAATACTCAGCAGTGAGGGACATCCACTTTAGGAGACTCTCTGATCTACTCCCCGACTTCAGCTCCATGGAGGAGGAAGAGAAGCTGCCCATCCTGCTGGGAGAGGAAGAGAACACTGTGGACATAGCAGCACAATATATCAGTGCCTGCCACAGACTGAGAGGAGCCTGATATGCCATGGACTCCGATACCCTGACCCGGGGTGTGTCCGCACCCCTTCCCCCCTGTCATGATACACCACGGACTCCTATACACTGACCCATTTCTTAACCCCCTATTTCCTACATGCTTTGGCAATACTAATGTATAATTTTAGACCTGCCAATAAAGCTTTATTGATTGATTGATTGATATAGAAGATAAAGATAGATAGATAGATAGATAGATAGATAGATAGATAGATAGATAGATAGATATGAGATAGATAGATATATAGGAGATATATAGATATATGTAGAAGATAGATAGATAGATAGATAGATAGATAGATAGATAGATTTTTTTGCTTGAAAAAGGTTCCATTGAGAGGACCCAAACGTCGCATTTGGTGGAATAACATACGCACATTATCTTTTGGAAGTGCCGTGGAGTTTCTTTCTTTATATTTGGTTGGTGGATCGTATCTACAGCTGCTGGCACTCCTACTTTACTGTCTGGATTGCGGTGCTGCCCAGAGTTATATTTTTTATAGATAGATATAAATTGATAGATACTAGATAGATATGATAGGTAGATAGTTAGATAGATATTTATTTTATTTATTTATTTTATGCACTTATATAGCGCTACTATATTCCGCAGCACTTTACAGACATTAGCATTCAACTGTCCCCAATAGGGCTCACAATCTAAGGTCCCTATCAGTATGTCTTTGGAGTGTGGGAGGAAACCGGAGAACCCGGAGGAAACCCACGCAAACATGGGGAGAACATACAAACTCCATGCAGATGTTGTCCATGGTCGGATTCGAACCTAGGACCCCAGCGCTGTAGATAGATAGATAGATAGATATGATAGATAGATAGATAGATAGATAGAAGCTAGATAGAGATGATAAATAGATAATCGATAGATAGATAAATAGAAGATAGATGGATAAAGATAGATAGATATACATAATAGATAGATACATAGTTACATAGATAATGATAGATGGATAGATAGATACATACATGGATAATCGATGGATAGATAGATAGATAGATCTTTTATTTTGATTTAACAATGAATTTGAATGTGTTTAAATTGTAATGCATAAAACCAATTTAGTATTGCCAGAAAAGATTAGTGATATATGTAATTAAAGATATGTTCTCAATGTATATGTAATAAAGATTCACTTTTCTTTATTCATTTAATGTTAAAGTTAACAAAGATTTAAGAAGGCACTTTTGTGTACATGTTTATTTTATTTTACTGCAATTTATTCTGATACATGCATAATCAATTATATTTGAAACGTAGATTATGTGTTCCCACTTCATGTGATATGAAGTAATATTACATGTGAAAAATAAAATTTTTCTGTATGTTATATTGAAATTTTTATAGAAAATTCTAATAAAAAATTATTTTGTTCTAAAATCTAAGAAACAGCATAAAATCAATGCTAGACTTTAATAACAAACTCTAAACCAAGAAACAAAATATGAAGAGGGAAAACATTTTTGGGTGGTTTGTCTAGTGATATTGCTATTACAATAGGTATTTATTTGACATATATATGAGATGCATAGATAAATCGTAGATTTGCCAAACATGCAAGTTGAAGGGACCATCCCCATTCAGAAGATGCCATCAGTACTGATCCATGAGCTCGATTCTAGTATTAGACATCTCCAACTATTTTTGAAGAGTTTAGGCATTTTACAGCAGAGCACCCTTCTGATTTAGAACTTGACCGGGACCTCTTGACGTCTACTGGTGACTCTGTCTACTGTTTGAAGAATTATTGAAAACGAATTGTGTCAATGGCTATTATGAGTATGGTACTCATACCAAGACTGTTCATTTGCTGAGGGCCCCAGTGAGGTGAGAAGCTTGAGAGTGCCGCAGTGAAATCTTCACATCTATATGAAAGATACAAATTTTAATTGATGCCCAAGCTGTCATCCTAATTGTCTAATGAGAGAAAGAGAGGTCCTTTCTCGGAGGGACTCCTGCATGAATTATGAATCACAGGCCTCTGATGAATGAACCGTTGGCTGCTTTTACTTTGTGTTAATAAAAAAATGTTATATCAATGTAATAAAATAATTCTAATTTCATATTCAGTTACAACCATCTCGTGTCTTCACTTGCAATGTGAAAATGAACTGAAAATTGTCCACCAATGTTAAAGTGGCAGCAAAGTGGATGAGATTTTACAAAGTGTGGTCTGCTTGCTGATCGTCAGTGCAAATTGACCTGTGGTGAGGGGGAGAGCAGAGAGAGTTGTCTTAGGCAGATGACATTTTTAATGAAGACTATAAAGAAAATTGCTTATTTTGTATTTAGAAATCAATCAAAGGAACAAAAAAAGTAAGCTTAAAAGGCTTGTCCCATCTGGGACGTTGATGACATATGGCTAGGATATGGCCTCAATGTCAAATAAGGTCCTACCTCTGGGAAATGGGACACCCCACTGCTATGGGACTGTGGGAAATAGTCACGCCAGCATTCAGCACGGAGGCTCAGTGGTTAGCACTGGAGCCTTGCAATGCTGGGGTCCTGGGTTCGAATTGGACCAAGGACAACATCTGCATGGAGTGTTATATGTTCTCCCCGTGTTTGTGTGGGTTTCCTCCAGGTACTCCGTTTTCCGCCCGACATACTGATAGGACAGATGGTGAGCCTCATTGGGGACACCTCGATTCTATTGTCAGTATAGAGCTGCTGAATACAGTAGCGCTATAAAAATAAATGCATGGCTGCTTTCCATTCACTTTGAGGGCCCTGTTCTGGATATAGGAGTGGGCGCCAGAGGTGGGACCTGTACCTATTTGACATTGATGGCACATCCCAACAATATGCCATCTATGCCCCAGATGAGCCAACCTCTTTAATTCAAAGATGCCCATTTTTTTAAATGTAGAAAGGTTTAATTGTTGATTGGGTGACTTTTTTTTGTCATGCAGAGCTCCAAATTTCCTTTATACTTGTAGCGTCAAATAATAAAATTCTGGTTGACCTCACCCACCAGTTGTTTGAGCTTATGAGTTTCTCCATACTGTTAATAAATTAAGCATAGCAATACAATATCCTGCAATAAGCTCCTAAGCTCCCCCTACTGGTGACAATAGGCATCTAGAATGTAATAATTTTTATTATAATTTAAAGGGAGTTTCTGTTACTTTAATATTGATGGCTTATCTTCAGGATAGGCCATCAATATCTGATTGTCGGGGATCCCAACACCCAGCATCCCTGCAATCAACTGTTCTGCGGTAGCTGCTGTAGCTCTGATGCTGGAAGACAGCATTGAAACTAGACAGCTCTGCACATTTCTGTAGTGGATGGATCTGGTGGGACTTCAGTGGGAGCAGCGCTGCAGTAACTGGCTCTGTCCATTATAGAAATTTAAGAAGTTGCGTAGTGTTTGGGAAATATCCCTTTACCTATAATTGTTGGAATCCAAATTAAAAGGGATTCGAGCGGTGGGGAAACTGACACAAACATTGGATGTAGTTGTATCAAATTTTTCTTTAATTCAAAGACAAGCTCACAATAATACAGGCTTGAAAGAGAAAAAAAACATCACATGACAAACATGACATTTTCTGTTTCAAGATATAAATCATAAGACTATACAAGACCATATAAGACCATACGTATGTTTCCATACCTCTCTCCTCCCCCCCCCCCCCCCCCGCACTTCCCGAGGCTCAGACTATACCTCTGCTTGAAAGGAAACTGTGGGGAGGGGGTGGGTTCTATCACACACATAAACTGACTTTTTGACCTTGTTTTTAGACATTATTATTATCTGTCAATTTAACCCTGTAAGCTCCATTTAGGATCTGACCTAAATCTCCCATATACACAAGATGGAGGACATGTTGATACAATATGGATTCTCATCCCTCACAGTAGTTTCGGCATTGGAGCTACCGCCATTGCAGAACAGCTGATCGGTGGCGGAATGTTGGAGCTATCATAAAGACAGGCCATTAATATTAACCTACCAGAAAACCCCTTTCACTGTATGTCTATGCAGGGGATTTGGAGCTCTCTGTAAGGAAAATAAAGATCGGACTACTATAAATACAATTTCAATTTCAACATTCTTGAAAGAACATAAAAATGTATATATTCTGTTACAGAAACATTACCCCTGTAAATGAATGCAATAAAAAAGACAAAATCAAAACATAACATTTATTTATTTATTTATCAGTCTTCAAAGACGAAGACAAAATTCAAGATGTTTTCCAGGACTTTGGGGGAAATTTATCATCTCCCTTGTGCCTGTTACAGAAATGAATGGGGAATGAAAGATCATCATTATGATCATTCATTTTCTGTGGGGGGAGAGCTGGGAGCTCCTCATACAAATTAGACTGTCAGCCAACAATACACTAATGTGTGGGGGGGACCTTAAGAAGAGTAGTAAAACGTGCCAAGTGTATCAACGTTGTATATTTCACCATGAGGTGCCAAAACCCTAACCGTCTTAACCAAATATATAAATCCTTTTGATAAATATGTGCTATTTTCTCATGGTGGCTTATTGGTTAACAATGGTTCCTTAGAGTGTTGGTGGTCATAGGTTCAAATCCTACAAGGACACCATCGGCATGGAGTTTGTGTGTTCGACCTGTGTTTGCATGGGTTTCCTTCCATACTCCAAAGACTTAATGATAGGGAAATTTGATTTTGAGCCCCACTGTGCACATCAAGAGATGATAGTGCCTGTAAAGTGCGATAAGTGAGTAAAATAAATATGTTTTCCACCTTATTGTAAATTTGCAAAGTACTCCCTTCTATACTCTTTAACCCAACCGTATTACATGCACGTTTTTGGCATTATATTACGGCTACAATTTCCGCACCTCCTGTTGTACAACTGAACTGGGTTTAGCTCATCATAGGTCCGTTTAATGTGTCCATCCCATGTCCTTTGAAAATTGCTCCCCTAAATTTGATGTCCACGAAAAAAATCTTGTCCTAGGCATTAGTACTGCATTTAGTATGGCATTTTAATATTTAAGAAGTCAAAATTTTGGCACTGGCATCCAATTAAAAAGAAAATGAATCACCGGGTGCAGAGTGCATCACGGAAGGCTGGAACTCTGAGTCGACTGAATCGACAGCCAGACAACGTTGTTGAGCTGAAGCAGCAAAAGCTGGGGAAACCATAACATTTGTTTTGCACCATTTTTGATAAATTTTCCCCAAAGTTTAGCAAAATCCTACACCAACAGTTGGTCTCTAGATAAATGTTACATTGATGGTTGTCATTTTGGATCAGTGCTAACCTGGAATCTTGGAAGGGGATGAGCCACATCAACCTGCACTACAATACCGCACTTTTACAGCTCCTGCCTTTGTCTTATCGACTCTGTGTCCCGGGTTCCCTACATTGGTTAATCATGAGTTGTTTACTTACATCGTTGGTTTAATGGTTGATGTGGAATTGACTTGCATTCCAATCCTCTGTGTGAAAGGCAGTATGCCGGGTTAAAAAGGGGAAGGAGGGCAATTAACAAAGACATGGTGGCGTTTCAATGTGAAAGGAAGCTATTCTTGGTTTCCCTAATAGTACAGGGATGTCAGCGAATTCTGAGTGCTTTAGGAAATACGGCAAGGTTAACGCTATGTTAATATGAACCCACCAGGGAATAAAGCAATTGGGGAAAGATTGAGGGTAGGAAAATGAGCAGGTAGGTGATTGAAATGTGAAATTGCTGTTTTTTTTTTTTTTTTTCCTTTTCCAAAGCAGGAATACAAATGATCCCTACAAAGCTTGCACCATCCTCAGACCCTGTAGCCAATTAGTGTACATCAATATTTCATCAAAACTGCGCTATTGTGCAGAGGAAGCCTACACTGCACAGACCAGCTACCCCGGCTCTTTCAGACACACTGCTATGACACATAATGATATTGTCAATTAATAATTGAACAGTTTTTGTTCTCCCTCCTTGACCTTATTAGTAGAAAACGTGAAGGAGTTTTTCGGCGAGATAGGAAAATATATGTTCTCTTCATTTCCTCAGCTCCCGTTCAGTAGTATTTTTGCCCCTGTCAGACAATTCTTCTCGCTGTTTAGAAAGACAACAGACGACGTTGAGAATTAAACATGCCATCTGTCTTCTATCATTAACACCGCAGGGGAAATATATTTTCATAACTGTGTTAACATATGGGTAATGGTATTAAACAAAGCAACATGTGCAATTCTAGGCAAAAGCTTGCAACAGCCCGTAACCCTATAGGGATGAATGGAGTGAGTTAGTCTACTGCCCGTGAACTGTCCATATATACGTTGCGCATGGGCAGCAACTGTGGTAATGAAAGTTCAGCTGAATACAATTGTTATTGTAGTAGTTCATACTCCCTTCAATTCTCCTGAATCGGTTGATAGATTCAATTTGGGCCCAAATCTATTCTGCCAGTATCAAATGTGATCCAATTGGCCTGAAAATTCTATGAGGTCTCCACGAACTCACATTTTTCTTTTGCTTCTCCCATTAAAAAAAAAAAAGATGTACCCCGTATTTTTCACTTTATTAGACACTTTTTTATAATACACACTGGGGGGAAAATGGCAGTGTGTATTATGAAGCGAATACTAATGAGCGCTTTCATTATGGAAGTGCTCATTAGTATGCAGGAGGTGTGGTAAGCGGTGAGTGTAGTGCTGCTAGCGTTGGCTGCAACTCACCACCTGGCCTTTCAGGCACCATGGTGCACTGCATCCTGACTGCATATAGCATCAGGATGTAGTACATGTAGGTTTGCACTATGACCTGTAGCTGTGTGTCGTCAGGCCAGAATGCAGTGCAGGGTTGGCAGAAGACCAGGGAGCGGTGAGTGCAGCATGAACCCGCTCGTGCGATCTGCAAAGTTGCGGTGACATACTGAGCAGGAGAGTTAAGTTAATTTCTATATATATTTTAGGTCTTTTTTAAGGTGTGATGAGGTCTGATACAGATTGGGGGTATGATTTGGGGTTTCGGATCTGAGGTCTGAAAAAGTTTGGGGGTCTGATTGGGGGTCTTGTACAGATTGGTGGTCTGATTCAAAGTGTGATAAATATTAGTGGTATGAACTGAGGTCTGATAAAGTTTGGGGTTTGATAGAAATTGGGAGTCTGATTGGGGGGTCTGATCTGAGGTCTGATAAAGTTTTGGGTCTTTAATGGGGGGTCTAATAAATATTTGGGGTCTGATCTGAAATCTGATAAAGATTGGGGGGTCTGATTTGAGGGTCTGATGAAGATTGGGCGTCTGATCTGAAGTCTGACGAAAAAATAATAATTCTGATTTTCCTCCTCTAAAATCTAGGTGCATCTTATAAATAAAAAAGGATTAATTTTCTTCAGCTCTCTCTCCCCATCCAAATATCAGATTTGGCCCTGCCCAAGTTTTTGAAAAGTAGCGAGTACAGTATGAAATAGACCTAAGTTGCTAAATTTTGTCCCATACTATTGTGTACCAAAATGAGAGACTTTCTTATGGCAGAGAACTGGGTCAAGGGCTATAGTGAATTATCCACATACTGTGAGTACACTGTTTGCCAATATACAGTACTCACCTTACCTTGTATTCAGACACTATTGTTTCCTGATGCTCGTTGTTTGAGAGGGTGCATGGTGCTAGAATGGTCAAGATCAGTGGTTGAGCGCCACAATGTAAACACTTTTCTTCATTACAAGTTGCCTATATTAAATGATGACCATTGTCCTTCATTGCTGATCTGTTTGATTCTGCTTATGAAGGGGTATCCCCTTAATTAGGTTATTATGTTCCGATATGTCTAAATAGATAACCCCTTTGAGTATGATGGCTTATTGATCACACATATATATTAAGAGCACAAATGTCTACTGCATGCCTGTGATCACATTGATACCTCATTTATACATGTTGGGGCAGATTTACTAATCCTGTAGATAGCGTAAACTTACAGTGGACAGGATGTCTAGACCTGACGCACATTTATCACAGTGGCTCAGACTGGATAGATTTGGTCCAAGGATAGACGCTTTTGTCTTATGCTATACCATTTATTGACTGGCTTAAGCTGGCCATACACATTAGATAGAAGTTGGTTGATGGTTCAATAGCAGTTGAAAAAACAAACATCTGGTGAATGTTTGTTTGATAACCAGAGCCATGTGCCATTTAGTCCATATTGGCCATTATATTGCCCATCTAGCACTCTCGCACCCCTCCAATATATCCTCAACTCTGCTGCCCGACTAATCCACCTCTCACCCTATTAATCCTCTGCCTCTCCCCTCTGCCAATCCCTCCACTGGCTCCCTATTGCCCAGCGAATTCACTGCAAATTACTAACAAATACATACAAGGCCGTCCATAACCTGTCCTCTCTCTACATCTCTGAGCTACTTTCCCGATACACCCCCCACACGCACTCTCCGATCCTCACAAGACCTCCTTCTCTCCTCTCCTCTTATCGCCTCTTCCCACAATCGCCTCCAAGATTTCTCCCGTGCATCCCCCATACTCTGGAACTCGCTACCCCAACATATCAGACTCTCACCTACAGTGGAATCCTTCAAAAGAAACCTGAAAACCCACCTCTTCAGACAAGCCTACAACCAGTGACCCTGCTGCCTCCATATCGCCATGACCAACTTCACCCACACCTACTGTGTCCTTCTCCCATACCATGTAGATTGTAAGCCCTCACGGGCAGGGCCCTCTCTCCTTCTGTACCAGTTTGTAACTCGTCTTGTTTATGATTAGTGCAATTGTCTGTATTATGTATGTATACCTCTTCTCATATGTACAGCGCTATGGAATGAATGGAGCTTTAATAATAAATAATAAGACATGTCTAATGAAATCGGGTGATGGATGAAAGATCTTTTTCTGAATGTTTTTTTCCAAGAAAGATCTTTCGTTCAAAGAACGATTGTCCATAAACAAAAAATCTTTCTTTAAAAAACAAAAAACAGAAAGATCTTTTATCCCTTGCTTGATTTCATTGAACATGTACGTATAGGCAGTTTGAACAAATGTAATGGCCAGTATAAACTAAAGTTGTATGGCTCTGTCTGTTAAGGGAGCATCCACCAGATGTTTGTTTAACTTCAGACCTCAGTTCAGATCTTTCAACTATCAGATGAAAATATTAAACACGGCCGACTTCTTTTCAAATGTTAATGGTCTATAATCTGTCGGTTTAAACTATTGTTTGTTGTTAAACTTCAGCAAATGTTCGTTTTAGTTGAAATAGTCTATTTTGATCAGCTTTAGACTAATGTGTATGGGCACTATTACTTTGAGACAGGATTCTACACCAGAATCATGGCACAATTTTGGTGCAAAATGGGGCATCTCAGACCCGTGTCCCTTTCCATCGAAGCCATGCCCCTTTATGCTAAGCCCCAAGTCATTGTTGACAGGAAGTGGAAAAAAATTGCACCAATTTATGCCACTTTAGGAACAGACACATGACTAAATTTGGGCCACTGTCCACAACTTGAAAAATAAGGTTGAGGGGCTGGTAATATGTGTCGCCATTTGGCCCAGTTGCTAGGTGTGGGGGGCTGGAACACCTAAGCATCAAGATTAATTTAAAAAAAATGTATTTGACAGCAGAACTGGTTTATCTGATGGAGGAGAGGGTATAGCATGACCAGGGCATGACAGACTATTATTAGGGGCAGTCAACAAACAGGGATTAGATTGAGGATAAGGGAAACCAGACTGATTTGTTGCCCCTAAAAGTTTTTCTCTGACCTATGTTATAGGCATGCTTATTATGACAGCAGAATTTCTTATTCATATTTTTATTCTCATCCTACAAGAAAGGGTATAGACTGACAGAAAGAAGAATGCTGATGATTTAATGGCTTGTAGCTTGAATTTTTGCTATCAGTCGGGTTCAATTTGTTAAGAATGCACAAATGTAGTTTGTAGCAATGTTTATTTCATGATATATTCAGATAGTGGACCAATTACTCAGAGAATGTCTTGCTTTCATGTTTTTCTATGAAATCTTCCAGGTTTGTCTATTTTCTTGATGAGTTACACCATTGATTTATTTGCCTTCTTTCAATCTGCTTTGTGAATTATCCATTGGAGCCACTCTCTATCCCTCAGAAGATCCGGGCATGTTGCAATCCAATCAATTGAGCCATGCTTGCAATAGTTTTGTCAGGAATCCCCAAATGGGCATAAGAAATAAAAAGTGAGTCAGAGAATTGAATAATGAGGACTGGGAATGAACTTGCGATTCTAGTGCAGCAGAAAAAGAGAGAACGAAGGTTGCTATGTGAGAACTGACCTGCTGTGGTCCTCAGATCCAAGACTCAATCAATAAGTTCTTCTGACACCTCTGACTTCACAAGACGAAGGAAGCTTAGTAACTGGCATATCATAAAACTATTCCACATTCATATGAATGAGGACTTGGCTTTATCATGGCCTCTGAATTATTCTTTCTCAGAATGTCCTTATGTTCCCAATAATGGTTTGACTTTTAATTTACTTAGATACGGATGTTCCTGTGAATTCACAATCAATCCTTAATCTGTATGTTAGTCCTACACCTCTAGGAGCTCCACAATCATACGATCTTCAGGTGGTGCTCAGTGTATCAAGTAAAATAAACTGATACAAGGGCTTTTAGCTAAATGACATACGTAGCACTCACCATTCAGTATGTTTCTTCATTTTACTGAGTAGCAAAGTATATAGGATATGGAAAAAAACATGACAATTGCTATTTCATGCAATCTGGTTCTCAATTTATGACTAGCATCCTAGGCCTCTGGACACATCGCTGCGCTTCATGAGAGAGATCTGACCATCACCAGGCTACCCTCTCAACATTGTCTTCATATCGCTAGGCAAGTACTGCACCCTGATACATGAGTGGAGCCTGGACTAAAGGTCACCACCTTAAGGTATCAATTGTGTCATCTATTGTTTATCATAACTCTGCATAACTGTATGTGTTGACCACCAACTAAAGATACCAACACTATATGTTATTAAACTATATTGCCCCTCTGTGTGCCTAAATTCCCCTGATGAGTTCTTATACGAAGCATGCGTGTAGGGATTAGCTACACTAGGGCACAATAGGGCCAAGTAGCAAAAGGGCAAGGTTCCGGACGGGGTCGTTCTTATTAGAACGGGTGCTCCGTGAATAGGATGCTAGTGCCGAGATAGCACCCATATACTAGGGCTGTCTAGGTACCTTCAACCCACTAACACCCCTGCCCAGCCTTAATTGCTCTTTTTCACAGAAAACCTATTTCTACCGGACATCTACGGAAACCAGAGGATCCTGGCTAAAACGGTAGGACCACTGGATAATTTAAGGTGCCGCCGTGCACTAACTTATTTTGTATCCCTTTTGTTATCATGCACCTTTTTTTTTGTATCTAATCTGAACATTTAGGGACTTAATTCTATCTAAATAATTAAAAGTTAAGTTTTAACAACAAATCACCATTCCCATTCTTTCTACATATGACTAGCATCCTCCATAATCAGAACTCACTCCCAACACCAATACTTTTCTCAAGGTGCACAAGTGCGCTGGAATCACTTCTCCAAGCAGTTGGGTATAAGGATTTTCTGAGAGAAGACTATCAAGGAGCTATTCTGAAGATAGGTCATCTATATCTAATCGGTGGGCATTCGACCCCAACTGATCATCTGTTTGAAAAGGCTATGACTCTCCGATGAGCACTACAGCCTCATGACAGCATACCAAGCACAATACTGTACATTGTATAGTGTCTGAGCTTGGTATTGCAGTCCAGGCCCATTCACTTGAATGGGACTGAGCTGCATATAGGCCGTGTGGCCGATGGTCATGATGCAACTGGCCAAGTAAGAGGTCACAGCACTCACTAGAGCTCCGCGGCCTCTTCAAACACATGATATGCAGGGGTGTCGGGAGTCAGACATTCAAAAATCTGATATTGATAACCTATTCACAATAGTATACTCATAGAAAACCCTTTTGATTCGCAACTCCCACTGTTTTAGGTGTGCCAAAAAAAAAATACTTTTTACGGTGACCTATCACATCCCCTCATCTAACGGTTGTCTATTCCCCTTCATTCAAGATTGTTCCTCAGATCCTTTCATCCAATAGTATCCACCACATCCCATGTACTCAAAAGCACTACAGTTACTGACTGGGGGCATAAGCAGCTTTATATCTACTCCCCTATTTAGTTAAAGGGGTTCTACAGGAATTAAGAAAATACTTAAATATTACTGTATTATAAATATATTCCCAAATACCTTTCATTAGTTATAATGGCTCATTTTGTCTACGGAGCAATCATGAGGAAAAATAAAACGTTTGCCATCCTATTAGTGCACACAAAACCTGTCCTAATCACACAGCAGGACATGTTACTTCACAACACTGAGCTAAAGAGCTGCCTCATCCTCCTCTCTGCTCTGCTTGTCAGGGATTATGATCCTGAATACAGCTGATAAGATCTTCTGCTGAATCTCTGTAGGAATGGCGTTCATGAGGAGACATGAAGTACAGGGAGGACAGACAGGACAGACTGTTTTAAGAGAGACTGCACACAAGTGCTGCTGCTCATTAGCCACATTCCCACTCTCTTCTCTCTGTACTTCATGTCTCCTTATAAACTTCATTCCTACAGAGATTCAACTGAAGATCATATTAAACTGTATTCAGGATCATAATCCCTGACAAGCAGATCAGAGAGGAGGCTGAGGCAGACCACGGTATTCAGGTGTTACATTAATTTATATGGCAGTCTGTGAGACTCTCAGAGCATTGCTTAGACTGGACACATTCAGATCCACTTCTCAGATTAGAATCAGCTTTAGAGATCATAATAGTGATTAATTTGTGTTTCTCTTTTTGCCAGTGGGCAAGATTTTGTGTCTTATCTATTCATGAAATGGCAGTCTGTATTCTACTTATGGGTCTGCACTAGAGATGAGCAAATTGAATTCAAATGAATTGACTTCAATCCGAATTTCAGAAAAAATTTGATTCGCAAGAAGATGAATTTCCGTGCAGTTCTCGGTAAAGAATATATTTTTCCAGAAAAATACTCACCTCATCCATCTGCTCGTGGAGAGGCCGTCATGGCCATCTTGAAGAAACTGGTCTAAATCTCATGCACGATTGGTGTGTGACATCACCGCGCTGGCCTGGCACAGGGACGTCATTCACCGCGCCAGGCTAGCGTGAAGACGTGATGATGTCGGTTTCTTCAATCAAGATGGCCACAACAGCCTCTCTGCAAACAAATGGATAAGGTATGTATTTTTCTTTTACCCTAAGTAACCGCTGAAAGACCTCAATTTTAATGTCAGATGCCACGATCAGCAATGAACGCGGCATCTGAGGGGTTCAATGACGGGGGTTGGCACGATCACCTACATACAATGAAATGCGATTCATGATGAAATAATTCGTAATGAATCGAATTTCTTTGTGAAATTCAGTGAAGCAGCCTAATCAAATTATTGATAACTTTGCTCAAAACTACTCCACGTCAAGTAACAGCATTCCATATTCAGTATTTTAGGAAATTGCTGTTTATGCAGCGAGTAGCTCTAAAGGAGGTTTCTCTTTTTGATATATACATGGATTGAACCTTACAACTGATGACAATGTTTAATCTCCTTGTCTGTATTTAGTGTCCTAAATTATACCCTAAATTAAACATTGACTAAAACCTGTTTCCTCTATGAGGCAATACTTTGAATGATAAAACAAACATCCCCGAGTGCTGCAATGCGAGCATGGTTTATCTTCTCATCTCTCCACGGAATAGATTTCTCTTTTTGTTGACTGTACATGTGTTCCTCTTAACTTCTTGATGTTCGCTGGATTGCCTGAGGCAGTGCAGTAATCCAGGTGATTTTGATTTTCCTACTATGATCTGTCTTACACCTCCACACATTTCCTCTCTCCTGAGTGCTAAGCAGATGCTTCTGTCTTTTCCGTGCCAAAACAGCTTCCCCGAATCTTAACTTTTATGCATGCTCACTGTGATCCCAAACTATAATGTAAGAAGCTGGTTTTATTTCATTTTATTATGAACATTCATTTAAATGCTAGTTAAAATAGATCAGATAGTAAGTTAACTTGTGATGAGCGAATTAAAGTTCATGAAGTGGACTTCGATCCGAATTTCAGGAAAAATTTAATTTGCACAAAGTTGAATTTCCTCGAGCTTTGTGGTAATGACTACATTTTAAAAAAATCATACTTACCTCATCCATTTGAGTGTGAAGAGTCCGCAGCCATCTTGCTTGAAGATCCCACTCGAAATCTCATGTGCAGTGATGTACTGTATTATGTCACCATGATGGCCGACGTGATGACACCATCACGTGCCGCGCAAGATTTAGTCAAGATTTTGTGCTGGATCTTCAAGCAAGATGCCCGCGGTGGCCTCTTTGCAATCAAATGGATAACATAAGTACTATTATTATATATTTTTTTAAATTAGCAAATATTAAAATGCTTTAATGTGGATCTCAGATGCCGCAATCAGCAATGAGCGCTGCATCTGGGGCATTCAGTGCACAGGGGGCTGCACAATCTCCGTTCCCTGTCATTGCAACCGCTATTTACAAAGAAATGCGCTTTGTAATGAAGTAATTCGCCAAATTTTGTAAAATTCGACGAAGCAGCCGGATCTAATTTTAGAGAACTTCACTGATCTCTAGTAGTAACCTTACAAATAACTTCAGCACCAGGGATAGCGGAGATTGGCATAATGGGGAAAGGTCTTTTTACAAAGAACGGCAATCAGGCAAATCAGGGGTGATCGCTTGTAGAAACGCTTGTTCCCCACAATTGGACTGTCTAAAAAGTGCCGGCGAAGACCCGATGAATGAATAAACGCTTGTTCATGGGGGTGATCCTATCTTCAGCTGGCACCTAAAATCATCTTTTCTGTGCAGCGGATTGTGCTGTGTAAACTGGGCTCTGCTGAGGTGGAAAAAAACTTTTCTATAGGGACAAGTGGGACACAAGGGTAGCTTGATCTCCATTGACAATCAGGCAATTATTGGGGATATTTGGTTGGTTCCCGATAATTTACTAAAACATATTTCCGTATCTTAAGGGCTGCAATTTCGCCCAAAAACCTCCAGTGCACACGTCCTTTCTGCCTCCCATATATCTCAATGGAAGGCAGTGCTGAGGAAAGGCAGTTTAGAAGGGTTTTCTGGGATTTTGATACTGATGACCTATCCTCAGAATAGGTCATCAGTATCTGATTGGTGGGGGTCCACCCGTGACCCCTGCTGATCAGCTGTTTGAGAAATCACTGGCCCTCCGATGACCTGAATCAATGAATGTGACCTACTGTGTCACATGTGGCTCAGCAATCTGGCAGGTTGTACTGGCAGAGAACAGCCTGCTCGAGTTCTCCAGGTTCACCACCAGGGACCTTTGACTATGGGAAACCGCTGGGATCTGGCAACTCCCTGGCATAAATTAAGGGATTGGGCTAGACAAAAACTGTTGCGTGCATTGATTTTTCTCCAGCTTTATGTCCTAGCATCTATGCCAGGGAGCGGCTGTATACCAACTGGATCCCATTATAGTCTGTGGGATCTGGCCGGCACATGGCACTATCTGGCTAGCCTGGATACAGAGGACTCTGGCAGGCCATCCCCTGCTGGATTTCTGTGCTGCATGTGTAAACTAATAGCATATTCGACTGTCTCAATTTGAAAAGTTGAACATCACTTCAATGCATAGACCAATACAGTAAAATCTCCTAATTATAAAAAGTATCTCAAATGTTGGATGAATTATTGCATTTCTTTAATTTTAATAAATTTTCTTCGAAACTTGACTCCTGATCCAGCAATTTTATGGACATGTTGGTTGGAAAATGAACATATTTTGAACAGCAATAGTCAAGTTATATCTGGTATATAGTATTTACTGCATTCCCTAGTAATGACACTGTGGAAGATTAACTAATACTGTCTAACAGCAATACTGTGTAATTTTAGACAAGACAGTCTCAAACTGCACCAGATTTATCATAGCGGCTGATGCAGGATGATAAATTAGTCGCATCTTTAGACTGTCCAGTCTAAGTTTACGCCACCTACAAGTTGGCTTACTTGTACTCCAAAATTTTGGTGCAATTCTTGGTGCACAGAGGTTCATTTAAGCCAAGTTCTCTTTCCCATGGAGTCATGACTCTCTCTACTAAGTCATGCCCCAGTAGGACAAGGTGGGAAAAAGGTTACAAAAGTATATAAGAACCTGGCAAATACAGGCTTTTGGTGCAAATTGCACCAAAAACGGGTGCATTTTCACTAGTAAATCTGCCCGATGGTACAAAAAATTTAGCATGATTTTAGTAGCCTGATGTTGTTTTGTACTCCGGGACTTCAAGACTTTATTTCATTTGGACACGTATGGTGCTCTTGCCATTACAGTCTATGCTAGCTACAGAAATGGCAAAACCACTATGTAGATCAAAATAGAAAGTCCAGTGCCATTGTCCTATAATAACTGATTTCCAGATGCTTCGCCAACCAGGAATTCAGCCCACAGTCATTCAGAGTTCTTCACAATGTGCATGCCATTTAGGAAAAATGTCCAGTGATCAATGTACAGTATATGATCAGATCTTGAAATGTATAGTAAGATAAAACAAAACATAAGTCAAATGCAACTCTGGCTGAGCAAAAACAATATAAAAGTCTTACCCGGAGCCCACTAAGGATGTTGTAGCAAGATGTCAAATAACCAGACATAAAAGCTAGCAATGAGGAATGGACTAAAATTCTCAACAACAATTTGGTATGCACTGAGAGGGGAGATCAATGAATATGATATTCATAATTAGACTATTACATATGCAAAATCTGGTACTTAAAGGGCATCTGTCAGCAGTTTTGTACCTATGAAACTAGCTGCTACATGTGTGCTTGGCAGCGGAAGGCACCTGTGTTAGTCCCATGTTCATATGTGCATGCATTGCAAAAAAAAAAAAAATGCAAATGAGCCTCTAGGAGCAATGGGGGAGTTTCCGTTACACGAGAGACTCAGCTCTCCATGCAACTGACACACCCTCTGCACTTTGATTGACAGAGCCAGGCAGTAAATATGTTATCAAACCTGACCCTGACAAAGTGCAGAGACCGCACTCAGCAATGCGGGCACATATGAACATGGGACCAACACAGATGCCTTCAGCTGCCCAGCGCACATACAACAGGTCAGACCGTGTCATAAGTAGAGATGGCCTTGCGGTTTGCCCGGCCGTCGTTTCGCTGCGAACTTTGCGTGTTCGCGATTCGCCGAACATGCGAACATATGGAGATATTCTTTTACATTGTGAATAACTTTGACCTATGACACATCCATCTGGTGGTATAGGACAGCCAATTGAGACGTTTCAGCACATGGACATACCCCCTACCTTATAAATAAACCTGATCTGGCCGCCATTTTACATTCAGTGTTTTGCCAGTGTAGGGAGAGGTTGCTGTGTGGAGCAGGGACAGGCTGTTAGGGACACCAAACGCTAGCTAATAGGGCCACAAAAGTCATTTTAAGGACTGGTATAGGTGTGCTATCGATAGGTGTGATACACTAAAGGGGTGCGATATACTTATAAAATACTTTTATAATGAGACAAAAACACATAGATCTATATAGTGATCACCTGGAAGTCAGGGGCCTAGGGGCTAGGGGCTTACTAGGGCCATTTTTATATAGGGTAAGGTTCTGGACGGGGTCACTCTTATCAGGGCCAGAATAGCACCCCCTGTAGGGTAATATCAGGGACAGTTCTTTGCCCACCCTGTCCTTCAATACCACATCATCATCTAGCCCAGGGATAGATGGTTTTTGCTTTCCCTCCGGGATTCATGGATGTGCACTGGAACCCCTCGGATTGTGGTAGGACATATGATTCCTGATTTGATGCCGCCGAGCACCTGATTTAGTGCCGAGCACTTGTTATTGCCTACCACATCTATGCTTTTTGCTTAACTTTAATAATTTAATTTATTTTCATTTTGAGGGATATTTTTTCCATTCACACAGCTGCAAAATGGGTCCGCATCCGTTCCGCCATTTTGCAGAACGGGTGCAGACCTATTCATTTTCAATAGGGCCGGAATGTGCTGTGCGGATCCGCATTTGCGGATCCGCACTTACGCATCCGTGCTTTCGTTTTCACAAAAAAAAGAACATGTCCTATTCTTGTCCACAATTGCAGACAAGATTAGGCATTTTCTATTATAGTGCCAGCGATGTGCGGTCCACAAATTGCGGAATGCACATTGCCGGTGTCTGTGTTTTGCAGATCCACAAAACACTTACGGACGTGTGAATGGACCCTCATAGTAACATTATTAAAGGTTACGTTTTATCTTTATGTATATTCTAATGGATTGCCTTCCTTGTACAATGTTATAATATACTTTCTATGTTAGAAAGTATATTATAGTGCATTTGTATTGTGCGGCAGTTGTGTGCGGTTCTGCTGCGATACTGCAGGTATATAGAGGCACAAGCGTTATTGGAATAAATAATTTCTACTGGTGTGATATATTCGTCGCCCCCCCAAAAAAACAGATTGAAGCGGGGTGTTATATACCAATATACTTTCTTTATAGTGCATTTGGGTACTGTATAGTGCATTTGCGCATGCGCGTACGTGAAAATTATATTGCCGATATTTTGCATTGAAAAAAATAATGAATGGAGATCGCAAATTCGAATAATACATCTGGTATGTAACTGTCCATGTTGTGGGACTATTTGTGCACTTCTAGTAATTATTTTTGGCTGTAAATATGAGCTGAAGGTTTTTCAGGTTCGCCTGCCATTAAAATGAATGGGACCCGCCGCAAACTTGCGGTTTGCGAACATTTGATCGCGTTCGCGAACCGTCCCGGCAGATGTTCCTCCATCATTAGTCATAGGTACAAATCTGCTGACAGATGCCCTTCAAAGGGACTATCTATCTAGGACCATCTACTTTCTATAGAATGCTTGTTGATTTCCATAACTATCATGGATTTCAATAAATGAGAACAAAATCCATGACATGAATTGAAATTGAAAAAGATCCAGCATCCCAGCATAGGAATCCCCATCTTCTTCCATTGTTTAATTTATGTTACTAGCTTTTGGGTCCCCAATAAAATCCATGCAATACATGACTATTGCCTATTTGACAACCCCTTTAAAAGTTGGCAAAAATCATAACATTAAAGTACCGAAGCAATAAAATATCACAGTAAATACAATATGAATATAATGGACTGGCAGCTCTGGCCGACCCACAGACGCCCGGTGATCTCTGATTATGCTGTACAAACGCAGTTCTAGCATTTATAGCCTCAAGGCAATGAGAATTAGAATACTAAAGAGGTCTACAGGCAGGTATGTGCTGTGATGATGGGAGTCTTTGATCTCCAATGATTTTCTATAGAATGAGGGGTCATGATCACGCTGTTAGTCTATAACTTAGGATAGCAAGTACAGTAGATTGACGGTACAAACAGAATAAAGCAAATTGCAGCACAACCTCGTGTTTCCGTACCTATAATCCCAGTTTATTAGTTATTTATGATTTTGGGAGTGAATGTTTTTTTCCTAACACAATACCATGGTTATAGAATATCCAAAACTGGGAACCTGGTGCAGTTTTCTTTTTTTCATGTTTACTAACTATTTAATTCATATTTCCAGAGATTTTTTCATAGTCTATGTCTCATCAATGAAACTGTTACATTTGTTTTGGACAGCTTTCCTTACTGTTTTCTACTGCAAATGAAATAGGAGGAGAAGCTATCTACTTCCACCCTCACAGTTCCCGGCATTCCTTGTTTTCAACTTGTTAAAAATGACTATAAACTTAAAGGAGTTGTCAAAAAAAAAAATATATATTCTACATTTATCAAACCAGCACTTGGACCTGAACCAGGCCCGGACTGAAGATCTGCCCAAATGGCCAAATACCAGATCGGCCGCCCAGATCTTAGCACCAACGTTACCCAGGACCTGGTTTTAAAAATGTAGAACATTTTGCCCAATCGGCCAAATGGGGGATGGGCTGCCCAGATCTGGGTACCAACGTTAGGCAGGACCTGCATGGCTAAAGTTCCTGTAGCCTAGCCCAGGCCTCCAGTGAGGCCTTGGTGGTCCTGGTCCACCATTCCAACATTTGCGGTTTCTGGTACTTTCACTCTTGCATTTGTATTGTATTTAGTATTGATATTCTGCAAGCTGCGGTTTTGTGTCTGGCCATAAAGATGGAAATAAACATCAGTTTTTTTAGGAGCTTAAAAAAACGGATCCATCACCCATTGACTTTCAATGTGTTTAGTGACGGATCCGTTTTTTTCCCGTTATTATTTCACACAACTGCATCCTAACGGAACGGATGCATCCTGATGTGCAAAATCAATCCTCTGCTGGATCTCAATACCGGAATTAACATCGCAATTGAGAAAGAAGCCTTAGTTGACTGACTTACACTAGCAGGGTGGTTTGGGGGTCAGGGGCAAACTCTTAGTAGTTGGGGGGAGTAAATAGCTACAGTGCTGATGTTTTTAGGAGTTTAGTCATTTTTGTGTTGGGGAAGTTTGTTGGGGAGGCCAGGGTAGACTAACAGCAGCAGCTTAAAGGGATTGTTCACCCCATGGGCCTTTCTGGCAGATGTTGCTGCATGGCCAGACCTGCAGAGGAAATAATTCCTGATCCCCACTGCTGGATTCCAGGTTATGCCCTTCACCGCCATTGCTGCAGATCACAAGTCTACCCGCATCAACATCTGGTTTGACGCAGATCACATAGCCACTGTCAATAGCTGGGTGCAGCTCACCATGTGACACATAGGGGACACATCACCACTGCAGCCCGTCATTGGCTTACAAACGGTTGTCTCACTTCAGCAAATGTCATTTATCATGTAGACAAATTTATTACAAGGCACTTACTAATGTATTGTGATTGTCCATATTGCCTCCTTAGCTGGCTTAATTGATTTTTCCATCACATTATACTCTGCTTATTTCCAGAGCTTACAACTAGAGATGAAGAAAGTTTAAAAAAAAATAGATTCGGACGCTTCACCAAATTTTTCCCCCAAAAAATTGATGCAAATTAATTCATAATGAAACGCGTTAAATCATCTTTATCCAGGCCTGCAGGGAGAATGTATCTCGGTGTACATCACTGTGCATTGCAGCAACATGCATAGCTAGTCCTTTCTGCTAGTGAAACAGTTACTATGCGTCAGTATGACAGGCAGGTCACATGCACTATATGGAGGAGTGCATCGGAGAGTGTCACTATTAGGCTCAGTTCACACTTCACTTATTTGGTTGGCTACGAGTCCAAAAAAAAGAACAGGTGCAGATCTGTTCATGATACATTATCTGTGAGTAGGATTGGCTCCTGAGTTTGGCTCACATTACAGTGACTGGAATTAACTTAACAAATAACTGAAGTGTGAACTCAGCTTTACAGGTCAATGTTAGCGTCAGGTATAATGTACTTAACCATGCAGTAGCCCAAGATTCTACTATAGAGTGAAAGAGTGGTCTCATAGATTGCTATTTAACCTTTTAGCCACTGATTCTACTAAATTGTGAAAGAACAGTCTCATTTCACTGTTTGTGGAGTGTCCACATTGATTGATAGATAAGGTATTGTGTCATCCACTCATTCTACTATAGAGTGAAAAAGTTGTCTTATTGTACGCTGTTTCCACATAAATTGCTAAAGAACCTGTTCTGCTAACTACTGATATAAGTAATGGCTCCATGACATAATGGGGAGGGTGTCAGCAGTAAGTTTATGTTGATGTCAATGTTTAAATTTCCCTTCTTAAGATCCGTCAGAAGAACAACCCCCCAAAAAATGGGATCCTATCTTTCAAGTATCCATCTTCACATGGTCAGTATTTGGTCAGTAATTGATCATTATTGGTAAGGCAAAAACAGGATTGGGTCCAAAACAAAGATGACACTTGAATGGAATATTTGCATGTCTTCTATGTTTTGAACCAACTCCTGCTTTTGGCTTCCAAATCATAATCAAATCCTGATGAAAAATATTGACTGTGTGATACAGACCTTATAGATGCTCCAAAGACAGGATCCGTTGTGTTTTTCATTTTTCGGTTCTTATGACAGATCAGAAGAGTAAAATGAACTGTAATGTCAGCAAGGCCAAACAGGGACACAGACTGGTGAGGGTGGCAACAGCACGAGGAGTCAACACAGTGGCCCAGTCACAGAGTGATGAATGTGGCAACAGCATGACGAGTCAACATAGTGGCCTAGTCACAGAGTGGGGAGGTGGGGGGCAACATCAGTAGCAGTAACAGCACAAGATGGTGGCAGCAGGAGAAGATGGTAACAGAGGCAGCAGGTGTGTGGCATCAGGCGGGTGGCAGGATCAGGATACTGTAGTGGCTAAAGCATGTGGCCAGAAGTAATGGGCCATTTTTAACAATGTTCTGGTGTGGCAGAAAACTGCAGTCAGAACATTACTGCCAGAATGATCTAGTCTGATGCACCAGGCACCGGTGTGTGGAAATCCAGGTTGATCCATGCCTGATTCATCTTTGCAAAGGTTAAGCTCTCAATATTTGTGTTGAAAGGTGAGTTCTCTTTAGGGTAACCATGCCCCTCACCCCCCTTCCCCGCACTAGACACCCACTCAGATGATACACTAGTGGCTGGGCAGAAAAGCTTGTCCAGGACAAACTCAGCCAGTTGCAGCCATAATTTAAGTTTGACTGTGCCCAGTAGTCCAGTTCAGTGGTTCAGGTTCTGCTTCATTTTTCTAAAGTAGTTGAGTTTATCATACCTCTCAGCAGATGTAAGAAAGGCCCTAATTTTGTCCCAGAAGTGAGGGTCTAACATTGTGGAGAGCCAGCAGTCATCCCTCTGCCAAATTGTGATAATGCTGCTGTCACTACTAGTGTTGATCGCGAATATTCTAATCGCAAATTTTTATCGCAATTATTGGCACTTTTAGAATTTGCGAATATCTAGAATATAGTGGTATATCTTTGTAATCACGAATATTCTAGATTTTTTTCATCAGTACCCATGATCCCTCAGTGCTTCTTGCTTGTGGGCCAATGAGAAGGTTGCAATATCTTTGACTTTAGGAGTAGTGTTGATCGCAAATTTTCATATGGCAAATTTTTATTGCAAATTTTCCGATTGCCGATTTTCACAATGAAGAAAATAATGACTGGACATAACAAATATAACAAATTCTCAAATGTGATTAATATTTGCCCAAATATTTGCAAAATATTGCGAATTCGAGTATTGCCCCTGCTGCTCATCACTGGTCACTACACAAACAACTCAGCATGCATCTGCCTATTTGTGCAAGGGACTCAGAGGAACTCCCTGCTTCCATCTCCATTGCATACTTCCACGGTCTGTTGGGGTTATCTGCCTGTTCTTCCTCATCGCCCTCCAGCTACTCCTGCTTCTCCTGCTCCTCTCCTGTCACTTGTGCAGATAAACCACCTATTTTTGTATACATTTCCTGGGCGCTAATTTCTTCCTTCTCCTTGTCCTTCTCCTCCACCAATTCAGCCCCCTCAGGACTCAGGTGGCTGTGATATGTAGGTGCCACGTCTTCTGTCCCCTAGCCAGACAGATTTATTAGCATCTGCTTCAAGAGGTCAAAGAGTGGAATGACATCATTCATTCTGTAGTCCTGGCAACTGACAAATATGGTGGCCTTATCAAAGGGCCTGAGCAAACGGCAGGTATCATGCATGAGCTGCCACTAGCTAACATCGAAGTTAAACAGGGGAGTACCCCAGTCAACCTGCATCATCAAGAAATCATTCACAACCTTTTTCTGCTCATATAGTCGGTCCAACATGTGGAGGGTGGAGTTCCAACGTGTGGAAATGTTGCATATGAGGCGATGTTGGGGAAGACTATTCTACCTTTGCAGCTCAAGGGTGGCATGTTGTGCACGGAAGAGTGACTGAAATGCATGCACAGTTTCCTGGCCATTCTTAAGACATCTTGCAGTTAGGTGTAAGACTTCAGGAACTGGGTTACAACCAGATTAAAGATGTGTGCCATGCAGGGTGCATGGGTTAGCCCTCCTTGACGCAGCACTGATAGAATGTTCTTCCCGTTTTTGGTGACCATGGTACCGATCATTAGTTGGCAGCATTTGATTTCTTGGTTGATGATGAGGAGCAGTTCCTCCCCAGTGTGATTCTGTTCACCCAGGCTTGCCAGGTGAAGAGCAGCTTGACACCGCTGTGTTCTGCCTAAGGTGGTATGCTGGAGGACCACTTTAAACTGTGCCTACAGTGGAGCCTGAGGACAAGGTAGCCACACTGACATCCTCCTGCGACTTAATAAAAAAATGCCCACACCAGCGAGTATGGCTGACAGCGTACCACTGACTCTATGAAGCCGTGCACCAGTAGTTGTATCCAGATAGGTAGCACCTGAGTGGCAGACGGTCTACTCTGCCAGTGCTGCCACCCTGCTGACTCTCAGCCACACTGGCACCCTGCTAGCTCAGCTGCACACTACCACCCTGCCGCTGTATTACTTACAAGCTGCCACCCTCACCCCCTGATGAGGATGATGAAGCCACCTCTTCACCTGGCTCCCACATGCAATCTGGGCTGGGCAGTAGCTGCTGACTGTCTTTAATAAGCTTGTCCTTGCTGAAATGTGAAGCAGAGCCGGCAGCATACAATACTTCCCTAGAAGAAGGAACAGAAAAAGAAAGAGGCAGGTTCAGGACAGGTGAGTCACAGAGCTTGTTCCTGGGCTACGCCAACTAAGTGTGGTTTCAGAGGAACCTACTGACTCCTGGCTGTGGGTGTCTAATGTCACTTGAGATGATGTTGAAGACCGAGTGAACTATTCAAAGACTGCTACATTGCTGGTCAAAACACCACTGGGTGACAATGGCAGCTGTGGCCTGGTGCTGCTGCTGCTGCTACCAGCCCTCTTCTTCTGTTGCTACTTCTGCTGGCCTAGCAACATTTTTGCCACTGCCATTTCCACAGAGGGCCCTGGCACCTGTTTGTTGGACATACTGCACAGTAACAGTAGCTGTATATGTAAAATAAGTTATTCAATGTCAATGTGGACACCATAATAACAGTAGTATTAGACAGCTTATTCGCCCAAATTTGAGAATCAAGGTCTAATGGGATTGCTTATCTAAGAAACCAGGTGAGTACCCCAATAACAGTAAAAATAGCTTATTCACCCCAATTTGAGAATCAAGGCCTAATGGCACCCCCTAATGGCACTCTAATAACAGTTAAATTACACAGCTTATTCACCCCAATTTGAGAAGAAGGCGTAATAGATCTGCTTATCTATTAAAATTCAATAGAGATTAGAAAATTGCTCATAATTAGATTTTTTTTAAAATTCAAGTCAAATACTGTTAGTTTAGAATCGATTTGCTTATCTGTTCTCCACCATAAAAATGGATTGCTCCAGGTTCTACAGGTTGGGGATTTGTTCCTAATTTCTCAAAAAGTTCAGATTCACATGAAGCCGAATTTTGTTGTGATTATATATATATATATATATATAGAGAGAGAGCATTGCTTGGCCCACAATACTGTGCACATATACTTCGTATACTAGAGGCGTACCTGTCTCTCTGTCTCTCTCTTCAAATCAATTCATGTCCAAACCAAATATAATTATTTTTATAATTTACAATAAAAAAAAGTGGTGTTCACTGAACTGCAGTCATGCACTAAACATGTCACTAACAAAAACCACACGACTCATTATTTGTGAATATTTAAACAGGTTTTATTTTAGCTGACACATAAAACAGAGAATGCATTTTGTAGGCTCGTTTATCAACTCTTCTATGGAAATGCACAGAAGATCAGACCTGAGGAAAAAAATTAGGGAAACAAGAATTAGGTAATTTTAAGAAATTTGTTAGGCAATCTATTAAACATTATTAAAAATGAACCATTGTGTACCCAATGTTGACGATACCAGGACAAGTATTGACATTTTTGTGATTTGCTTAGGTTGAATCATTCACAATGGCAGCACTATTTTACAGATCAGTAGACAGAAAAGAAAGCACCTGACACCAAAAAGGGATAATTTTTGGAAAGTTTGTTAATTAAGAAAATGTGCCATTACTAATGCTGTCTTGGCATTAAAGAGCTTGAAAGATGTTGTATACAGTCCTAGGAGATCTCAGAGTATCATACACGACTCTTCAGAGCAATGGGGCACCTTCAGTTCAGGTCAAATTTATTTGGACCCAAATCTACCAATTTGTACAAAGAAATTTAAGAAATTCGGTCACCACCCTGTTTAAACTTAGTGATTCAATGCATTTCCTATGGGCATGCATTGGAAAATGCAACATATGACGAGAACTGCGAAGTGTGCAAGGATTGCAGCTGCCATTTTGCACTGGAGTTTTTGAGGGGCCAAAAGGGCATTCTGCTTTATATGAGTAGCGTAAGGGCCAGTTCACATGACTGATTTAAAAAAAACACGCTTAGAAAAATCATTGCTAAAAAAACATGCGAAAAAACTCATGAACTTACATGGAGCTGTTTTTAATGCTTCCCATTCATTTCAATGGGAGATTCAGCGCTGATTCTGCCCCATGATAGGGCATTCTGCTTCTTTTTACCACGTGTAAAAAAAAAAAGTGCAGCATTTTTTTAAGCGTTATCCACAGTATGTACCAATATACAATACACCAAGGGGGGGTATTTTTTATCAAAATTGGTGGAAAGAAACACTTGCTTAGATTTTTTTTAAATCAAGACTTTTTCCAAAGTCACTTGAAGACAACATGCAGCTATTTTTGGCCTCAATATAATTTTTACATCAACAGAGCTATGTGAAGTCTTTATGCAGAGCAAGTTATAATTTCTATAATTGACATTTTGGACTAAGTATAGAATACTTTTCAACTTTATAAATTTTTGTGCTGCAGGCAAGAAAATTATATCCACCCTGTTCACAACTTACTTAATTGTTTATGTTATTGCAGATATTTTCTTTGATTCTAATTGATTTTTTATATTTATTATTAGCATTTTTACATTTTAACAGTCGTATAGATACTTAAAATTTGACACTTTAATTTTTTATAAGCAATAGATGCCAGCAAATTTTGCTGATCCTTGGTAATATCCACATGCACCTACAAGGACATACTTCGAGTACGTCCTATAAAAGCATTAACGGCCATGGGAGCCTTGTCCCATTTTGTCTCCATGTTGATGAATATCACAGCTGTGTGTGGTAGCTGTGCTCATGCTGCTGATCTCATAGGTATGCTGTCAGAGCCCGTGATACCAAATGCATACATATTGTAATTTTTTTCATAAATGTGGAAGGATTTAATATTATTATCATAATTGTCATTTATTATTATTATCATTATTATTGTTATTATTATTACTAGCAGAAGGACCCGGCTTCGCACAAGTATATTTCATCTTTTTCATTTAATGTTTATGTGTGTTATTAAAAGACATCTACAGTACCCCACCCCCTTAACAACGACATACACAGCCCCCCACCCGTTAACACTGACCCCCCCTACAGTGCCCCGCCTCCTTAAAATGGGACATCCACAGCAGCCCACCACCTTAGCTTTGACCTTGACAGCAGCCTGCCCCTTTAACAGTGAGTTCCACAGCACCCCACCCCCTTGACAGTAACCTCCACAGGGGCTCTCCCCCTTAAAAGTGACCTCTACAGCACCCGCCCCTTAACACTGACCATAGGTTACACTCCCCTTAACTGTGATCTCCACCATTCCTGGCCCCTTTAACAGAGACCTCCACAGTGACTGCCCCTTTAACAGTTCAATCAAAATTAGACAGCTCACCACTCTTTAGTGAAAACGCTTGCACGGGAAGGGATCGTTCCCAGTTCCAAAATCAGATAAATCTCAGCAGGCGTACTTATTTCTGTTTTCAAGGTATGCTTTATTTCATCATATAATCCATATCACAGGACGTGTTTCGGCCCGTCCAGCCTTCCTCAACTGCACGTGACTGCTTAAGTACCACGCTCCTTTAACAGTAACCTCCACTGTACCCCACTCTCTTAACAGTGACCTCACAGTACCCCACTGCCCCTTTAATAGTGGCCTCCACAGTCCCCTCCTCCCTTAACAGTGACCTCCACAGTGCCTGCCCTTTTAACAGTGACCTCCACAGCGGCCTGCCCCCTTAACAGTAACATCCATAGCATCCTTCCCTTTAACAGTGACCTCCACAGTGGCCACTCCTTTATTAGTGAACTCTGCCTCGTTAACAGTGATTTCCACAATAACCCTCCCCCTTAACGGTGACCTCTACAGCACCCCTTCCCTTAACACTGACCTTAATAGCGAATCGTCCCCTTAACTGTGACCTCCACAGCATCCCACCCCCTTAACAGTGACCTCCACAGTGGCCCGCCCCCTTAACAGTGACCTCCACAGCGGCCGACCCTTTATTAGTGACCTCCACAGTACCCTATTTCCTGAACAGTGATTTCCACAACACCCCGCCCCCTTACCAGTGGCCTCTAAAGCAATCTGCCCCTTAACTGTGACCTCCACAGCACTCCGCTCCTTTAACAGTGTCATTCACAGAGCCCTGCCCCTTTAAAGCTGAGCTGACCCATTACCCCACAGTGCCCTGTCCCTTAAAATTGGACCTCCACAGCAGCCCACCCCCTTAACTTTGACCTTTACAGCAGCCTTCCCCTTTAACAGTGATTTTCATAGCACACCACCCCCTTGACTGTGACCTCCACAGGGGTCCACCCCCTTAACAGTGGCCTTTACAGCAATCTGCCCATTAACACAAACCTCCATAGCAGATCGTCCCCTTAACTGTGACCTCCACAGCAGCCTGCCCCTAGGGTAGCTAGAGGTCCAGTTTTAGGCCAGACAGTCCAGCTCTCAGACTCCCTGTCCTCCGTCTGGTGCAGGGCCTGGATGGACACAAGGATGTCCTTTTGAACAGCTCACTCTAAGACAGCAGCACTGTACTGTCTGAGTGTGAGCTGCAGGGAGAAAGTCACCGTCCCTCCCACCTCTGCAGCTGACAGAAGTTTATTTTTAACTTCATTTTTTCAATCCCTGTCAGCTGAGGAGTGGGATGGGGCTAACGAAATCGAGGCATGGCTTAGCGGGACCTAGAAGTAGATTTTTAACTTTATTTTTTCAATCCCTGTTGGCTGAGGAGTGGAAGGGGGCATGGCCTAATCGGATCAGGAGCGTGGCTTATCGTGACCTGGGGGCGGGGGTTTTAAGTTCGTCTGGACAAATTGTAGCAGGGTGGACAAATTGTAGCAGGGGGCATGTCTGTACTCCCTTCTACAAGAGTGACACCCCTCTGGGCATCTTATTGGCTCATTTGCATACCAAATATGCTGGATTTTCAGAGGATAAAAACATCTATTGCTGGCACAAAGGCACATCTTGAAATAAGGTAAGAAGTGCTATTAGGCCATGGCTTTACTTCAATAGTGATTATCCTGGTGACAGATTTCCTTTAAAGCTCACCTACAGCAGTGAAGCAGTGGCTGGGTTTTTATGGAAACCTGGAGTAAAACTGTGTATGTGGAGGCTAACGGCCTGCGAGCTTCTATTGGCTGATAAGGGTCACGTGTCAATAGAAGCTCGCTAATGCATTTTTTTGGGAATATCTCAGGAACGGTATGTCCTAGAGAACTGAGACCTGATCTAAAATCTTCCCGGACACCTGATGTACCTGTGTGCCAAATTTCGTGATTGCAAATGCGACGGTGCAGATTCCTTTAGCGGACATACATACACACATACACTCAACTTTATATATTAGATGATGATGATGATTATTATTATTACCATGCATTATTATTTTTTTACTTGTACTCATATTATTATTACTATTATTATTATTATTACTTATTGTTTTGGCTTTTTGTTGTTTTTTTGTTGTTGTTTTTTTGGGGGAGTTGCAGTATATTAAACCAGTTTTTTTGTTTTGCTTTTTTCTGCTCTCTTTATTAAGTTTTCATCTTTTTATTTTGGAAACATGTCAAACGGGTGAGAAACAAATAGGAAAAAAGGTGCTCATGCTCCCAATAAAAATCTATAATATATATGAATTTACCACAAATAGGCAAGTAAGATCTACATAAACAGCACTTAAAATACATTAGAAGCACAGAATTTTTAAGCTTCTACACAAAGCTGGCTACAATCAGAAGAACCCATCTTTCAAGGCAGACCTTCTGCTTTTATCTATATTTTAAACCCCACACAAGGTATACAAGGCGAATGGTGCTGTTATCGTCTCAGGGACTTAAATAATATATGAAGAACAGAAGTTGCTTCGAAAAAAAAGGACATAGAGAAAATTGTAGAAAAAATGATGTGCAGTGGGAAAAAAAAAACCTTCATTTTAGTAACTACACGGAACCAGCTCACAGAGGTTTTATGGCGGAAGCAATGATTGGAGTCTATTGATGAAACCATTATTTTAGACACAGTGATTAGTGGGATCAACTCTAGATATGTTTTGTATGTTTGTTGGTGGGATAGGGATTGGTTTACTTATGTCCTACTGTATCTGTAAATCTGGATATGGAATACATAGAGTGAAAGAGGTTTTCTGGGCTCCACATATTAATGACATATCCTCAAGATGTGGGGGACTGAAACCAGTCCCCCACACAGATCAGTTGTTACGTGCAGCTTCAGATATCTGAACTAGTAGCTCCGCTCAAGGTGTTAGTTCTAGTGCTGGAGGCCCCATGGAACTAACGATCAATGGTTGCCGGACTTGAGGATAGGTCATCAATATATGGAGTTTAGAAAACCCCTTTAATAGATAATAGATATACGTAAATATCTAATTTTGACCACAATTCACAGGTCAATGTTACCCTTTTAAAAGGTACCCTTGTCTCAGGTCTTTTCATGCTTTGTATATCGGAAAAAACACAGAATCATGGAAATTCAAATAGTTGGGTATGTGTAACCTGTATTTCATGTATGGATGCAGGTTAAAAGAAATTCTCGAACTAAAGAACCAATCAGAACCAATCACATTTCTCCTAACCCAGATAGGCATTTAAAATATACTGTACAGGGTGAGGCAAAAGTCTGGACACACCCTTTAAACTAGTTTAATTTGTAGAAGATTGACTTCCAATGTGTGCCAAGGTTGATGTATCATATGACCCCCTCCTCATTGGAAAAATATTGGCTGAATTCAATATGATGGCTGAAACCTTTTCCTCTACCAAATAATGCAGCCCCCATTATTACTTTGACACATTTGAAGTGAATTGTCTACATATTGCAAATTATACTTGAAAGGCATGTTAAGAAAAAAGTCCATATATTTTTCAAAAACAGCACCCCTCTGGACTGTTTGGTATTGCAACTCAACCACCTTCGGAAAGAAAAATGCAGAATTATTTTTTAATTTGTGACATGGGTTCGCCTGGGTTATAAAATTTGTATCCTAAACCTAGGCTGTGAATGATGTTTAACCAGTGTGAATGAGCGATGATATCCTCTGACTAGTAAATTACAGTGTATTGTTTCCATCAAAAATCATTACACTCAAGGCTACCTTTAGACTGATATTAGATTTTTACATCTCATTTTAATCATCTACTTTGACATTGGCAAGTTGCTTGCCATAATGTGCTGGCACAGGCATAAATGAACTTAGATGTAAATCCCAATCTCAGTGGTACAGAATATGTGATGAGCATGAAGACTGAACATCTGGAGCAAGTATGAAAAGAAAAAAACAGCACAGTTTAAGAGATAACGGCAACCTTTCAATAGGTTGTCACAACCTAAATATACATTATGACATATCTCCTATGTTGTCAGCAGATCACTAATTCATAAGAATTGTCTAGTACCAGGTAATATTAAAATGTCAAAAGGACTTTAAAGTGCCTGTCAAAAACAGTGCCACTCTTGTTCATGGGTTGTGCCAGGCATTTAGCTCCATTTACTTGAAAGGGCATAAACTAGATTGTCAGATATAGGCAAAAGACCGGAGTGATGCTATTTCTGGAGAAAAGGGCAGATTCTTTTTTTCTAATTCTGGACAACCCCACTAATCTAGTTAAGTTAAACTTTATGGCTCATTATTGCAAGGTACTTAGGGGTCCATTTTCTAATAACTAGTTTTTGGACAGTGTAACAGAAATTGAAGAGATGACATGCATGACCAGTCCACCACTGAAATCATTGGTCACCATTGACCAGTCCCAAATCTGGCCGAGTTGTTTCTTAAATGCCATGATCCCATTGATCAGACCATTTTTGTGGGTCCAAGCTACAGGACCATATATGCGTGGTGCATAGGTTGAACCTATGGCAAATTTCCAAATAAAACAGGTTGCAACATGTTATAGACTGATTATACATGGAAATCTCTGACACACAATCTCTGATGCACTGTTCTATGATTGGTGTAGCCCCTGAATTTAAAGGGAACCTGTCACCGGGATTTTGGGTATAGAGCTGAGGACATGGGTTGCTAGATGGCCACTAGCACATCCTCAATACCCAGTCCCCATAGCTCTGTGTGCTTTAATTGTGTAAAAAAAAAACGATTTGATACATATGCAAATTAACCTGAGATGAGTCAGAGATTGAAAATATGACTCTTCTCTGGTCACACAAGTAAGATATGACTCTTTTATGTTAATTTGCATATGTATCAAATTGTTTTTTTTACACAATAAAAGCACACAGAGCTATGGGGACTGGGTATTGCGGATGTGCTAGTGGCCATCTAGCAACCTATGTCCTCAGCTCTATACCCAAAATCCCGGTGACAGGTTCCCTTTAAATGAACAAATGCCTGGCTGTAGTAAGGGACGGAGCTGAACTCCGGGTAGGGGTCCTATTACAACCTCTGGATTTGCAAATGCGCTCCTCCTGAGAAGGATAAAATTTGAAAAGGAGTCTTGCAACTCTGAAACGCATTGTCACCTTGGCATCACATAGAAGCCATTATGTTTATCCTGTTGTGGTGTCGGAACAACGCAGGCTACCCTTTGCCTGCATTTCCTTCTTTTGTCTACAGTATATATACTCCTCCAGAGGGTTGGTTACCCCTCTACATGTGGATTTCACGACATCGGCAGCACTGACCAACTTACATCCACACGCCCTCACTACTATTGTCCCTATGGTCGCAAAACACAAAAAGGTGACCATAATAATCTAATTGTTACACCTACAGGTTTATAAATATCTCCCTATGGGCACCTTCCCTTTTCTATTTTTTCCATAATGTGCTATTCTATCTCTCTGTCTGACCTGTGTCCATTACCCTGGTCTGTTCATCTACCTATGTTCCTCTTCTGGTTGTTGGCTGGATCCTAACCCTGTGCCACCTGCTCTGGTCGTGGGATTTTCTGGGATTTGCATGTACTGTACTCTGCCTGCCTGTCCTTAGTCTGGTTCTGACTGTGCATTGTTTGATCCATTGGTGCTTTGCACCTGTTGATATCTCTGACCCCCATGGGACAGCTGCCAACTACACCAGGAGTATTCCAAGAGATAGTGGCCTGGTGGCTCCCCTGTAGCTTAGACCATATCCCTGTACTGAAAACTAGGGGTGCACCAGGACAACGTCCTTAACAATAGCATAAAGTCAAACTGGTTAGTTGGCACAGTGGTTCCACAACCATTGTCCATAACAAACACATTCTCTAATTAATAATTCTCTAATCAATTCTCTAATCTAAGCAGTGTAACAATAATGCTGGGAATTATTATCAAACGTAACAATGTTCAGTGTTCTGTTACCATTTTTTCAACACATTTTGTCTTGTTCATTGAACTATAGTTATAAAACAGACAAATTACATGTTCTGTTTATGTATAATTTGCATATATACATGACTTGGGCTGAGCATCTCTTAGCTAGGATAAATTAGGGCTCTGCCGAGTTTTCATATGTAAATGATGGGCTTTCCTTATTTCTTTAGCATTTTCCTTCTGAATATGTAAATATCTTTAACTAGAAATGTTTTTCATGCCTTGTACTCTTAAACAGCAGGGTGCTCTCAGCTTGGCTACAAACTATGAAGACGACTTGTCGAGGATCCCTCAAAGTTACCTTTGATCACAGGGTCGTTTGTCAATCTCATGTTTAATGTAATTAAATATGCAGGCATCTAAAAAAAAGTGTTTTAAACAAGTAATTTCTGCTTAACTTGTGTATGTATTGATCACAATTTTCTACATTTTTAGATTTATTCTCACTTTTTACACTTTGCTTTGAACTTATATCAAATCATTTTTATTAATCACAGGAGTAAATATTATTACATACATGACTTTTTTAATTTAACTTTTTAAAGTTATTGTATTTTTAATATTTTATAGTTTGATTTGAATTTTTTTATTTCCTTTTATCATTTTGCTTTTACATTTCTAAGTTTACTTTTATATTATTATTATTTGTTTGTTATTTTTTTTTTTAAAAGCCCTTACAATGACAAAGTTTATTTTATTGGTACGGTTTTTCTTTTTACACAGCTTGATGTTCTTAGCCCACGTTTGATGTTAACTGTTGTAAACCAAAATGATCACGGTGAGCTCAAGGCTTTTTCCGACCTCCTGGTGGGCAGCACCATATGAAGCTATACGTTTGTTTCTACTGATTGACCTCTTTTTGTGGTCACTTCTCAAGAAAGTTTTTTATTGGGATTCTTTTGTTTTAAACCCAGATGTTTGGATTATATTATATTATTATTTTGATAAAATGAAGAAACATTTATGCTTAAAAATTGTACAAAAATGAAAACTTCTATATATATTTTCTTTTACTTGAATTATGTTCAAGGTAGACTTTCCATTAATATTTCAGTGACATTGTTATTTTTTTTTTTACAAAAAAAAGAAGAATATTTAGTAAAAATCACAGATATGTAAATTGCAAATAGTTTTTAAACGTCTTGACTCAAAGTCAACCCATAAATCAGATTACCACTGCTAGTCCAGCTTCTTAAATCCCTGGCTTACCACGCTTGGTGGTAGACATACTTTTTCTGAGCATTGACCTTACATGTTACCCATGCCAATAAATAGGTGACCATGTAAAATACCTGGGTGAGCTGAGACTACCAGAACAGGTGCTGCTCTTTATTGCAGAGTGGGGTCTTGAGAGGTGGAACCCCACTGTAGAACACCCATATACATTTTCTTCAACTGAGAATCTGCAAGATCCATCAACTTGCACTCAACCAATAGAGTCAATGCTATCAAGATATAGTATAGCCTCAGCATTTACTTCATTATGTGTTCCTGAGCATAAATCCAGATTCGGACAAAGTAGGAATGGATAAAATGCAGCAGTAGGGTGTTATAGCTGTATTGGAGCAACAAGCTCTATAGAAGTTTCCAATTTCAATTGACACCTATCAAGATTCCGCAGGATAATTTTCAAGGAGAAATCCAAGGTACCCATACACATTAGTCTAAAGTTAAAAAAAATTGCAAGTTTCAACCAAAACCATCATTTGTCTGGTGAAATTTAACAACGCATGACTGTTGTAGCCGACCTATGACAGACCATCCTTGTCTGAAAAGAAGTTGGCCATGTTTGAAATTTTGGACTGATAGTCGGACAAAAGACCGTTCTTTGAAAAAACATTCTCAGAAAGATCTTTCATCCCTTGCCCAATTTCATTGAATGTGTATGACCAGTTTGAACAGCTATAAAATCCAATATGGACTAAAATGTGTATCGTCGTGTCTGTGAAAACATTTTTCACCAGATGATTGTCTGTTTAATGTTCAGCCATCAACCAACTTCTATCTAATGTGTATGACCATATTTATTTAAAGGACAACTGTGTATAAGAAATTGGAAGGGGGGGGGGCAGTGTGAATTGAGAAACTGTGAGCATATGTCACTGTGTGCATTTGTTTCCAAGGCTGTCTTCTATGCTAACATCTTTAACAGCTTGGCTGTCAGTATGTATTTTTGTCAGCTTGAAGTCAAGCTACTGTAGCTTAGCTATAATGCACCTACATGCATTTTTTTTCTTTGGTTTTCTCCAGGTTTGCTGTGGGGCCCCCTGGCTTATGAGTTCAGCCCCTGGCTACACAGATATCTTCACTTAAAAGTAACATCTTTAAATATTCTTTATTCTAGAGAGATTAGCTGAAATGCACTTTTCTTAATCTTGTTGGTTTTCTTAGTTCAGTGCATTTCCCAACTGTTTAAAGGGGTGCCTTGGCTACTGCAAGACACGTGAAGTCACAGTTTTCTTTCTTAGGAATTACAATTGATCACTAGGCGTTTCAGTTGTAAGGCTCAGTTCACATTGGAGACTCTGTTAGGAACCTTCATCACAGAGTTTGTCAAAAATAGCGGAGAGAAAAGTCCTGCAAGCAGGACTTTTTTCTCCTCTAAAAAAATAAAAATAAATTCTCTCTAACGGAAACTGAATGGATTCAATTGTAGGCAGATATATCTGCCAAATGCAGCACTTCCGTTATTTCTGTTCTTCTGCTCCTATAACAGAGCAGGAGAATGGAAACTGATGGCACAGATGTGAACTTATCCTTAGGGCTCATGCACACGACCGTATGTATTTTGTGATCCGCAAAACATGGATCCCCCAAATAACGGATGACATCCGCGTGATGTCCGTGTTATATCCGTTTTTTGGTGGATCCTTTGTAACAATGCCTGTCCTTGTCTGCAAAACGGACAAGAATAGGACATGTTCTATTTTTTTGCAGAATGGATTTGCGGACATATACGGATATGGAAGTCACACATGGAGTCATTTCCATTTTTTTTTTGCGGCCCCATTGAAATGAATGGTCCAGCATATGGAAAATAGATAAAAACGGAACAGACAAAAAAGCCCTTGGACTGGTGATCACCATCACATTCTGAGAGAATGGTTTATCCACATGGGACCACTGATTTAAAATACACAGCGCACCAACAAAAATATAGGAAAATCCACACAGACCTATATAAATCGTAAATTATCTTTATTCTTAAACAGTATAATGTTAAAAACAATACATAAAAAATTAAGTTGTCATAGAAAATAAGAGAGCTGAGGAGATTACTTAGAAAATAGACTACATACATAAAGTGCCAAACAGGATTAAACAATTAATACCCTCACAGGTAAAAATAAATAAGTAAAAACACGTGTTTCGCTTGCACTTCTTCAGAGGAGGACTCCACCCCCGGAATGCGTGTTGGGGCTAGGAGCTTCTATGTGGTCTGTATCATATATATGTACTTGCTTTTTACTTATTTATTGTATCTGTGAGGGTATTTCTTTTTCTTATATCTAATTATATATTTTTATGTATTGCTTACATTATTACCGTAAGTTCTTTCTGAATAAAGATTATTTACTCTTTATATAGATTTGAGTTGATGGTTTTGATAATGTGATCTTTTTAGGGTTTTATTTGAACCCTTTCTCTTGTCTAGTAGACCCCCTTATTTGAATAGTGTCGGTGTGTTCTTTAAAATGTAGTAGGATAAAAGTGGTCATACACCTTAGATAGAAGTAGGTTGACGCGTTTCGGAAAAAACGTAGTTTCCTTCTTCCCTGATTTCTGGATCTGGCATTGCCGGAAGCTGCCTGAATGCGAGCTGGCCCCATTAACTGCAAGAACAGCCTGCCGGAGCTCTCAAGCGTCAGTGTGAAACTAGCCTAACCCCTTTACATCAAATAAAAAGCGAACAAAAGAAAAGTTTCTATTATTCTACTAAAGGACCAAACCTCATGATAAATAGCTGCTTGATAAAATAGACTCAGAAAGCTGTGAAGCCGTTGTCTTCATTGAAAGCATTTGATTTGTCATGCAAATTAGAAGCAGCAAATTAAGCAGCATGCTCTCCATTCATTGTTCACTGTGGCTTGGAGACACCGCACAGAACACTTGCTGGTCTTACATGATCAAACTGTTACTTCATTCTGCTGTAATTTGTAAACAATTACGATTCCCATCCCATCTCACCAGGCACAGGAATCAGAAGTCAAAGGAGTTTTCACAGAACGAAACGTAGAAAGTTCTTGAAAGTTCTTGTTTATGCTGCATGTTATATCACTGATATTGTTTTTCTCAAATAGTATCCACTTTGCAATATTCAATGACAGAACTACTCAATAATTTTTATACAACAAAAATAAGCAATGAGTTCTTACATTTCCTAATTTAAAAAATAATTTTATTTTATTTATTTAACCCCTTAAGGACTCCGCCCTATTTCACCTTAAGGACCAGGCCATTTTTTGCAAATCTGACCTTTAAGTGCTGATAACTTTAAAACGCTTTGACTTATCCAGGCCATTCTGAGATTGTTTTTTGGTCACATATTGTACTTCATGACACTGGTAAAATAAAGTAAAAAAATTCATTTTTATTTATAAAAAAAGACCAAATTTACCAAAAATTTGTAAAAAATTGCAAATTTCCAAGTTTCAATTTCTCTACTTCTATAATACATAGTAAAACCTCCAAAAATAGTTATTACTTTACATTCCCCATATGTCTACTTTATGCTTAGATCATTTTGGGAATGATATTTAATTTTTTGGGGATGTTACAAGGCTTAGAAATTTAGAAGCAAATCTTGAAATTTTTCAGAAATGTTCAAAAACCCAATTTTTAGGGACCAGTTCAGGTCTGAAGTCCATTTGCGAGGCTTACATAATATAAACCACCAAAAAATGACACCATTCTATAAACTACACCCCTCACGGTATTCAAAACTGATTTTACAAACTTTGTTAACCCTTTAGGTGTTCCACAAGTATTAATGGAAAATAGAGATACAATTAAAAAATTTCACTTTTTTGGCAGATTTTCCATTTTAAGAATTTTTTTCCAGTTACAAAGCAAGGGTTAACAGCCAAACAAAACTCAATATTTATGGCCCTGATTCTGTAGTTTACAGAAACACCCCATATGTGGTCGTAAACCGCTGTACGGGCACACGGCAGGGCGCAGAAGGAAAGGAATGCCATACGATTTTTGGAAGGCAGGTTTTGCTGGACAGTTTTTTTTGACACCATGTCCCATTTGAAGCCCCCCTGATGCACCCCTAGAGTAGAAACTCCATAAAAGTGACCCCATCTAAGAAACTACACCCCTCAAGGTATTCAAAACTGATTTTTACAAACGTCGTTAACTCTTTAGGTGTTCCACAAGAATTATTGGCAAATGGAGATGAAATTTCAGAATTTTAATTTTTTGGAAAATTTTCATTTTTAATAAATTTTTCCGAGTAACAAAGCAAGGGTTAACAGCCAAACAAAACTCAATATTTATGGCCCTGATTCTGTAGTTTACAGAAACACCCCATATGTGGTCGTAAAACAGATGTACGGGCACACGGCAGGGCGCAGAAGGAAAGGAATGCCATTCGGTTTTTGGAAGGCAGGTTTTGCTGGACTGTTTTTTTTGACACCATGTCCCATTTGAAGCCACCCTAATGCACCCCTAGAGTAGAAACTCCAAAAAAGTGGCCCCATTTTAGAAACTACAGGATAGGGTGGCAGTATTGTTGGTACTAGTTTAGGGTACATATGATTTTTTGTTGCTCTATATTACACTTTTTGAGAGGCAAGATAACAAGAAATAGCTGTTGTGGCACAGTTTTTATTTTTTGTTATTTACAACATTCATCAGACAGGTTAGATCATGTGATATTTTTATAGACCAGGTTGTCACGGATGTTGCGATACCTAATATGAATACTTTTTTTTATTTATGTAAGTTTTACACAATGATTTCATTTTTGAAGCAAAAAAAATCATGTTTTAGTGTTTTCATAGTCTGAGAGACATAATTTTTTCAGTTTTTGGGAGATTACCTTGGGTAGGGTATGATTTTTGCGGGATGAGATGATGGTTTTATTGGCACTATTTTGGGGTGCGTGTGATTTTTTGATCGCTTGCTATTACACTTTTTGTGATGTAAGGTGACAAAAAATGGTTTATTTAGCACAGTTTTTATTTTAAATTTTTTACAGTGTTCACCTGAGGGGTTAGGTCACGTGATATTTTTATAGAGCCGGTTGATACGGACGTGGCGATACCTAATATGTATACTTTTTTTTTATTTATGTAGGTTTTACACAATGATTTCATTTTTGAAGCAAAAAAAATCATGTTTTAGTGTCTCCATATTCTGAGAGCCATAGGTTTTTCAGTTTTTGGGCTATTATCTTACATAGGGTCTCATTTTTTTGCGGGATGAGATGATGGTTTGATTGGCACTATTTTGGGGTGCATATGACTTTTTGATTGCTTGCTATTACACTTTTTGTGATGTAAGGTGACACAAAATGGTTTATTTAGCACAGTTTTTATTTTTTATTTTTTTACGGTGTTCATCTGAGAGGTTAGGTCATGTGATATTTTTATAGAGACGGTCGATGCGGACGTGGCGATACCTAATATGTATACTTTTTTTTTATTTATGTAAGTTTTACACAATAATATAATTTTTGAAGCAAAAAAAAATCATGTTTTAGTGTCTCCATATTCTGAGAGCCATAGTTTTTTCAGTTTTTGGGCGATTACCTTGGGTAGGGTATGATTTTTGCGAGATGAGATGACAGTTTTATTGGCACTATTTTGGGGTGCGTGTGACTTTTTGATCGCTTGCTATTACACTTTTTGTGATGTAAGGTGACAAAAAATGGTTTATTTAGCACAGTTTTTATTTTACATTTTTTACAGTGTTCATCTGAGGGGTTAGGTCATGTGATATTTTTATAGAGCCGGTCGATACGGACGCGGCGATACCTAATATGTATACTTTTTTTTATTTATGTAAGTTTTACACAATGATTTCATTGTTGAAGCAAAAAAAATCATGTTTTAGTGTTTCCATAGTCTGAGAGCCATAATTTTTTCAGTTTTTGGGCGATTACCTTGGGTAGGGTATGATTTTTGCGGGATGAGATGACGGTTTGATTGGTACAATTTTGGTACCATACACCTTTTTGATCGCTTGCTGTTGTACTTTTTGTGATGTAAGGTGACAAAAAAAATGTTTTTTTTTTACGGTGTTCATCTGAGGGGTTAGGTCATGTGATATGTTTATAGAGACGGTCGATACGGACGCGGCGATACCTACTATGTATATTTTTTTTATCCTCCTATTTTTTACCAATTTTTTTTACTTTATTTGGGGAAAATTACGTTTTTGTTTATTTTTACTTGAAACTTTTAATTTTTTGGGGGGGGAAACTTTATTTTTTCAACTTTTTTTTTCACTTTATTTTTTGTCCCACTTTGGGACTTGAACATTTGGGGGTATATTCCTTTACAATGCATTCCAATAATTATTTTTTGGAATGCATTGGCTGTATGAGTAATACTGTGTGTATTACTCATACAGCTTCCGGGGCCTGTGAGATCTAGCCCGTGAGATCACCGGAAGGCAGCGCAGATGCCTCAGGAAGGCATCGCGCTGCCTTCCATGCCATCGGGTCCCCCCCACAGCCCCATCGGGACCCGATGGCACCACCGCCGCACCAGGTAAAAGCCGCAAACCGCAGGTCTGAATTGACCTGCGGTTTGCGGCGATTGCCGACACGGGGGGTCACGGGACCCCTCCGCGCATTTAGCCGAGGTGCCTGCTCAATGATTTGAGCAGGCACCTTGTTCCGATCACCGCCCGGCGGCGGTGATCATAACAACACATGACGTACCGGTACGTCATGTGTCCTTAAGGACTCGGGAACCATGCCGTACCGGTACGTCATGTGTCCGTAGGGGGTTAAAAATCAACCAATCAATTATAGGTGGGATCCAACAAACTGCCTACCAAAACCACTAATAATACTATATTGATTAAAGACTTCTGCTATACCTTGGAGCCCCGGTGTTATCCTTCGGGGACACAGAAGCCATGTTTACAACTGACAGGCGAGCTCGGCAGGGGAGGCACAAGTAAAGGTGTTTTGAGTTTATCCTATACTTCCCTCCCTGGTAAAGTAAGTCCTTTACCTTTGCAGTCACAACTAATTAATTAATCGTTCAAATTAATTGTTCGAACTGTCACAACATGTGAATTTTTATGATAGGTTTTGTAAAACCTAATACTTTATGCACTCCATCCCTGTACTCATTTCTCATGTACTAACAACGACCGCCAATAGTAGTGATTGATTCACTAATTTGGATAAAATTCCGACCATTTCTTGTGTCTTGCTCTTTTGGCGCCCCCACAGTGCTTTCCAGTAGGCCACTGGAGTAGTACTGTATAACTTTTTCCCTTGTCCCATAAAATCAGTAATAGGGCAGTGCTAGTGTGAGTTAATATATTGCACTATATCCTTTGCTAAAAAAAAACATACAATAATACACCCCTATTAATAATAATATTATCCATGCATTATGTAGTTCAAGACCTCTATGTAAAGTATAAAAGGCAATATGAACAATATATGTAAATAACCTGCAATGAACTTGCAATGGATGGGGGGAAAAATAGCTCAATAAAGGTAATGGTGGCCCCCTTGATGTGTGTTTTGTGTGAGCTTCTTCAGGAGGAGAGCACCTGAGGACAGCCACCATATAGGATCGAGGGCAAATTTTTCCAATGGGAAGGGGGTCAAGTAGCATATCGAAGAAGACACAAATTTTCTTAGAAATCAACTGACTCAATCAGATTTGCAATATCTCTTGTGGTTCAAAAGTTATCAATACAGAAAGTTGCAACAAAAATCAGGAATGTTCCCTGTGATGCACAGGTATTTTACGTGTTTACTGTGTTGTCCATGGTGCTGAACACAGAACTTTGAAGTTTTGAACCTTTTCTTTTGATGAAGCTTGGAGCGAAACCCGGGTCGGGCAGAAGTACTAGGCTGTTATATCTACTTGATATGCCGATATTTTATCTGTATTTGTGAGTATAATTAAATACTTTTTATGTGGTTATTGACGACGGTGCTTTACTATGGGAGTGATTTTATGATGTCTCATAGAATTTTCTGTGGGAAGGAAAGGTTGGGAGAAGCACGAGGCGGCTGGATTTTTCTGATGTGCTTGCATATGCATGTGAATAGTGACGACAATACTTCACTATTGGTACGATCTTTGATATTTCACAGGAGGTGTGTAGGAGGATACTTGTAGAACTCAATGTTTTTTCCATACATGCACAAGTGGATAGCTCTGATTTAAAGAGGTTACCTCCTTTACCATTGGAATCGCACGGTCCGTGAAAATGCATTCGCCTCTCACCCATTACTTGCTCGGGTGTTCAGATATTTCATTTTCCCAGTCTGAAATAAAAGGGTGTCCTGCAACTTTTGACTCACCATGTAGATTGATGGTTCTAAAAACTTTACAGTACATGAATAACTAGCAAACCACATGTAAGGTATAAAATACAGTAATTTAGACCAAAGAGAATACACAGTACCTAAAAAGAGTCCAAAATCTCATACAGTAAGCAGGTATAAGTATTGAAGTTACTCCATATGTAAATGCTGAAAACAAGAAAACTTAAAGATTAGACTGAGATTCCTGTGCATTTACTGTACCAGAAGGCAGGATGGAGGACATTCCAAGGCTGTTCTTTCCACATAGGTGATCCATGTTGGGAGTGGATATGTTTACTGTCCAGGTTACGTCCTAGTTTTGCACAATTAGATCTCACCCTGGTACCCCAATGATACTGTAGCTAATACCATAACAAAGGCAGTACTAAGCTGCCTCTATATATACAGTTGCAATAAAAAGTATGTAAACCCTTTGGAATGATATGGATTTCTGCACGAATTAGTCATAAAATGTGATCTGATCTTCATCTTACTCACAACAATAGACAATCACAGTCTTCTTAAACTAATAACACACAAAGAATTAAATGTTACCATGTTTTTATTAAACACACCATGTAAACATTCACAGTGCAGGTGGAAAAAGTTTGTGAACCCTTGGACTAATGACATCACCAAGAGCTAATTGGGGTGAGGTGTCAGCCAACTGGAATCCAATCAATGAGATAAGATAGGAGGTGTTGGTTACAGCTGCCCTGCCCTATAAAAAACACACACCAGTTCTGGGTTTGCTGTTCACAAGAAGCCTTGCCTGATGTGAATGATACCTGGCACAAAAGAGCTCTCAAAAGACCTACGATTAAGAATTGTTGAATTGTATAAAGCTGGAAAGGGTTATAAAAGTATCTCCAAAAGCCCCGCTGTTCATCAGTCCTTGGTAAGACAAATTGTCTATAAATGGAGATAGTTCAGCACTGCTGCTACTCTCCCTAGGAGTGGCCGTCCTGTAAAGATGACTGCAAGAGCACAGTGCAGACTGCTCAATGAGGTGAAGAAGAATCCTACAGTGTCAGCTAAAGACTTACAAAAGTCTCTGGAATATGCTAACATCCCTGTTAGCGAATCTATGATACGTAAAACACTAAACAAGAATGGATTTCATGGGAGGATACCACAGAGGAAGCCACTGCTGTCCGAAAAAAACATTGCTGCATGTTTACAGTTTGCACAAGAGCACCTGGATGTTCCATAGCAGTACTGGCAACATATTCTGTGGACAGATGAAACCAAAGTTGAGTTGTTTGGAAGAAACACACAACACTATATGTGGAGAAAAAGAGGCACAGCACACCAACATCAAAACCTCATCCCAACTGTGAAGTATGGTGGTGGGGGAATCATGGTTTGGGGCTGCTTTGCTGCATCAGGGCCTGGACGAATTGCTATCATCGAAGGAAAAATTTATTCCCAAGTTTATCAAGACATTTTGCAGGAGAACTTGAGGCCAGTTGCAACAGGACAACGACCCAAAGCATAGAAGTAAATTAACAACAGAATGGCTTAAACAGAAGAAAATATGCCTTCTGGAGTGGCCCAGTCAGAGTCCTGACCTCAACCCGATTGAGATGCTGTGGCATGACCACAAGAAAGCGATTCCCACCAGACATCCCAAGAATATTGCTGAACTGAAACAGTTCTGTAAAGAGGAATGTTCAAGAATTACTCCTGACCGTTGTGCACGTCTGATCTGCAACTACAGGAAACGTTTGGTTGAAGTTATTGCTGCCAAAGGAGGTTCAACCAGTTATTAAATGCAAGGGTTCACATACTTTTTCCACCTGCACTGTGAATGTTTACATGGTGTGTTCAATAAAAACATGGTAACATTTAATTATTTGTGTGTTATTAGTTTAAGCAGACTGTGATTGTCTATTGTTGTGACTTAGATGAAGACCAGATCACATTTTATGACCAATTTGTGCAGAAATCCATATAATTCCAAAGGGTTCACATATTTTTTCTTGCAACTGTAGTTATTAGTGTTGATCGAGCACCATAGTGCTCGGGTGCTCGGGCTGAACACCTTGGGATGCTTGGGTGTTCTACCAAGCACCCGAGCACAATGGAAGTCAATGGGAGAACCTGAACATTAAACCAGGCACCCCTTGGTCTGAAGAGGAGAGTGTGTCTGGTTCATATGAAAAGTTCCTAAATTGATGGAAACACCACTGAAATGGTTTGGGAACAGCATGGGGTGGATGTCTGGATGCATATTGGACTCCCAGGTCGCTGCTGGGTGCAATGTTGTCTGAGTAGTACGCCACTTTTACAGACTGACAATAATGTGCACGAAACCGAAGATAAAATCGATTTTAGATGGAGGAAAAATTGTTAGGAAACATTCTTTCCTGTATATTTACTTGTATGTATATAAAGTGCAAGTGCTGCCAAAAATTACAAGGAAGAGGCACTTCAATACAACCTATATATCACATAAAGGAGGGCCTCATTCACATTGTGGTACAATTGTTCAGGTTGTGGGACTCCTACACTCATAAAGTGCCAAAAATTACAAGGAAGCTGCACTCCAATACACCTTTTATTACACATAAAGGAGGGCATCATACACCCTTGAAAAATTATGAAAGATGGTGAGCTGACCCTCTAAAACATTATATGCGAGGGCCTGCAAGTGAGCTGACCTTGTAAATTATTTTAGGTGCGTGCCTGCTGGTGAGCTGACCCTGTAAAAGATTGCAGGTGAAAGACTGCTGGTGAGCTGACCCTGTAAAACATTATCTGCGAGGGCCTGCAAGTGAGCTGACCCTGTAAAAGATTGTATGTGAGGGCCTGCTGGTAAGCTAACCCTCTAAAAAATTATATGCGACGGCCTGCAGCTGAGCTGACCCTGTAAAAGATTGTAGGTAAAGGCCTGCTGGTGAGCTGACCCTCAAAAAAATTATATGCGAGCGCCTGCAGCTGAACTGACCCTTTAAAAGATTTTCCTTGCGGACCTGCTGGTGAGCTGACCCTGTAAAAGATTTTAGGTGGAGGCCTGCTGGTAAGCTGACCCTGTAAAACATTATATGTGAGGGCCTGCAGGTTAGCTGACCCTGTAAAAGATTGTAGGTGAGGGCCTACTGGTAAGCTGACCCTCTAAAAAAATGATATGTGTGTGCCTGCAAGTGAGCTGACCCTTTAAACGTTTGTAGGTGAGGGCCTGAAGGTGAGTTGACCCTGTAAAACATTATATGTGAGGGCCTGCAGGTGAGCTGACCCTGTAAAAGATTGTAGGTGAGGGCCTGCAGGTGAGATGACCCTCTAAAAAAATTATATGCGTGTGCCTACAAGTGAGCTGACCCTTTAAACGTTTGTAGGTGAGGGCCTAAAGGTGAGTTGACCCTGTAAAACATTATATGTGAGGGCCTGCAGGTGAGCTGACCCTGTAAAAGATTGTAGGTGAGGGCCTACTGGTAAGCTGACCCTCTAAAAAATTATATGCAAGTGCCTGCAACTGAGCTGACCCTGTAAAATATTGTATGTGAGGGCCTGCAGGTGAGATGACCCTCTAAAAAATGATATGCGAGTGCCTGCAAGTGAGCTGACCCTGTAAACGTTTGTAGGTGAGGGCCTGCTGGTGAGCTGACCCTGTAAAACATTATATGCGAAGGCCTGCATGTGAGCTGACCCTGTAAAACATAATATGCGAGGGCCTGCATCGGAGCTGACCCTGTAAAAGATTGTAGGTGAGGGCCTGCAGGTAAGATGACCCTGTAAAAGATTGTAGGTGAGGGCCTGCAGGTGAGCTGACCCTGTAAAACATTATATGCGAGGGGCCGCAGGTGAGCTAACCCTGTAAAATATTGTAGGTGAGGGCCTGCAGGTGAGCCGACCCTGTAAAAGATTATATGCAAGGGCCTGCAGGTGAGCTGACCTTGTAAAACATTATATGCGAGGGGCCGCAGGTGAGCTAACCCTGTAAAATATTGTAGGTGAGGGCCTGCAGGTGAGCCGACCCTGTAAAAGACTATATGCGAGGGCCTGCAGGTGAGCTGACCCTGTAAAACATTATATGCGAGGGCCTGCAGGTGATCTGACCCTGTAAAACATTATATGCGAGGGCCTGTAGGTGAGCTAACCCTGTAAAAGATTGTAGGTGAGGGTCTGAAGGTGAGCCGACCCTGTAAAAGATTATATGCGAGGGCCTGCAGGTGAGCTGACCCTGTAAAACATTATATGCGAGGGCCCGTAGGTGAGCTAACCCTGTAAAAGATTGTAGGTGAGGGTCTGAAGGTGATCTGACCCTGTAAAACATTATACGTGAGGGCCTGCAGGTGAGCTAACCCTGTAAAACATTATATGCGAGGGCCTGCAGGTGAGCTGACCCTGTAAAACATTATACGTGAGGGCCTGCAGGTGAGCTAACTCTGTAAAACATTATATGCGAGGGCCTGCAGGTGAGCTGACCCTGTAAAACTTTATATGCGAGGGGCCGCAGGTGAACTAACCCTGTAAAAGATTGTAGGTGAGGGCCTGCAGGTGATCCGACCCTGTAAAAGATTATATGCGAGGGCCTGCAGGTGAGCTGACCCTGTAAAGCATTATATGCGAGGGCCTGCAGGTGAGCTGACCCTGTAAAACATTATATGCGAGGGCCTGCAGGTGAGCTAACCCTGTAAAAGATTGATGCAAGGGCATTAAATGCGACGAATAAGCATGTTGATATGATGGAAGAGGAGGAGGAGGAGGATGAGAAAATAAAGATTCAACCATATACCCTTGTTTGTGGTGGAAAGGGTGCATGGGAATACAATGTATTCAGTACATTATATACAACACATTTAAAGTGCCTTTATGTTCAGCCACTTTCCTCTGGTGGAGTCGAGAAGTCATGGTCAATCCAGGCCTTATTCATCTTTATGAGTCAACCTGTCAGCATTTTCAGTTAACAGGAGGATACGCTTATCTGTTATAATGCCACCAGCAGCACTTGGACACCCAGTAGTTGTAAGGCACTGAGGGATCATTGAGGACGCTGACACGGTCTGCTATGTACTCCTTCACCATCTTCCAAAATGTTTCCCTCCTTGTGACACTAGGCCGCGCATCAGGGTGAGCAGTGGCGTAACTACCGGGGAAGCGGATGCTTCGGGGCCCGGCGCCCCAGCAGCGTGTGTGACAGTTTATTTTCAAGTTAGTTAAATAGCCGCAGCAGACCAGGCCCCCTCGCTAATGTGATCTAATCTTACTGTCTCCTGATGTGTCTGGGATTCGAACCCACAACCTCCATGTACCATGTATCAGATGCAAAGCATTTACCCACACAGCCATAAGGGCTGCATTGCTACTGAATGAAAAAATATAAGACTTCTACTGTTATAGCTGGCTAAGTGTACATCTATACACATGACAGCTGCCCCAACACACCCAGCACAGAGCTGGGTGTGCTGGGGCAGCTGTCATATATAGAGATATATTAGAGCTGAGTGTGCTGGTGCAGCTGTCATGTATATTAGATGTAGCAGAGCTGGGTGTGCTGGGACAGCTATCATATATAGAGATATAGCAGAGCTGAGTGTGCTGGGACAGCTGTCATATAGAGATATAGCAGTGCTGGGTGTGTTGGGGCAGCTGGGTGTGTTGTGTATAGCTGTAGACTTAGCCACCTATAACAGTAGAAGTCTCAAATTTTTTCAGTCAGCAGCAAGGCAGCTCTTATGGCCGTGTAATTAGGTGCTTTGCCTCTGATACAGAAGGTTGTGGGTATGAATCCCAACAGAAACTTTTCTGAAATACAAGCACTGACTCCATATATGGACATACAGGAAGAGACTGCATCGCATCGCTAACATGGAGGTAAGTATAAGTGTTTATTTTTATTTTTTTAATACCCGACTGTTACTGCCATGGGGGCAGCGGGAGGCACTTGATACTGGCACATGGGGGGAGGGGGTTTGGCACCTGATACTGGCACATGGGGGGGGAGGGGTGAGGGGGGTTGGCGCCAGATACTGGCACATGGGGGGAGAGAGGCACCTGATACTGGCACATGGGGGGGGGGAGAGGGGTTGGCTGGCACCTGATACTGGCACATGGTGGGGGGGGAAGAAAGGCACTTGATACTGGCACTTTTTTTTGGGGGGGGGTGGCACTATGATACTGGGATATGGGGGGGGGGAGAAAGACACTTGATACTGGCACGTGGGGGGGGGGTTTGGCACTTGATACTGGCACATGGGTGGGTTTGGCACTATGATACTGGCACATGGGGGGAGAGGCACTTGATACTGGCACTTTTTTGGGGGGGAGATGGCACTATGATACTTGGACATGGGGGGGGTTTGGCACTTGATACTTGCACATGGGTGGGTTTGGCACTATGATACTGGCACATGGGGGGGAGGCACTTAATACCGCCACTTTTTTTTGGGGGGGGAGATGGCACTATGATACTGGGACATGGGGGGAGAGAGGCACTTGATACTGGCACATGGGGGGGGGTTGGCACTATGATACTGGCACATGGGGGGGTGGGAAGGAGAGAAGCACTTGATACTGGCACATTGGAAGGATGGGAGATGGCACTATGATACTGGGACATGTGGGGGGGGAGGAGAGAGGCACTTGATACTGGCACATGATGGGGGGGCATCTATGGGGACACTTACTGGCACATTATTGGGGGGCATTATAGGGGACACTAGGCCGGCAGCCTATCAGAGGCCGGACACGGAGGGGCATCTACTGGGGCACTATATATGGGGCATTTTATACTGGTACATTATGGGGGGCACTAGCAGGAAGGGGGGAGAGGAGCACTATGGGGGCACTATATAGGGGTATTTTATACTGGGACATTATGGGGGCACTATGGGGACATTAGCTCAACTGGGGGCATTACAAGGGGGTATTTTTGCACTGTCACATTATAAGGAGAATTATTTCTACTGGGGGGGGGCATTATGGTGGGCTTTTTTACTCCCCCATGGTATGACCCCCTAGTAGCAGCACCATCCTCTCCCTGCTCTGCTATCCCTCTGCCCCTTCTCCAAATCCTTATTATGAAATCTTTCTCATTAGGATAAAGCACAACATCAGCTCCACCGAGCCCCCGACCAAAGTGTGGAAGTGGTGTCCGATATCCCCAAGGGCCAAGTATAGTAACTGTAAGTTTTCATATGAAATATGTTTATGTTATACACATATAGCCTACACTGTGCCACACAATATACAGTATACGCTACACTGTGCCCCACAATATACAGTATACCGCTACACTGTGCCAAAGGAGTGGGGTTTACACAGGAGGAGGGAGGTGCGAAGTGCGCTGGGGGGGCCCTTACAAATATTTGCTGTGGGGCCCAGTCACTTCTAGTTATGCCCCTGGCACTATGATACTGGGACATGGGGGGGGGGGGAGAGAGGCACTTGATACTGGCACGTGGGAGGGGGGGTTTGGCACTTGACACTGGCACATGGGTGGGTTTGGCACTATGATACTGGCACATGGGGGGGAGAGGCACTTGATACTGGCACTTTTTTCGGGGGAGATGGCACTATGATACTGGGACATGGGGGGGTGGTTTGGCACTTAATACTTGCACATGGGTGGGTTTGGCACTATGATACTGGCACATGGGGGGAGTCACTTGATACTGCCACTTTTTTGGGGGGGAGATGGCACTATGATACTAAGACATGGGGGGGAAGAGAGAGGCACTTGATACTGGCACATGGGGGGGTGGCACTATGATACTGGCACATGGGGGGTGGGAAGGAGAGAAGCACTTGATACTGGCACATTGGGGGGATGGGAGATGGCACTATGATACTGGGACATGTGGGGGGGAGGAGAGAGGCACTTGATACTAGCACATGATGGGGGGGCATCTATGGGGACACTTACTGGCACATTATTGGGGGGCATTATGGGGGACACTAGGCCGGCAGCCTATCAGAAGCCGGACACCGAGGGGCATCTACTGGGGCACTATATATGGGGCATTTTATACTGGTACATTATGGGGGGCACTAGCAGGAAGGGGGGAGAGGAGCACTATGGGGGCACTATATAGGGGTATTTTATACTGGGACATTATGGGGGCACTATGGGGACTTTAGCTCAACTGGGGGCATTACAAGGGGGTATTTTTGCACTGTCACATTATAAGGAGAATTATTTCTACTGGGGGGGGGCATTATGGTGGGCTTTTTTACTCCCCCATGGTATGACCCCCTAGTAGCAGCACCATCCTCTCCCTGCTCTGCTATCCCTCTGCCCCTTCTCCAAATCCTTATTATGAAATCTTTCTCATTAGGATAAAGCACAACATCAGCTCCACCGAGCCCCCGACCAAAGTGTGGAAGTGGTGTCCGAGATCCCCAAGGGCCAAGTCAAGTAACTGTAAGTTTTCATATGAAATATGTTTATGTTATACACATATAGCCTACACTGTGCCACACAATATACAGTATACGCTACACTGTGCCCCACAATATACAGTATACCGCTACACTGTGCCAAAGGAGTGGGGTTTACACAGGAGGAGGGAGGTGCGAAGCGCGCTGGGGGGGGCCCTTACAAATATTTGCTGTGGGGCCCAGTCACTTCTAGTTATGCCCCTGGCACTATGACACTGGGACATGGGGGGGAGAGGCACTTGATACTGGCACGTGGGAGGGGGGGTTTGGCACTTGACACTGGCACATGGGTGGGTTTGGCACTATGATACTGGCACATGGGGGGAGAGGCACTTGATACTGGCACTTTTTTCGGGGGAGATGGCACTATGATACTGGGACATGGGGGGGTGGTTTGGCACTTGATACTTGCACATGGGTGGGTTTGGCACTATGATACTGGCACATGGGGGGAGGCACTTGATACTGCCACTTTTTTGGGGGGGAGATGGCACTATGATACTGGTACATGGGGTGGAAGAGAGAGGCACTTGATACTGGCACATGGGGGGGTGGCACTATGATACTGGCACATGGGGGGTGGGAAGGAGAGAAGCACTTGATACTGGCACATTGGGGGGATGGGAGATGGCACTATGATACTGGGACATGTGGGGGGGAGGAGAGAGGCACTTGATACTAGCACATGATGGGGGGGCATCTATGGGGACACTTACTGGCACATTATTGGGGGGCATTATGGGGGACACTAGGCCGGCAGCCTATCAGAGGCCGGACACGGAGGGGGATCTACTGGGGCACTATATATGGGGCATTTTATACTGGTACATTATGGGGGGCACTAGCAGGAAGGGGGGAGAGGAGCACTATGGGGGCACTATATAGGGGTATTTTATACTGGGACATTATGGGGGCACTATGGGGACTTTAGCTCAACTGGGGGCATTACAAGGGGGTATTTTTGCACTGTCACATTATAAGGAGAATTATTTCTACTGGGGGGGGGCATTATGGTGGGCTTTTTTACTCCCCCATGGTATGACCCCCTAGTAGCAGCACCATCCTCTCCCTGCTCTGCTATCCCTCTGCCCCTTCTCCAAATCCTTATTATGAAATTTTTCTCATTAGGATAAAGCACAACATCAGCTCCACCGAGCCCCCGACCAAAGTGTGGAAGTGGTGTCCGAGATCCCCAAGGGCCAAGTCAAGTAACTGTAAGTTTTCATATGAAATATGTTTATGTTATACACATATAGCCTACACTGTGCCACACAATATACAGTATACGCTACACTGTGCCCCACAATATACAGTATACCGCTACACTGTGCCAAAGGAGTGGGGTTTACACAGGAGGAGGGAGGTGCAAAGCGCGCTGGGGGGGGCCCTTACAAATATTTGCTGTGGGGCCCAGTCACTTCTAGTTATGCCCCTGGCACTATGATACTGGGACATGGGGGGGGGGGGGGGAGGAGAGAGGCACTTGATACTGGCACGTGGGAGGGGGGGTTTGGCACTTGACACTGGCACATGGGTGGGTTTGGCACTATGATACTGGCACATGGGGGGGAGAGGCACTTGATACTGGCACTTTTTTCGGGGGAGATGGCACTATGATACTGGGACATGGGGGGGTGGTTTGGCAGTTGATACTTGCACATGGGTGGGTTTGGCACTATGATACTGGCACATGGGGGGGAGGCACTTGATACTGCCACTTTTTTGGGGGGGAGATGGCACTATGATACTGGGACATGGGGGGGAAGAGAGAGGCACTTGATACTGGCACATGGGGGGTGGCACTATGATACTGGCACATGGGGGGTGGGAAGGAGAGAAGCACTTGATACTGGCACATTGGGGGGATGGGAGATGGCACTATGATACTGGGACATGTGGGGGGGAGGAGAGAGGCACTTGATACTAGCACATGATGGGGGGGCATCTATGGGGACACTTACTGGCACATTATTGGGGGGCATTATGGGGGACACGGAGGGGCATCTACTGGGGCACTATATATGGGGCATTTTATACTGGTACATTATGGGGGGCACTAGCAGGAAGGGGGGAGAGGAGCACTATGGGGGAATTTACTGGGGGAACTATATAGGGGTATTTTATACTGGGACATTATGGGGGCACTATGGGGACATTAGCTCAACTGGGGGCATTACAAGGGGGTATTTTTGCACTGTCACATTATAAGGAGAATTATTTCTACTGGGAAGGCATTATGGTGGGCTTTATTACTCCCCCCTTGTCAGATGGAAATTTTTGGAGAAATTTTTCAACAAGGACCTTCTGGTATTGCACCGTTTTGCTCGTCCTCTCCACCAGAGGAATGAAAGATGAGAAGTTCTCTTTGTAGCAGGGGTCGAGAAGGGTGAACAACCAGTAATCCGTGTTGTCTAAAATGCGTATAACACGCAGGTCGCTGAAAAGGCAGCCTAACATGAAGTCAGCCATGTGTGCCAGAGTACCAACAGGCAAGACTTCGCTGTCGTCATCAGGAGGATGACTCTCAATGGATGAGGAGCCTCTTCTTCATCTTCTGCCCACCCATGCAAAACAGATGGAATTAAACTTCCATGGGTACTACCCTCTGTAGCGGAAGCAACCTTCTCCTGCTCCTCCTCCTCTTCATTGTCCAATTTGTGCTGAGAAGACAAACTGAGGGTGGTCTGGCTATCACCCTGTGTAATGTCTTCCCCCATTTCCACCTCTTCCACATGCAAAGCGTCATCCTTAATTGTGAGCAACGAGCGTTTGAGTAGACACAGGAGTGGGATGGTTACGCTGATAATAGCGTTATCGCCGCTTACCATCTGTGTTGATTCACAGAGGTCAGACATCCATGCCCATTCCTCGCTTGTGAATAGCGCAAGCTGACTGGAAAAGTGACGACCATGTTGCAGCTGGTATTCCACTACTGCCCTCTGCTGCTCACAAAGCCTGGCCAACATGTGGAATGTGGAGTTCCAGCGCGTGCTCACGTCGCACAGCAGCCGCTGAGCTGGCAATTTCCTGCGCTGCTGCAGCGTTGACAGCTGTCGATGACTTGCCGAAATGTGCACACACACGGTGCACCTTTACCAGTAGCTCAGGCAAATTGGGTTAGGTTTTGAGAAACCGCTGAACCACTAAATTTTAGATGTGTGCTAGGCATGGGATGTGTGTGAGCTTGCCGAGCTCCAAAGCCGCCACCAAGTTATGGCCATTATCAGACATAACCATGCCTAGTTCTAGGTTGAGTGGCGAGAGCTACAGCTCAGTCTGGTCTCTTATCCCCTGCCACAGCTCTGCGGCGGTGTGCTGTTTGTCACCTAAGCAGATCAGCTTCAGCACGGCCTGTTGACGCTTATCCACTGCAGTGCTACAATGCTTACAGCTACGACTGATGGCTGACTGGTGCTACAAGAGGATAATTCTGAGGTGGAAATAGAGGAGGAGAAGGAGAAATGGGGGTTGGAGCCACTAATGTAGGTGGTGGCGGAAACCCTGATAGAATTGGGGCCTGAAATTCTTGGCGTTGGTAGCACCTGTTCCATCCCAGGGTACTACTTGCTCCCGGCCTCCACAACGATCACCCAGTGTGCGGTCATGGAAATGTAGCGTCCCTGGCCAAAAGCACTTGTCCATGTGTTCGTGGTTAAGTGGACCTTCCCAGTAATTGCGTTGGTCAGGGCATGTGTGATGTTACGGGACACATGTTGGTGTAAGGCGAGCATGGCACACCTTGAAAACTAGAGGTGGCTGGGGACTGCGTAATACGGGACGGCCGCCGACATCAGGCTGCGGAAGGCATTACAGTGAGGGCAGTACGTACCTGCACGTTTATTGACTGCATAGCCGAATACCACCATGTACCGAGCATCAAGATGCTCGAGCCGAACTAGTGTTCGGCCGAGCATGCTCGATCATCACTAATAGTTATCCTTATACCACCCTTATCTACTTCCAAAATGTTTCATCCTCTGGGTGCTGAGAAGTCATCAGGGTATACAAGATGGCGTCCCTATATACAAGAAGAAGTACCCGGTAACTAGCTAAGTGCTCCCCAGGTGAAAGACAGCCATATGGCTTTTGGTCATCAACTAGCAATGTATTTTCTTGTTATATGATACACATTTTAAATATTATATACAGGACATGATGATGTAGGTGGTGCGTCACGCCCCCCCCCCCCCCCTCCTGCCATGCTGCACCGCGCTCCTGACTTTCCAACTGTTGGATCTATTCCAGAGTGATAGATCTGTGCCCCCGTCAAGCTTGCCGATTGCTGAAGTGCTGTCTTCCCGGCTGCTATGTGGAACCTTAGGGTCTGGACAGTTTTCTGCTGCGGCTGCCCCTCATGGTATAAGGTTCCCTTGGTTGCTGTTCTCGGCTGGAACGAGGTCTGGAGTCTCAGGAAGCCCCTTATCTTTCCGCTCTGCCTAATTCCCCTGTCTCTGCCTCCTACGTCTCTGTTTCTTGGAGAGGCTGGTATTGATTTAATTCTCTGTGTTCTTGCATGCTTTGGAAAGTCCGCTTGCCGTTCCCTATATTGTTTTCCCATTTGCGTTCTTCTGGATAAACTGCTGCGGTCCGTGGCATGTTAGAAGAAGACCGGTGAGATCTTTTTGATTTGGACTGTTTTTCCCTTTTCTTAATTTGTTGTTTTGCCTACTGTTCTCCCTATAAAGCATCAAGAATAAGGAGGAACAAGGAGAGAGGGAGATTAAATAAATAAAAATAAAATAAAATAAACTGTACGGGGAAAAAATAAATAAAAAAAAGTGAGGGAAAAGGACAGAGAAGGAAAGAAGGAGAGAAAAAAAAAGGAAAAATAAAAAGGAAAAAAAAAGGGAAGAAGGAAGAAAAAGAGAAAAAAAATGGGTACTAAGGGGGACTATTCTGTTTTAAAAACAAGTCAAAGACCTTCGGATTTGGCAAAAATCAACCAGTTTATGAAATCTCCAAAGCTCAAATACAAGAGCAGGGCAAAAGGGGACTTCAGATACTAAGGGCTCATTCAGATGCCCGTATGAAACATGTCCTATACTTGTCCGTGAAAATCAGGACATGGCCCCATTGAAGTCTATGGGTGGACATGCTGAACTGTCCGCAAAAAAACTGATCCGCATTTTTGCGGACAGCATACGGCCATCTAAATGAGGCCTATCAGGGGTAGAGGTGTGAGACCCCCTAGAAGATCCATATTCTGGAGGTCTTTTGGCTGATTTTATGTCAGTTAGGAGATAGAGTAAAAAGACAGGCGATTGCGAATTTGGTGCGGAGACATCTGCCAGCGATTGTTTGCCTGGTGGAGACACACTTCATCAGGGAAACTATCCTGCGTCTTGACAGAGGAATGGGCTGCGCAGATGTATCACTCCACTTTTAATACTGTAGTTATTCTAGAGGAGTGTCAGTTTTCATCCATAGGGGGTTGATTTTGTCTGCGAGGCATTCTCTGTTGATAAGCAGGGAAGATTTGTTTTTCTTTATGGTAAAATTACTGGAAGAACATGCATTTTGGCCTTTACCTATATTCTACCGCCTTTTTCGTTATATGTGCTTAATTGTTTACTAATAGTGTTGAGCGCACCCGAACTGTAAAGTTCGGGTCCGTACCGAACTTTGCGAGTTCGGGTACCCAGACCCGAACCCGAACTTTGCCGGAAAAGTTTGGGTTCGGTGTTCGGGCATTTAATAAAGCTTGTTGAAAGGCTGCAGGGCAGCCAATCAACAAGCTTTTAAGCTGTAGGCACTTAGAAGCCATAACAGCCATGCCTACTAATGGCATGGCTGTGATTGACCAGTGCATCATGTGATCCAGCTTCTATAAAAGCTGGATCACATGTAGCACTGCCCATCAGCTCTGCGTATTGCAGGGACAGGAAGCAGGCAGCTGAACTGAGGGAGTTAGGAACCTGGCTATTTGTTTTGTGGGTGACCTACAGTATAAAGATTTTTTGTGGGTGCAATACACCGGCTTTGCACCCCTGACACAGAAATATAATAGTAATCTGTCTGTTAGTTTGGTGGGTGACATATACCCATTTTTTGTCTGAGGTACACCTGCATTGCATATGTGACAGTGAAATTGATATAGTTAATACATCTGTTAGATTGGTGGATGACATATTCCCGTTCTTGTTGTGAGGTACACCTGCATTGCATACCTGACAGGGATATAAATACAGTTAATCCGTCTGTTAGTTCGGTGGGTGACATAAACCCATTTTTTGTCTAAGGTATTAGTGATGAGTTTTTAGCCGAATATTTGCCATAAATTCGCAAATCCGAGAATTCGTGATCTCCAGTCATTGTTTACTTGATTGCGGCAATGTAAAATATTCACGATACATTTGCGATAAATTAGTGATTAGAATATTCAACACTATTTGCAAATACAAATATATAGCACTATATTAACCCCTTAAGGACTTAGGACGTACCGGTACGTCCTAACTTTAAATCGCGATTGCGGCTCGGCGGGGGTTAATCGCTACAGGATGTCCGCTAAAATCATTCAGCAGGCATCCTGTCACAGAGCCGGGGGGGGGGGGGGTCTAGTGACCCCCTGTGTCGGCGATCGCCGCAAACCGCAGGTCAATTCAGACCTGCGGTTTGCGGCTTTTACCTTATCCGGCGGGTGGCGGTGCCATCGGGTACCCTTGCGGCTGTAGGGGGGACCCAATGGCATGGAAGGCAGCGCGATGTCTAAGGAATCGCGCTGCCCTCCGGTGACGAGCCTGTGAGGTCCAGCCCCCTGGATTTCACAGGCCGGAAGCTGTATGAGTAATACACACAGTATTACTCATACAGCCAATGCATTCCAATACTTCTGTATTGGAATGCATTGTAAAAGGGATTAGACCCCCAAAAAAATAAAGTAAAAAAAAAGTTGGAAAAATAAAGTTTTCCCCCCCAAAATTTAAAAGTTTCAAGTAAAAATAAACAAAAACGTCATTTTCCCCAAATAAAGTAAAAAAAATTGGTAAAAAATAGGGAAAAAAAAAAGTATACATATTAGGTATCGCGGCGTCTGTATCGACTGGCTCTATAAACATATGACATGACCTAACCCCTCAGATGAACACCGTAAAAAATAAAAACTGTGCTAAATAAAAAAAAAATTGTCACCTTACATCACAAAAAGTACAACAGCAAGCGATCAAAAAGGTGTTTGCCAACCAAAATAGTACCAATTTAACCGTCACCTCATCCCGCAAAAAATGAGCCTCTACCTGAGACAATCGCCCAAAAAAAAAAAAAAAACTATGGCTCAGAATATGGAGACACTAAAACATTTTTTGTTTCAAAAATGATATTATTGTGTAAAACTTACATAAATAAAAATAAAAAATAAAAACTGTGCTAAATAAACAATTTTTTGTCACCTTACATCACAAAAAGTGTAATAGCAAGCGGTCAAAAAGTCATATGCACCCCAAAATAGTGCCAATAAAACCGTCATCTCATCCCGCAAAAAATTAGACCCTACCTAAGATAATCGCCCAAAAATTTAAAAAACTATGGCTCTCAGACTATGGAAACACTAAAAAATGATTTTTTTTGCATCAAAAATGAAATCCTTGTGTAACACTTATATAAATAAAAAAAAGTATACACATTAGGTATCGCCGCGTCCGTATCAACCGGCTCTATAGAAATATCACATGACCTAACCCCTCAGATGAACACAGTAAAAAAATTTAAATAAAAACTGTGCTAAATAAACCATTTTTTGTCACCTTACATCGCAAAAAGTGTAATAGCAAGCGATCAAAAAGTCACACGCACCCCAAAATAGTGCCAATAAAACTGTCATCTCATCGCGCAAAAATCATACCCTACCCAAGGTAATCGCCCAAAAACTGAAAAAATTATGGCTCTCTGACTATGGAAACACTAAAACATGATTTTTTTTGTTTCAAAAAAGAAATCATTGTGTAAAACTTACATAAATAAAATAAAAAGTATACATATTAGGTATCGCCGCATCCGTGACAACCTGGTCTATAAAAATATCACATGATCTAACCTGTCAGAAGAATGTTGTAAATAACAAAAAATAAAAACGGTGCCAAAACAGCTATTTCTTGTTACCTTGCCTCACAAAAAGTGTAATATAGAGCAACCAAAAATCATATGTACCCTAAACTAGTACCAACAAAACTGCCACCCTATCCCGTAGTTTCTAAAATGGCGTCACTTTTTTGGCGTTTCTACTCTAGGGGTGCATCAAGGCGGCTTCAAATGGGACATGGTGTCAAAAAAAACAGTCCTGTAAAATCTTCCAAAAACCTTCCAAAAGCCCTTCCAAAAACCGTATGGCATTCCTTTCCTTCTGCGCCCTGCTGTGTGCCCGTACAGCGGTTTACGACCACATATGGGGTGTTTCTGTAAACTACAGAATCAGGGCCATAAATATTGAGTTTTGTTTGGCTGTTAACCCTTGCTTTGTTACTGGGAAAAATTGATTAAAGTTGAAAATTTGACAAAAAATTAATAAATTCTGATATTTCATCTCCATTTGCCAATAACTTGTGTGGAACACCTAAAGCGTTAACGACGTTTATAAAATCTGTTTTGAATACCTTGAGGGGTGTAGTTTCTTAGATGGGGTAACTTTAATGGAGTTTCTACTCTAGGGTTGCATCAGGGGGGCTTCAAATGGGACATGGTGTCAAAAAAAACAGTCCAGCAAAACCTGCCTTCCAAAAACCATATGGCATTCCTTTCCTTCTGCGCCCTGCCGTGTGCCCGTACAGGGTTTACGACCACATATGGGGTGTTTCTGTAAACTAAAGAATCAGGGCCATAAATATTGAGTTTGGTTTGGCTGTTAACCCTTGCTTTGTAACTGGAAAAAAATTATTAAAATGGAAAATTTGCCAAAAAAGTGAAATTTTTAAATTGTATATCTATTTTCCATTAATTCTTGTGGAACACCTAAAGGGTTAACAAAGTTTGTAAAAATCAGTTTTGAATACCTTGAGGGGTGTAGTTGATAGAATGGGGTCATTTTTGGGTGGTTTATATTATGTAAGCCTCGCAAAGTGACTTGAGACCTGAACTGGTCCCTAAAAATTGAGTTTTTGAAAATTTCTGAAAGATTTCAAGATTTGCTTCTAAACTTCTAAGCTTTGTAACATCCTCAAAAAATAAAATATCATTCCCAAAATGATCCAAACATGAAGTAGACATATGGGGATTGTAAAGTAATAACTATTTTTGGAGGTATGACTATGTATTATAAAAGTAGAGAAATTGAAACTTGGAAATTTGCAATTTTTTGCAAATTTTTGGTAAATTTGGTATTTTTTTTATAAATAAAAATGTTTTTTTTTTTTTACTTCATTTTACCAGTGTCATGAAGTACAATATGTGACGAAAAAACAATCTCAGAATGGCCTGGATAAGTCAAAGCGTTTTAAAGTTATCAGCACTTAAATTGAAACTGGTCAGATTTGCAAAAAATGGCCAAGTCCTTAAGGTGAAATAGGGCTGAGTCCTTAAGGGGCTAAAAATATTAGCAAATTCTTGAAGTGGCAATATTCGCGATTAAAATTTGCAATTAGAATATTTGCGCTTAACTCTATGAGGTACACCTGCATTGCATACAAGACAGGGAAATTAATATAGTTAATCCGTCTGTTAGTTCAGTGGGTAAACTCAAAGAATGAGGAGAGCATCAAATAAGGGCTGTGGCCCTGGTCATGGTGCTGGTTGTGGTGGTGGAGCTTCTATTGCAATGCAGGGAGAGGACGTGGTCGATCTGTGCCAGCTACAAGCCCAAATGATACACCTTCCTCAGGTGCACATACACGCCAAAAACTTCAGCATTATTTTGTAGGCCCGAATACCGGTGTACGAATGGTGAGGCCAGAACAAGAAGAGGCGGTAGTAGATTGGGTGGCTGACAGTGCCTCCAGTTCCTTCACATTGTCTCCCACCCGGTCCCCTGCTGAAAGCACAGAGTTGGCAATTGCAGGCCATGGGCATCTGTCTTTCACCTCACCCCTTTGCAAATCATCCAAGTAGTCTGAGCCTTAAGTAATACAGCAGTCTCTTATGCTTTTTGATGACTCTGCTGGCGGGGTTTCCGTGGGACATCCACCTAGCCCTGCCCCAGAAGTGGAAGAGATTGAGTGCACCGATGCCCAACCACTTATGTTTCAGGATGTGGACATGGGAGGACCACCGCAGCATGCTCTCTGATGATGAAACACAGGTGCCAACTGCTGCAGCTTTTTACAGTGTGCAGACCGGCAAGGGGTGAAGAGTGGGTGGAAGATGATGTGGAGGATGATGAGGTCCTAGACCCCACATGGAATCAAGGTCATGCGAGTAACGTGTGCAGTTCGGAGGAAGAGGTGGAGGTGACACAGTGCCAGTCCCACAGCAAAAGAGGGAGCAGGGTGCAAAAGCAGAGTGGCCATCCCCTAGCCAGTGCGCCTTCTATTGCCCACCACACCCAGGAACTGAGCACACCAAAACCAGCACCAAGGAGTTCCCTGGCATGGCAGTTCTTCAGACAATGTGCTGACGACAATACGCAAGTGGTTTGCACGCTGTGCAATCAGAGCCTGAAGCGAGGCATAAATGTTCTAAACCTGAGTACCAGCTGCATGACCAGGCATCTAAATGCAAAGCACGAGCTGCAGTGGAGTAAACACCTAAAAAAAAACACAAAATATCTCAGGCTCCTCCTGCTCCCTCTTCTGCTGCAGTCTCGGCCTCTTCCTCCCCCTCTGGAGTGACAGTGGCACCTGCCACCCAGCAAACGCCACCACCTCCGTCACCATCACCAAGTTTCTCCACACTGTCCCATGGAAGCATTCAGCTGTCCATCTCCCAAACACTGGAGAGAAAGAGGAAGTACCCACCCGCGATCCCTGGCCCTGAATGCCAGCATTTCAAAATTCCTGGCCTTTGAAATGCTGTTATTCCATCAGGTGGAGACGGAGACTTTTAAAAACCTTATGGCGGTTGCTGTCCCACAGTACGTGGTTCCCAGCCGCCACTACTTTTCCAGGCGAGCTATCCCTGTCCTGCACAACCAAGTGGTGGACAAAATTAGGTGTGCACTGCACAATGCCATCTGTGGCAAGGTCCACATAACCACCGATACGTGGACCAGTATGCACGGGCAGGGACGTTATATCTCCCTAACTGCACACTGGTAAATACAGTGGCGGCTGGGCCTAAGGCGGTTAGCAGTTTGGCACATGTCCTTCCGCCATCGAGGATTGCAGGACTTTTCTCTTTGCCTCCAGTTGCCTCCTACTCCACTTCCTCCTCTACCACCTGCTCATCCGATCAGCATAACACCTTCTCCACCAACTTCATCGCAGCCAGGGGGAAACGACAGCAGGCAGTTTTGAAACTCATCTGTTTGGGGGAAAAACCCCACACCGCGCAGGAGCTGTGGACGGGCATGGAACAACAGACCTATGAGTGGTTGGTGCCACTGAGCCTCAAGCCCGGCCTGGTGGTGTGCGATAATGGGCGAAATCTCGTAGCAGCTCTGGGACTAGCCGGTTTGACGCACATCCCTTGCCTGGCGCATGTGCTGAATTTGAAAAATTACCCCGATATGTCAGAGCTGCTGCAGAAACTGCAGGCCATCTCTGCGCGCTTTCAGCGTTCTTACCCTGCTGCTTACCTGTCTGCGCTGCAGCGTAACTTCGGCCTTCCAGCTCACCACCTCATATGCGACATACCCACAAGGTGGAACTCCACCTTGCACATGTTGGAGAGACTGTGCGAGTAGCAGCAGGTGATAGTGGAGTTTCAGCTCCAGCACGCACGGGTGAGTCGCTCTGCGGAACAGCACCACCAACAAGTGGGCCTCCATGCGGGACGTGTGTGCCGTTTTGTGCTGTTTCGTGTACTCCACCAACATGGCCAATGCCGATGACGCTGTCCTCAGCATTACTATCTAACTTCTAGGTCTCCTTGAAAAAACACTTCTGGCGATGATGGAAGAGGATGTGGCACAGGAGGAATGGAGGGGGAATCCACGGTTATCAGGCCAGTCATTCACAAGTGGCTTGGAGGGTGGGTTCCTGCACCAACAGAGGCCAGGTTCACAACTGTCCAGCCAGGGCACAATTCTGGAGGATGTGGAGGAGGATGATGATGATGAGGAGGAACCGTGTTCACAGCAGGTTGGCACCAAAAGCAGCTCATGGGTATCACTGTAGCGTGGCTGGGGGGATACAGAGGAGACAGACGATACACCTCCTACAGAGGACAGCTTGTCGTTGCCTATGGGCAGCCTGCGCAATGACCACCCAGTTGCCCACATTCTAACCAGTGCTGATTACTGGGTGGCCACCCTGCTGGATCCCCGCTACAAGGACAAAGTGCCATCTTTAATTCCGTCAGTGTGATAGGAAGATGCGCGAGTACAAGGGCACGCTGGTAGACACACTGCTGATGGCATTCCCACCTGACACTGGGGGCTCAGTGTAAACACAAGGCGAAGACAGAGAAGGAGGAAGTCGCCAACGCAGCTGGGGCACCGCCAGCACCTCAGAAGGGAGGGTTAGCATGGCCGAAATGTGGAAAAGCTTTGTCAGTACGCCTCAATAACCAGCACCACCAGCTGATATGGAACATCTTAGCAGGAGGCAGCATTTCAGCAACATGGTGGAACAGTATGTGTGCACAAGCCTACACGTACTGACTGATGGGTCTGCCCCATTCAACTTCTGGGTCTCCAAGTTGGGCATATGGCCTGAGTTTGCCCTTTATGCCTTGGAGGTGCTGACCTGCCTTTCGGCCAATGTATTGTCCAAACGTGTGTTTAGCACGGCGGAAGGGGGGGTGATCACAGACACGCGCAGACGCCTGTCCACAGCTAATGTGGATGAGCTCACATTTATTAAAATGAACCAGGCATGGATCCCACAGGACTTGTTGATACCTTGTGCTGAGTAGACAAGTATACCAGCCGCACCTAGCCATTGTTATACTTCAGCGCACTTTCTCTTTGCATTCTCTATTCTATTTCCCAATGTTTTGGGGTCTTCCCAAATTTATTAAAAAAAGCAGCAAAAACAGTGTTGGCTACCTCCTTCTCCTCCACCGCCACTTCCACCTACATCGCCACGTCCACTGCCTCTTCAACCTCCTACTCCACGTTGACCTCCGCCTCCTAGTTCAAGATTATAATTTTTTTTTTTCTATTCTATGTTATTTAAGTAATTTCCCTATCCACATTTGTTTGCAGGGCGATTGTCCTGCTCTTACCCCCATTTTGCTTCTTACTAGCCCTTACTATGTCTATTTTACAGGCATTTTAGAGCCCCAAAGTTTGGGTCCCCATCGACTTCAATAGGGTTCGAGTTCGGGGTCAAGTTCGGGTCCCGAACAAAAACTTTGAGCCGAAGTTCAGCCGAACACGGCAAACCCGAACCTCCAGGTGTTCGCTCATCCCTATTTACTAACCTTTATGGAGAAATGGCCTGAATGCCCCTAATTAGTTAATGGGGATTTTAATTGTGTTATTAACCCTACCTTAGATAGGATCTCCATGGGGGGAGATATCTATATCTCTCCCCAGGGGTCTCCCTTAGCACGCTTCTGTCAAGAATCAGGCTTTGTGGATGTTTGGGGATGTCTGGGGCGGGGAAAGAGAGTGTTTTCTTGTGTAAGTAACTCTGGAAATTCTATGTCCAGGATATACAGTACAGACCAAAAGTTTGGACAAACCTTCTCATTCAAAGAGTTTTCTTTATTTTCATGACTATGAAGGCATCAAAACTATGAATTAACACATGTGGAATTATATACATAACAAACAAGTGTGAAACAACTGAAAATATGTCATATTCTAGGTTCTTCAAAGTAGCCACCTTTTGCTTTGATTACTGCTTTGCACACTCTTGGCATTCTCTTGATGAGCTTCAAGAGGTAGTCCCCTGAAATGGTCTTCTAACAGTCTTGAAGGAGTTCCCAGAGATGCTTAGCACTTGTTGGCCCTTTTGCCTTCACTCTGCGGTCCAGCTCACCCCAAACCATCTCGATTGGGTTCAGGTCCGGTGACTGTGGAGGCCAGGTCAACTGGCGCAGCACCCCATCACTCTCCTTCATGGTTAAATAGCCCTTACTTTCAAAGTTTTCCCAATTTTTCGGCTGACTGACTGACCTTAATTTCTTAAAGTAATGATGGCCACTCGTTTTTCTTTACTTAGCTGCTTTTTTCTTGCCATAATACAAATTCTAACAGTCTATTCAGTAGGACTATCAGCTGTGTATCCACCTGACTTCTCCTCAACGCAACTGATGGTCCCAACCCCATTTATAAGGCAAGAAATCCCACTTATAAACCTGACAGGGCACACCTGTGAAGTGAAAACCATTTCAGGGGACTACCTCTTGAAGCTTATCAAGAGAATGCCAAGAGTGTGCAAAGCAGTAATCAAAGCAAAAGGTGGCTACTTTGAAGAACCTAGAATATGACATATTTTCAGTCGGTTCACACTTGTTTGTTATGTATATAATTCCACATGTGTTAATTCATAGTTTTGATGCCTTTAGTGTGAATCTACAATTTTCATAGTCATGAAAATAAAGAAAACTCTTTGAATGAGAAGGTGTGTCCAAACTTTTGGTCTGTACTGTATATATTGAGCAGCTAGCTTTGGCGTTTAGGCAAGATTCTAAGATTGAAGGTTTTGGATCAATGGGGGCTGATGACCGCATTTCTTTATATGCGGATAATTTTTTATTTTTTAATAATCATACCAATGTAATACTCCCAAGAATTATGCAGATAGTTGATCTTTTTAATGAGGTCTCGGGTCTTGATATAAATTGGCCAAAAACAGCTCTTTTGCCAATAGACAGTTTTGAACTTTCCAGTAAGGGATCCCTGAACATGTTTAAGTTCTCTGACTCATTTCAATATTTGGGTATTATGATATCTGCAAAGATTGAAAGTTTTTTGCAACTTAATTTTACTCCTTTGATTACTAAACTAAGGTCCAAAATTGCGATATGGCTCCGACTTCCTTTATCTAGAGCTGATAGGATATCTTTGGTAAAAATGGTAATTCTACCTCAATTCCTTTATATTTTAAGGAACTCACCCATATGGATTGAGAATAAGTTTTTTAAATTAATTGAGAGAATCATTAATGATTTTTTGCGGGGAAGAATGCGGGTAAGGCTTAAACTAGAATATTTATACAGGCCGGTGGAACAGGGAGGGCTGAGCCTTCCCTTTTTCAAGGGCTATTTCATTGCTGGTCAGTTATGGTTATATTATCATTGGGAGAATAGTGCACTCTGCAAGAGTCTGGTTAGGAGATCTCCTTATAACAACATATTTACATTACTGGAGTCTGGGCAGTTAAGTAATGTACAGGGTGGGCCATTTATATGGATACACCAAAATAAAATGGGAATGGTTGGTGATATTAACTTCCTTTTTGTGGCACATTAGTAAATGTGAGGGGGGAAACTTCAAGATGGGTGGTGACCATGGCGGCCATTTTGAAGTCAGCCATTTTGAATCCAACTTTTGTTTTTTCAATAGGAAGAGGGTCATGTGACACATCAAACTTATTGGGAATTTCACAAGAAAAACAATGGTGTGCTTGGTTTTAACGTAACTTTATTCTTTCATGAGTTATTTACAAGTTTCTCTTTGTTTACAGCTATTGACATGTCGCCGAGGTTAACACGTGAGGAGCTGATAGAAATTGTGTTGATGTCTGGTGAATGCAGTAACCGGGTAATTGCAGCAGATTTCAATGCAAGACAACCTACGAGACCACCCATCTCCCATGCTACAGTTAGCAAACTGCTTGCTAAGTTTCGTGAAACTGGTTCAGTGTTGGATTTGCCAAAATGTGGACGCATGAAATCTGTCTCTAATGAAGAAACATCAGTGGCTGTCCTAGCTTCATTCAGCAAGAGCCCACAGCGTAGCACTCGCCGCATGTCACTGGAGAGTGGCATTAGTCGAACATCCCTTCGGCGGATATTAGCTACTCACAAATGTCACCCTTACAAAATCCAGCTACTGCAGCATCTCAATGAGGATGATCCAGATCGGCGCACTGAATTTGCAGAATGGGCAAAACAAAAATTGGAACAGTACCCTTAGTTTACGCACAAGATTTTGTTCAGTGATGAGGCAAACTTTTATGTGAATGGTGAAGTTAACAAACAAAACTACCGCTATTGGTCTGACACTAACCCACATTGGATAGATCCCTCCAAGACTGTTGGAACAAAAAAATTGATGGTATGGTGTGGTATATGGGGTAAAAAGATAGCCGGGTCATTCTTCATCAATGGAAACCTCAAGGCCACTGGATATGCGAAATTGCTACATGATGATGTGTTTCCCTCTTTATGCACTGAAGCTGGCACGTTTCCTGAGTTTTTCCAGCAAGATGGTGCACCACCACATTATGGGTGTCAGGTCCGAGCATTCCTAGATGAACAGTTTCCTGGAAAGTGGATTGGTCGTCGTGGGCCAGTTAAATGGCCCCCAAGGTCTCTCGATCTGACCCCCTTAGACTTTTATCTTTGGGGTCATCTGAAGGCAATTGTCTATGCTGTGAAGATACGAGATGTGCAGCACCTGAAACTACGGATACTGGAAGCCTGTGCAAGCATTTCTCCTGCGGTGTTGCTATCAGTGTGTGAAGAGTGGGAGAAGAGGGTTGCATTGACAATCCAACACAATGGGCAGCACATTGAACACATTTTATAAGTGGTCAGAAACTTGTAAATAACTCATGAAAGAATAACGTTACGTTAAAACCACGTTTTCTTGTGAAATTTCCAATAAGTTTGATGTGTCACATGACCCTCTTCCTATTGAAAAAACTAAAGTTGGATTCAAAATGTCCGACTTCAAAATGGCCGCCATGGTCACCACCCATCTTGAAAAGTTTCCCCCCTCACATATACTAATGTGCCACAAACAGGAAGTTAATATCACCAACCATTCCCATTTTATTATGGTGTATCCATATAAATGGCCCACCCTGTAGATCAGGACTACAGAGAGGGTAGAAAACTACTCTCCAAGACATGGGATACCATTAGAGGATGGCTAGGAGTAAGGGGATTTCTTTGGTGTACTCCTCTATGGCAGAACTATCATCTTCAGGTTTTGCATAACTTAGTCGGGGATCACTATTGGCAATGGAGAGACTTTACCAATTTTGGGGTTAGCACAGAGCAATATTAGGGGTAATTTCCTCTGCTTTAGATATTTTCAGTTATGTTCGGCACTTTCTACTGTAAAGGATAAATCACTACTGGAGATAGACACTTCCACTTTTTTGAATGATTTGTTGGGGAATTCTGACCAGAGGGTCAAGATTGCTGATTTGTATAAATCTTTGCTTAAGGCACTATTTATTAGTTCTTGTTCACCTGGACAAAGGGCCTGGGGTGTTGACTGTCCAACGATTCACTTGGATGATGGGGAAACATCTTTGCGAATTTAAGTTTGATTTCCCACAATTTTAATCACATATTCGTTCAATTCAATATTTTGCATAGAGTTTATGTCACCCCGAAATGTTTAGCTAGATGTCGACTAAGAGATATCTCTAAGTGTCCATGGTGTGACGTACTCGGAGCAGATCACTTACATATGCTATGGTCCTGCATAGAATTAAAAGAATATTGGATTGTGGTTAATAGTTTTATTATAAATAAGTTGAAACTGATGATCCCTTTCACTGTGGAATGTTGGATATTGGGTGATCTTTTCAAGGTAAATTGCCATAAATATGAAAAGATACTCCTAACCAGAATAATGTTTTTGGCCAGACTTTTGATTACCCGAGTGTGGTTTTCACGTAATACTCCAAATGTGAATGCATAGATAAACCTGGTTAAGAGGGTCAAAAAATATGAACATATATTATATAAGCAAAGAGATACTGAACAGAAATGGACTAAGATATGGGAGGCTTGGAGATTTTAATATTTCCTGCCTCCACTTGCATGCTTAATTTTAATAGTTTTTTCTAGTTTCTGTATTTTCTTTTTTTCCTTCTTCTTTTCTCATCATTGGGTTGATAGAGAGTTTTAGAGACGCATCGCAAGGGGATGGAGGATAATGATTGTTGATTGTGATTTTTATGTAAAGACAATCTTTTGTACTGTATTGAAAATATAGGAAAAAATATATATATTGTATACAGTAAGTTTGCTCGGAAGTTTGTGAGCGCTTCAGAATTTTCAATATTTCTACATGAATTGTACCTAAAAGTATATAATGATAACCAAACAAATGAGTTCAATCAAAATATTAGACGTGTTCTTATATTTAATTGAAGAAAATGATCCAATATTACGTGCTTGTGAATTGCAAAAGTATGTGAACCTTTGATTTCAATATGTGTGATCCTTTTATGTAGGATTAACTGCAACTAAACATTTTGATAATTGTTGATTGGTCCTGCACATCAGCTTGGAGGAATTTTAGATCATTTCTCCATACAAAACAGCTTTAACTCTGTTGTGCTAGGGGGTTTTCTCCTATGAACTGCTCGCTTCAGGTCCTTCCACTACATTTTTATTGGATTAAGGTGTTTGACTTCGCAATTCCAAAACTTCAACTTTATTCTTCTTTAATTATTGTTTGGTAGAACAAATTGTGTGCTTAGAGTTGTTTTGCTGCATGGTTCACATTCTTTTGAGATTCAACTCACAGACAAACTTCCTGACATTTTGTATCATTCAGAATTCATTGTTCCATCAATGATGGCAGGCAAGCTGGCTTGACCCAGGTTCAACAGCACAGTCCAAAACCATAATGCTACCAAAACAAGCTGGAATGAAGTGTTTTCCTTTCTCTAAACATAATGCGTCTCATTTAAATAAAAAACTGGTATCATAGTCTCAGTTCACAAAACATTGTTCCAATGGCCTTCTGGGTTGTCCAGGTGATCTTTAGTAAATGGCAGATGGACAGCAATGCTCTCTTTTGAGCAGTGACTTTCTCCTTGCAATCCTGCTATGCCCACCATTGTTGTTCATAAACATTAATGGGATTCTGTCACCAAGTTTTAGGTTAAAGAGCTGCGGACATGCACAGCTAGATCGCCGCTAGCATGTCAGCAATATACCGGTCCTATAGGGCTGTGTGCTTTTATTTTATTTAAAAAGGATTTTAGAGATATATAAATTAGTCTTGTAAGGTGACCAAGGGGCTGTACGAACCTTACTGGTGCCCAGCCACGCCTGCCTGTAAAGGAGCCCAGCACCGCCTATCTCCTTCGAATCTCCTCCTTTTGTCACCGTTAGATAGCCGTAATCTCACGATGCGCGAGCTCGCGCATGCGCAGTGCCGGTGTAGTGTTCCTTCCCTGTGCTCGCATCAGCCTCAGGGAAGGAACTGCGCATGCACGAGCTCGCGCATCGCGAGATTACGGCTATTTATCGATTAGTTATATATGTTCAGTTATATATGGACGTACTGTGCGTCAGACTCATTGTCAACAGGCGGTGTAATATATAGGCACGTTTTTCTAGTCTATCTGCTCCGCAATTTATAATTCATCTGTTACATTGCGGATTCGGTTACTTTACACAATGGCCAATAGACAGGTGCCTGGGCCCTCAAAAAGAATGGGCAGTGAAAAAAATATTGTTTGGAAATGGGACTTCTGGAGCCACGTGTGCCCGGGGTAGACCGTCTGGTAATCATGAGCCTACCTGTCATGAACAACATTTCAGATGACCCGCTAACCCAGGAGGTCAAATTTAATATTCCAATAGTCTACTGACTATACTTTCCTGTTTCTGGTCTTATAATTAAAATATAACCTTTATTTTCCTTTTATTAAACAATATATCCCACAAAAAACACAAAGTGAATTATTAAAAATACATATGGAGGGCTTGGACCTGTGGGTACAGTATCTCTACTATTATGATAGATCAGGGAAACACTATATCGCTGAAAACCACATGCAGGCTATTTGTATCTGACCTGTGTACTTACACTTTAGTGCCTATAGTGTCAGCCGACACCAGGCATTTAATCACCTAAGCCGCACTTTATTGGCTAAACGCTCTGTCCAAGACGCCTGCCTTGGTTATATACTGTCCCTCACTGAAAATCTCTCAGTAGCTATACTACTTATGTACTTCTATCTAGACTGGCCCACATGGAGGTTCGGCGTCTGCAGATCGCCTTTCCCTAATCCATTCTTAGCCCTACCATAATTTTTAAAATGTTAAAGACACAGCTCCCCCAACATGTTTCACCGCTAAACGCGGCGTCTTCAGGGGAATAGAGCTACTACTGTCTTTCCCCTTCCTTCTTGTTGTCTTTTGGTGTTCTCCCCTACTACATCCGTGACAATGCCGGTATGCAGGATATGTGGGCAGAAGGTTAAGTGCTGTCAGGGTGCTTATGTTGGCACCACGGCCCTGCTTCAACACATAATGCATCACCATTAAATGGCCTGGGAAAACCATAGCACTAATGCAGTGGTACAGCCTGACTTAGCAAGCGCTGCATCTTCCAGCAGTCCTTCTCCAGCAGTCAGGGCTCCTCAACCTCAGCAGAAGGAAGCTGTCATCCCTTCCCTTTGTCTATTGCTCCTGATACTCTTCCTTCTCCTACCCCCTCCTTCATCACGAACCAGTAGATGGTAGCATACTTGGACTGTACCCTGTCACTCCAGATCCAAGATCCCCTCAGCCAAACTTGAATTGTGGCTGCAACTGGCCGAGTTTGCCCTGGGCAATCTTTCCTGCCCAGCCAGTAGTGTTACAGAGCGGGTTTTTAGTGCAGCGGGGGGCATAGTTACCCCAAAGAGAACTTGCCTTTCAAAACAAAATGTTGAGAGACAGGCCTAGATCAAACAGGATTTCATGACACATACAACAAATTAGATCATTCTGGCAGTAATGATCTGACTGTAGTGTGCTGCCACACCAGACCATTTTGACAAATGGCCCGTTATTTCTGCCCACGTGCTGCTGCCACTGTTCTGAAGCTATAACCTGCCTGATGCCACTACTGCCATCTGCCCCTACTGTGATCTGCCACCATCTTGTGCTGTTACTGCCACTGCTGTTGCCCCCCTTCCTTATTCTGTTCTTGGGCTATTATTGTTACTCTTCATGCTGTTGCCATGCTCACTAGTCTGTTACGGGTCCACTAGTGTCCCTGTTTGGCCGCAGGTAAAAAAACAGGGAACAGGAAAAAAAAAGGTCCTGTCGTTTGAGCCTCCAGAAGACCTCTATCACACAGTCAGTATTTTTCATCAGGATTTGCTTTACTGAAGGATGCTGAATCGTTCTTATTTTGGTTTAGGGGTTAGCTAAGAATGTTGGTGGCCTGCATGATGATGCGTGCATCCATATATGTGCCCTGCCTGTCATTGTGATGCACAGTAACTGTTTTGGTACCAGAAAGGACTAGTTATGCATGTTGCTGCACTGCACAGTGATGTACACCAGGATATATTAACCCTATTGTTTAACTGCAGGCTGGGATAGACCTGATTTAACGTGCTTCGTGAGTAATTTATTCACATTGAAGCAAATTTTTTTTTAAAGTTCGGCAAAGCGACCAAATCTAATTTTTGAAAACTACTACTGATGAGCATCCGCAACACTTCTACTGAGGTCCTTGGAAATCTCTGTTTGTACAGTAATACACTTCCTCAAACATGTGTTGTGTAGATCAGACTTTTATAGATCCCTGTTCTTTATATTAAAAAAATCACTCAATCACATTTGTTTGTAATCCCATTGATTGAAAACGGCTAACTCTGACTTCACCATAAAATTATTAGCTATTCCTACAGGTTCACTTATAGAAATGAGCAAACTTCTTGAAATTTGTTTCGTGTCCGATTCATAGAATTCTTATAAAATTTTCATTTGTGGCCAACTCGATTCAACACAAAGCAAAAGTTCTCTAAGGATACTTTCACATTTGCGGCAGAGTGATCTGGCAAGCAGTTCCGTCGCAAATGGACAGCATTTGTAGACGGATCCAAGTGCGGATCCGTCTTACAAATGCATTGCAAGAACGGATCCGTCTCTCCGGATGTCATCCGGAGAAACGGATCCATTATATATTTTTTTTCACATTTTTACTGGTCTGCGCATGGAAGGACGGATCCGGCATTGTGGTATTTTTAATGCCGGATCGGCACTATTACATTTCAATGTAAATTAATGCCTGGCAGCATGCAGTATTTCCTCCATCCAAAACGCCTTTCAGTGACTGAACTGAAGACATCCTGATGCATCCTGAACGGATTTCTCTCCATTCAAAATGCATGGGGATGAAACTGATCAGTTCTTTTCTGGTATTGAGCCCCTATGATAGAACTCAGAAATGAAAAATGCTAGTGTGAAAGTACCCTAACAGGCCTGAAAATTGGTAAATTGTTTTATGACAATCTGAGGTCTCATAGGAGTAGGATTTTTTATATCTTGTTGTGCTCTCTTTTTTAATTATATATTTTTTTTAATGTTGCTCTTTCGCCCCACTCCCCTTTTAAAGGGGTTGTGCAGCAAGTACATATTATTAGTATTTATTATTAAAGCGCCATTCATTCCATAGGACTGTACATATGAAAAGCGGTATACATTCATAATACAGACAATTGCACTAAGCATGAACAAGACGAGTTACAAAATGGTACAGAACGAGAGAGGGCCCTGCCCGTGAGGGCTTACAATCTACATGGACGCGGATGTGGGAGATGTTTTTGAATTGGAGGCGGCAGGTGGTGGAAAGGGCTTGGATGTGTAGTCGGAAGGAGAGGGCAGAATCCAAGGTCATTCCAAGGCAGCAGACTTGGTTGACCGGGGAGAGTGTGCAGCCATTGATCGTAATAGATAGGTCTGTTGGGGGGGTTGAGCAAGATGGGGGAAATATGATGAATTCTGTTTTATTACTGTTAAGTTTTAGCGAGAAAGCGAGTTTAGTTAGAAAGCGAGAGGAGAAGAAGGAGGAAATGGATGATAGGCATTGTGGGATTCTGGATAGTAAGGGGGTGATGTCTGGACCAGGTAGATTTGTGTGTCATCAGCATAAAAGTGATACTGAAAGCCATGGGACTCTCAATCAGCTGTCCCAGGCCGAATGTGTACATACAGAAGAACAGGGGTCCTAGGACAGAGCCTTGCGGGACACCAACAGAAAGGGAATGAGACAAGGAGGTGGTGTAAGAGTGGGAGATGCTAAACATCCACTCTGTAAGGTATGATGTGATCCAGGAGAGGGCCAGGTCAGTGATGCAAAGAGATGAGAGAGTTTGTAACAGAAGGGAGTGGTCGACAGTCTCAAAGGCAGAGGACAGGTCAAGGAGAAGGAGGACAGAGTAATGTTTTTTGGTTTTGGCTGTTAGTAGGTCATTGGTGACTTTGGTAAGGGCAGTTTCAGTTGAGTGGTGGGGTCTGAAGCCAGATTGTAGCCGGTCAAAGAGGGAGCAGGATGAGAGGTGAGAGGACAGTTCAGAATGGACACGTTGCTCAAGTATCTTTGAGGCATATGGAAGAAGTGATATGGGGCGATAACTGGACAAAGAAGATGGGTCAAGTGAAGGCTTTTTGAGGATTGGTGTAATGGTAGCATGTTTAAAACCAGAGCGGAAGACACTAGAGGTTAGTGATAGGTTGAAGAGATGAGTTAGGGCTGGGATAAACACTGTGGTGAAGTTAGGGATGAGGTGGGATGGGATTGGGTCAAGTGCACAGGTGGTGAGATGTGATCTGGAGAGTACAGTGGAGAGTTTTTCTGCTGTAATGGTGGAGAAGCGGGTTTTGGGAGAAGAGGACTGAGCAGTTGTGTAGAGGGTCTGTGGGGACTGAACACTGAGGCATTCTCTGATGTTGACTATCTTTTGTTTGAAGTATGTGGCAAAATCCTCATCTGAGATGAGAGTAGAGGGTGGGGGCGCTGAGGGATGGAGAAGGGAGTTAAAAGTGTTGAAAGGTCTTTTAGGGCTGTGGGAAAGGGAAGATATGAGAGATGAGAAGTAGGTCTGTTTTAAATCAGCGAGTGAGGATTTGAAAATGAGGAGGGATTGCTTGTATGCGGTAAAGTGATCCTTGAAATGGTATTTCTTCCATCGCCGCTCAGCAGCCCTGGAAGCTTGTCTGAGTTTTTTGGTCAAGTTGGTGTGCCAGGGTTGTCTGTTGATTTTTCATTTTTTTTTGTGTGTGAGCAGGGTAACAATGTCTAGAGCTGTACTTATTGTGGTGTTATATAGGGTGGTGGCAGTATCTGGGTCTTGGGGGGAACAAATGGTAGAGAGTGGCAGAAGAGAATCAGAAAGCAAGCGAAAGTCGAGATGTTTAAGGTTCCTGCAGGGGTGTGTTAGTGTGTGTATGGGGGAGCAGCAGAAGAGACAAGTGAAGAGAAGGTGAGTAGGTTGTGGTTGGATAGGGAGAGAGGTGAATTAGAAAGGTTAGATAGGGAGCAGAAGTGGGTAAAGATACGATCCATAGGGTGACCATCTCTGTGGGTGGGAGCGAAAGACTACTGTGAGAGTCCGAAGGAGGAAGAGAGTGATAGGAGTTTAGAGGCGGCTGAGTGGCAGGTGTCAATAGGGATGTTGAAGTCACCCATGTTGATAGTGGGGATGTCGGCAGAAAGAAAGTGTAGGACCCAGGTGTTAAAGTGGTCAAGAAAGATGGTGGCTGGGCCTGGGGGGCAGTAAATGACAGCTATTTGGAGGTTGGAGGGAGAGTAGATTTAAACAGAGTGTACTTCAAATGAAGTGAGTTTAATGGAGGGCGGCAGTGTAGTTGAGGTGTAGGAGCAGGTGTCTGATAGTAGAAGACCAACTCCTCCTGGATTTGAAGAGATATCACCAGCAATGAGGAGAAGCAGATAAAGTGTTATTTGGTTAGAATAAGAGAGGGCAGGAGGTATCTGTGTGTGTTTGAGAAGGAAGTGTTTTATGTTGTCAAACAGGTTTGTGCAAGCGTTCAGATGAGATGGTAAGATGGAGGGAGAGATAAATAGTTCCTTGCTGGGTGAATGGATGTGGGGGTATTTCAGGAGGTTTTGGAAAAGTGCGAAGAGTAAGATGAAAGATTGAAACATTGTTTGAATTATCTATTTCTGTAATTACCTTTGGTCCCCACCTGGTTCAATTCTGGTATAATTCGGTATGTGCACTTAAATAGTTGCACTTGAAAGATGTTGCATTGAAAAGACCAAGTATAGCTAATCAATATCTACTCGATGGGTGTCCAATTCCCAGCACCCCCACTGATCAGCTGTTTGAAGAGTAGGAGGCACTTGTTCAAGTACTGCTTCCTCTTCAAGATTACATTGCACGCCTTCTCACTTGCAGAGGAGGCACAGTGTAATTACAAGTGCTCATCCCATATAAGTGAGTGCAACAAACACTTGCAATTACACTGCCCCGCTGAGACTTCCGCGATGATGGGCACTGAAATCTTGAAGAAGAAGTAGGGCTCGAACGCTGCCTCCTCTCCAAACAGGTGATCGGCGGCTGTGCCCGGAGTCGGACCCCCACCGATCAGATATTGATGACCTATCCTGAGGATAAGTCATCAATATGTACTGGCTACATAACCCCTTTAAGCTCTCCAACGCAATTACAGTAATAGCAAATAGTGTTAAAGAAACAAAGAAAAAAGTCAGCTCACCAAAACCAGACCAAGCAGTGCACACAATAGGATACCAGCACTGGAGAGAGTATGTCCAAACAGTGAGAAAAAAATATATTGTAGCACTTAAATAAATAATCCAGCCTTTAGTGTCACAAGTACAAAAAAAGTTCCATACAGATGCTCAGACGTTTCGAGCAATAAAATCCATGTTATGCTAAGTCATAGCATAAAGTCTAGTATCTAAACACTCCCCTATATACCAATACGTCAGTCAACACCTCAGGTGCTCTAACACACCGCTCTAACAATTAACTCACTGGTAGCAAGCTAAATAGTCAAAATATTCAGAACCTAATAAAAACATAAATTAATATATGAAAAGAAAGAAAGAAAAAAATGCTTCTCTTAGATGTAGCTTATGCTCCCAATCTTCACCCCTTTTAGGTCTCAACATTTTTCCAAACATGGCTTCCCATTTACAGAAAAATTTATTTGTGAAAGGATAGAACTTGCCAGCAAGCTGTATGAACTGTGCAGTGGCATAACTAGAAATGACTGAGCCTCACAGCAAATTTTGAACAGGGCCGCCCCCAGCAACTTCTTCGCAACCCCCTCCTTACATGCAATCACAACTCCTGTGGCTAGTCAAGATCTCTCAGACCAGGCCCAGCAATCGCTCCGTCCATTTCCTACACATATATACTGTATGTCATGTCTTTGTATATACTGTCACTGTATAGTACTCATAGTACTGAGCTGGCCCTGACAATAAAATCTTTTAGTCCTCCTCCTGGGTGGACCCTTCTGAGTTTGGGTCCCAAATCAGCTGCTTGCCCTGTTTTCCCGATAGCTACGCTCCTGGATCTGTGAAACAACACACAACTCAGTGACCAGTCCCTCACTCTCTATGTTAATCTTTTCCTGATAAAACCCTGAAATTTATCCAATTATATCTCCTTATTCTCTCTATAGTGTGTTCTGAGTATGGCTTGATCGCTGCCTTGTGTCTGCTCTGCAATTGCTTTTTGGCAGACACAGAATGGTATTCTATTGCATTCTCAGCAGCAGGACTTGCCAGAATTCTGCCCCTGATTGGCTGATCAGGCAGTTTTTCAGCTTCTGAGCCAATTAAGACAAGCTCTCCTCTCCTCCCTCCTAGGGTCATATGATCCCCCATCTTCTTCCTTCCTTTTATTTTCCCTGCCAATTTTCACAGTTAAATGGTGCTGGGTGCTGTTTTTGCATGATTTGTCCAAAGCAAATACCGTAGCAAAAACTTTGGATGCGTTTGACAGAAAAATGTATGTGAAATTCATAATGAATCTGATTAATTTAGAATTGATTCACTCATTTATATTCACATACATACTGCCCCTCACAGACATGTGATATTGGATAATTTTTTTTCAATAAATAAATGACTATGGTTAATATTTTTAATTTGTTTGATGTGGTTATCCTTATCTACTTTAAAGGGGTTTTCTGAGGCTTTACTAGTGGTGATCTATTCTCTGTATAGGTCATCAGTATCTGATCGGTTGGGGTCCGACATCCAAGATCCCTGCCGATGAGCTGTTTGAGAAGGTAGCGATGCTCACAGTAGCATTGTGGCCTTCTCATAGCTTTCCCTACGCCATGTGATGCCACATTCATAGCCTAGGGGCAGCTCAGACTTATAATAGTGAATCGGGCTGAGCTGCGATACCAAGCACAGCCACTATCTAATGAACAGCGCTGTGCTTAGTGAGCAGAGAGAAGGTCGCAACGCTACTGCGAGTGCAGGTACCTTCTCAAACAGTTGATCAGACAGGATCCCAGGTGTCAGAACCCCACGGATCAAATACTGATGACCTATCCAGGGGGATAGGTCATTAGTAGTATAGTCTCAGAAAACCCTTTTAAGGACTTGTAATAATCAGATTTTTTTTTAGGTTAAATTTATGCAGAAACATGGGAAATTCTGAAGGGTTCAACAACTTGCAAGCACCACTGTAAGTATTTCTATTTACCATAGAAGATGTGAACACAATCTCGATACCAGGTGAATTGGATCAAGAAGATGGTTTTGGTGGTAAATGTCTCATTCACTTTTATTATAGTATTAATTTTCTATGTTCTATGTTCTCTTGTTATGTTTTTTTGTATTTTCTTTTAACAAGTATATAAGCAAGCATCACCCTCCACAAGCCAATTAGGTTATAAAGACAATTGTCATCAAGTTGAAGTACTCCATCCCTCTTGTTGCTTTTCATAAAGTTTATCAGATGATCCTTGTAAACACTTTTGTACTTATAAGCATTGTTGAACAAGGCAAATGTTTTTGACAAGCTTTTGGGAAATAAACTCTTTTCATCGAGTCAAGAAATTCTGACTGCATTTCTCTTGACCTGAAGGAATTTCATCTCCCAAATGCTTGTCAAAGTTAATCTAGTCCAAAAAAAAATTCTTCTGTACATTGCGAGGCACTGAGAAAAAAAAAATATTGCATCAGTATAAAAAGTGCATGAAAAGGTTTTCTTGATACCACTCACTTTTTATTTCCCTAAAACAGACTCAAATATTAAATGAGTGAAAGGCATCTTCTACAATTGATTTTAGCCACTGGCCTTTCATCTATGTTCTGTTTAAAGAATATCTTAATTTAGACATTAAGGGGGACATTTATCAAGACCAGTGTTTTATGCGTCAGTCTTGATTCCCTCTCTGTTGCTGGAGTATGCAACAAATTTCTGTTGAAGCCTCTTACGAATTTGTCACATCCTCCGGCAGGCCATGTGACACAGTTAAATCTATAAAAAAAACGGAGAAATAAGGATCATTCTAACTTAAAGCGGTATTATACTATTATATTACTATTATATTATACTCTCTATAAATGAAAAAAATAGAAGCTTTTCGCGCACAATTTTAATCAAACATGTGTCGGACCCATCTACCAGGCGTCAAGGTGGCTTCGGCAGATGGGTCCCTAGCACTAACAGAACTGCCTCACCTGGGCTTGACTAAGCCTACAATATTCAGGGCAGTGTAGGAACCAGCTACATTTATACTCTGCTCAGAAGCCCCAGGCAGATGGGAGTGCTCAATCTAAAAGAGGCCGCTACCCTCAATATATACTACAAGAAAATTTAGACTAGCACATCCATAATCACAGATGCATATCCATAAAGCTAACATGCAGGAAGCAAACACAAAAAGGTATGGCAGCACAATATTTCACATACAAATAATTTAAAAAAACCTGAGAAATAAGGTCATTCTAACTTAAGGTACCTTTTCTTGTCTGCTTCCTGCATGTTAGCTTTATGGATATGCATCTGCGATTATGAATGTGCTAGTCTAAATTTTCTTGTAGTAACAGTTAAATCTATGGCAGCCTCCTAGCTGTCATAGGTTTCTATCCTAATTTACACCAGAAATAAACAGATACAGACAGATATGTTGGAACCCTCTGGCCCACCCCTCCCTGCTTTCTCAATGCCCCCTTTTCACATCACTTCTCAAAAGTGGTGTGAACTTCAAAAAGTTGCACATTTTACCGTAACTACAGAGTGCGATGACAGTGATTTTTCCACACCAGAATTCTAGTGAAAAAGCCATAGTACTGTAAATGTTCCCCTAAGTTTTTGCCAATTGTACAACATCCACAGCCCTATGCCACACACTAGCATTATCTCGTTCATCTGATGCTTCTTTCTTCTGACTAGCATTTATCCTTGAACCTTTCATCACTGTCTTCCAAACTATAACATAGATGGTCACCTGAGCAGTACATGCCAACTCCTGGTGATGACAGATTTTGTTCCTGTTATATACAGTATGTATATTTAGACAGAGTAGTCACCAATTCAAGAAATAAGATTTATCTTTTAGTAAACTGGAAAACGTGATGAAAACTTTTAAGCAGCTCTTATGGCTCTTATGTCAGCACGTTTTCTAAGCACTAAGCAAAAATAAAATGTCCCAAAAACTGAAATATTAGGTCTATTCAAGGTTTTGAATTTGGTATTTTTGAATCTTCTTGACAATGTGTTTTGATAGTCTTACATTTACTGTGACTCTTTCCAAATAAGTTTAAAGGGATTTGCTCATCTCATACATTGATGGCTAGGATAGGACATATATATACAAAAATTATACCTCAATGCACCAGATGCGTATGTGCAGAGATATGTCATACCTCCTATAAATATATTTACCATATGTAGACTGAGTATATATAAAATTTAACTTTTACTATGATTTCACTTAAAATACGTTGGTGGTAGCAGTGAGACAGAGACAATAGACTTACATACATATAACACTTATTGTGCCACCTAATAAGACCACAGTGACATAGTACTGGGTGGGTCTTACCCCGTCCTGTAGATACACGGTCAGGGTTGATGGGTGGCGGCAATGCTCCAGTGTAGTCACAGGCACTGGTGTCCAATTGTTAGAATATGGCAATCTGGATACTCCTATTATGCCCTGGTCTAGAGCCCTCCCTATATGGATGGTCAGGGGCTATCCTCATAGACCTGCCTCAACAACACGGAGCACTCGCCCCGACAGGGGCGACCCCATACGGAACCTGTCCCTATCTGGAACCTATTCCCTAAAGGTCTCTTACTGAATGGCCCTACATGCCATGTTTCGTTCCATAAAATGGAGCTCATCAGGGGCTCATTAACATCAGAAGGTTTTATCAGAAGGTTTCTACAAAATACACAAAAAGAAATATGCATAGCGTGGTCACTATCAGACGCCTATTATAATACATATTTAAACAGCATTAGGTATATAGTCTCCAACTTACTGTTTCGGTAGAGAGTTGCTTGTAAATACAAGGTGGTAAGAACGGTTAGTGATACGCGTCCCTGCCAGGGTATGGAGAAGTGTCCCCAGTAATACCCTCGCCTCACCTCACTGCTAAATGCCGGCAGTGTAGGAACACAGCCCATTCAGCCGCCTCACCTTTTAAAATCAGCGCCTCCAGCTGTTACCGCCCTCCTGCTCCGCCTTCCCCCGGTGGAACGCATGTGGAACGCACGCTGTTTCCATGCGCTCCACTCCACCGGAAGTCAGTGTCACATGACCGCTCGGGCTGCCGGAAGTACATGCGGATGTGTCCGAGCGTCACCCATTGCATAGCAACCGGATGACGCGCAGGCACTCCACGCTGATCAGCTGTCTCAGATGCCGGACAGTAGTTCTAGAGAATACAATCATTCAAAGGTGGATTTCTTTAACAGGTTTCCTTCCATACTAGTTTCTACATGCGCTTGGCCATACAGTACTTATGAGAGGGGAAATTACTGGACACACATGTCCATTGATGTACCACAAGGAAATTGCAGAGTAATACTCTTTTTGTCATTAGATATACATGAGACAAAAGAATTTTTGCACTTATTCCACACTAGGGGATATTTTTGGCTCTATCAGAAAGTTCATATCCCAGATTGTGAGGGGGGAAACTTTTCAAGATGGGTGGTGACCATGGCGGCCATTTTGAAGTCGGCCATTTTGAATCCAACTTTTGTTTTTTCAATAGGAAGAGGGTCATGTGACACATCAAACTTATTGGGAATTTCACAAGAAAAACAATGGTGTGCTTGGTTTTAACGTAACTTTATTCTTTCATGAGTTATTTACAAGTTTCTGACCACTTATAAAATGTGTTCAATGTGCTGCCCATTGTGTTGGATTGTCAATGTAACCCTCTTCTCCCGCTCTTCACACACTGATTGCAACACCGCAGGAGAAATGTTAGCACAGGCTTCCAGTATCCGTAGTTTCAGGTGCTGCACATCTCGTATCTTCACAGCATACGCAATTGCACAAACACTGACAATCCAACACAATGGGCAGCACATTGAACACATTTTATAAGTGGTCAGAAACTTGTAAAAATCTCATGAAAGAATAAAGTTACGTTAAAACCAAGCACACCATTGTTTTTCTTGTGAAATTCCCAATAAGTTTGATGTGTCACATGACCCTCTTCCTATTGAAAAAACAAAAGTTGGATTCAAAATGGCCGACTTAAAAATGGCCGCCATGGTCACCACCCATCTTGAAAAGTTTCCCCCCTCACATATACTAATGTGCCACAAACAGGAAGTTAATATCACCAACCATTCCCATTTTATAAAGGTGTATCCATATAAATGGCCCACCCTGTATAATGGTTATACAAGGATTATATTTATTTATTTATTTCACTACTTGTGATCCTGTGTTTTCTATATCTGAACACAACTCTATGTGTATCATTATCAAAGCATTATTACCATATGTAACTCCTGCACAACAATACTACAAACTCAATATACTTTTTAAAGGAGTTTTACAGGCTTTTGATGGCCCATCTCCCTCCATTGATCAGCTGTTTTAATAGACAGCTGCACTTCGCTGAATGCCGAGGTCTCTTTCTTGGTCTGTGATGTCACGTTCATTGGTCACATTGCCTAGGCCGAGCTCAGTCCCATTCAAGTGAATGGGGCCACAGCAGCTATGATTGGACGTCACTGTGTTTGGTATGCTGTGTTAGGTTCACGACACTCACAGGAGGGCAGCAGCCTCTTCAAACAGCTGATCATTGGGGGTGCCAAGAATTTGACCCACACTGATTACATACCAAAGACCTATTCTCAAGATAGGTCATTAATATTAAACACTCAGACAACCCTTTAAAAATATCTGACCACGACTAGTAATTTAACTTTGTTTAATTACACAAAGGGAATGAAATAAAATACGGAGGTGCGTCATAGTGTGAATAGGTTGACACAAGGTAAAATTGCACAAAGCTGTAATTATGTTCACCAGATTGAGTTGCAGAAGGATTAGGCACAATTTTGGTTAGGGATTGGGTGAACATTTCTTGCAGCCATCACGGCTGCTCCACCAGCCTGCAATCGTCTTCAGATCTAATAAAAATTAAAAATGGAATCAAAAGCACTTCCACACATAAATTCCAAAATAAAATGCATTTTCTAAAAGGCATGACAGGAATAATGTACAATGTTTTGGAAACTCGGGTGCACGAGGAACAAAATGTGTTCGTCTAGATGGGGGACGGGGAGGACTGCTCCATCCTGTGCTTGGATGCCGCTAAGGCCTTCGACAGGGTGGAGTGGCCCTTCCTCTGGAGAGTAATGTCTCGGGTCAAAATTGGTGAATACTTCTCCAGATGGGTTCGCATTCTGTATCAAAGCCCGGTATCCAGGGTCCGAATTAATGGTGAATACTCTGTCCCTTTCCCCCTGACCCGAGGAACACGTCAGGGTTGCCCTCTTTCCCCTTTGCTCTTCTCGTTGTTCTTGGAACCAATGGCATGTAAAATTAGAGCGGATGGGGAAATACCGGGTTTTGGGTGTGAGGGAGAAGTTGACAAAATAAGTCTTTATGCGGATGATACGCTGGGGAGAGGATATATGAATTTGCCCAGGGTTATGGAAAGCCTGGACGAATTTGGATGCCTATCGGGATACGAGATAAACTGGGAAAAATCAAAATTTCTTCCATTAAGACGTCCGGTTCCGCCCGGTCACAATTTTCGGGTTAGCATATTGACCCCAGCAGACTCCTTACTATATTTAGGTATCCAGATGGGGACTAAACTGGAACAATATACGAAACTGAATATACTTCCAATAATAGATAGAGTTAAGGAAAAAATTAGAACATGGCTAAAACTTCCCTTGTCACAAATTAACCGTATAGCATTGATAAAAATGACGCTATTACCAATGTTACTATATGTATTTAACGCAAGCCCAATAACGATAGAAGATAAGTTCTTTAATAAGCTAGAGACTCTCTTTAATGAACTAATATGGGGGCGCAAACGAGTTAGAATTAAGATACAACATTTGTATAAAGAAGAGGGTGGAATCTCTGTCCCTTTTCTAAAAGGATATTATGTTGCTGCTCAATTGAGATGGTGTGTGAGGAATCGAAGGAATAAATGCATTCGGCTTATTTTTGGGGAGCACTGTAGACCCTGGGAGGATCTCTTTCATATTCTCGAAACTGATATCCTGGAGAAGAAAACAATAACAAACCCGTTTAGTAGAATGCTTGGGTATATTTGGCAACAAGTTAGATATATGGTCGGAGTATCCCAAGCAGTTCAGTACACACCATTGTGGGGGAACGCTCACCTATCACAAGTTACGCAACTGGTTGATGTTAAATATTGGGAAAAATTTGGGATATACTTAATTGCACAGGTTTTCCATAAAGGACAGATTAAGCCCTTAAACGAAATCCTACCAGATATTACATTAGGATTTATTGATCAATTCCGATATGAACAACTACGACACGCTATACACTACACGGAGAATAAGAATTATTTAAATATTGTACGGAACACTTTTTTAGACTTATGTCAAGACATGACACTTAACACTTCTATATCACACATTTATGCAAAGTTAAAATACGAATATACTAAAACGATCACATTTAGAGGTGAGGTTAAATGAGAAAGGGACCTGCAAAATGGGGAACCCATCCTGTGGAATATTGTTTACAGAAATATTAAAAGATCGACAGTCTCCCCCGCCCATGCATGGATTCTTTTGAAAATCATACACCGCCTCTATTATACACCAGTATTATTGCATATTATTTATAAAGACAGAAAAGAGAACTGTTATAAATGTAACAAAGACAGAGGATAATATAAACACTTGTTGTGGGAATGCCCAGGGATAAAAGACTATTGGACAAAAAATTTCCGGAAACTGCGGGATAGCTCCCCCATGAAATATGAAGCATGCATTGAGTATGTTATCTTGGGTACTCTTCCAGAGATAGATAAAAATAAAATTGAGCAGACACTTTGGCTCCGGGGCGTTGCCCTGGCCAAAATAATAATTGTTAAATATTGGGGCACTGCGAAATATCCTAATTTTCAGGAGTGGATGGAGCGGATGAATAGGGTTAAGCAATATGAATATATTCTTGCCCAAACAGTGGTGAAAAAAGCAGTCTGGTGGCGGATATGGGGCAATTGGAAATGATAATATTAGGTGCAATGACAGTGACTTCGCGGAAAAACGAGGGGGTTGGAGGGAGGGATGGGGGGGTAAAAAATAAGAGGGAAATTCAGTATAAGAGATATGATCTATTATTGTTTTGTGACTTTAAAATGGAAAATAAAATAAAACACATACAAAAAAAAAAAAAAAGATACGAGATGTGCAGCACCTGAAACTACGGATACTGGAAGCCTGTGCTAGCATTTCTCCTGCGATGTTGCTATCAGTGTGTGAAGAGTGGGAGAAGAGGGTTGCATTGACAATCCAACACAATGGGCAGCACATTGAACACATTTTATAAGTGGTCAGAAACTTGTAAATAACTCATGAAAGAATAAAGTTACGTTAAAACCAAGCACACCGTTGTTTTTCTTGTGAAATTCCCAATAAGTTTGATGTGTCACATGACCCTCTTCCTATTGAAAAAACAAAAGTTGGATTCAAAATGGCCGACTTAAAAATGGCCGCCATGGTCACCACCCATCTTGAAAAGTTTCCCCCCTCACATATACTAATGTGCCACAAACAGGAAGTTAATATCACCAACCATTCCCATTTTATTAAGGTGTATCCATATAAATGGCCCACCCTGTATAATGGTTATACAAGGATTATATTTATTTATTTATTTCACTACTTGTGATCCTGTGTTTTCTATATCTGAACACAACTCTATGTGTATCATTATCAAAGCATTATTACCATATGTAACTCCTGCACAATAATACTACAAACTCAATATACTTTTTAAAGGAGTTTTACAGGCTTTTGATGGCCCATCTCCCTCCATTGATCAGCTGTTTCAATAGACAGCTGCACTTCGGTGAGTGCTGCGGTCTCTTTCTTGGTCTGTGATGTCACGTTCATTGGTCACATTGCCTAGGTCCAGCTCAGTCCCATTCAAGTGAAAGAGGCCATAGCAGCTATGATTGGACGGCGCTGTGATTGGTATGCTGTGTTAGGTTCACGACACTCACAGGAGGGCAGCAGCCTCTTCAAACAGCTGATCATTGGGGGTGCCAAGAATTTGACCCACACTGATTACATACCAAAGACCTATTCTCAAGATAGGTCATTAATATTAAACACTCAGACAACCCTTTAAAAATATCTGACCACGACTAGTAATTTAATTTTGTTTAATTACACAAAGGGAATGAAATAAAATACGGAGGTGCGTCATAGTGTGAATAGGTTGACACAAGGTAAAATTGCACAAAGCTGTAATTATGTTCACCAGATTGAGTTGCAGAAGGATTAGGCACAATTTTGGTTAGGGATTGGGTGAACACTTCTTGCAGCCATCACGGCTGCTCCACCAGCCTGCAATCGTCTTCAGATCTAATAAAAATTAAAAATGGAATCAAAAGCACTTCCACACATAAATTCCAAAATAAAATGCATTTTCTAAAAGGCATGACAGGAATAATGTACAATGTTTTGGAAACTCGGGTGCACGAGGAAGAAGACAAAATGTCTACAAAATGTGTTCTACATTTTTCCGGTCATTGTTATTTTATTTTGGATTTTATGTGTGGCAGCACTCTTAAGTTTTTAATTTTTATAGGATTTTATTACAGAAAGTAACATGGTAAGGTAGTCTGTAAGGGTGAATAAGACCTATATCCATTCAGTTCAGCCCTTTATCCTGCAAAGTTGATAGAGAGGAAAGCGGGAAAATAAAAAAAATATGAGGTCGAAGCCAATTTTTCTCATCTGAAGACCTTTTTACACAAGCCACTATCAGGAATCAACTAAACATTCCCAATAATTGCGTATGAGACAATAATCTCCTCTTTATGGCACAAGTGATCGTTACTGAAATCAATTCTCCTAACTTCCTCTACAGTTACCTTGATTCTGGGCAGCAGATCCCACTTTGCACAAGACAATCTGCTGCTCAGACACAATGATTTTGGGTGTTGGCCGAAAGATATGATCACCTGATGAACAAGCGTTTTCTTGTTCATTTGGTGATCGGTGGCACCTTTACACAGGAAAATTATTGGGAAACAGCATTTATACGAAAGCTCACCCCTGATGATTGCCCTGATCCTCACCCCAAATAAAAGAGGCTTTAGGTAAAAATAAATCTTTCTTCTATCCAAATCTGGCACTCAGAATAACTCCCTGGATCAACAACCTTTCGAGAAATCTGGTAACTATAACTTGTAATATTGTTTCTGGTTTCAAAAGTCTTGGAATTAATAGTTTACAGGGGTATTCTCATCTCAATCATTGGTGGCATACCACTAGTATGTTCCAACTGTGTGACCCGCTCCTATCTCCAGAATGGGTCTTTCAAACTGAAGGAGAACATACCGATCAAGCACACCCACCCTCCATTCACTGCTAAGGCAGTTTCAAAAATAATTAAAGGGGTTGGCCACTCTCCATGTATTTGCTACTACTCTGTGGGAGGCAGGGAAAAAGCTAATTTCCTAATATATGTTATTAAGGGTACTTTCACACTGGCGTTATTCTTTTCCGGCATTGAGTTCCATCCTAAGAGCTCAATACCGGAAAATAACTGATCAGTTTTATCCTAATGCATCCTGAATGGAGAGCAATCCATTTAGGATGCATCAGGATGTCTTCAGTTTAGTCTTTTTGACTTTTCAGGATGGAGATAATACCGCAGTATGCTGCTGTTTTATCTCCGTCCAAAATTCCGGAAAACTTGCCGGAATGCCGGATCCAGCATTTTTCCCCATTGATATGCATTACGCCAGATCCACGCCAAAATGTTCGGGCAAAACAGACCTGGCATTGCGGTCTGCACATGCTCAGACTGCAAAAATTTTTTACAAAATAAATGCCGGATCCGTTTTTCCAGATGACACCGGAGAGACGGATCCAGCATTTCGATGCATTTGTCCTAAACCGTATGACAAGTGCCATCAGTTTGCATGCGTTTTGACGGATCCAGTAGGCTGTTCCGGTGCCGGAATCATCTGCCGCAAGTGTGAAAGTAATTAAGTGTCAAAGTAATTAAGTGTGAAAGTGTGAAAGTAATTAAAGGGGTTGGCCACTCTCCATGTTTTTTCTATTATCTGAAGCTACGCCCTTTAAGCCCGCTCTGCCCTGCAGCCGAATCCGTCCATAGCTGCACGCAACATAAAGGAGCTCCACAACAAGCTCGTCCATGCCAGATGATCTGTGCAGTCTATCTGCACCTGCGCTCTTCTCCCTCACCTGTAAGAGCAGAGCATGTACAGTCTGCTCCCATCACTGGTGCCCTCCGAGTGTGAAAGAAATCAGCAGCTAGTGGAGAAAGAGGATGTGCTTCCCTGAAGTTCCCTGCCATAACACCCTCCTGAGCCCACAGTAGGCATTTGAAATAATTTTTTCAGGTCGCTGTCCCGATCCGAAAATGGACGGGGCTAACGAAATGTGGGCGCGGCCTAGATTTTACCAACTATATATATATACAGTCCTGATCAAAAGTTTAAGACCACGTGAAAAATGGCAAAAAATCATATTTAGCATGGCTGGATCTTAACAAGGTTCCAAGTAGAGCTTCAACATGCAACAAGAAGAAATGGGAGTGAGACAAAACATTTTTTGAGCATCCAATTTAAGAAAACAACAAATAAACTGAAACAGGCTGTTTTTCAGCTGATCAAAAGTTTAGGGCCACACCTCCAAAAAAAAACTAAACCCACCCAAAACAGAAATCCAACTTCCAAACATCAGTAATGAGTAGCTCTGCTGTTATTGTTTATCACTTCTTAAATTTGTTTCGGCATGCTTGATGCAAGCGTTTCCATGAGGTGAGTGGGAACATTTCTCCAAGTGGTGAAGACGGCCGCACAAAGGCATCTACTGTCTGGAACTGTTGTCCATTTTTGTAAACTTCCCTTGCCATCCATCCCCAAAGGTTCTCAATTGGATTTAGATCAGGGGAACCAAAAGAATGATGTTATTCTCCTGGATGAAGTCCCTTGTCCTGCGGGCATTGTGTACTGTAGCGTTGTCCTGTTGAAAAACCCAGTCGTTACCACACAGACGAGGGCCCTCAGTCATGAGGAATGCTCTCTGCAACATCTGGACATAGCCAGCGGCCGTTTGACACCCCTGCACTTCCTGAAGCTCCATTGTTCCACTGAAGGAAAAAGCACCCCAGACCCTTATGGTGCCCCCTCCACTTTGGCACGTAGAAAACATCTCAGTTGGGATCTGCTTGTCATGCCAGTAACGTTGGAAACCATCAGGACCATCAAGGTTACATTTTTTCTCTTCAGAGAATAAAACTTTCTTCCACCTTTGAATGTCCCATGTTTGGTGCTCTCTTGCAAAGTCCAAACGAGCAGTTCTGTGGCATTCAAGGGGACGAGGTCTTTGAAGAAGTTTTTTGTTTTTAAAGCCCTTCAGTCTCAGATGCCGTCTGATGGTTATGGGGCTGCAGTCAGCACCTGTAAGGGCCTTAATTTGGGTCAAGGATCGTCCAGTGTCTTGACGGACAGCCAATTGGATCCTCTGGCTCAGTGCTGATGAAATTTTTTTGGGTCTTCCACTTGACTTTTTTGTTCCATAACCCTCAGGATCATTTAAGAAATTCCAAATGACTGTCTTACTGCGTCCCACCTCAGCAGCGATGGCGCGCTGTGAGAGACCCTGCTTATGCAGTTCAATAACCCAACCACGTTTAAAAAGGGAGAGTTTTTTGCCTTTGCCATCACAACGTGTGACTACCTGACAGAAAATGACAATGAATCCACATCTTTGTACAGATTTGGCCTTTTAAAGGCATGTGGTCCTAAACTTTTGATCAGCTGAAAAACAGCCTGTTTCAATTTATTCGTTGTTTTCATTAAATTGAATGCTCAAAAAATGTTTTGTCTCACTCCCATTTCTTCTTGTTGCATGTTGAAGTTCTACTTGGAACCTTGTTAAGATTCAGCCATGCTAAATATGATTTTTTTGCCATTTTTCAAGTGGTCTTAAACTTTTGATCAGGACTGTATATAGCTGTGTGTTTATTCTAGTAGCGCTCTTCACCCTCCTCGCTGTGAAGTTGCAGTATCGTAGCAGGACCACAAGAAGCCTGCCACATAAAATAAACAATAAGTAAAATAATCTTGATACCGCGCTCTGTCAGTTTTAGCTGCAATGTGAATAAGACCGTAGTCACAGTAGTGACATCACTCCTGCTCTGTACGAGCGTGAACCACGAGATTGAACAAACAGAGCCGCGCTGCCGGCCGGGGCGTTTCTCCTGGTTCAAGACACTCTGACCTGACCTGTGCATGCAAAACAAAACTCCAGGCACATCCCAAAAGGACTTGGACTTGGGAGAAAACATCTAGAGTAAAGGTTAGTCCCACAGCTTAGTCCGTGCGGAGGGTGTGAGGGGGTCTTAGAGCGCGGTATCAAGATTCTTTTACACACATATATATATATATATATATATATATATATACAGTACAGACCAAAAGTTTGGACACACCTTCTCATTCAAAGAGTTTTCTTTATTTTCATGACTATGAAAATTGTAGATTCACACTGAAGGCATCAAAACTATTAATTAACACATGTGGAATTATATACATAACAAACAAGTGTGAAACAACTGAAAATATGTCATATTCTAGGTTTTTCAAAGTAGCCACCTTTTGCTTTGATTACTGCTTTGCACACTCTTGGCATTCTCTTGATGAGCTTCAAGAGGTAGTCCCCTGAAATGGTTTTCACTTCACAGGTGTGCCCTGTCAGGTTTAATAAGTGGGATTTCTTGCCTTATAAATGGGGTTGGGACCATCAGTTGCGTTGAGGAGAAGTCAGGTGGATACACAGCTGTACTGTTAGAATTTGTATTATGGCAAGAAAAAAGCAGCTAAGTAAAGAAAAACGAGTGGCCATCATTCCTTAAGAAATGAAGGTCAGTCAGTCAGCCGAAAAATTGGGAAAACTTTGAAAGTAAGGGCTATTTGACCATGAAGGAGAGTGATGGGGTGCTGCGCCAAATGACCTGGCCTCCACAGTCACTGGACCTGAACCCAATCGAGATGGTTTGGGGTGAGCTGGACCGCAGAGTGAAGGCAAAAGGGTCAACAAGTGCTAAGCATCTCTGGGAACTCCTTAAAGACTGTTGGAAGACCATTTCAGGGGACTACCTCTTGAAGCTCATCAAGAGAATGCCAAGAGTGTGCAAAGCAGTAATCAAAGCAAAATGTGGCTACTTTGAAGAACCTAGAATATGACATATTTTCAGTTGTTTCACACTTGTTTGTTATGTATATAATTCCACATGTGTTAATTCATAGTTTTGATGCCTTCCTAGTCATTAAAATAAAGAAAACTCTTTGAATGAGAAGGTGTGTCCAAACTTTTGGTCTGTACTGTATATATATATATATATATATATATATATATATATATATATATATACAGGGAGTGCAGAATTATTAGGCAAGTTGTATTTTTGAGGATTAATTTTATTATTGAACAACAACCATGTTCTCAATGAACCCAAAAAACTCATTAATATCAAAGCTGAATATTTTTGGAAGTAGTTTTTAGTTTGTTTTTAGTTTTAGCTATTTTAGGGGGATATCTGTGTGTGCAGGTGACTATTCAAGTGCATAATTATTAGGCAACTTAACAAAAAACAAATATATACCCATTTCAATTATTTATTTTTACCAGTGAAACCAATATAACATCTCAACATTCACAAATATACATTTCTGACATTCAAAAACAAAACAAAAACAAATCAGTGACCAATATAGCCACCTTTCTTTGCAAGGACACTCAAAAGCCTGCCATCCATGGATTCTGTCAGTGTTTTGATCTGTTCACCATCAACATTGCGTGCAGCAGCAACCACAGCCTCCCAGACACTGTTCAGAGAGGTGTACTGTTTTCCCTCCTTGTAAATCTCACATTTGATGATGGACCACAGGTTCTCAATGGGGTTCAAATCAGGTGAACAAGGAGGCCATGTCATTAGATTTTCTTCTTTTATACCCTTTCTTGCCAGCCACGCTGTGGAGTACTTGGACGCGTGTGATGGAGCATTGTCCTGCATGAAAATCATGTTTTTTTTGAAGGATGCAGACTTCTTCCTGTACCACTGCTTGAAGAAGGTGTCTTCCAGAAACTGGCAGTAGGACTGGAAGTTGAGCTTGACTCCATACTCAACCTGAAAAGGCCCCAGAAGCTCATCTTTGATGATACCAGCCCAAACCAGTACTCCACCTCCACCTTGCTGGCGTCTGAGTCGGACTGGAGCTCTCTGCCCTTTACCAATCCAGCCACGGGCCCATCCATCTGGCCCATCAAGACTCACTCTCATTTCATCAGTCCATAATACCTTAGAAAAATCAGTCTTGAGATATTTCTTGGCCCAGTCTTGACGTTTCAGCTTGTGTGTCTTGTTCAGTGGTGGTCGTCTTTCAGCCTTTCTTACCTTGGCCATGTCTCTGAATATTGCACACCTTGTGCTTTTGGGCACTACAGTGATGTTGCAGCTCTGAAATATGGCCAAACTGGTGGCAAGAGGCATCTTGGCAGCTGCTTGCTTGACTTTTCTCAGTTCATGGGCAGTTATTTTGCGCCTTGGTTTTTCCACACGCTTCTTGCGACCCTGTTGACTATTTTGAATGAATTGCTTGATTGTTCGATGATAACGCTTCAGAAGCTTTGCAATTTTAAGAGTGCTGCATCCCTCTGCAAGATATCTCACTATTTTTGACTTTTCTGAGCCTGTCAAGTCCTTCTTTTGACCCATTTTGCCAAAGGAAAGGAAGTTGCCTAATAATTATGCACACCTGATATAGGGTGTTGATGTCATTAGACCACACCCCTTCTCATTACAGAGATGCACATCACCTAATATGCTTAATTGGTAGTAGGCTTTCGAGCCTATACAGCTTGGAGTAAGACAACATGCATAAAGAGGATGATGTGGTCAAAATACTCATTTGCCTAATAATTCTGTACAGGGTGTATATATAAATTTTTCTTAAATATGTTTAGGGATGAGCGAACCCGAACTGTATAGTTTGGGTTCGTACCGAATTTTGGGGTGTCCGTGATACGGACCCGAACCCGAACATTTTCGTAAAAGTCCGGGTTCGGTGTTCGGCGCTTTCTTGGTGCTTTTTGAAAGGCTGCAAAGCAGCCAATCAACAAGCATCGTACTACTTGCCCCAAGAGGCCATCACAGCCATGCCTACTATTGGCATGGCTGTGATTGGCCAGTGCAGCATGTGACCCAGCCTCTATATAAGCTTGGGTCACGTAGCGCTGCACGTCACTCTGCTGTGCTTAGTGTAGGGAGAGGTTGCAGCTGCGACGTTAGGGCGAGATTAGGCAGTGATTAACTCCTCCAAAACACTTAAGACAGTGATTGATCTACAGCTGTGGATCATTGAACTGCTGCTATTCAATTGCTCACTGTTTTTAGGCTGCCCAGAGCGTTTTTCAGTCACTTTTTTCTGGGGTGATCGGCGGCCATTTTGTGGCTTGTGGTGCGCCAGCACAAGCTGCCACCAAGTCCATTTAACCATCAATAGTGTGGTTATTTTTTGCTATATCCTACATCAGGGGCAAGCTGTCACCAAGTCCATTTAACCATCAATAGTGTGGTTATTTTTTGGCTATATCCTACATCAGGGGCAAGCTGCCACCAAGTCCATTTAACCATCAATAGTGTGGTTATTTTTTGGCTATATCCTACATCAAGGGCAAGCTGCCACCAAGTCCATTTAACCATCAATAGTGTGGCTATTTTTTGGCTATATCCTACATCAGGGGCAAGCTGCCACCAAGTCCATTTAACCATCAATAGTGTGGTTATTTTTTGGCTATATCCTACATCAGAGGCAAGCTGCCACCAAGTCCATTTAACCATCAATAGTGTGGTTATTTAAATCTATCCCTAAAAGGGTATATTAGATTCAAGGTGCTGATAGGGTCATTCTCAATAACTTCACACACACGCTACTGTGCATATCCAAGTCTAATTCTGTGTGTAAACGTATACCTGTCACCCAGCGCCTAAAAAAATAGGTCTCAAATTTATATTCATCCAAATCTGTCATTATTGCTGTAGCTGGTCAAGTTATTTAGTGTCCGTCAAAGCACAGTTTTTGTTCTGGGTTGAAATACAATTCCCAGTTTTGAAATTCTCTAAATTAGTGGTTTCTGCTGTATCAGGCCTACTTTAAATCTATCCCTAAAAGGGTATATAAGATTCAAGGTGCAGATAGGGTTATTCTCAATAACTTCACAAACACGCTACTGTGCAATTCCAAGTCTAATTCTGTTTATGGTCAGGGCTAGGACAACGTCGCCGTACGCAGAGAAACCTGCCCTGAACATAGTGGCTGAATTGTGCCGGGAGCCACGGGCGCGGGTACACCAGTGAAAAAAGGGGGCATACCTGATGGAAGCTTGAGAAAAAGGGCGGGAGGGAGGGGCGTGAGGCTCAGGCGCCTGGCTGAGCGGCAGGTAGGGGAATAAATAGCCAGACGCCCCTCCCACAAATGCAGGCTGTTAACAGCCTTACTATTTATGGTCAGGGCTAGGACAACGTCGGCGTACGCAGAGAAACCTGCCCTGAACATAGTGGCTGAATTGTGCCGGGAGCCACGGGCGCGGGTACACCAGTGAAAAAAGGGGGCAAAAAACAACAGTTAGATACAATACTTTATTACAAATTACAAAGCCAGTGATTGAAAGGCACGAGATATCTCTACTTGAGGATTGGGTATATACCTGGTAAAGCAGGAGGACCGCCACCGCCCCATGGACCGGATGACGTGGGCTGGCACCTGATGCTGAGAAGCAGCGGAGGCCGCCCCTATGCGGAATGAGTGCCCCGAAATTACCTTGGGCTCATAACCTAGTCCCTGGGCGAGGGCACGGATGTAAGATATAAACTGAGAGGAGCTGAGAGGCTTGCCTGCATGCGGCAGGAGCGGGCTATCTGGCGATGAACCTCGGATGAGTGCTAGCAGTTGATGCAGCACTTGAACTGGGCACCAATCGTTCAACGTTGCATAGAATTTAACCTCAGTGGGGGGACCCGTCTGATTGGTTTTGGTGGAGGGTAGCAGGAGAGTGTAATGGCCCTGGCCCCATAACAGATGCTGCTTCAGAGGATGGTTTTGACGATTTGGACCGGCCAGAACCTCTCCGGGCCGGAGGAACCCATAAAAGGTGAGAAACATGGCCGCTTTCAAAATCAGGCTAGTGGAGGGCCCAAAAGGATTACCATCCAATGACGAGGAGAGATCCCTGAACAATTTACTGGACACTGGTTGCCTACGGCTCACCGACCCCTTCCCCTCCTTTTGAATACCCCGAAGGGTGGCTTTAATAGCTTGAATGGAAAAAAAGGACCTGTGATGAGGGGTGGCCAGCATAGCGTGATGTTGAAGTCCGGCTAAATAAAGTCTGATGGTACTATATGACAGAGAGAGATGTGAGTGACAATAGGCCAAGAAGGCCATGATGTAAGAGGTTTCGGAGTGTTGACCCCTCGGATGACTCTTAGAGAATTTATCAAAAGCTCTTAGGCCAGCCTGATAATTCCTTGCCGTATTGCGTGACAATGATTTTGCGACCAGACCCTTGGCCTCCTCTAAGAGCGAATCTAATCCAGGATGAGAGTGCTGAATTGGGGCACCGGTGTGCCCGACTCATCCGCGTCGGGCATTTCCTGAAAGAAAACCGCAAAATTAGCACGGGAAAGAGCGTCCGCGGCCCTATTCTGTTCGCCTGAAATGTGTACGCAGCGCATGTGAAAATTGTGGTGGAGGGATAACCACACTAACTTGCGCAACAACGCCATGATCCTGGGGGACTGGGCCCTGCCCTTGTTGACAATGTCCACCAAGGTCTGACTATCCGTAATGAACGTCACAGAAGAGTTAGACCAATGGTGACCCCAAACCTGAGCAGCCGCCACAATGGGATACAGTTCCAAAAGGAGGGAGGATTTTAGAGCTGCTAAGTCTGAGGCTAATTCTGGCGGCCATCCGGCAGCCAGCCAATGAGACCTGAAAATGGCAGCGAATCCGGAGGAACCGGCGTCGTCGAAAAAAACCATGGGGGAAGAGGAATCCCACCGCGGAACGAACAAAGAAATGCCATTCCAGTCAGAGCGAAAACTGCTCCACATGTCGAGATCTGCAATGGCCTGGCTGTCCAGATGGACGACAGAATCCTGCTCTGGGGCAGAGGGCAGGAGACATAACAACCTGGAAAGGAAGGCCCTGCCTTGAGGCATAATTCTGGAGGCGAAGTTGAGCATCCCCAGCAAGGATTGGAGCTCCGCCCTGGTCAGAGAGTGAGACTGGCCCGCCCGGGAAATGGCTGAGCGGATCCTGAGCAACTTCTCGCTGGGGAGGCTAGCCTCCATTTTGACGGTATCTAAAATGATGCCCAGGAAGGTGACCTTGGTGGCCGGACCCTCAGTCTTGGCCGTGGCCACGGGAACCTGGAGACGGGAAAAAATATCGAGAAGTGACTGGGGAATGGAAGGGACCTGACTGGGCCTTTCAATGAGAAGGAAGTCGTCCAAGTAGTGGACGACCATGGATAAGCCACCGTGATGGATGAGAATCCAGTGCAGGGCTTTGACAAGTTGCTCAAAAAGCCAAGGGCTGCTCTTGGACCCAAAAGTAAGCCGGTTGGCAAAATAAAATTTATCTGCCCACTGAATGCCGTAGTACTTCCAAAGCTGCGGGTGTATTGGGAGCAGCTTGAAAGCGTCGGCAATATCTACCTTGGCCAGCCAAGCCCCGACACCTGCTTGAAGAATATACTGGATGGCCTCGTCAACTGAAGAATACTGCATGGAATATTCCTCAGAGGGAATGAGTGAATTGAGACTGGGAATGGAGGACATATGAGGCGCGGAGAGGTCATAAATAAGACGTTTTTTATTGGACGATAGCTTTGTGACAAGGCCGATAGGGTTGATGCGCCACGACTGGAACAGAATCTTTAGGAAGGGACCAATGACGAACCCCTTATCGACCTCTGCTTGAATGAGGGTGGTCACCGCCTCAGGATCACTGGAGGCGGATAGCAGATTGGGGCCCATCCAGCAGCCCTGAGGGCGCGTGATAATGCCGGTGTGAAACCCCTCTCTGCACCCATCCAATAAGCAGGCGACAAAGGGACGATCTGGATGGCCCTGCAGGAGTGCAGCCAGTAACTCCAAGTTGAGGTCGGCTAGTCAGGAGTCCCTGGCTGTCTTCCTGGGACAGGAAGGACGAGGGTGAGCCCGAAAACAAAGAGAGCAAATGTGCAGTGCTCGACACGCATTGAAGGCGCAGCCCTTGGCATTAAAATTGTTGCACATCTGGCTACTACCGAGGTACACAATTGGCCTGCCCAGCTTATCTAATTAGGAGGAAGACCTGGAGGACCCGGAAGGACCTGGATTGGGTGCTGACTGTGGATCTTGTACCGGATTGGGGCACCATTCCGTAGAATGAAAAATAGATTGGCAGATAGCACAAAGAGGAGCCTTCAGACCCGCAAAGTGCCGGCAGAATAACTCCATGTCCAAGTCTGCCCAGTTGGACATGAACTGGAATTGATGCAGGGCCGCGGCGGCTTTGGCAGAAAACGAACGATGATAGTCGTAAAATGCCGAGCCGCCGTACTTGTGCCCCAAATCCGCAATCCGGTACAAGTAGGTATCTAACTCCTCCCTGTGATTAGGCTGAGCGGAGCACACCACGTCCCTATAGAGGCTGAAGGCCAGGACGAATTCGGAAACGGACAATTTCCTATTTAGCCGAGCATCCTTGGCCTTCAGGACCACGGAAACCTCACTGCAGTTAATCACCCGGTTTTCGGAAATATCCTGGGAGGCAATCAAAATGGATGCCAAATTGACGTCCTTGCCTGCCAGGATATCCTTCTTAATATGTTCTGGCACAAAATGGGAAGGAGCAATTTGGGGGGTGGCAGAAGGCCTACCTGCAACGTCCGGAGGAATGGCAGAAATGACTGCCGAACCTGGATATTGCGGTGAGGCAGCTGGCCTGGTTTCTAAAACCGCTACCCTAGACTGAATGTCCGTGACTGAGCTAACAAGTCCGGCGATGGACGACTGGATCTGAGCTAGAACCAGCCGGATGGAGTCGTTATTGGACTGCTCAGCTGTCGAACCCGGAGTAGTCATCAGGAGACTGTATAATTCGGCCTTGCGGGCAGTTGCGGGATGCCGAATCCCCCTGCGATTGAGCTCGGCGATCAACTTTGGCACTGTCCAACTCCTTAAAGATGTGCAGCTATTATGCCTCGAGATGGACGATCCTGGCATGGAGAGGTTGTCATCCATATCGGACATGTGAGACATGTTGACCTGAGAAAAAAAGGCGAACTTATGTCTACCTGAAAACGGAAAGAAGCACAGACGATGCGGAGAGAGCGACCGAAAGAAAGTGTGAGACTGAAAGTGCGTAAAAGTGAGCAACGTAAGAACCTACCTGACGGGATACAGACGGATTTGGAAACACGGCTCCAAAAAAAAAACAATCGTTTAAATGGAACTAATGAAAAAGAACGGACTTGAGTATCGAACTGACGGTTAACCCCTGCCCCAGTGACCGTCTCTGAGCAGACTTACCTGGAATTGCCTCGAAATTCCTAGATGAAACGAAGGAGAGGAAGGAAAAATAACAACTGCCCAATCTAAAGGAAGGAACAACCGATATCAGAACAGATGAAAAACCCTGAGAAAACAAAGACAGAACCTGGGCGATCCAGGAACATTGACAACCTGGGTGATCCAGGGACATTGACAACCTGGGCGATCCAGGAACATTGACAACCTGGCCGATCCAGGAACATTGACAACCTGGGCGATCCAGGAACATTGACAACCTGGGCGATCCAGGAACATTGACAACCTGGGCGATCCAGGAACACTGATAACCTGGGCGATCCAGGAACACTGATAACCTGGGCGATCCAGTGACAACTGACAACCTGGGCGATCCAGGGACAACTGACAACCTGGGCGGCCCAGTGACGTGACACCCTGGGAGAACCACAAGTCACTGAAACCCAGGATGATCCAGAGGACCCCGAAAAAGTGGGAGGATCCGGAGACGGAAGCAGCGTGAGATAGAAGAACCGCTGAATTGAACAGTAATGTATCACCAACCTCACGGCGCAAATTCTGGCAATGTGATGCTGAGGCAGTGACGAGGGCGGACTGACTGTAGAGAATCGTTCCCCCCCCCCCTGATTGATGGATTTTAATTTTCATTTATTTTTAAATTTATTTATTTTCCTCTTCTTTTTTTTTTTTTGGAATTGTGCACCGCATATCAAGAGGGCACCTGGTTTCAAAAACTGCAGCCCCCCCCCAGAGGGCGCTCTGCCTGCATCACAGAGCCAGAACAATGCCTGAATTACTTGTGCTAACACTTGCCAAGAACAAAAGATTAGAAGAGTGCCTGGGTGGCGAAATGTGGGAACAACACTGTCTGTCCAAAGTGAAACTACTTAGCACCCCCAGTTGCGCGGCACGTGACCGGCAAAAGAGTGAACCAGGACGCAGCTCGTCAGCCCTGCAGCCGGAATCCAATGATCGGAACTAGGCTGGGGGAGAGCGGCCCCTGACCTATACCACTAGGGGGCACGAGCCCGGACGTGAGGCACAGCTAGGACGGCGCCAACTGCGCCTCGATTACCTGGAAGGCTGGAGAGGAGGGCGATGATTCAGACGCCGGCGGTGCGTGTATGCAGAAACCGGAAGGAAGGTCTCGGATCAGGGGAAGGAGCGCGATACCGCAGGAATGCGTGAGGCTCGGGCCCCTGGCTGAGCGGCAGGTAGGGGAATAAATAGCCAGACGCCCCTCCCACAAATGCAGGCTGTTAACAGCCTTACTATGTGTAAACGTATACCTGTCACCCAGCGCCTAAAAAATAGGCCTCAAATTTATATTCATCCAAATCTGTCATTATTGCTTTAGCTGGTCAAGTTATTTAGTGTCCGTCAAAGCACAGTTTTTGTTCTGGGTTGAAATACAATTCCCAATTTTGCAATTCTCTAAATTAGTGGTTTCTGCTGTATCAGGCCTACTTTAAATCTATCCCTAAAAGGGTATATTAGATTCAAGGTGCTGATAGGGTAATTCTCAATAACTTCACACACACGCTACTGTGCAGATCCAAGTCTAATTCTGTCCGTAAACGTATACCTGTCACCCAGCGCCTCAAAAATAGGCCTCAAATTTATATTCATCCAAATCTGTCATTATTGCTTTAGCTGGTCAAGTTATTTAGTGTCCGTCAAAGCACAGTTTTTGTTCTGGGTTGAAATACAATTCCCAATTTTGCAATTCTCTAAATTAGTGGTTTCTGCTGTATCAGGCCTACTTTAAATCTATCCCTAAAAGGGTATATTAGACCTGTCATCCAGCGCCTAAATACCTATATACCTGTCATCCAGCGCCTAAATAATAGGCCTCAAATTTATATTCAGCTAAATCTGTCATTACTGCTGTGCCTGTATTAGTGTAATACGGTACCTAAATAGATAGCCAGATAGTGTTAGGTGTCTGTAAAAAAAAGGCCTGAATTTGAATTCAATACATTGGACCAAATAATATTTTTCTTATTGTGGTGAACGGTAACAATGAGGAAAACATCTAGTAAGGGACGCGGACGCGGACATGGTTGTGGTGGTGTTAGTGGACCCTCTGGTGCTGGGAGAGGACGTGGCCGTTCTGCCACAGCCACACGTCCTAGTGAACCAACTACCTCAGGTCCCAGTAGCCAGCAGAATTTACAGCGATATTTGGTGGGGCCCAATGCCGTTCTAAGGATGGTAAGGCCTGAGCAGGTACAGGCATTAGTCAATTGGGTGGCCGACAGTGGATCCAGCACGTTCACATTATCTCCCACCCAGTCTTCTGCAGAAAGCGCACAGATGGCGCATGAAAACCAAGCCCATCAGTCTGTCACATCACCCCCATGCATATCAGGGAAACTGTCTGAGCCTCAAGTTATGCAGCAGTCTCTTATGCTGTTTGAAGACTCTGCTGGCAGGGTTTCCCAAGGGCATCCACCTAGCCCTTCCCCAGGGGTGGAAGAGATAGAATGCACTAACGCACAACCACTTATGTTTCCTGATGATGAGGACATGGGAATACCACCTCAGCACGTCTCTGATGATGACGAAACACAGGTGCCAACTGCTGCGTCTTTCTGCAGTGTGCAGACTGAACAGGAGGTCAGGGATCAAGACTGGGTGGAAGACGATGCAGGGGACAATGAGGTCCTAGACCCCACATGGAATGAAGGTCGTGCCACTGACTTTCACAGTTCGGAGGAAGAGGCAGTGGTGAGACCGAGCCAACAGCGTAGCAAAAGAGGGAGCAGTGGGCAAAAGCAGAACACCCCGCCGCCAAGAGACTCCGCCTGCTACTGACCGCCGCCATCTGGGACCGAGCACCCCAAAGGCAGCTTCAAGGAGTTCCCTGGCATGGCACTTCTTCAAACAATGTGCTGACGACAAGACCCGAGTGGTTTGCACGCTGTGCCATCAGAGCCTGAAGCGAGGTATTAACGTTCTGAACCTTAGCACAACCTGCATGACCAGGCACCTGCATGCAAAGCATGAACTGCAGTGGAGTAAACACCTTAAAAACAAGGAAGTCACTCAGGCTCCCCCTACTACCTCTTCTGCTGCTGCCGCCTTGGCCTCTTCTGCTGCCGCAGCCTCGGCCTCTTCCTCCGCCTCTGGAGGAACGTTGGCACCTGCCGCCCAGCAAACATGGGATGTACCACCAACACCACCACCTGCGTCACCAAGCATCTCAACCATGTCACACAGCAGCGTTCAGCTCTCCATCTTACAAACATTTGAGAGAAAGCGTAAATTCCCACCTAGCCACCCTCGATCCCTGGCCCTGAATGCCAGCATTTCTAAACTACTGGCCTATGAAATGCTGTCATTTAGACTGGTGGACACATACAGCTTCAAACAGCTCATGTCGCTTGCTGTCCCACAGTATGTTGTTCCCAGCCGGCACTACTTCTCCAAGAGAGCCGTGCCTTCCCTGCACAACCAAGTATCCGATAAAATCAAGTGTGCACTGCGCAACGCCATCTGTGGCAAGGTCCACCTAACCACAGATACGTGGACCAGTAAGCACGGCCAGGGACGCTATATCTCCCTAACTGCACACTGGGTAAATGTAGTGGCAGCTGGGCCCCAGGCGGAGAGCTGTTTGGCGCACGTCCTTCCGCCGCCAAGGATCGCAGGGCAACATTCTTTGCCTCCTGTCTCCTCCTCCTCCTACTCAGCTTCCTCCTCCTCTTCTTCCACCTGCTCATCTAGTCAGCCACACACCTTCACCACCAACTTCAGCACAGCCCGGGGTAAACGTCAGCAGGCCATTCTGAAACTCATATGTTTGGGGGACAGGCCACACACCGCACAGGAGTTGTGGGGGGGTATAGAACAACAGACCGACGAGTGGTTGCTGCCGGTGAGCCTCAAGCCCGGCCTGGTGGTGTGCGATAATGGGCGAAATCTCGTTGCAGCTCTGGGACTAGCCGGTTTGACGCACATCCCTTGCCTGGCGCATGTGCTGAATTTGGTGGTGCAGAAGTTCATTCGCAACTACCCCGACATGTCAGAGCTGCTGCATAAAGTGCGGGCCGTCTGTTCGCGCTTCCGGCGTTCACATCCTGCCGCTGCTCGCCTGTCTGTGCTACAGCGTAACTTCGGCCTTCCCGCTCACCGCCTCATATGCGACGTGCCCACCAGGTGGAACTCGACCTTGCACATGCTGGACAGACTGTGCGAGCAGCAGCAGGCCATAGTGGAGTTTCAGCTGCAGCACGCACGGGTCAGTCGCACTGCGGAACAGCACCACTTCACCACCAATGACTGGGCCTCCATGCGAGACCTGTGTGCCCTGTTGCGGTGTTTCGAGTACTCCACCAGCATGGCCAGTGGCGATGACGCCGTTATCAGCGTTACAATACCACTTCTATGTCTCCTTGAGAAAACACTTAGGGCGATGATGGAAGAGGAGGTGGCCCAGGAGGAGGAGGAGTAGGAAGAGGGGTTCATTTTTAGCACTTTCAGGCCAGTCTCTTATAAGTGACTCAGAGGGTTGTTTTTTGCAACAGCAGAGGCCAGGTACAAATGTGGCCAGACAGGGCCCACTACTGGAGGACGAGGAGGACGAGGATGAGGAGGAGGTGGAGGAGGATGAGGATGAAGCATGTTCACAGCGGGGTGGCACCCAACGCAGCTCGGGCCCATCACTGGTGCGTGGCTGGGGGGAAACGCAGGACGATGACGATACGCCTCCCACAGAGGACATCTTGTCCTTACCTCTGGGCAGCCTGGCACACATGAGCGACTACATGCTGCAGTGCCTGCGCAACGACAGCAGAGTTGCCCACATTTTAACGTGTGCGGACTACTGGGTTGCCACCCTGCTGGATCCACGGTTCAAAGACAATGTGCCCACCTTACTTCCTGCACTGGAGCGTGATAGTAAGATGCACGAGTACAAGCGCACGTTGGTAGACGCGCTACTGAGAGCATTTCCAAATGTCACAGGGAATCAAGTGGAAGCCCAAGGCGAAGGCAGAGGAGGAGCAAGAGGTCGCCAACGCAGCTGTGTCACGGCCAGCTCCTCTGAGGGCAGGGTTAGCATGGCAGAGATGTGGAAAAGTTTTGTCACCACGCCACATCTAACTGCACCACCACCTGATACGGAACGTGTTAGCAGGAGGCAACATTTCACTAACATGGTGGAACAGTACCTGTGCACACCCCTCCACGTACTGACTGATGGTTCAGCCCCATTCAACTTCTGGGTCTCCAAATTGTCTACGTGGCCAGAGCTAGCCTTTTATGCCTTGGAGGTGCTGGCTTGCCCGGCGGCCAGCGTTTTGTCTGAACGTGTATTCAGCACGGCAGGGGGCGTCATTACAGACAAACGCAGCCGCCTGTCTACAGCCAATGTGGACAAGCTGACGTTCATAAAAATGAACCAGGCATGGATCCCACAGGACCTGTCCATCCCTTGTGCAGATTAGACATTAACTACCTCCCCTTAACCATATATTATTGTACTCCAGGGCACTTCCTCATTCAATCCTATTTTTATTTTCATTTTACCATTATATTGCGGGGCAACCCAAAGTTGAATGAACCTCTCCTCTGTCTGGGTGCCGGGGCCTAAAAATATCTGACAGTGGCCTGTTCCAGTGGTGGGTGACATGAAGCCTGATTCTCTGCTATGACATGAAGACTGATTCTCTGCTGACATGAAGCCAGATTCTCTGCTATGGGACCTCTCTCCTCTGCCTGGGTGCCTGGGCCTAAATATGTGACAATGGACTGTTCCAGTGGTGGGTGACGTGAAGCATGATTCTCTGCTATGACATGAAGACTGATTCTCTGCTGACATGAAGCCAGATTCTCTGCTATGGGACCTCTCTCCTCTGTCTGGGTGCCGGGGCCTAAATATATGACAATGGACTGTTCCAGTGGTGGGTGACGTGAAGCCTGATTCTCTGCTTTGACATGAAGACTGATTTTCTGCTGACATGAAGCCTGAATCTCTGTTATGGGACCTCTCTCCTCTGTCTGGGTGCCGGGGCCTAAAAATATCTGACAGTGGCCTGTTCCAGTGGTGGGTGACATGAAGCCTGATTCTCTGCTATGACATGAAAATTGATTCTCTGCTGAGTCGCTGACATGAAGCCTGAATCTCTGTTATGGGACCTCTCTCCTCTGTCTGGGTGCCGGGGCCTAAATTATATGACAATGGACTGTTCCAATGTTGGGTGACGTGAATTATGATTCTCTGCTATGACATGAAGACTGATTCTCTGCTGACATGAAGCCAGATTCTATGTTATGGGACCTCTCTCCTCTGTCTGGGTGCCGGGGCCTAAAAATATCTGACAGTGGCCTGTTCCAGTGGTGGGTGACATGAAGCCTGATTCTCTGCTATGACATGAAGACTGATTCTCTGCTGACATGAAGCCAGATTCTCTGCTATGGGACCTCTCTCCTCTGCCTGGGTGCCTGGGCCTAAATATGTGACAATGGACTGTTCCAGTGGTGGGTGACGTGAAGCATGATTCTCTGCTATGACATGAAGACTGATTCTCTGCTGACATGAAGCCAGATTCTCTGTTATGGGACCTCTCTCCTCTGTCTGGGTGCCGGGGCCTAAATATATGACAATGGACTGTTCCAGTGGTGGGTGACGTGAAGCCTGATTCTCTGCTATGACATGAAGACTGATTCTCTACTGAGTCGCTGACATGAAGCCTGAATCTCTGTTATGGGACCTCTCTCCTCTGTCTGGGTGCCGGGGCCTAAATTATATGACAATGGACTGTTCCAATGTTGGGTGACGTGAATTATGATTCTCTGCTATGACATGAAGACTGATTCTCTGCTGACATGAAGCCAGATTCTATGTTATGGGACCTCTCTCCTCTGTCTGGGTGCCGGGGCCTAAATTATATGACAATGGACTGTTCCAATGTTGGGTGACGTGAAGCATGAATCTCTGCTATGACATGAAGACTGATTCTCTGCTGAGTCGCTGACATGAAGCCTGAATCTCTGTTATGGGACCTCTCTCCTCTGTCTGGGTGCCGGGGCCTAAATTATATGACAATGGACTGTTCTAATGTTGGGTGACGTGAATTATGATTCTCTGCTATGACATGAAGACTGATTCTCTGCTGACATGAAGCCAGATTCTATGTTATGGGACCTCTTTCCTCTGTATGGGTGCTGGGGCCTAAATTATATGACAATGGACTGTTCCAATGTTGGGTGACGTGATGCATGATTCTCTGCTATGACATGAAGACTGATTCTCTGCTGACATGAAGCCTGAATCTCTGCTATGGGACCTCTCTCCTCTGCCTGGGTGCCTGGGCCTAAATATCTGACAATGGACTGTTCCAGTGGTGGGTGACGTGAAGCCTGATTCTCTGCTATGACATGAAGCCTTATTCTCTGCTATGACATGAAGACTGATTCTCTGCTGACATGAAGGCAGATTCTATGTTATGGGACCTCTCTCCTCTGCCTGGGTGCCGGGGCCTAAATATCTGACAATGGACTGTTCCAGTTTTGGGTGACGTGAAGCCTGATTCTCTGCTATGACATGAAGACTGATTCTCTGCTGACATGAAGCCTGATTCTCTGCTATGGGACCTCTCTCCAATTGATATTGGTTAATTTTTATTTATTTTATTTTTATTTTAATTCATTTCCCTATCCACATTTGTTTGCAGGGGATTTAACTACATTTTGCTGCTTTTTGCAGCCCTCTAGCCCTTTCCTGGGCTGTTTTACAGCCTTTTTAGTGCCGAAAAGTTCGGGTCCCCATTGACTTCAATGGGGTTCGGGTTCGGGACGAAGTTCGGGTCGGGTTCGGATCCCGAACCCGAACATTTCCGGGAAGTTTGGCCGAACTTCTCGAACCCGAACATCCAGGTGTTCGCTCAACTCTAAATATGTTTAAAGGGACGGTCCAGATCTATTGATGACCTATTCTTAGGATAGGTCATTAGTATCTGATCGTGGGGGCCTGACAACCGGCATCCCCGTCAATCAGCTGGATGAAGAGGAGGCAGTTCTCCATGTGAGTGCTGCTTCCTCTTCATTGGGGCTCATGCACACGGCCGTTACCCGGCCTTGGCCATATTGCGGCCAGCATACGGAGGGTCCACAATACGCGGGGGCACCGGCCGTGTGCATCCCGCATCACGGATCGCAGACCCATTCACTTCAATGGGTCCACAATACAGGAGATCCGGAACGGAGGCACGGATCGGAAGCTCACGGAATCACTAGGGAGTGCTTCCGTCGGTTTTCTGTCTATACCTTCGCACCGCAAAAAAGTAGTGCATGCACTACTTTTTTGCGGTGTGGACAGATCACGGACATATTCAAGTTGAATAGGTCTGGTTCTGTCTGCGGCCGCCGAACGGATATTGCCGTGCATTGGAGACCGCAAATTGCAATCTCCAATGCATGGAACGGCCAGCACTGAGCCCTTACACTGCTTGTCGTCTTCACAGTGCACTGTAATGAAAGTATTCACTCCATTCAGGTGAATGGAGCCATTGCTTGTAATTATACTACGTCTCTGCTCCAGAGGAGACAACGCATAGTGTAATGACTAGGAAGCACCACCTCCTCTTCATACAGCTGATAGGCGGGGTGCCACGTGTCGGACCCCTGCCGATCAGATATTGATGACCTATCTTGATGATAGGACATGAATATATATGGAAGGACAATCCCTTTAACCCCGCCGCCTCAGGACAAGAGGCAGTCGGCGTCTATGTTGTATGTCTGCACCCCGAAACTTTATTGCTCCTGAAGAGCCAGTTGTATGGCAAAACGCGTAGAGCAGTTTATGGAGGCAAAATTGTGTTATACAGCAATTCTGTGGAGTTGATTCGCGCCCCCATCTTTATGAGGGGGTCATTAGAGGATAGGGACAGATGTTTATCAACTACCATTCATTATTTAAGGCAGTGCTTCTGGCATTTATGCTATTAGGCCAGGTCTAAAGCCCATAGGTCATAGCGCAATAAGCCGCATTCACTAGGAGGAGCTATTGAGACCATATATAGCTAGTGGTGGCAAATCTTCAGCTCACAGGCCTGATTTAGATTTTGCACCACCACATTTAATCTGCTTATTTATTGGTCATAGCCTTCAATAGTGTGAATAGTTGACTTTTGTCCACACGTGAGCGGCTACATACACTGTATTTGAGCCTGCTTCTATTGTGTGGACAGACGTTTTATCAACTATAACGAGAGCTAGTTAGGTAGAGTTAGTCTCGTCCTTCCCATTTCGTGATAGTACATCTAATAAAGGTTATTTTTAATATATAATAAAGATTTTTGCACAACGTTCCTTCATTCAGTGATTTATGGTTAGAGAGTGGAACGTAAACCACATTTTTGCTCAGTGATACCCCTTCAGAACCAGGCCATTTTCCTATTTTTACTTTTGGTCTTCCTGGAGCCATAATTTTTATAATTGTCTAATCAAATAGCTGTATGAGTTTTTTTTATTTTTTTGCAGGACAAATAGTATTTTCTATTGGCACCATTTACTTTTGAATTTGATATGGTGTAAAGCTGTAAAATCCAGATGGGGTGGAATGTAAAAAATAAATAAATAAATCTGCCACAGTGTAATTACAGTGATACCACATTTGCAATTTTTTTCTTTTAATACTAAAAAAGATCATCTCCATATTTTGATCCCCATTTCTGTTTAAGAATTATGTCTACGTTGATGACTGAGGCCCCTTTCTTTGCGTTGTGATCTGTAGTTTTATTATTTATACCACTTTGGAGTGTGTGGGTGAGTGGGTTTTTGATCACTTTTTATTCTTTTTTTTTATGAAGCAATGAAAAAAAGTCAAATTGGCCATTTAGATTATTTTTTTTCAGTTATACCGTCCACCCTATGGGATACATACAACTGCTCAAAAAAATAAAGGGAACACTTAAACAACACAATGTAACTCCAAGTCAATCACACTTCTGTGAAATCAAACTGTCCACTTAGGAAGCAACACTGAGTGACAATTAATTTCACATGCTGTTGTGCAAATGGGATAGACAACAGGTGGAAATTATAGGCAATTAGCAAGACACCCCCAATAAAGGAGTGGTTCTGCAGGTGCTGACCACAGACCTCTTCTCAGTTCCTATGCTTCCTGGCTGATGTTTTGGTCACTTTTGAATGCTGGCGGTGCTTTCACTCTAGTGGTAGCATGAGACGGAGTCTACAACCCACACAAGTGGCTCAGGTAGTGCAGCTTATCCAGGATGGCACATCAATGCGAGCTGTGGCAAGAAGGTTTGCTGTGTCTGTCAGCGTAGTGTCCAGAGCATGGAGGCGCTACCAGGAGACAGGCTAGTACATCAGGAGACGTGGTGGAAACCGTAGGAGGGCAACAACCCAGCAGCAGGACTGCTACCTCCGCCTTTGTGCAAGGAGGAACAGGAGGAGCACTGCCAGAGCCCTGCAAAATGACCTCCAGCAGGCCACAAATGTGCATGTGTCTGCTCAAACGGTCAGAAACAGACTCCATGAGGGTGATATGAGGGCCCGACGTCCACAGGTGGGGGTTGTGCTTACAGCCCAACACCGTGCAGGACGTTTGGCATTTGCCAGAGAACACCAAGATTGGCAAATTTGCCACTGGCACCCTGTGCTCGTCACAGATGAAAGCAGGTTCACACTGAGCACATGTGACAGACGTGACAGAGTCTTGAGACGCCGTGGAGAACATTCTGCTGCCTGCAACATCCTCCAGCATGACCGGTTTGGCATTGGGTCAGTAATGGTGTGGGGTGGCATTTCTTTGGAGGGCCGCACAGCTCTCCATGTGCTCGCCAGAGGTAGTCTGACTGCCATTAGGTACCGAGATGAGATCCTCAGACCACTTGTGAGACCACATGCTGGTGCGGTTGGCCCTGGGTTCCTCCTAATGCAAGACAATGCTAGACCTCATGTGGCTGGAGTGTGTCAGCAGTTCCTGCAAGACAAAGGCATTGATGCTATGGACTGGCCCGCCCATTCCCCAGACCTGAATCCAATTGAGCACATCTGGGACATCATGTCTCGCTCTATCCACCAACGTCACGTTGCACCACAGACTGTCCAGGAGTTGGCAGATGCTTAAGTCCAGGTCTGGGAGGAGATCACTCATGAGACCGTCTGCCACCTCATCAGGAGCATGCACAGGCGTTGTAGGGAGGTCATACAGGCACGTGGAGGCCACACACACTACTGCGCCTCATTTTGACTTGTTTTATGGACATTACATCAAAGTTGGATCAGCCTGTAGTGTGTTTTTCCACTTTAATTTTGAGTGTGACTCCAAATCCAGACCTCCATGGGTTGAAAAATTTGATTTCCAATTTTTTATTTTTGTGTGATTTTGTTGTCAGCACATTCAACTATGTAAAGAACAAAGTATTTCAGAAGAATATTTAATTAATTCAGATCTAGGATGTGTTATTTTTGTGTTCCCTTTATTTTTTTGAGCAGTGTATTTTAATAGTGATAGTGACTTTTTTTTAAAAGTGGCGGTGCCAAAGATAATTAAAGTGTTTACTTTATATTTATTTTTATCTTTATTTTGGAGAAAGAGGGATGATTTTAATTTTAATATTTTAAAAAGCCCTCCTTATTTAAAAGCCCTCCTAAGGGATCTGAACATGCGATCTTTAGTTTGCCTCTCCTATAGACTGCTGTGAATTAGCATTTGCAGTCTAAGGGCTCATGCACACAAGTGTGTGTGCCCCGTTCCTGTATTGTGGACAGCAAACATCCCATTGACTTGAATGGGTCTGCAATCTGCAAGATACAGAGTGGTATGGAGCGGAGGCACGGATCAGAAGCCCACGGAAGCAGTACAAAGTGCTTCCAAAGGATTTCTCTCCATGCTTCTGCACCGCAAAAAAATAGAACGTGTTCTATCTGCGGAATGTATTTTGCAGATCGCAGACCCATTGAAGGGAATGGATCCATATCTGCAAACTGCCCGCATTCGGCTGGTACCTGTGCATTGCGGACCACTATATGTGGTGCAGCACTCGTGGGGAAAGCCACCTTAGATGCTGTGGTTACAAAAGACCATGGCATCTGTCTGCGATCGGCATTATGGTCAATCACAGACATTGTATTGGGTTTATTTAAAACAGCAGAAACCCAAAACATAATCTAAACAAACCTGTCTCAGCCAACTACACTTTCCTGAAACCACTGCAGCTTTCTGGATTTCAGTTATCTCATCCAGCTGAGGTATCTGGGTGAGATGTGCACACCTTCCACCACAGTAGATATAGATAGATATAGAGATGTAAATAGATACAGTAAATGATGATAGATAGATATCACTCCATCTTCACACACATATTATATACAGTCAGGTCCATAAATACTGGGACACCGACACAATTCTAACATTTTTGGCTCTATACACCACCACAATGGATTTGAAATGAAACGAACAAGATATGCTTTAACTGCAGACTGTCAACTTTAATTTGAGGATATTTACATCTAAATTAGGTGAACGGTGTAGGAATTACAACAGTTTGCATATGTTCCTCCCGCTTGTTAAGGAACCAAAAGTAATGGGACAATTGGCTTCTCAGCTGTTCCATGGCGAGGTGTGTGTTATTCCCTCATTATCCTAATTACAATGAGCAGATAAAAGGTCCAGAGTTCATTTCAAGTGTGCTATTTGCATTTGGAATCTGTTGCTGTCAACTCTCAAGATGAGATCCAAAGAGCTGTCACTAACAGTGCAGCAAGCCATCATTAGGCTGAAAAAACAAAACAAACCCATCAGAGAGATAGCAAAAACATTAGGCGTGGCCAAAACAACTGTTTGGAACATTCTTAAAAAGAAGGAACGCACCCGTGAGCTCAGCAACACCAAAAGACCCGGAAGACCACGGAAAACAACTGTGGTGGATGACCGAAGAATTATTTCCCTGGTGAAGAAAACACCCGTCACAACAGTTGGTCAGGTCAAGAACACTCTCCAGGAGGTAGGTGTATGTGTGTCAAAGTCAACAATCAAGAGAAGACTTTACCAGAGTGAAGACAGAGGGTTCACCACAAGATGTAAATCATTGGTGAGCCTCAAAAACAGGAAGGCCAGATTAGAGTTTGCCAAACGACATCTAAAAAAGCCTTCAGAGTTCTGGAACAACATCCTATGGACAGATGAGACCAAGATCAACTTGTTCCAGAGTGATGGGAAGAGAAGAGAATGGAAAAGGAAAGGAACTGCCCATGATCCTAAGCATACCACCTCATCAGTAAAGCATGGTGGTGGTAGTATGATGGCGTGGACATGTATGGCTGCCAATGGAACTGGTTCTCTTGTATTTATTGATGATGTGACTGCTGACAAAAGCAGCAGGATGAATTCTGAAGTGTTTCGGGCAATATTATCTGCTCATATTCAGCCAAATGCTTCAGAACTCATTGGACGGCGCTTCACGGTGCAGATGGACCATGACCCAAAGCATACTGCAAAAGTAACCAAAGAGTTTTTTTAAGGGAAAGAAGTGGAATGTTATGCAATGTCCAAGTCAATCACCTGACCTGAATCCGATTGAGCATGCATTTCACTTGCTGAAGACAAAACTGAAGAAAAAATGCCCCAACAACAAGCAGAAACTGAAGACTGAAGTTGCAGTAGAGGCCTAGCAGAGCATCACCAGGGATGAAACCCAGCGTCTGGTGATGTCTATGTGTTCCAGACTTCAGGCTGTAATTGACTGCAAAGGATTTGCAACCAAGTATTAAAAAGTGAAAGTTTCATTTATCATTATTTTTCTGTCCCATTACTATTGGTCCCTTAACAAGTGGGAGGCACATATGCAAACTGTTGTAATTCCTACACCGTTCACCTGATTTGGATGTAAATACCCTCAAATTAAAGCTGACAGTCTGCAGTTAAAGCACATCTTGTTTGTTTCATTTCAAATACAATGTCCCAATATTTATGGACCTGAGTGTATATACACACACACCCTGTACACCTATGTACATATCCACACACATGTATGTATTTTATATATATCACATTGTGGGAAAAGCAGTAACCTTTATTCAATGCTGGGAATGTAGGATTGTTATCATTATGTTGATTTCTCTATGTAGTTATTTGACTGGAGGACTGATGTGATGACACCTGAGGTGCTGTTGTTGCAGCACGCCAGACCTGCAGGGTATTGCGACAGTGAGGTCACGGTTATGGGCAATCGAGGGTTACTCACTTTTTGGAGGACCCTGGGCAGGCATGCGGCAGTGAATGGAGAGATAGACACTAGTTCCTCTGGGGCACACTCTGTAGATAGGGACCAGGCCTGATGTTGGGTGAGGTGCCCTGGATGTTGCAGGTGTTTTGAGTGCCTGAGGCAAGGTCCCTTTAAGAATCGTGACGCCAGTGCCTGTAACGGTGGCACACCGATTTGCAAGAGGATTAATGGAGTACACAGGTGGTAAACCAAACGTTGCTTTACTTTAGGAAACAGTCCAACTTTATACAGACAGTTGCAGTAGGTGATAATAATGCAGTCCTTTATAGTACAAATGCACAGCAGGTTTACTTCACAGCACAGCAGGTTTCAATCTTGCAAGATACTTGGAGGGTATACAGTTAATGCTTTGTAGTACAATGCTGCTCTATCCCCACAGCTATTCTAGCTGGCTGGATCCCAAGGCCCGGATGCCTAATTGCTGGCTTGAATCCTTGGTATATAATTCCTTCCTCCAGTATTGGCACTTGCTTTAACTATTACAGTACCTTTGCTTATTGGCTGGATTCTCTGCTGGATTAGATAGGTGACTGCAGGTTTCTCCCAGGAGGTGCACTCCTCTTACTGGGGTGTCTTCTGAGCTAACTGCGGCTCACTTTATCTACAGGCAGGCTAGAGTTCTTCACTAGCCTCCTGGTAGTGGCTAGCAGCCAGGACTATCAAGCTGCATGTCAGGAGGAGGCCCTCAGCATATCTCTGGCTGGTGCCTTCTCACTTCTGTCTCCACAGACTCCTGACTATGAACCAACTCCTCCCTGTCTGGGCCTGGACATTTATACTAGGGGCTCTCTATCTCCCTCTAGTGTCTAGGATGCCTAACTACACCCTCATAGGCCTGCAATGCATAATACAGGGGAAAACATTGCATACAAAAACACATAGAAAATACATCAAAGTACATAGTTAAATATAATATCACTGTCCTTTAGGAGTAGGAGTAACACGTGACCCAATTGACCCTTGTGTAGTGCCCACCCCTACCTAGTGGGACACTACATTGTCACTATGTTATCACAAGTAGACAGAGAGGTCATGTGACTGCTCCTCTGAAGATGCTTGCTGTGATGCATGCTGGGATTTTTACTTTCACTTTGCAGCTGCTCCGCCCACACAGCCTCTCATCTATGTGAGCATACTATGCTGAATATACACAGTATATCTCTCATGATACAAATACCTCTTGGCTTTAGTTATTGTCTGTTTTTTTATACTTATGGTGGCCAACCCCTTTAAGTGCTGGCTTTGACTGGAGAGGTGGCTATGCATGCGTGGTGCACTCTCCATTCACTGCTATAGGATTCCCAAAAACTGCTACAGTAAGTGTGCTTGCTTGGCTATTTTTGTAACTCCCATAGAAGTTAATGGTGGGCATAAAGCACATGAATGGCAACCTTTCCAATCAATGGAGGGTGGCTGTGCTTGAAAGGCGCGCTCTCCTTTGCTTCGAAGGGCTCGTTCTGGTTGATAGGAGCAGGCCCCAGAGGTAGGACCCGCATCTATCCGACATTAATTGCATATCGTAGCAATACGCCACCAATGTCTGAGATGGGAATAACATTTAATGGATTAGCATCTTCAAAGCCAAAGAAGGTGCCACAACTATCCAATGGCTGTATATAGCATTGACTTTCACTTCAATGAGGCTGAGCTGCAATACCTGACACAACCCATGGACAGGAACGTTTTTTGGAAGAATTTAGCCATGCGTTTAACCCCTTAGTGGCCAGCCTGTTTTGGGCCTTACTGACCAAGCGTTTTTCTTCCTTTTTTCATCGTCGCGTTCAAAGAGCTATAACTTTTTTATTTTTCCGTCTATATAGCTTTATGAGGGCTTGTTTTTTGCGGGACAAGTTGTAGCTTTTAATGGAGCCATTTTGAGGTACACATAACTTTCTGATAAATTTTTTTTGTTCATGATAATGCAAACGGATCGGTTTTGATATACTATGAAAGTCAATGGGAGGCGGATCTGTTTTCAATTGCACCATATTGTGTCATTGAAAATGGATCCGTCCCCATTGACTTACGCTTGCAGCGTTTTGGTGTCCATCTCCAGAGCGGAATGGAGGCTGAACGGAGGATAAACTGATGCATTCTGAACGGATCCTTATCTATTCAGAATGCATTAGGGCAAAACTGATCAGCCCTGAAACGGATCTCACAAGCGGACCCAGAAACGCCAGTGTGAAAGTAGCCTAACTCTTTCTGGGAGGGAGATGGGAAAAACAGCAATACTGCCACTGTGTTTTAACGTTATAAATTTTACGGCGTTTATTTTTCTGTATAAATAACATAATATCTTTATTCTCTGGGTCAGTACAATTACAGTGATTCCAAATACATAAAGTTTTTTTACATTTTACTACTGTTTTGCAATAAAACCCCTTTTTTTTTAAAGAAAAATATGTTTTTGCATTGCCGCTTCCCAAGACCCATAACTTTTTTATTTTTATTTATATGGAGTTGTGTAAGGGCTTGATTTTTGCGGGACGACTTGATTTTTCATTGGTATGATTTTGGAGTAAATGGCGCTTTTTGATCACTTGTTATTAAGTTTTTTCGGTGGCAACTAAGAATAAATTAGCAATTCTGTCTTTTTTATTTTTTTTACGCTGTTAACCATAGGGAATAATTTACATGATATTTATGTAGTTAGGGTCGTTACAGATGCTGCAATACCAAGCATATGGGGAATATTTTTTTTGCAGATTATTTTTATTAATAAAGCGTATTTTCAATGGAATAAAAAGCGTACATTTTTTTATGGGATTTTTTTATTGAATAAATGAGTTTTTTATATTTATTTTTTTGCCACTTAATAGTCCCACAAGCGGACTATAACAGACAGCTTTTTGATTGATTTTAAAATGCAATGCACTATCCTTATAGTGCATTGCATTTTAAAATATGCTATTCTGACATTAATTATCAGTAAATAAGAGGGAGACCAATATTGTCTCTCCTGTGTACCAAATCAAAATTGAACTACAGAAACCCCAAAAAGAAGGGGGCAAAGGGAATTAAAACCTAATTTTTACTCATGCTACAATAAAAATAATGCTACACCAAATAGACATGAACAAATCACAGTTATGTAAATAATCACCTAAACTGTAACAGATTATAGCACACTACACAGTATTAGCAGGCCCATAGAAAACAATGGAAGGGTGAAAAAGGGAACAATCTCACCAGTCCAGATGTTGTATGTCCATAGGGAGATGTGGATCATTAACGAACCCCAACAACAAAGTGGTGTTCTAGTGTGCTCACTTGGGTACGATGTCTGTATACAGCTAGGCGGTTCAGATATTCTTAGTTGCAAACCAGGCAAGCGGGAGGGTGGCTCTTAATTTCTTGCGTCAAGATGGCAACAGGAACAACTAGCCCTATATCACCCTGCAGTAAGAGGAGGGGACTAGAAGCTCCCTACCTATCTATACAGAGCATTCTCCCCGAAAGGGGCGACCCCGTCCAAATACCTGTCAAAATACCTAATGTACCCTAAATAAAAGTTCCCGACATGCCACATTTCATTTGGATAACTCTTCACGGGGAAACTGACAACTTTAGGGTATGCTGAGTACATGATATGCTAAATACACAAAAATGCTGGATACACAAATATATGCTGACTATAAAAATATGCTGTGTACACTGAAGACACCAAAAGGCTGAGTACATCAAACAAAAAATGGGGCCCAAAAATAGGGAAAAAGATACAAACAAAACTTATGGGGATAAATGGGAAAAATTATCCCATAATAATCCCATGGTTTAGTGGAGCCACATGGGAGGTAACAAAGATCCCCTAAGTAAAGATGCCATGCAGTGAAAGGGGGCTACAAGTTTACAATATAATAACATGCCTGCCAGCGGGTAGGGATTGCATGACTGAGCGCCCAGTATGGCGCTCGGTGCGATTAATTTGAAGGCCGCTTTGCGCCTATTACAGGGGCCCGCCCATATGGTCAGGTGATCAAATCATGTGCCCCGCCGGTTACGCACCCAGGAACGCAGACCCATGAAGCCCTGCATCCCATGGAATGCAGCGGCGGTCACGTGGGGCGGAACTGCATTTTTTGCATTAATCTCAATACATTCAATTGCCCAAAGGGCTTTGGGAGACCAATAACTTTATATATCTCAACGACAATAGGTAATAGAAAAAATAAACATAAAAGGGTGAAGGTAGGATCAGGTATAAATTACCATAAGGACACCTGCATCCTATAAATTGGCTATACTTAATAAACAAAAATGAATCGGCAGAAAAGGTATATAAAAAAAAGGGGTTCATAGGAAGCAACTATAATTCAATTGTTCGTTGAGGACCGTTGGAGTCACAGTCTTTAGATAATAAATCCAACGGGCCTCTCTTTGGAGAATTAAACAGTCCTAATTGCCACCCCTTTTTGGGGGCAAAACTCTTTCAATGCCCATAAAGGACACACTGGCCCTACCATGATGATGGCAATGAACATGTTGGGCTATTAGTATGTCCCTCATATTGGCAATGTCGTTCAAGTGTTCACCTACTCTCCTACGAAGTTCATGGGTAGTTTTTCCAATGTATTCTATGCTGCATTCACAAGAGAAGCGATAAATAACCCCTCTAGTTCTGCAATTTATGTAGTACTGAATAGAATATACTCTCCCCGTGATATCACTTGTGAAAGTCTTGCTGGTCTGTATGTGTTTACAAGCTATACACCCACTGCACCTGAAGCAGCCCTTCATGCGTGTTTGTTCGTGTAGCCACAGACAGCCAGAAGGAGTCGGTGATACAAACTCACTATGCACCAATCTGTCTCGTAGGCTCCACCCACGGCGATACATGATGTGAGGTTAGTCACCTACTACCGTTTTCAAATTAGAATCCATGGTGGGAATTCTCCAATGTTGATTTATTACTTCCCGAATCTGTTGCGCCGCCTTGTCATATGTGGTGACAAGGCAAATCAATTTTGCATCCTGGTTCTCCACTGGTTTAGGTGAGAAGAGGTTGGATCTTTCTTCCTGTAAGGCTGACCGAAATGCAGGTCTAAGAAGTTTATCCAGATACCCACACTGTACAAATCTGGCACGTAAATCGGAAGCCTGACATAAAAACTCCCGTTTTGTGAACCAATTCGTACAAAGACGTAGGTACTGCCCCTTCGGAATCCCTCTTCTGAGTGGGGGTGGGTGACTGCTCTGCCATCTCAGAAGGTTGGTGGAACTCAGTTTTGGGTAGACTGAGGTGTCTAATTCACCTCCCTCATTCCTAGTAATCATCAGGATAGCCACTCTGTAAAAAATCTGGCACGTATATCGGAAGCCTAACATAAAAACTAGTTACTGCCCCTTCGGAATCCCTCTTCTGAGTGGGTGACTGCTCTCCCATCTCAGAACGGAATTGGTGGAACTCGGTTTCCGGTAGACTGAGGTGTCTAATTCACCTCCCTTATTCCTAGTAATCATCACATCCAAAAAGTGTGGGGACACCTCGTCCATTTCATAAGTGAAGCGTAGGCCGATACAGTTCTGATTAAACTCCTTAACAAAGCACAGGGAGGTTCACGCCGTGGCCGGCCAAGAGGGGCCTACAGGGGATGAGACCAAAGTTTTTTCGGGCAACGCAATTAAGGGCAATTCAATCAAGCCCCAATTTATCCCCTTCACAATCGTGCCCAACTATCTCAAAATTAGTTTCTGGCCCCCAGGTTGTCAATTTATCTGCTCGCCTGTTAAGTACCATCGAAACCCGAGTTCTCGAATTGGGTCTCTCTTTTGTGCCCACACCATAATTTGACAGATTCAGTGTGATTAAGGACTTGAATCTGTTTATTCACAAGTTACGGTGGCAGAAACATTTCCGGCACCAGGAGAGAAAACAGTGTCGAGAACTGGGGATTCCGGTAGATATTTTACCTGATGTTCATCTCCTTTATGATCTTGAATCAGAAAAGTATCGTAGTGAGGGAACAGGCCCATTTACCAATTTAAAATTGAAGACCAATAGGATGCCACCCCTAACGGGAGAAGTCTCTTGTATGGACGTCTTTTTGGAACTTGTAACCAAACAGATTTATGGGTTGAGACTTCACTCTTCTCCGTCGAATTGTGATCATGCCATGACTGCGGCTATTACTGATTTGGAAAATGACCACTCAGTGGTTATTAAACCATCTGATAAGGGTGGTAATACGGTGGTCATGGATAATGACCAATATCGAATCATGTGTGAGTCTCTACTTAGGGATCAGGAGACGTATCAGGTACTTACTCAGGACCCTATCAATAGATTTTGGGGGGAGCTTAAGAGCATTCTTGATGAGGCAAAACAGTCACAGGTTATTACATAGGAGGAATATGATTTCTTGTTGCCCACACATCCACGCATATCCATATTTTACTGCCTTCCTAAATTACATAAAGGAGTTTCGCAGACCGTGTATCCAATGTGGGGAATCTCTGTCAGAATCTGGGTATCTACATTGACCAAGTATTGGCCCCCTTCGTGTCTGCTTTACCATCATACACACGGGACACAACAGACCTCATGGGCAGGGCCCTTTCTCCTTCTGTACCAATTTGTAACTCACCTTGTTCATGCTTAGTGCAACTATCTGTATTATGTATGTTTACCCCTTTTCATATGTACAGCGCTATGGAATAAATGGTGCTTTAATAATAAATAATAATAATAATTGCTAGCAGTTTGGGCTGTGTCCCTGCACAGTCTGACACTGGTAGAACTTATTGAATAATATTAGACTGTGCAGGGGCACACCCACAACTGATATAACCCATCTGGACCTTCATTACAGACTTTCACCCATTCATAAAGCTCTAGAAGGAATAATTGAAGAATAACGCAACATAGAGACATACCATAACTTTTCTAAAAATAGATTAGTGGTATACGAGTCCCTATCAAATTGGAACAGTTTCAATGGAGTCCAGGAGAAATGGGACTACTTATAAGTGGCACTATTGAAGGCAACAGAAAATTGCATTAGGCTTGTCAGTAAAAGCAAAAAAAGGAAGAGACCACTGTGGTACTCAGCAGAAGTGGCCAAAATCATTAAAAACAAAAAGATAGCATTTAGTAATTATAAAAAAAAAATGAGGATGACAGGAAAATTTATAAGATTAGGCAGAGAGAGGCCAAAAAAGTTATAAGAGCTTCTAAAGCACAGGCAGAAGAGAAATTAGCTCAGTCAGTGAAAAAAGGCGATAAGACATTCTTCAGATACATAAATGTCACCCCCCTAAAGTAATTATTTTTTTTTTGGCTCCTTAAAATCCTTATGCTGCGATTTATCAATATATAGGGCTCTTACTCATTTTCGTTCAGTAGTTTCTTCAAAAAATGGACTTTTATAATATGTAAATTACCTCTCTACCAGCAAGTAGGGCGGCTACTTGCTGGTAGCAGCCGCATCCTCCTTTCATAATGACGCCCCCTCCTCATGTTGATTGACAGGGCCAGCGAACGCGCTCGTCCTCTGGCTGGCCCTGTCTGCGTTCAAAATATCGCGCCTGCTCCTTCCTCAATGTGCCTGCGCCGGCGCACTGAGGAAGGACCGGCCGAGCGAGCGTCCTCCTATCAGTGCGCCTGCGCCGACTGAAGACTGGTACGGCGAAGGCGCGAGATTTAAAACGCAGACAGGGCCAGCCAGAGGACGAGAGCACTCGCTGGCCCTGTCAATCAACATGAGGAGGGGGCGTCATTATGAAAGGAGGATGCGGCTGCTACCAGCAAGTAGCCGCCCTACTTGCTGATAGAGAGGTCATTTACATATAATAAAAGTCAATTTTTTGAAGAAACTACTGAACGAAAATGAGTAAGAGCCCTATATATTGATAAATCGCAGCATAAGGATTTTAAGGAGCCAAAAAAAATAATGACTTTAGGGGGGTGACAGAAGCCCTTTAAAAGTGAATTTATCTTTAGAAAATTTAGTGACGTGTTAAAGGAACCCTCATTGATAGGAATGGAAATCCTGGAAGGGGTATTCAATAATTAAATTCAAACTCATTTGATTCTCATCGACTATTCTAAGGTATAGAAATCTGTGTCAAGCCCTGAAGGAACATAAATAAAGACTAATACAAAGTTCTGACGTGCAGTACCTCATGCCAGTAGGCTGTTTAAAGTTGAATTTGGTAATTGCATGTATTGAGGCACAACAATGTCTAAACTTGGTCCTTGTCAAGTAATTTTTAGCATACAGATGTAGCTTCATGCAAATGTGAGTTAGTTGCCAGAAGTCCCAACCTTTAGGATTTCAATACTATCTCATTCACCATCATTAGTTTTCTATTTTACCAGTAATAATTGTCCTACACCAATCTGGCTAGTAGAATCTAAGGCTACCCCTAGGTGTTTACCAGAGCCTGCTGGAAGGACTTGGCTGCTGGAAACTCAAATTACACCTGCGGAGTAATATTGCAGAAAACAGGGACCTACCCAAAAGGGAAAAAGAAGAGTGGTCAGTTTGCAAGGGTCAAAACCAGGAGTCAATAGACAAGAGGTTAATCAGCAGACAAGCCAAAGTTGGTACATGGAAGATATCTAGGCAGTAATAGGGTAGAAGCACTAATAACAAATTGATGAACAGGAGCCAGGACACATACAAAACCACAGGCACTAACCTAAAATCAGTGTCTCATTTCAATCCCCTTTAATTAGATACTGAGCAACAGCCATGATTGGCTTGGCATCCCATCCCTCTGTTAGGCTGACCAGCCATGGTCATGGTTAGGTAATGCCATAACAGTAGCCTTAGCCTTAATAAGAACTTATACTAGTGAAAACAGTTACGTACAAATAATTTTGAATATAACCTACATCAAAGGGATTTCCTGGTTTAATAAAAAAAATTAAATACTTTATTGGTCATTCAAATTTACTAAAGAGGGATCCCTCCTAAGTTCAGACCTCTATCCATGCCTAAGAGTGGCTACAATGGACAATTCTTTCTGGAGAACCCAACATTTGTATTAAAGTCTATCGATTTGGCAGAATGTAATGCTTAGTTTCTCCTGTGGTGATGCTGCAGGGGTATAAAACACTTACTACCAGCCCCCTGCAGATTATGTGTAAAGCACTGTAGGTGTGTCTATGCAATTTTTCTTTATCTTAAAGAATCAATTTCTTCTTGACAATAATTCAGATTGTTATGATTAATATGAATAAATAGTCAGAATGGTTGAAATGTTTGGATCTAAATTCTGTCTGGCCCTCATATTTTTAAAGAAAGGTTCTGTTTTGAGGATTAACAGAGTTTTATTTTAAAAATTTTGTAATGGAAATATTTGAATCAAATTTTCAGAAAGAAATATTGTTACTATTGTTACATTACCAGCATCACTGTGTATGTTAGCTTGCTGCACTCATGTATATTGTAAGGATCTGAATATTAATGCATCCAAGCCCCTAAACAATAGGACACAATTGATAGAGCAAATTCAAATCACTTTGTGATTGTGAAGTCATTCGAGTAAGCCACTAGGGTGTAATGAAAAAATAAATAAATTGCTCGAATTCAAAAAAATGTTGCTCACCGAATAAATAACAGCAACAGGTCCCTCCTTAAGAGAGCTTAAATTGAATGACAAATCTTCTATCTATCTATCTATCTATCTATCTATCTAATTATCTATCTATCTAATTATCTATCTATCTAATTATCTATCTATCTATCTATCAATCACCTATCATCATCTATCTATACATCTCATATCTATCAATCTATCTTATGTCTATCTATCTATCTATCTATCTATCTATCTATCTATCAATCAATCAATCACCTATCATCATCTATCTATACATCTCATATATATATATATATACATCTCATATCTATCAATCCATCTTATATCTATCTATCTATCTATCTGTACTTTTAGAAAATATAGACACAATGTAACAAAACTATTATTTTTGTTTTATTATAGTAAAAGAAAGGTACATTTCATGTCTATGGTATTACAATTAGAATAGTATTAATAGTATCTATAGGTAGCTAAACTGCATTAACACAAACTCAGCTTTTTTTGTATTTTGTTAAAGCGATAAATCTTTTGTGTGCTTTTCATTTAACGTATTTCATTGCTAATTAATTTATTATTATGTTTGTTGCTATCATGTTTCATATTACGTGCATTCTTCTGTAAATGGATCTTTAAATGCTATGGATGTTTCTAAGACGTGCCTGTTTGTTCAATGGGAAGGCAAAAAAATTAAAAAAAGAATAACAATAAATTTATTGCTAAAATGTTACATTTTACTTACATGAAAGCATGATTTACTTCTAAAATACCAATGCCCACATAGTCACATAATTCTTGTTTTTTAATTCCTAGTCTTCTAACATGGACGATTAGCTAGTTATTATAATTTGTAGAGTTAATTTTCAGAAAGTTTTGGTAATTAAAGCCTGCGTTTCCTGCTTTAGTATGCAAACAGTTTGGTTTTGACATTTTGAATGTGAAGCTCTCATGTGGATTGTTTTATAGCAGTACATATTCATTACTATCTAGGCAAAGACTCAGCTCCACAGGGCTTATTTGTCTAAGACTTGAAAAGGATCAAAGGTTGATAAGTGATCACGCTAACGACAATCCAAAGGCAATTGAATGATTCATTAAGTTAGTTTTACTAATTGTGACTCCTTTCTTATGTCTCCAGTGTTCTCATAGTTTATTATTTGTTAATTGCTTTGTAATTTTCTTTCCTTTTTTATTTAGTGCCAGAAATATTAGCATAACATTAATTATCATCTAGAACATGCAAATTTAGCGCAGTGACTTCGTAAGGAGATTAGTATTTATTAACTCCCCCCTCCCCCCCGGAACTTAAAGCCCCTCAAAGCCCAATACATAAGACCTTACCTGGATCTTGCCAACAGATCCATTCTTTAAAATAAGGATACAAAAAGAAGTCATTCTTAAGAAAAATCTTCCGAATAGTATTCAAATAGATGCTTCATCTTAGCATTTGGTCAAGCTGTTTGAATTTGTGACGGGGAAATACTGACTTGCCTTTTTATTATCTCAGGTGATAAATATTGCATTGCCTGCATTTAAAACTTTTAATACTAGGGGTGTGAGATGTAGCACCTGTTATTTTTTTTATGATTAGGTTATTTCCACTTCACATTTCTTTAACCAAACGGGAGTGAAATGTTATCTTGTCCCCCTTTGTTCGCCCCATTTTATTTTAGGGGATCAGTTCTGTAAAGTAAAAAAAAAAAAAAAGGGGCTGGAAAGGCTTGATTGTCTACCGAGCCTAAAAGTAAGAGAGAGAGAGAGAGAAAAAGAAGGGCCCTGCTAATGTTGCACTGAAATGATTCTCAAAGGCCCCCCAGGCTGCACTCAGCATCCAGACTTCATTAAATTTTCATACCAAGCACTTGGCCAAGGTCTATTTATGAAAATGTGCTTTCCGCTACATGAAAAAAAAAAAAAAAAAGGAATTAGATAAGAGAACAAAGAAGAATTCATTAACTATATATATATATATATATATATATATATATATATACACACATATATAAAATCATGATTTGCTTGCACCTAAAACAACAGTAAAAAATAAAAAAATTAAGCTAGCTAATACAATCATTAGCCATACAGGTTCTATAGTATTTGCTCAATGTAAAATCCACTCATTGATGACCTCACTTATATGTTTGTGTTCATTGGTGTATTTATGTCTGTGTTCATTTGGCCAATATTATGTATATTATTATGTAAATGTTAATTTATTAATTTATATGTTTGTTCTTATCTGTGTATTTATATGTCTGTGTTCATTTGTCTATTAATATGTACGTGTTCATAGTGGTTTTATTCATACTTTCCATACTTTCTCCTTACCATAGCTACAGTATTATCTCATCCTGTCTATATGTAGCCATTTGGTAGCATTTACTTGTCAGTGCTTCTGTCCACCGTCGTGACAGCTTGCTTAGAAAAAAAAAAAGTTTCTGTAGATGTCTATGGTGAACACACACCCTCAACACAACACACTCTCGCAGCAACAACAATACTACATAATTTAAAAGGGCAGCCAGCGCAAGGACCTCAGAGATGCTAACGTGATTAAAAACAAGTCCCTCATTCATTGGGAAAGTGTACACAATAAAATATATTCCCTGTCTAATGCCCTCAGAAAAGGATTAATGTGGTCCCAGGCGAAATGCCAAATTGAGAATTTGAGGGAGTCTGAAACCATAGTGAGTGATGGTTCGGGTAGAGTGAAGGATAGATACATTAATGAGAGTTGGATACGTTTCTACAAAGTTTACTGCAAACTTAAACCATTCTCACAAGCCTTCATTGATTTCTGAGTGTCTTTTTCACTTGACAAAAACTCAACTAATTGTTTCAGTGGCAAAGTAATGTTGCAGTCTCTATATAGGAGGACAATTAATAGAGTTTTAAAGCTGGAAGTTGAAACTTTAATCAATAAGCTTTCATTTGCTCTTTTCACTTCTTTTTTTTCTTCAGTAGAAATATTGGCAAAGTCTTTGTATAAACCCAATTTATCTCCATGTTTTGAAATTCCCCAATATATTGCTGAAATTCAATCTATTACAAAATATATTTTTTTTAACACTTTTTATGTATTGAAAGACTATTTTCAGATTAATTTATTTCTTGTATGCAATGTATAATTGTTTGGGTCAAATTTAGAGCTAAACAAATGAATTTGTATGGAAATAGCTAAAAAAGACAAAAAGTAATATGCCGGAAATGAAAACTATATAAGGGTGGGTTCACACTAGCGTTAGGGATTCCGTTATGGCTTTCC